>NC_065584.1:116813374-117413374 GCF_024542745.1 Macaca thibetana thibetana
CCAGAGTGCCCCTCAGTCAGTGGTTGCTGGAGTGAGATCTGCCTATCTTCTGTGGAACAGATCTTGGGAAACTGAACTTGACAGCTTGAATCTTCCTCATCTCATCTCCACCTGGGGTACTTTGAGTGCCACAGGATAAATGTGGGGCATCTTTCTGAAGCATCACTTTCCTTTGAGTCTCCTGAGAGACAAAACATTAATGTACTTACGGGAGACAGTCACATACATTTATAAGAATATACAAGACTTCTCTCTGAAACGAGGGTTGGGTTGTCCTCTTTCTGTTAAATTCCCAGATTTCACAGAAAGGCTGCCTTCTGTCATGAGCATACATTAATATAAACGTTTGAGAGGTAGTGGTGCACTTCTTCACACTAACAGACGTGTGAGGGTGTATGACTCTAAACCACACGGTGTACAGTGCCTGCCTACCTGATATTTGCTTTTCTGCCTTTGCCTCTGCTTTTGGTCCCTGGAAGCTGCTGACTTGTGGCAAAATCCCAGAGCTCAGAGTCAGAAGACTGAGTTTCAGTTCCATTAGTGCCTTCTGTTCAGCCATGGTATCAATCCGTCTCAGTCACTAAGTGATTGTGACAACACTTCCTACAGTTGTTGGTGGCATTAAATCAGATGGTGCAGAAGAGTATTTTGTAGAAACTGTAAAGCAGGATGTGACTATAGGAGCTTGTAGTTCTCATGAATATCACTGCTCTTCCTTTCCACAGTTGAGAGACTACCATCCCCAGGCCAACCCTAGTGTTGGTACAGGAGCAAGCGACACCAAAAAGAAGAACATAAATAACGGCGCTAACTCTGAGACAACCACTTCTGGTGGTTGCCACTCACCTGAGGATGTGAGTCTTGGCTGGCCAGGCTCCTGGGGACAGAGGGCCCAAGGGGTGGTGGAGGGTAATTGTTAAGATTGTGGAAGAACTCCCAGGCACTGCTTAAGAATTCTGGGTTTGAATCCTCTCCATCTGCTGGGGATATGATAGAGGGCAAATTCCTTGAGCTCTTTGGGCCTCTCTTCTCACATCTGTAAAACAGGAGTGGTTTGGTTTTACCTACATTGGTGAAGTTTAAATGAGATTTATCATTGTTGTTTTTATGTTAATCCCTAGTCCACGGCCTACTGTAAAGTCTCCTTCTCGGCTTGCGTTTCCTGAGGTAGAGTTAGAGAGTATCAGAGGTGTCTGTTAGCTCTGAGAGTCCCAGAGTTAAAGGCCCACTAGAATGGAAACCTCGGGACCGAGGGTTCCTATCTGCCTTTTCCGTCCTATTCTCCCGCTGTGAAGAACCGTCTCTGGCCCGTATGTGCTCAGTCAATGTCTGTTGAATGAAGGCACCTTTCTAAATCACAGGCTGGCAGAAGGGTGGGCTTTTCTCACACTCCATCTCTGAAGGTTTCTGTGACTGTCTTTTCGAGAGAATCTAGTTTCAGACTTTGAGTTCTGTGGCTCTGGGCACAAACCAACAAAGACCCAAGTCCTTTTTCTTTGGGAGTTGAGGAGAGTTTACCAGTTTGTGTTCCCATTGGGTCTGAGAACTTTACCTTTAAAATCCATCCCTGGCCCCTGCCTACCGCTTCCTGGCCTGGGGAATAGACTCGAAGGGGCCACCCTCAGTCACCTTCCTTTGATTCTCCCCACAGAAACAGCAGAACCGAGCCCAGCTGGAAGAAGTGATGTGATTTCTTTGTTTGATCATGACATGACTGCTGGGTTTTAGAAGCACTCAGCAGTAGAGGCCCCAGTCTCATCTTGCCCACTCCCAGCCTGGGGAAGAAGGCACACCCCCCAGATCCCACCCCGTCCCCACAGGGTTCCTGATAACCTGGTCCCATGGGTGGGCCTGTCCTGTGGCAGTGGTGCCGTTCTGGGGGCATGTCTCTTGCTGTGCCATCTCTGCCTCCCCCTAGTAAGAGCTGTCTTCCTCTTTCTATAGGAAAAGAAGGGAAGCCACCAACATCAGGATGCCCTAAGGAGGGAGCTAGAGGTGAGTGGAGGGTGTAAAGTTCCCTCCTGTCCTCTGGAGAAGGTTTCTTTGCTTCTCTTTCAGCACTTGCTTTTTTTTTCCCCAAAGGCCCAGGTTCATACCATACGAATCCTTACATGTGAGAAAACTGAGCTTCAGACGGCACTCTATTACAGCCAGCATGCTGTCCAGCAGTTGCAAGGTGGGAATCTGGTACCCCATCATCCTTCAACCTGGCACTTTGACAGGCCTTTATGGGGAGTCCTTTGGGCCGCATCTGAATGTCTCTCATTCCAGGAGAGTGCAGGCATCTGGTCGGCCGCCTGCATGATTCATGGAATTTTGCAAGACATTTAGAGTGGGATCTCTCTGCTGTCGCTACACAGAAGAAGAAGGCTGACAGGGTGAGTCCAACCCCCTGCCCCATCCCCTGGGAGCCTGGCTTCACAGATGGAGGATTGAGCCTAAAAGTCCCTTCTGCAGGATGGAGTGTCCTGCCCAGAAGACAGCATGGCCATTTCTTGCTGCTTTTGTGTGTGGTGGTTAGAGGCTGACAGGGGCTGAGTCGGCTGCTGTGGGTGAGTTGGGGGGCGCCGTGGGGAGTGAGCACCGGACATAGAGCTCACAGGCCAAGTGCCCGCCCTGCCCATATTTGACTGTGGCCTTGGCCAAGTCCCAAGTGGCGGTTAGGATACTTGTACTATAAAGGTACAGAAGAGTAGCTTGAGTATGTTATTATTTGTGTTGAGAGAGGGAGCCTCTGTGTGTGTGTGTGTGTGTGTGTGTGTGTGTGTGTGTGTGTGTGTATGTGTGTGTGTGTATTATGGGAATAT
The DNA here is from genome assembly GCF_024542745.1 of Macaca thibetana thibetana. NCBI lineage: Eukaryota > Metazoa > Chordata > Mammalia > Primates > Cercopithecidae > Macaca > Macaca thibetana. The sequence continues at coordinate 116,816,182 of NC_065584.1, forward strand.
ACAATAAACATGTTTGTAAGGATCATAAACATCTCAGGAAAGAGGAACAGTGTTGGGGGGAGATGTTTCCCTTCTGTACTTTCTGAGTTTTGGACGATTCGAATGTATCATCCGTTCAAAATGTGAACAAATGATTAATTTCCTCCTCCTTATCTTTGCCCCTACCCCCAGTGAAAGAATGGGCTTAGAGAATCAGATATACCTGGGTGTTGAAATCCCAGCTCTACGTGATCTTAGGCAAGCACTTAACCCTTAATACCCCATGTTTTTCATCTATACGATAGAGGTAATAATGGTAACCGTCTCCTATGGAGGTTGTGAGGATGAAATGGGATTGTTAGTGCAGTGCCTGGTGAAGCAGTCAGTAAAGGTTCCAACAGTGGTAGTAGTAATAGTAAGAACAATAGCAATACCATCTGATGTCTCTGGGCCCCTGCTAGCCAGCTATGAATTCAGTCTCTTTCCCTGTCCCTTCCACCTTTACTGAGTTCTTTGAAAGACAAATGAGGGCCAGGTGCTCTGGCACATGCCTGTAATGCCAGCACTTTGGGAGGCCGAGGCTGGCGGATCACCTGAGGTTGGGAGTTCAAGACTACACTGACGGACATGGAGAAACCCCATCTCTACTAAAAATACAAAGTTAGCCGGGTGTGGTGGCACATGTCTATAATCCCAGCTAATCGGGAGGCTGAGGCAGGAGAATTGCTTGAACCCGGGAGGCGGAGGTTGTGGTGAGCTGAGATTGCGCCATTGCACTCCAGTCAGGGCAACAAGAGTCAAACTCTGCCTGAAGAAAAAGAAAAAGTAAGAAAGAAAGAAACAAAACAAAACAAAAAAGAAAACCAAAGGAGACCCTGGGCTTGGAAGTGCCTTGAGAGCATGTCAGGTGTGACTGGGAGTGGGGAGTGGTGTGTGGAGTGGTCACGGTGGCTGTTGTTCCTGGTCGGCCAGCCGCTCCTCTGCCTGCTCTATCCTGACTTCACCTTTCTCTATTTGCAGTACATCGAGGAGTTAACAAAGGAGAGGGATGCCCTGAGTCTGGAACTGTACAGGAACACGTAGGATGGGGGATCGTGGGATGGGAGGTCTTGGGGCTCTTAGCGTGGGGGGTGTGCTGGGAGGTGGGGGTACAGGTGAGCATGGTGAGAGGCTCATACAGGTTTTCATGTGTGCACAGGGAAGCTCTAGTGCCGGCTGTGCCACTGACTCATGGGGTAGCCTCAGGCAACTCATGTCTTCTCTCTGGCCTGCCACCTGGGGCTTTAAATTCCTGGGGTCCCATCCAATGCCACGGTTCTGTGGTTGTGGAGTGAAAGTAGAGGGTTGATCACCACAGCGGTCCTTTCTGTTCTTCGTTCATTCCTTTATCTACTGCCTCTGGTTGTAGCATAACCGACGATGAGCTGAAGGAGAAAAATGCCGAACTACAAGAAAAACTTCGACTTGTAGAATCTGAGAAGTCTGAGATCCAGCTCAATGTAAAGGAGCTAGAAAGGAAGCTGGAGAAGGCCAAGCTCCTGCTGCCACAGGCAAGCAGCTACAGCCCCGGGGGTTGTGGGATCCCCGTCCGGCTGGGACCATGGTCTAGGGATCATGCAGGGTATGGGGAGGCTCCAGCCAAGACCTGGAAAATTTGGGCCCTTGTTCTGGTCCCACCATAGAATCCTCTAGAGTGTGCTAAAAATCTACAAAGTGGGGCCCTGCCTGGGGAATCAGAATCTCAGAGTTAGGGCTTAAAAATATATATTTTAAAGGATCATGGGTGAAAACCATTGTTTGATAGATTACATTTATATGACTATCCCATGAGTCTGTTTCCTTCTGAGGTTCAAACCAACACTTTCACTGTTCCAGCAGCAGCTGCAGGAGGAGGCTGACCACCTGGGTAAGGAGCTGCAGAGTGTGTCCGCGAAGCTCCAAGCCCAGGTGGAAGAGAACAAGTTGTGGAACCACCTGTACCAGCAACAGGAAGAGAAGATGTGGAGGCAGGAAGAGAAGATACAGGAGCAGGAAGAGAAGATACGGGAGCAGGAGGAGAAGAGGCAAGAGCAGGAGGAGAAGATACAGAAGCAGGAAGAGAAGAGGCGGGAGCAGGAGGAGAAGATGTGGAGGCAGGAGGAGAAGATACATGAGCAGGAGGAGAAGATACGGGAGCAGGAGAAGAAGAGGCAGGAGAAGGAGATGTGGAGGCAGGAGAAGATGCATGAGCAGGAGGAGAACATATGGGAGCAGGAGAAGAGGAGGCAGGAGCAGGAAGAGAAGATCTGGAGGCAAGAGGAGAAGATACGGGAGCAGGAGGAGAAGATGCATGATCAGGAGGAGAAGATACAGGAGCAGGAGGAGAAGATACATGAGCAGGAGGAGACGATAAGGGAGCAGGAGGAGAAGATACATAAGCAGGAGGAGACGATAAGGGAGCAGGAGGAGAAGATGCACAAGCAGGAGGAGAAGATACAGGAGCAGCAGAAGAAGATACAAGAGCAGGAGAAGAAGAGGCAGGAGCAGGAGGAGAAGATTTGGAGGCAGGAGGTGAAGATGCATGAGCAGGAGGAGAAGATACAGGAGCAGGAAGAGAAGATACGGGAGCAGGAGGAGAAGATGCGTGAGCAGGAGGAGAAGATACAGGAGCAGGAACAGAAGATACGGGAGCAGGAGGAGAAGATACGGGAGCAGGAGATGTGGAGGCAGGAGGAGAAGATACAGGAGCAGAAGGAGAATATGCACAATCAGGAGGAGAAGATACGGGAGCAGGAGGATAAGATACACAAGCAGGAGGAGAATATACGGGAGCAGGAGAAGAAGAGGCAGGAGCAGGAGGAGAAGATGCGGAGGCAGGAGGAGAAGCTACGGGAGCAGGAGGAGAAGATATGGAGGCAGGAGGAGAAGATACGGGAGCATGAGGAGAAGCGGCGGGAGCAGGAGGAGAAGATATGGAGGCAGGAGGAGAAGATACGGCAGCAGAAGGAGATAATACGGGAGCAGGATGAGGTGATGCGGGAGCAGGAGGACAAGATGTGTGAGCAGGAGGAGAAGCTGGGGAAGAAGGAGGATATGCTGTGGGAGCAGGAGGAGAAGATGTGTGAGCAGGAGGAGAAGCTGGGGGAGAAGGAGGATATGCTGCGGGAGCAGGAAGAAAAGCTGTGGGAGCAGGAGAAGAAGATGTGGGAGCAGGAGGAAAAGATGTGGAGGCAAGAGAAGAAGCTAGGGGAGCAGGAGGAGAAGATGTGGAGGCAGGAGGAGATGATGCGGGAGCAGGAGAAGAAGATGTGGGAGCAGGAGGAGAAGATGTGGAAGCAGGAAGAGGTGATATGGGAGAAGGAGCAAAAGATACATGAGCAGGAGGAGAAGATACGGGAGAAGGAGGAGAAGATGCAGAGGCAGGAGGAGAAGATGCGGGAGCAGGAAACGAGGCTGTGGCAGCAGGAGGAGAAGATGCAGAAGCAGGAGGTGAGGCTGCAGGAGCTGGAGGAGAGGCTGGGGGAGCTGGGGCGGAAGGCCAAGCTCTGGGGGAGCAGGCGGAGGTGGGTGCAAACCCTGGAGATCATACAGAGCGACCTCACCACAACTTAGCAGATGGTGGTTGGCTCCCTCTGCTTTTCCACCAGTCTGTGGTGTACAGCTTCAATGGTGGGAAGAAGGGTGTGAGATTTGAGGCTGGGGAGGCAGTCACTTAGGCCTGGAGGAAGGGGCCACGGGCCAGGGGCCTGGACAGATAACAGAGCCCCACTGTGCCCTCGCCACCCTGTTTATGGGCCCAGAATCTGGAAGCCAGCCACTGCCTACCCTGACGCCTATCCTGCAGGTGGAGCTGAAGAGCCAAGAGGCTCAGAGTCTGCAGCAGCAGCGAGACCATTCCCTGGGTCCCCTGCAGCAGTACGTGGCCGCCTATCAGCAGCTGGCCTCTGAGAAGGAGGCTCTGCCCAGCTGCAGCAGCAGGAAGCTCAGGGCAAAGCGGTGGCCGAGATGGCCCCCCAATAGTTGCAGGAGACCCAGTTGAGGGAGTTGATGAGGGTGAGGCCCTGAGGGGGATGACCTGGCAGCCTCTGTGCCTTCTCACTCTCTTTTCTGGCCCCTTAGGAGCACCTGGAAGCTGCCATCTACCGAGCACATGACAAGAAGGCAAAAACAATAAACATGTAAAACCCGGCAGCAAGGCCTGGAGAAGAGTCAGCTGCCATGTGACTGTTTAGAATATAGTCTGAGCCTAAACCTGAAAAAAAAGAAAAAAATTATTTATATTAAATTGTGGCAAAATATTGGTCAGGCACAGTGGTTCATGCCTGTAATCCCAGCAATTTGGGAGACTGAGGTGAATGGACCACCTGAGGTCAGGAGTTCCAGACCAGCCTGGCCAATACAAAAATTAGCCGGGCATGGTGGCACATGCCTGTAATTCCAGCTACTTGGGAGGCTGAGGCAGGAGAATCGCTCGAACCTGGGAGGCAGAGGTTGCAGTGAGCTGACATCGTGCCACTGCACTCAAGCCTGGGTGACAGAGCGAGACTCCGTCTCCAAAAAAAAAACAAAAAAACAAAAAAACAAACAAAAAAAAAAACAAAAAATATTTCTTCCTTATCTTCCTTACATGTATGTTTCTATTGGTTTTTTTCTTGTATGTTTCTATTGTTTTTTTTCTTGTTCTTTCTCATTTAGTCCTGTCTTGTCTTATGGCGTTGCTAGTAAAATTTTATCTGCCTCCAGAGAGTATTGACTTTGACTTTATGGCACACAATTGGAGTAAGCGCAGATCACCTTCATCTAGTTTGGAACTAAGCTGGTTCAAAGCAGGTTTTAGTTTTTGTAAGGGCTGGTCTATTTTTTATTCATTTGGACTCCTAGGGGTGACCCTTCCAGGGTTCCCACCAAGGTCCCATCTCCTTACTGGGACCCAAATTCTCATGAGGTCATTTCAGCCCTGTGAGTGCCACACATTCAGCCAGGCTCTCCAGCCTCTTAACCACCACTTCAGACTCAGTTTCTTAACCTCTTAGCCCTCTACTGTTCACCAATCACCAAATGTCGGAAAAGCACTACAGACTGTCAAGGTCACCTCCTAGGCCTGGTCACTCAAGTTCTGACTGAGGTCTCCAATTACCTTCAAACAGTTGTTTTTGGTGGTGGGGGCACATTTTTGTCCAGTTTCTCTAACTGCTTTTGGGGGCAGGCTAATCTATAACTAGCTACTCTGCCTTTAGTGAAAGTTGAGAACCTTCATCTGTCTGTTTTTTTTTTTTTCTTTTGAGATGGAGTCTCGCTCTGTTGCCCAGGCTCCAGTACAGTGGCGTGATCTCTGCTCACTGTAACCTCCGCCTACTGGGTTCAAGCAATTCTCCTGCCTCAGCCTCCCGAGCAGCTGGGACTACAAGCCTGTGCCCCCATGCCTGGCTAATTTTTGTATTTTTAATAGAGACAGGATTTCACGATGTTTTCCAGGCTGCTCTCGAGCTCCTGACTCAGGTGATCTACCCGCCTCGGCCTCCCAAAGTGCTGGGATTACAGGCATGAGCCACTGCGTCTGGCCCATCTCTCTTTTAAAAAAATGTTTTTAATTTGAGGTATAATTTATATTCAGTAAAATGCACAGATCTGGTATACATTTTGATGAATTTCAACAAATGCATTACCCATGTATCCCACCTCCTTTGAAGATATAGAACATTCCTATCATCCAGAAAGTTCTCCTGTGCTTTAACCCTGTCCGGCACTCCCCCAGCAGCTGATGAACCTGCTGACGACATTGGTACAGGATTCTGGCCACCCCAAAAGAGCTGCTTTGAGAAGCCTGCTTGCCTTACCCAGCACTAAGTCCCTGCCTGCTCTCTCAAAATTTCCATCTTTAAACTGGTTGTACCTATAACCCTCCCTGGTCAAGTCAGTAGATAAACTCTAAAAATAAACACCCCTTCCTGGCCCAGCAGCCCACAGCCTAATCTTTCCTGTAACCCCAAACTATCACACATGTCACTCGCCTGCTGGTTCACCCTCACTAGGGTGGCAGGTGCACCGGAGCAGCTGGGCTCACCTGTTAAGCAAGAAGCCAATAGCTGGACAGTGACACTCAGACCCCAGCCTGGGTGAGCCTGGCTGAAAGCCCCCTTCTTTCCGGTCCGACTGTGGAGAGAGGGGGCGGAGCATCCACAACTCTACTGACCTCCGCATCCTTCAGCTGTGCTTCCTCCTGGGAGACGGAGCTGTTCATTCATTTGGCCAAAGCCTTCTTGAGGGCTGTAGGTTTGACAGGCTGGGTGTGTGGGGGCCACTGTGCTAGAGAGAGAGGCTGGTGTGTCAGAAGGCAGCCACCTGGCCAGAGGAGGGTCAACCCCCTTGGTGTCCTCCTTCCCCTGGCTGGACACAGCGCCCTGCACTCTCCACATGTGACCGCTCCCCTCAGAGCCGCTTCCAGGGAAGGGGTTCTAACCCTGTGGGTGGGGACACTGTGTTAGTTTACAGTGGGCCATGGCTCCCTCTGACATCTCCAACTCAGAGGTAGTGGAGAGAAGATGAGAAATTCCCTGCACCTCCTCCCTCAGCACCCACCTCTGCACACATCCACATATGGAAACCCTGACGGTGGTCCCTGGGAGTGCCGCCATCTGCGCCTCCATTCCATGCCGGCAGCAGCCATGCCCACTCTCCAGACCCTCACCCACCTGGCTCAGTAGGGGCTGCACTGCCTGGGGTCCTGCCCCTATACCTGGGCCTCTGTACCCATCAGTTCCCCCAGTCTGGTTCTTATTTCCCCCAACAAGTAGGGAGCCGGTAAGGTCACCTGCTGAGCAAGCTGGGGGAGAGAGTAGGGTGGGGCTGGGAGGATGAGGAGGAGAAGCTTATGGTCGTGCTGGAGACTCAGTGGAGCAGAGTCTACGCAGGCCCATTGGCTGCCTAGCCAGTGGTGATCCCGCTCTCACCCTCGTTTCTTCTTTAACAAAACCATGACCGCATTAAATATTGGAAACCTATAAACTTTATAGACCCTCCTCCAGACTCCCCGCCATGTATTGGTGAGTCTAAGTCAACTCTAGTCATTTCATTCCTCTGGACACTGATTGCCTGGGGCTTGGCCATGAGCTGCCCCTTCACCTGAGCCTGAGCCACACGTGTCCTCTGCACATACCAACTGATGCACTGGGTCAGGGAGAGCTCCGTCTCGATGGAGATGAGCTGTGAGGAGCTGGTGGCCCGGCGGATCAAGTTGTTGTAACGGGTTTTGTTCAGAGGGTCATCCATCAGCTTCTGCTCGGCATGGGCCATGCAGCAGTCCCCTGGCTAAACACGCAGACATGCTGGACCCTTGAGCAGCTGTCCCCCACTGCAGCTGACAGCTACAAAGTGGGAGCCGAGAGGGCCAGGGAGCACAGGCACCTCGAGGGCCGGCCCAAGCAGTGAAGGCGCTGGCGGGCCTGGCGCTCCCTGGGAACCTCAAATGACATTCATGACAGAGCTCAGTTACCTCCTCCCATGCCTCACCTCTTCCTCCTCCTCCTCCCTCAATCAATGAACAGCATCCCACGCTCCACACATCTGAGACAAAACTGGGTGTCTCTTCCAGACTCCTCCCTTGGTTCATTCAAGTGGCCACCAAGTCCTGTCTGTCCTCCCATCTCCACGGCTACAGCCAGGTACCTGCCTCCCCCGCCCTGTCCACCTTCTGTTCTCTCCACCCGCACTCTGTCCCCGCCATCCATGTGGCATACAGTGGCAGACTGGTCTTTCTACAGCACACTGGACTAGGGCCCTTCCCTGCCCACAGCTCTCAGAGCTGGAGGTGGAGTTGAAACTCACGGTTTGGCATTCAGAGCTCTTTCCCCCTCAGCACTGGCTTATCCAGAGCGCTCACAGTGCGGGGCAGGAGCCCCTGACTCAAATGTGGGTGTGGTGCACAACTGGGTCATAGGCTTTCCCTAAGAAGAGACAGGGCTGAGATGCGGAGCTTTTCTGGGTTCAGAGTTAGACCCACAGAGTGCAAGGTTTCTCTGAGGCACCAAATGGAGGGTCCAGCTGGCAGCTGGCTCCTGGTCCGGAGCTTCAAGGAGAGGTGTCAGCTCTGAGCCACATTTAATAGCCAGCTGAAATGCAGCCTCCTGCAGGGAGCTCCTGGAGCTTCCACAGCCTCAGATCTGCCCCTCTGCATACCCCAGATCTCTTGCCGAGTGGCGTTTGTGTCTTCATGTCATCTCCCTCCCATGGCTGGGAGTAAAGGTGAGGTGCAGGGACTTGAGCTTGTGTACTCTGGTGTCTTAAGGGAGAATGTGTCAAGTAGAGTGGAGGTGGCTTGGAAAGAGGGAGACTCAGAGGAGAGTGAAGGACACTGACCAGGCGAGCCTGGGAGCAGGAAAAGAGATGAGCGTGAGCAGAGGAAACTGCTGGGGCAGGGGGCGGATGGGAGGATCAGGGAATGAGGGGGCTGGAGAGGTGGGGGTGGGGATGCTGGCGCCAGGCTGCCTGGCTCGCCAGGCTCAGGAGTCGGTTACATCCTCCCACAAGGGCCAGCTCACCTGGTCGCCCCAAAGCCCTCCCTCTGTGGGTGGGCCCAGAGGGCCCAGAACATGGATTACCCAATTGAGCAGGACAGAGGTGGACTCAGGTGGTGCTGGGCTGGACTCCTGGCTGTGGGGAGCAGCCACCACCCTGCCTACTGCATCCACTTTCCAACTCGCTGCCTATCTGAACAGATGCAATATGGGGCACCTTGTGAAACATGCTCCTGGTGCACCTGCTGCCTGCTGCCCCTCCTGCAGAGTGCCCGGGCTCTCCAGAGGGGATTCCTTGGCCTAGATTCTGAGTCCTGCCTCTCACACCCGGGGCTGCTACTCCAGAGGCCAGCTGCTTGAGTATCCTGGAAGCCTGTCTGTAGCCCAGGCTACAGCTGGGTCCGTCCCACAGCCCTTCTTTAGTGCATCTATTTGGACTGACTGCTCATTTCATAGAGAGGGGTGTGTCTTGCCCCAGCTCATCTGGCATGTCTAAGGCAGTTGTGGGGTCAGAATCTGCAGCTCCCAGGCCCCAGCCCTGCAACAGTAGGAGAGGCTGGACCCTGTATCTCTGCAGTCCCACCGGGCTGGTGCGGGCTGGTTTCTTGTCTCTCCAGAAACACAAACACAAGACCTCATAAAATGAGTGAGTTTCTATCGGCCATAATTACTGCAACTGACTTCTCCAATTTTCCCCTCCACAGTTAACTAAACAGCTCAAATACTATCAGTAACAAATAACAGTCATCATGATATGGTGAGGAGTGTGGCAGATTTCTTAGCCAGTAATAATAAATACGAAAAAAATTTTGCCTATTAATAGATCTCAAGTGTAGTGCACTCGCAAGAAACTAATTAAAAGGCAGCTGTGCACAATCTACAAAAACAGTCATAAAGACTGCTACCTTTTTTTTTTTTTTTAGACGGAGTCTCGCTCTGTCGCCCAGGCTGGAGTGCAGTGGTGAGATCTCGGCTCACTGCAAGCTCCGCTGCCTCCCATGTTCACGTCATTCTCCTGCCTCCGCCTCCCGAGTAGCTGGGACTACAGGCGCCTGCCACCACACCCAGCTAATTTTTTGTATTTTTAGTAGAGACGGGGTTTCACCGTGTTAGCCAGGATGGTCTCCATATCCTCACCTCGTGATCCACCCGCCTCGGCCTCCCAAAGTGCTGGGATTACAGGTGTGAGCCCCCGCCCCCGGCCAAGACTGCTACATTTTAAGTTATAGGAGGAATAAACCTGCTCCTCTAACATAGGAAGATACAACTAACTTCCCCTACATGCCCTAAAAAAAACCAGCCTTACACGAGAAATTTAAACATGGAAGCAGAAACACCCCAAGAAAAAGACATGGCAAACCCCACCTGTGCATCTGTTTTCAACCATTTGGAGTCAAGGCGAGCCTGGGCAGCCAAACAAACATTCAGAGGGCAGCTTTTCTCCAGCGTCCTCCCGGTTCTCAGGCCTGCAAGTAAACACACATGTTTAAGACCTAACGCTTTTTAATAATTTACAAAGACACTCCCGAAATGTTTAATGCAGAAAAAAGAGAAAGCAAGAGAGAACAGCAAGAGGGGAGAGAAGAGCTGGGGGAAGGAGTGAGGGGAGAGAGGGAAACAGGGAAGAGATGGAGGGGAAAGGGAGGTGGGGAAGGGAAAGCCGCCTTCCAAGGTAAGCAGGGTGGGCCGGGTTTCCGCACCACGCTGGCCAGACCTTGAGAATGGACAGTCACAGGAGGCCAAGTCACAATGTCATCTGCCCTCAAATGCAAAAGGTACACACACGCGACAGGAAACCCACCGTTTCAACGGACACATGAAAGCAGCATTTACCCCACAGCACGGCGCGTGCGTAAAACAAATTACTCAAAACGATCGCCTGCAGAAAAACCCACAGCCACCAGCACTTAAGAAATGGAGAGAGGCCCGAGACTGCCCCGCGGGCTATCCGCGCAGGCCCCGGTGCGGCCGCCGCGCCCACCCCTGCCTCCCAGGCTCGGCCGCCCGCCAGCCCCGCGCCCGCACCGCCTCCGCCGCCGGCCGCCCGGGTGCCCCAGACCAGGACCGGACAAGCAGAGCCGGGCCGCGTGGCCCCGCCGGCGCCCGGACACAGCCTCCCAGCAGCCGCCGGCTCAGCCCGGATCCCCGCGCCTCTAACTGCCCTAGCGGCGGACCAAGGCGACACTCCCGCGCCCCCCCCCCGCCCCCCGCGTACGTCCAATCGCAACGAGGCTGCTCCGCGGGCGCAGCCAATGGTGAAGACGAGCGCTTCGCTGTCCTCCGGGCTCTCCCGCTTCCCGCAATCCCGCTCATTTTCCTACTTGGAGCTCACCTTCTGAGGCCAGGGTCAAGCGCGGGCGCCGGAAGGAGGGATTTCCGTCGCACTCACCCACGCCCCCACTCCCACGGGAGACTGCCCGGCCCGGAACGCTCTTAATCACGCGGCGGGTGGTCGCGCTCACAGCAACTGGAGCCATCCAGGGCGCGGGTCGAGTGGCGAGAGCAGCTGCCCTGGGGATGAGAACGGATCTTTGTGTGGTCGGCTGGGGAGTGAAGTTTCCTCCTGTGTGGTCAACTGAATGCAGCAGAAGTCTTGGGCAGATTACGTGGAGCAGCTGTGGAACACTGTGCAGGGAATCCAAGAAGGAACAGACCTCCAGCGACCACAAAACACAATTGAAGAAATATGCAACAATATAGGCTGGGCATGGTGGCTCACGTCTGTAATTTTCAGGGCTTTGGGAGGCCGAAGTGGGAGGATCCCTCAAAGCCAGGAGTTGGAGGATCCCATGTTGCCAGACTGGGCAACAGAGCAAGACCCCATCTCAAAAAAAAATTAACAATTAGCCAGGTGTGGTGGTGCACACCTGTGATCCCAGCTGCTCGGGAGGCTGAGGCAGGAGACTCGCCTCAGCCTGGGAGGTCAATGCTACAGTGAGCTGAGATCATGCCACTGCACTCCAGCCTGGGCGACAGTGACATCCTGCCTCTAAGAAGGAAAAAGGGCATGGTGGTCATGCCTGTAATCCCAGCACTTTGGGAGGCCGAGGCAGGTGGATTATTTGAGGTCAGGAGTTCAAGATCAGCCTGGCCAACATGGTGAGACCGCTTTTCTACTAAACATACAAAAATTAGTCTGGTGTAGTGGTGAGCGCCTGTAATCCCGGCTACTTGGGAGGCTGAGGCAGGAGGATTGCTTGAACCTGGGAGGCGGAGATTGCAGTGAGCTGAGATTGCACCACTGCACTCCAGCCTGGAGGACAGAGGCTGCACCACTGCAGCCTTGACTTACCAGGTTCAGGTGGTTCTCACCCTCAGCCTTGCCAATAGCTAGGACTGCAGGCACAAGCAACCACGCCCAGCTAATTTTTGTATTTTTTGTAGAGACCGGGGTTTGCCATGTTGCCCAGGCTGGTGTCGAACTCCTAGGCTCAAGTGATCCGTCCGCCTCTGTCTCCCAAAATGCTGGGATTACAAGTGTGAGCCACTGCACTCGGCTAATAGTAATGAACTTTGAACAGAAGGAAAAGATGTTATTATTTACTTAGTTATGTTTTATCTGTATTTTCTAATTTTTCTAAACATGTAAAGATGAAATTCTATTAAAACTCAATAAGACCTCAGAACAAAAAAAGTAGAGTATAAATATTTATTTTAGTTGTATAAACGTGGTTTCTGGAAAAAGAATGGAATAGATTTTCTGAGGAAAAAAATCCACCACTTTGGCCGGGTGCGGTGGCTTACGCCTGTAACCCCAGCACTTTGGGAGGCTGAGGTGGTGGATCACCTGAGGTCAGGAGTTCAAGACCAGCCTGACCAACATGAAGAAACCCCCGTCTCTATTAAAAATACGAAAATTAGCCAGGCATGGTTTCAGGTGCCTGTAATCCCAACTACTCAGGAGGCTGAGGCTGTGGAATCACTTGAACCCAGGAGGCAGAGGTTACAGTGAGCTGAGATCGCACCATTGCACTCCAGCCTGGGTGACGAGCAAAACTCTGTCTCACAAAAAAAGAAAAGCCAACTGGCTGAAAGGATTAAAAAAGAAAATATGATCCATCAATGCGCTATCTACAAGATAAACATTTTAAACAGATTAAAAGTAAAAGGATACAAAGATACAACATTTAAATAACAAGCAAAAAACCACCGAAGTGGCTGTACTAATATCAAGTGAAATACACTTTAATTTAAAGCAGGGCTGGGCATGGTGGCTCACGCCTGTAATCCCAGCACTTCGGGAGGTGGAGGCAGAGAGATTACTTGAGCCTTGAAGTCAAGATCAGCCTGGGCAACATGGCATAATCCCATTTCTACAAAACATACCAAAATTAGGCAGGCATGGTGGTGCCCACCTGTGGTCCCAGCTATTTGGAAGGCTGAGGGGGGAGGATCATGTGAGCTGGGGAGGTCGAGGCTGCAGTGAGCTAAGATCAGGCTCCTGCACTCCAACCTGGGCAACACAGTGAGACCCTGTCTCAAAATAAAAAAAATAAAAAAGGGTTGAGAGACAAAAAAGGACATCATTTTTTATTTTTTATTTTTTTGGGATGGAGTTTCGCTCTTGTTGCCAAGGCTGGATGGAGTGCAATCGTGTGATCTCGGCTCACTGCGACCTCTGCCTCCTGGGTTCAAGTGATTCTCCTGCCTCAGGCTCCCAAGTAGCTGGCATTACATGTGCATGCCATCACTCCTGGCTAATTTTTGTATTTTTGGTAGAGACGGGGTTTCACCTTGTTGGCCCGGCTGGGTTCGAACTCCTGACCTCAGGTTATCTGCCTGCCTTGGCCTCCTAAGGTGCTGGGATTGCAGACATGAGCCACCGTGCTGGCCAAAACCTTCATTTTCAAAAAGGCTGGGTCAGGCATCATGGCTCATGCCTGTAATCCCAGCACTTTGAGAGGCCAACGCCCATCTCTACCAAAAATACAAAAATTAGCTAGGCGTGGTGGCATACACCTGTAATCCCAGCTACTCGGGAGGCTGAGTCAGGAGAATTGCTTGAACCCAGGAGCTGGAGGTTGCAGTGAGCAGAGATCGTGCCACTCCACTGCAACCTGGGGGACAGAGAGAGACTCCATCTCAAAAAATAAATAAATAAAGGCTGGGTGCCAGATGTGGTGCATAGGCCTAGTTTGTTGACTCCTGTACTCAAGATACAAAACTCTGAAGAACAGTGGGCGGGAGCTTCCCTCTAGAGGCACAGGACGGGCAAGCTGGTCCCTGAGCAGTGACTTTATAATAACTTGTTACACTGTGTTTTTTCTTTTGTTTTGTTTTTCGTTCGGTTGGTTGGTTATTTGAGACCGAGTTTGGCTCTTGTTGCCCAGGCTGGCGTGCAATGGTGTGACTCAGCTCACCGCAACTTCTGCCTCCTGGGTTCAAGCGATTCTCCTGCCTCAGCCTCCCAACTAGCTGGGATTACAGTCATGCACCACCATGCCTGGCTAATTTTGTATTTTTAGTAGGGATGGGGTTTCTCCATGTTGGTCAGGCTGGTCTCGAATGCCCAACCTCAGGTGATCAGCCCGCCTTGGCCTCCCAAACTGCTGAGATTACAGGCATGAGCCACCACACCCAGGGTTTTTTTGTTTGTTTGTTTTTGTTTTTGTTTTTGACAGTCTGGCTTGGTCGCTTCGGCTGGAGTACAGTGGCGCGATCTTGGTTCACTGCATCCTCTGCCTCCCAGGTTCAAACGATTCTCCTGCCTCAACCTCCTGAGTAGCTAGGATTACAGGTGCGCACCTAATTGCCTATCAGTGAAGCACCTAATAAGACTTGGTGAAGCAATAAGCAGTGTATTCCAAATGCGCTTGTTACAGAGGTAAGTCTTGAGTACACTGGAAGGACGAATGAATTCTATGAGTGCTCAGGACAGGCTTCATCGAGAGATACAATTGGAGCTGATACTTGATGGACACAGGATTTCTGGGCAGAAAAATGGAGTGAAAGGTATTGGTAGAGAAAATGTGTGTGGAACACAAAGATTCAGAATGGTGCTCAGAGAATATATATAGCAATAATATATATGTATGTATATTTATAAAATAATAATTATTATAGAGACTGGACAGGTGAATGCATCCTTTCCAAGACTTCCTCCTAGGGGGAGCCATGGGATGCAGAGAGCAGCAAGGCCCAGGAGCCAGGACCTCAGGGCCCAGCAGAGGCCAGACATGGGCAGAAATCCCTGCCGCCACAGCTGCGGGCAGGTGGGCAGGTCAAGGGACCTGTGGGCTTTGGTACTTGGTACGCGTGGGTTCAAGTGTGTGTTCAAACTCCAGCTCCAGCAACCTCCCTCCTATCAGCTTTTCACTGCAAGCTGGGGCGGTAGCTTCTTGCGAGGATAAAATGATGAAGTGTCCAGCACCAAGCAGGTACCCAGTATATTGTGGCTTCCTCCTCACCGCCCTAAGAGATGAGGATTGAAGACCCTGCCCTGTCCCTGAGGCCTTTCGGGCTAGTGTGGGGCTGATGTGACCCTTTTAACAAATCATTCTGCTAAGGGCGGAGGGAAGCAAGCCTCCCTCTGGAGCTGCTGAGGAAGGGAAGGCCCCTGGGGAGGGGCATCCTGGTTCAGGTGCATTCCCAGGGCCCAGAGAGCGCTCGCCGCTTACGCTCACCTTGAAGGAAGTGTCAGGATTCAGTGAGGGAAGAAGCAGAACCATGTGAGAACAGGCTAAGGGATTTGCTGTGGAATTAGACCTTACAGGATTGTGGAGGGGCTGGGAACTGGAGGTGTGGGGAGGCAGCTGGAGCATCAGCGAGCGAGCAGGTCACCAGTCACTCTGAGAAGCTGAAACATGCCCAGCCACCTAAGAGACCTGGAGAGGTCTCTGGGCCACTGTGCCTTGTGGATCCCCCATCTGTGGGTCTGTGATGAAGTGACTGGTGCTGGACTTGGGGCTACAGCAGGTCACAGTGCAGGGCGGCCTGCCCTGCTTGCTTTCGGCCGCTTGCTTCGTATTATTGTTTTTTTCTTTTTCCATGAACCCGAAGGCCACGGTACACTGACCGCTGAAACTCAACCTTCACTGGCTACATTATAGATAACATTCATAGATCACCATGGCCATGGTGCTTCCATTGTCTTTCAGGACCTTGGGCCAACTCCTGTCCAATTCAAACCGGTTGAGACCACTGACCCTTTAACTGGACCCGTGCACGTGCCTGAGAAAAGGTCCATTTTGACATCAGAGGGTCCAAAACTCCACCTTCAGAGCCCAACACTCCACCTTCAGATCATGCTAATGCCACCATTTTCTGTACTTATGTCCTATGAAATGCCAAGAAGCCTGATGACACTTTTTTTTTTTTTTTTTTTTTTTTTTGCAACAAGGTCTTGCTCTGTGGCCCAGACTGGAGTGCAGTGGCGCGATCTCAGCTCACTGCAACCTTTGCCGCCTGAGTTCAAGCACTTCTCCCACCTCAGCCTCCTGAGTAGCTGGGATTACAGGTGCAACCACCATGCCCAGCTAATTTTTGTATTTTTTTTTTTTTTTTCTGAGACAGAGTCTCGCTCTGCCACCCAGGCTGGAATGCAGTGGTACAATCTCAGCTCACTGCAAGCTCTGTCTCGTGGGTTCGCACCATTCTCCTGCCTCAGCCTCCTGAGAAGCGGGGACTATAGGTGCCCACCACCATGTCTGGCTAATTTTTTGTTTGGTTTTTTTTTTTAGTAGAGATGGGGTTTCGCCGTTTTAGCCAGGTTGGTCTCAATCTCCTGACCTCGTGATCCACCTGCCTCGGCCTCCCAAAGTGCTGGGATTACAGGCATGAGCCATCGTGTCCAGCCTAATTTTTGTATTTTTAATAGAGATGGGGTTTCACCATGTTGGCCAGGCTGGTCTCACACTCCTGACCTCAGGTGATCTGCCCGCCTTTGCCTCCCAAACTATTGGGATTACAGGCATGAGCCACCGAGTTCGGCCAGCTGCCTGATAACACTTGCACAAAATGAACCTGTTACTTCATTTTTCCCCACTGCCAATCACCTCCCCCCACATCTTAGATCATCACACTTCCCTAACCTAGAAACAGCCCTCAGCCTTATCTCCAGGGAGATAAGGATTTGAGCGCTGTTCTCCCACCTCCTCACTTGGCGGTCTTGTGAATCTATCTTTCTTCTTTTGCAAAACCCGTGTCACAGTGATAGATTTGCTGTGTACAGGCAGAATGGACCTCGACCTGGCCAGTGACACTGGACAGCCACGGCCGCCTCCAGACAGCAACTGCTGTCTCTTTCCTTCTGCCTCCCAAGTCACACATAAACACCCCTTTTGGCCAACTCTTCCTCTGGGAGGCTTCTCCTCAAGGGGCACCAGCACTGATGGGGAAGCCAGAGACAGGCAGCTCAGGATGGGGATGAAAAGTCAGGAATGCGGAGGCCGACTTCTGCTCAGCCCTGCTCCCTTGGTTAGAGAGGCTGGAGTCCAGGGCATCAGGCACAGGTCTTGGGACAAACCCTTGGCCCAGGAAAACAGAGCTGGATGAATCCTTGAACACCACGAGATCCACCGTCTCACTCCCCAGACGGGAAAGTCAGGCTCTGACTCCTGCTGTGGATTGCCGCAGGTCCAGGGCCGCTAACTCCCTTCTCTCTGGCCAGCACCACTGCAGCCTGGGCCTCAGCTGGTGGAGAGAACTGGGCTCACCCACCGCCAAGGGAACTGCAAAAAGGGCACACGGCAGTCCTGGGCAGAGCCCCGGGCCAGGACGTCAGCCAGTTGCACAGCAGGGAGGGCACCTGCCCATCTCCACAGTCATCCTCCTCCTGGGCACCCTTACCAAAAGGCACTCCTCGAAACAAAATAAGGCCATGCGCCGTGGCTCGTGCCTGTAATCCCAGCACTTTGGGAGGCCAAGGCGGGCAGAGGACGAGGTCAGGAGATCGAGTGATTCCACTTTTCTTCTCTAGTAAGTTTGGACATTCAGATCTAGTTGGTCTTTTATCATAGAACTTCTAGTGTGCCCGAGTCTTACATTGTGAAGATCCTTTTCTACAATATTACATGTAAGAGGATATAAATGATACTGGATGAGATCAGGCTGGATGAGAACTGATACTTGTAAACATACTTTTTAGACGAAATCTCTCATTGCCATTCACTTTCTATTTGAACTCGTAAAAATAAAACACATTGGCTGGAGGGTGGAAGTAGGAAGATTTGTCTTTTAATCGCCATGTCATTGCTTCGTATCGAGACAGAACATATAGTATCCCTGGCTTTGGACCTACAGAAGGAAACACATTTTTCTACCTGCTGTATGCCAGCGGTTCCTGAACACCTGGAGGGCTTATTGCAGCCTGGATTGCTGGTCCCTACTCCAGAGTTTCTGATTCATGATGTCTAGGGTGGGCCTGAGAATTTACATCTATAAGACATTCCCAGGTGCTCCTGGTTCAGAGACTCTATTTTTGAGAACCACTCTTATCTACTAACTGTAAATTGTAGAACTTTAGAAAAAAGCTTACTTTGGTCTGGGATAAGAAGCACACAGATAATGGAGCAAATCATGAAAAAGTCAATCCTTGATCCCAGGTAGCAAGCACTACACAGTGACAGAACACAACTCTTGGTTTTCATGATTGCAAGTCATAGCGAAGAATCAAGTGAGAAATGCAGTTTCATTTTCAGGGCTTACAGAGGCCAGGTGATTCTAGAAAAATAGGATTTAGTGATTAACCTCATGAGAGTGACAGTTATTTATGTCCTTTCTCTCTCCCCCATCACTTAGCATTTAGCCTTACTTTAGAGGGTCCTGTATTTGTTTTAAACTTGTAAAGAACTTTGAGTGCTTATTAAATGGAAAGTTTTCCACGTGTCTGTGTGTGTGTGTGTGTGTGTGTGTGTATGTGTATATGTGTGTATGTGTGTGTGTGTATGTGTGTATGTGTGTGTGTGTATGTGTGTGTATGTGTATATGTGTGTATGTGTGTGTGTGTATGTGTGTGTGTGTATATATGTGTGTGTATATGTGTGTGTGTGTATGTGTGTATATGTGTGTGTGTGTGTGTGTATGTATTTAGAAACAGAGTCTTGTTCTGTAGCCCAGGCTGAAGTGTAGTGGCATGATTTTGGCTCACTGCAACCTCCGCCTCCCAGGTTCAAGGGATTCTCCTGCCTCAGCCTCCCAAGTAGCTGGGATTACAGACACCTGCCACCATGCCCAGCTAGTTTTGTATTTTTAATAGAGACAGGGTTTCATCATGTTAGCCAAGCTGGTCTTGAACTCCTGAACTCAGGTGACCCACCAACCCCAGCATCCCAAAGTGCTGGGATTACAGGCGTGAGCCACCACACCTGGCTCACAAGCTGTATGTTTTTAAAGATATTAGACATGTTTCTTGTTTTCTTTTTTTTTTGTTTTGTATTTTTAGAAAACCAAAAAACCCTTAAGAATAATGTAGGAGAATAAGGAAAGTTTTTCCAAAAAAGAGAAATCATTGTGATTATTTATCTTAGTGGAATGTTGGATAATATAGTCTGCTTTATCAATCATCAAGCACACTATAAGATTTCCATTTTAATAGGATTTGTACCTCAATTGAGGTAATACAGTTTTAAAGTTTTTAAAGTGAAAGCCAGCCCCGCCCCTATCCTGGAGTGGGCGGGGACAGAGGTTACATGGCGGGTTTCCTTGTGACATCACAGGTTCTTCATGACAGGCTGCTGTCTGGCCACGCCTCCTTTCCCTTGCATCTTTCTCATTGACCAATAGGTTTGAAGCATTAAGGCCACGCCCCTATTCTGCATTCTAGTGTGGCCCTGGTTACGCCTCCTCTGGCTCAGTCACACAGCTACCTGGTAGGTGACTGGAGGTGTATAGTTGTCCTCGCCTGGATTGTGCTGATGTGGCCCCAACCCCACCACCCTACCCATCCCATGATGTCCGAAGAAACCCGACCGATCAAATTGGCCAAGGCCAAGGAAAAGGTAAAACGCACCAGGTTGTGGCACCCCAACCCAGCCCCCGGTGCCCTCTGACAGTCAAGCTGCTACCAGAGTCTGTGCCACTGCTGAGGCACACCAGGCTGGGAACCCCCCAGTGCCTCTGGGCTTCCCACACCAAAATCTTATGATCCAGCCCAACCCCCTCGTGAGTCCTGCCCCTGCCCTCACCAGCCACCCCAGGGTGACTTTGAGCTCGTCACTCCCAGGGCTTCCCACGACACACTCTGCCCTTACCTCCTGCTACCCGAAACCCGACCTCCTTGGGCTCTTTGGGCTCACGTCTCCAAGGACCTGGGTGCCCTAGAACCTGCCCTCACCAGGTGCCCCATGGTCACTTTGGACAGGTGACTCCCGGGGCTCCCTGCTCCATACTCGGGCCTCACCTCCCGCCACCCAAAGCTTGACCTCCCTGGGCTCTTTGGGCTTCCATCTCCAAGGACCTGGGTCCCAACCCTGTGACCCCCTCCCCAATCTCTGGGAGCTTGGTCATTGCACTCATGTGTTCCCCCCACCACTCCACTGAGGAGTGGAATGTAGTGATGTCACACTCCCTCTAGGAACTGTCATTACTGCCATGAGACCGGTCTTTGGTCTTAGGACCCAGTCCCCTAAGTGTTCTTGCCCATTTCTGGTTCCTCTGGTTGTAGCACAGGTTTCCAGCTGGAAGGGGATTGGGGACTGTGGGACCTAGGAGAGAGAGGTTTCAGGCTGCCTTACTTCCTTAACACAGACGCTGACAGTGTGAAAAGCCTACACCTCCCCCATGAGCTCAACACATTGACAGTGTTCTGGGTGGCAACGGGAGAATGGGTTTAGTTTGATTTTCTCCCAGGCTTCTACTCTCCAGAGAGACTCGAACATTGTTTCTGAGTTCTCCACCTCAGACTTGAATTCTGCATTGTTCTGGGACCAGAGTGCCCCTCAGTCAGTGGTTGCTGCAGTGAGATCTGCCTATCTTCTGTGGAACAGATCTTGGGAAACTGAACTTGACAGCTTGAATCTTCCTCATCTCATCTCCACCTGGGGTACTTTGAGTGCCACAGGATAAATGTGGGGCATCTTTCTGAAGCATCAGTTTCCTTTGAGTCTACTGAGGAACAAAACATTAATGTACTTAGGGGTGACAGTCACATAGATGTATAAGAGTATACAAGACTTCTCTCTGAAATGAGGGTTGGGTTGTCCTCTTTCTGTTAAGTTTCCAGATTTCCCAGAAAGGCTGCCTTCTGCCATGAGCATACATTAATATAAACGTTTGAGAGGTAGTGGTGCCCTTCTTCACACTAACAGACGTGTGAGGGTGTATGACTCTAAACCACACGGTGTCCAGTGCCTGCCTATGTAATATTTGCTTTTCTGCCTTTGCCTCTGGTTTTGGTCCCTGGTAGCTGCTGACTTGTGGCAAAATCCCAGAGCTCAGAGTCAGAAGACTGAGTTTCAGTTCCATTAGTACCTTCTGTTCAGCCATGGTATCAATCCCTCTCAGTCACTAAGTGATTGTGACAACACTTCCTACAGTTGTTGGTGGCATTAAATCAGATGGTGCATAAGAGTATTTTGTAGAAACTGTAAAGCAGGATGTGACTGTAGGAGTTTCTAGTTCTCATGAGTATCACTGCTCTTCCTTTCCACAGTTGAGAGACTACCATCCCCAGGCCAACCCTAGTGTTGGTACAGGAGCAAGTGACACCAAAAAGAAGAACATAAATAATGGTGCTAACCGTGACACAACCACTTCTGGTGGTTGCCACTCACCTGAGGATGTGAGTCTTGGCTGGCCAGGCTCCTGGGGACAGAGGGTCCAAGGGGTGGTGGAAGGTAATTGTTAAGATTGTGGAAGAACTCCCAGGCACTGCTTAAGAATTCTGGGTTTGAATCCTCTCCATCTGCTGGGGATATGATAGAGGGCAAATTCCTTGAGCTCTTTGGGCCTCTCTTTTCACATCTGTAAAATAGGAGTGGTTTGGTTTTACCTACATTGGTGAAGTTTAAATGAGATTTATCATTGTTGTTTTTATGTGAATCCCTAGTCCACGGCCTGCTGTAAACTCTCCTTCTCGGGCTTGCATTTCCTGAGGTAGAGTTAGAGAGTATCAGAGGTGTCTGTTAGCTCTGAGAGTCCGAGAGTTAAAGGCCCACTAGAATGGAAACCTCGGGACCGAGCGTTCCTATCTGCCTTTTCCGTCCTATGTCCGCGCTGTGAAGAACCGTCCCTGGCCCGTATGTGCTCAGTCAATGTTTGTTGAATGAATGCACCTTTCTAAATCACAAGCTGGCAGAAGCGTGGGCTCTTCTCACACTCCATCTCTGAAGGTTTCTGTGACTGTCTTTTTGAGAGAATCTAGTTTCAGACTTTGAGTTCTGTGGCTGTGGGCAAAAACCAACAAAGACTCAAGTCCTTTTACTTTGGGAGTTGAGGAGAGTTTGCCAGTTCGAGTTCCCATTGGGTCTGAGAACTACCTTTAAAATCCATCCCTGGCCCCTGCCTACTGCTTCCTGGCCTGGGGAATAGAGTTGAAGGGGCCACCCTCAGTCACCTTCCTTTGACTCTCCCCACAGAAACAACAGAACCGAGCCCAGCTGGAAGAAGTAACGTGATTTCTTTGTTTGCTCACATGACTGCTGGGTTTGGAGGACACTCAGCCATAGAGGCCCCAGTCTCCTCTTGCCCACTCCCAGCCTGGGGAAGAAGGCTCACCCCCCGGATCCCACCCCGTCCACACAGGGTCCCTGATAACCTGGTCCCATGGGTGGGCCTGTCCTGGGGCAGTGGTGCCCTTCTGGGGGCATGTCTCTTGCTGTGCCATCTCTGCCTCCCCGTAGTAAGAGCTCTGTATTCCTCTTTCTATAGGAAAAGAAGGCAAGCCACCAACATCAGGAAGCCCTAAGGAGGGAGCTAGAGGTGAGTGGAAGGTGTGAAGTTCCCTCCTGTCCTCTGGAGAAGGTTTCTTTGCTTCTCTTTCAGCACTTGCTTGTCTTTTCTCCCAAAGGCCCAGGTTCATACCATACGAATCCTTACATGTGAGAAAACTGAGCTTCAGACGGCACTCTATTACAGCCAGCGTGCTGTCCAGCAGTTGGAAGGTGGGAATCTGGCACCCGGTCATCCTTCAACCTGGCACTTTGACAGGCCTTTAGGGGGAATCTTTTGGGCCGCATCTGAATGTCTCTCATTCCAGGAGAGTGCAGGCATCTGGTCGGCCGCCTGCATGATTCATGGAATTTTGCAAGACATTTAGAGTGGGATCTCTCTGCTGTCGCTACACAGAAGAAGAAGGCTGACAGGGTGAGTCCAACCACCTGCCCCGTCCCCTGGGAACCCGGCTTCACAGATGGAGGAGTGAGCCTAAAAGTCCCTTCTGCAGGATGGAGTGTCCTGCCCAGAAGACAGCATGGCCATTTCTTGCTGCTTTTGTGTGTGGTGGTTAGAGGCTGACAGGGGCTGAGTCGGCTGCTGTGGGTGAGTTGGGGGGCGCCGTGGGCAGTGAGTACCGGACATAGAGCTCGCAGGCCAAGTGCCCGCCCTGCCCATATTTGACTGTGGCCTTGGCCAAGTCCCAAGTGGCGGTTAGGATACTGGTACCATAAAGGTACAGAAGAGTAGCTTGAGTATGTTATTATTTGTGTTGAGAGAGGGAGCCTGTGTGTGTGTGTGTGTGTGTGTATTATGGGAATATACAATAAATGTTTGTAAGGATTCATAAACATCTCAGGAGAGAGGAACAGTGTTGGGGGGAGATGTTTCCCTTCTGTACTTTCTGAGTGTTGGACGATTCAAATGTATCATCCGTTCAAAATGTCAACAAATGATTAATTTCCTCCTTCTTATCTTTGCCCCTACCCCCAGTGAAAGAATGGGCTTAGAGAATCAGATATACCTGGGTGTTGAAATCCCAGCTCTACGTGATCTTAGGCAAGCACTTCACCCTTAATACCCCATGTTTTTCATCTATACGATAGAGGTAATAATGGTAACCGTCTCCCATGGAGGTTGTGAGGATGAAATGGGATTGTTAGCGCAGTGCCTGGTGAAGCAGTCAGTAAAGGTTCCAACAGTGGTAGTAGTAACAGTAAGAACAATAGCAATATTATCTGATCTCTCTGGGCCCCTGTTAGCCAGCTATGAATTCAGTCTCTTTCCCTGTCCCTTCCACCTTTACTGAGTTCTTTGAAAGACAAATGAGGGCCAGGTGCTCTGGCTCATGCCTGTAATGCCAGCACTTTGGGAGGCCGAGGCTGGCGGATCACCTGAGGTTGGGAGTTCAAGACTACACTGACGGACATGGAGAAACCCCATCTCTACTAAAAATACAAAGTTAGCCGGGTGTGGTGGCACATGTCTATAATCCCAGCTAATCGGGAGGCTGAGGCAGGAGAATTGCTTGAACCCGGGAGGCGGAGGTTGTGGTGAGCTGAGATTGCGCCATTGCACTCCAGTCAGGGCAACAAGAGTCAAACTCTGCCTGAAGAAAAAGAAAAAGTAAGAAAGAAAGAAACAAGACAAAACAAAAAAGAAAACCAAAGGAGACCCTGGGCTTGGAAGTGCCTTGAGAGCATGTCAGGTGTGACTGGGAGAGGGGAGTGGTGTGTGGAGTGGTCACGGTGGCTGTTGTTCCTGGTCGGCCAGCCGCTCCTCTGCCTGCTCTATCCTGACTTCACCTTTCTCTATTTGCAGTACATCGAGGAGTTAACAAAGGAGAGGGACGCCCTGAGTCTGGAACTGTACAGGAACACGTAGGATGGGGGATCGTGGGATGGGAGGTCTTGGGGCTCTTAGCGTGGGGGGTGTGCTGGGAGGTGGGGGTACAGGTGAGCATGGCGAGAGGCTCATACAGGTTTTCATGTGTGCACAGGGAAGCTCTAGTGCCGGCTGTGCCACTGACTCATGGGGTAGCCTCAGGCAACTCATGTCTTCTCTCTGGCCTGCCACCTGGGGCTTTAAATTCCTGGGGTCCCATCCAATGCCACGGTTCTGTGGTTGTGGAGTGAAAGTAGAGGGTTGATCACCACAGCGGTCCTTTCTGTTCTTCGTTCATTCCTTTATCTACTGCCTCTGGTTGTAGCATAACCGACGATGAGCTGAAGGAGAAAAATGCCGAACTACAAGAAAAACTTCGACTTGTAGAATCTGAGAAGTCTGAGATCCAGCTCAATGTAAAGGAGCTAGAAAGGAAGCTGGAGAAGGCCAAGCTCCTGCTGCCACAGGCAAGCAGCTACAGCCCCGGGGGTTGTGGGATCCCCGTCCGGCTGGGACCATGGTCTAGGGATCATGCAGGGTATGGGGAGGCTCCAGCCAAGACCTGGAAAATTTGGGCCCTTGTTCTGGTCCCACCATAGAATCCTCTAGAGTGTGCTAAAAATCTACAAAGTGGGGCCCTGCCTGGGGAATCAGAATCTCAGAGTTAGGGCTTAAAAATATATATTTTAAAGGATCATGGGTGAAAACCATTGTTTGATAGATTACATTTATATGACTATCCCATGAGTCTGTTTCCTTCTGAGGTTCAAACCAACACTTTCACTGTTCCAGCAGCAGCTGCAGGAGGAGGCTGACCACCTGGGTAAGGAGCTGCAGAGTGTGTCCGCGAAGCTCCAAGCCCAGGTGGAAGAGAACAAGTTGTGGAACCACCTGTACCAGCAACAGGAAGAGAAGATGTGGAGGCAGGAAGAGAAGATACAGGAGCAGGAAGAGAAGATATGGGAGCAGGAGGAGAAGAGGCAAGAGCAGGAGGAGAAGATACAGAAGCAGGAAGAGAGGAGGCGGGAACAGGAGGAGAAGATGTGGAGGCAGGAGGAGAAGATACGGGAGCAGGAGGAGAAGATACATGAGCAGGAGGAGAAGATACGGGAGCAGGAGAAGAAGAGGCAGGAGCAGGAGAAGGAGATGTGGAGGCAGGAGAAGATGCATGAGAAGGAGGAGAAGATGCATGAGCAGGAGGAGAACATATGGGAGCAGGAGAAGAGGAGGCAGGAGCAGGAAGAGAAGATTTGGAGGCAAGAGGAGAAGATACGGGAGCAGGAGGAGAAGATGCATGATCAGGAGGAGAAGATACAGGAGCAGGAGGAGAAGATACATGAGCAGGAGGAGACGATAAGGGAGCAGGAGGAGAAGATACATGAGCAGGAGGAGACGATAAGGGAGCAGGAGGAGAAGATGCACAAGCAGGAGGAGAAGATACAGGAGCAGCAGAAGAAGATACAAGAGCAGGAGAAGAAGAGGCAGGAGCAGGAGGAGAAGGAGGAGAAGATGCATGAGCAGGAGGAGAAGACACAGGAGAAGGAGGAGAAGAGGCGGGAGCAGGAAGAGAAGATGTGGGAGCAGGCGGAGAAGATTTGGAGGCAGGAGGTGAAGATACATGAGCAGGAGGAGAAGATACAGGAGCAGGAAGAGAAGATACGGGAGCAGGAGATGTGGAGGCAGGAGGAGAAGATACAGGAGCAGAAGGAGAATATGCACAATCAGGAGGAGAAGATACGGGAGCAGGAGGATAAGATACACAATCAGGAGGAGAATATACGGGAGCAGGAGAAGAAGAGGCAGGAGCAGGAGGAGAAGATGCGGAGGCAGGAGGAGAAGCTACGGGAGCAGGAGAAGATATGGAGGCAGGAGGAGAAGATACGGGAGCATGAGGAGAAGCGGCGGGAGCAGGAGGAGAAGATATGGAGGCAGGAGGAGAAGATACGGGAGCAGAAGGAGATAATACGGGAGCAGGATGAGGTGATGCGGGAGCAGGAGGAGAAGATGTGTGAGCAGGAGGAGAAGCTGGGGAAGAAGGAGGATATGCTGTGGGAGCAGGAGGAGAAGATGTGTGAGCAGGAGGAGAAGCTGGGGGAGAAGGAGGATATGCTGCGGGAGCAGGAAGAAAAGCTGTGGGAGCAGGAGAAGAAGATGTGGGAGCAGGAGGAAAAGATGTGGAGGCAAGAGAAGAAGCTAGGGGAGCAGGAGGAGAAGATGTGGAGGCAGGAGATGATGCGGGAGCAGGAGAAGAAGATACAGGAGCAGGAGGAGAAGATACGGGAGCAGGAGGAGAAGAGGCAAGAGCAGGAGGAGAAGATACGGGAGCAGGAGGAGAAGAGGCAGGAGCAGGAGAAGGAGATGTGGAAGCAGGAGGAGACGATAAAGGAGCAGGAGGAGAAGATATGGGAGCAGGAAGAGAAGAGGCGGGAGCAGGAGGAGAAGATGTGGAGGCAGGAGGAGAAGATACATGAGCAGGAGGAGAAGATGCATGAGCAGGAGGAGAAGATACGGGAGCAGGAGAAGAGGAGGCAGGAGCAGGAAGAGATTTGGAGGCAAGAGGAGAAGATACGGGAGCAGGAGGAGAAGATGCATGATCAGGAGGAGAAGATAAGGGAGCAGGAGAAGAAGATACACAAGCAGGAGGAGAAGATACCAGAGCAGAAGAAGAGGCAAGAGCAGGAGGAGATGTGGAGGCAGGAGAAGAAGATACGGGAGCAGGAGGAGAAGATGCATGAGCAGGAGGAGAAGATACAGGAGCAGAAGGAGAAGATGCACAATCAGGAGGAGAAGATACAGGAGCAGAAGGAGAAGATGAATGAGCAGGAGGAGAAGATACATGAGCAGGAGGAGATGATAAGGGAGCAGGAGGAGAAGATGCACAAGCAGGAGGAGAAGATACAGGAGCAGAAGAAGAAGATAGAAGAGCAGGAGAAGAAGAGGCAGGAGCAGGAAGAGAAGATGTGGAGGCAGGAGGAGAAGATACGGGAGCAGGAGGAGAAGATGCACGAGCAGGAGGAGAAGATACAGGAGCAGAAGAAGAAGATAGAAGAGCAGGAGAAGAAGAGGCAGGAGCAGGAGGAGAAGATTTGGAGGCAGGAGGAGAAGATGCATGAGCAGGAGGAGAAGACACAGGAGAAGGAGGACAAGAGGCGGGAGCAGGAAGAGAAGATGTGGGAGCAGGAGGAGAAGATTTGGAGGCAGGAGGAGAAGATGCGTGAGCAGGAGGAGAAAATACAAGAGCAGGAACAGAAGATACAGGAGCAGGAGGAGAAGATACGGGAGCAGATGTGGAGGCAGGAGGAGAAGATACAGGAGCAGAAGGAGAATATGCACAATCAGGAGGAGAAGATACGGGAGCAGGAGGATAAGATGCACAAGCAGGAGAATATATGGGAGCAGGAGAAGAAGAGGCAGGAGCAGGAGGAGAAGATGCGGAGGCAGGAGGAGAAGCTACGGGAGCAGGAGGAGAAGATATGGAGGCAGGAGGAGAAGATACGGGAGCAGAAGGAGATAATACGGGAGCAGGATGAGATGATGCGGGAGCAGGAGGAGAAGATGTGTGAGCAGGAGGAGAAGCTGGGGAAGAAGGAGGATATGCTGCGGGAGCAGGAGGAGAAGATGTGTGAGCAGGAGGAGATTCTGGGGGAGAAGGAGGATATGCTGCGGGAGCAGGAAGAAAAGCTGTGGGAGCAGGAGAAGAAGATGTGTGAGCAGGAGGAAAAGATGTGGAGGCAAGAGAAGAAGCTAGGGGAGCAGGAGGAGAAGATGTGGAGGCAGGAGGAGATGATGCGGGAGCAGGAGAAGATGATGTGGGAGCAGGAGAAGATGATATGGGAGAAGGAGCAAAAGATACGTGAGCAGGAGGAGAAGATGCGGAGGCAGGAAGAGAAGATGCGGGAGAAGGAGGAGAAGATGCAGAGGCAGGAGGAGAAGATGTGGGAGAAGGAGGAGAAGATGCAGAGGCAGGAGGAGAAGATGCGGGAGCAGGAAACGAGGCTGTGGCAGCAGGAGGAGAAGATGCAGAAGCAGGAGGTGAGACTGCAGGAGCTGGAGGAGAGGCTGGGGGAGCTGGGGCGGAAGGCCAAGCTTTGGGGGAGCAGGCGGAGGTGGTTGCAAACCCTGGAGATCATACAGAGCGAACTCACCACAACTTAGCAGATGGTGGTTGGCTCCCTCTGCTTTTCCACCAGTCTGTGGCGTACAGCTTCAATGGTGGGAAGAAGGGTGTGAGATTTGAGGCTGGGGAGGGAGGCATGGGCCTCTAGGCAAGGGAGGCAGTCACTTAGGCCTGGAGGAAGGGGCCAGGGGCCAGGGGCCTGGGCAGATAACAGAGCCCCACTGTGCCCTCGCCACCCTGTTTATGGGCCCAGAATCTGGAAGCCAGCCACTGCCTACCCTGACACCTATCCTGCAGGTGGAGCTGAAGAGCCAAGAGGCTCAGAGTCTGCAGCAGCAGCAGCGAGACCATTCCCTGGGTCCCCTGCAGCAGTACCTGGCCGCCTATCAGCAGCTGGCCTCTGAGAAGGAGGCTCTGCCCAGCTGCAGCAGCAGGAAGCTCAGGGCAAAGCGGTGGCCGAGGTGGCCCCCCAATAGTTGCAGGAGACCCAGTTGAGGGAGTTGATGAGGGTGAGGCCCTGAGGGGGATGACCTGGCAGCCTCTGTGCCTTCTCACTCTCTTTTCTGGCCCCTTAGGAGCACCTGGAAGCTGCCATCTACCGAGCACATGACAAGAAGGCAAAAACAATAAACATGTAAAACCCGGCAGCAAGGCCTGGAGAAGAGTCAGCTGCCATGTGACTGTTTAGAATATAGTCTGAGCCCAAACCTGAAAAAAAAAAAAAAAAAAAAAGAAAAAATTACTTATTTTAAATTGTGGCAAAATATTGGTCAGGCACAGTGGTTCATGCCTGTAATCCCAGCAATTTGGGAGACTGAGGTGAATGGACCACCTGAGGTCAGGAGTTCCAGACCAGCCTGGCCAATACAAAAATTAGCCGGGCATGGTGGCGCATGCCTGTAATTCCAGCTACTTGGGAGGCTGAGGCAGGAGAATCGCTCGAACCTGGGAGGCAGAGGTTGCAGTGAGCTGACATCGTGCCACTGCACTCAAGCCTGGGTGACAGAGCGAGACTCTGTCTCAAAAAAAATAAATAAATAAATAACAAAAAAAAAAATAACAAAAAAAAACTTTCTTCCTTATCTTCCTTACATGTATGTTTCTATTGGTTTTTTTCTTGTATGTTTCTACTGGTTTTTTTCTTGTTCTTTCTCATTTAGTCTTGTCTTGTCTTATGGCGTTGCTAGTAAAATTTTATCTGCCTCCAGAGAGTACTGACTTTGACTTTATGGCACACAATTGGAGTAAGCGCAGATCACCTTCGTGTAGTTTGGGACTAAGCTGGTTCAAAGCAGGCTTTGGTTTTTGTGAGGGCTGGTCTATTTTTTATTCATTTGGACTCCTAGGGGTGGCCCTTCCTGGGTCCCCACCAAGGTCCCATCTCCTTACTGGGACCCAAATTCTCATGAGGTCATTTCAGCCCTGTGAGTGCCACACATTCAGCCAGGCTCTCCAGCCTCTTAACCACCACTTCAGACTCAGTTTCTTAACCTCTTAGCCCTCTACTGTTCACCAATCTCCAATGTCGGAAAAGCACTACAGACTGTCGGGGTCACCTCCTAGGCCTGGTCACTCAAGTCCTGGCTGAGGTCTCCAATTACCTTCAAACAGTTGTTTTTGGTGGTGGGGGCACATTTTTGTCCAGTTTCTCTAACTGCTTTTGTGGGGAGGCTAATCTATAACAAGCTACTCTGCCTTTAGTGAAAGTTGAAAACCTTCATCTGTCTGTTTTTTTTTTTTTTTTTGAGATGGAGTCTCGCTCTGTTGCCCAGGCTCCAGTACAGTGGCGTGATCTCTGCTCACTGTAACCTCCGCCTACTGGGTTCAAGCAATTCTCCTGCCTCAGCCTCCCGAGTAGCTGGGATTACAGGCATGTGCCCCCATGCGTGGCTAATTTTTGTATTTTTAATAGAGACAGGATTTCACCATGTTTTCCAGGCTGCTCTCGAGCTCCTGACTCAGGTGATCTACCCTCCTCGGCCTCCCAAAGTGCTGGAATTATAGGCGTGAGTCACTGCGTCCGGCCCATCTGTCTTTTAAAAAATGTTTTTAATTTGAGGTATAATTTATCTTCAGTGAAATGCACAGATCTGGTATATATTTTGATCAATTTTAACAAATGCATTACCCATGTATCCCACCTCCTTTGAAGATATAGAACATTCCTATCATCCAGAAAGTTCTCCTGTGCTTTAACCCTATCCGGCACTCCCCCAGCAGCTGATGAATGTGCTGAGGACATTGGTACAGGATTCTGGCCTCCCCAGAGGAGCTGCTTTGACAAGCCTGCTTGCCTTACTCAGCACTAAGTCCCTGCCTGCTCTCTCAAAATTTCCATCTTTAAACTGGTTGTACCTATAACCCTCCCTCATCAAGTCAGTAGATAAACAAACCCTGAAAAAAAACACCCCTTCCTGGCCCAGCAGCCCACAACCTAATCTTTCCTGTAACCCCAAACTATCACACATGTCACTCGCCGGCTGGTTCACCCTCCCTGGGGTGGCAGCTGCACAGGAGCAGCTGGGCTCACCCGTTAAGCAAGAAGCCAATAGCTGGACAGTGACACTCAGACCCCAGCCTGGGAGAGCCTGGCTGAAAGCCCCCTTCTTTCTGGTCCGACTGTGGAGAGAGGGGGCGGAGCATCCACAACTCTACTGACCTCCGCATCCTTCAGCTGTGCTTCCTCCTGGGAGACGGAGCTGTTCATTCATTTGGCCAAAGCTTTCTTGAGGGCTGTAGGTTTGACAGGCTGGGTGTGTGGGGGCCACTGTGCTAGAGAGAGAGGCTGGTGTGTCAGAAGGCAGCCACCTGGCCAGAGGAGGGTCAACCCCCTTGGTGTCCTCCTTCCCCTGACTGGACACAGCGCCCTGCACTCCCCACATATGACTGCTCCCCTCAGAGCCGCTTCCAGGGGAGGCGTTCTAACCCTGTGGGTGGGGACACTGTGTTAGTTTACAGTGGGCCATGGCTCCCTCTGACATCTCCAACTCAGAGGCAGGGGAGAAAAGATGAGAAATTCCCTGCACCCCCTCCCTCAGCACCCCCACCTCTGCACACATCCACATATGGAGACCCTGACGGTGGTCCCTGGGAGTGCCGCCATCTGCGCCTCCTTTCCATGCCTGCAGCAACCATGCCCTCTCTCCAGACCCTCACCCTCGTGGCTCTGTAGGGGCTGCACTGCCCTGGGTCCTGCCCCTACACCTGGGCCTCTGTACTCATCAGTTCCCCCAGTCTGGTTCTTATTTCCCCCAACAAGTAGGGAGCCTGTAAGGTCACCTGCTGAGCAAGCTGGGGGAGAGAGTAGGGTGGGGCTGGGAGGATGAGGAGGAGAAGCTTATGGTCGTGCTGGAGACTCAGCGGAGCAGAGTCTATGCAGGCCCATTGGCTGCCTGGCCAGTGGTGATCCCGCTCTCACCCTCGTTTCTTCTTTAACAAAACCATGACCACATTAAATATTGGACACCTATAAACCTCATAGACCCTCCTCCAGCCTCCCCGCCATGTATTGGTGAGTCTAAGTCAACTCTAGTCATTTCATTCCTCTGGACACTGATTGCCTGGGGCTTGGGCATGAGCTGCCTCTTCACCTGAGCCTGAGCCACACGTGTCCTCTGCACCTACCAACTGATGCACTGGGCCAGGGAGAGCTCCGTCTCGATGGAGATGAGCTGTGAGGAGCTGGTGGCTGGGTGGATCAGGTTGTTGTAACGGGTTTTGTTCAGAGGGTCATCCATCAGCTTCTGCTCGGCATGGGCCATTCAGCAGTCCCCTGGGTAAACACACAGACATGCTGGACCCTTGAGCAGCTGTCCCCCACTGCAGCTGACAGCTACAAAGTGGGAGCCGAGAGGGCCAGGGAGCACAGGCACCTCGAGGGCCGGCTCAAGCAGTGAAGGCGCTGGCGGGCCTGGCGCTCCCCGGGAACCTCAAATGACATTCATGACAGAGCTCAGTTACCTCCTCCCATGCCACACCTCTTCCTCCTCCTCCTCCCTCAATCAATGAACAGCATCCCACGCTCCACACATCTGATACAAAACTGTGTGTCTCTTCCAGACTCCTCCCTCAGTTCATCCAAGTGGCCACCAAGTCCTGTCTGTCCTCCCATCTCCACGGCTACAGCCATGTCCCTGCCTCCCCCGCCCTGTCCACCTTCTGTTCTCTCCACCCGCACTCTGTCCCCGCCATCCATGTGCCATACAGTGGCAGACTGGTCTTTCTACAGCACACTGGACTAGCGCCCTTCCCTGCCCACAGCTCTCAGAGCTGGAGGTGGAGTTGAAACTCATGGTTTGGCATTCAGAGCTCTTTCCCCCTCGGCACTGGCTTATCCAGAGCGCTCACAGTGCGGGGCAGGAGCCCCTGACTCAAATGTGGGTGTGGTGCACAACTGGGTCATAGGCTTTCCCTAAGAAGAGACAGGACTGAGATGCGGAGCTTTTCTGGGTTCAGAGTTAGACCCACAGAGTGCAAGGTTTCTCCGAGACACCAAATGGAGGGTCCAGCTGGCAGCTGGCTCCTGGTCCGGAGCTTCAAGGAGAGGTGTCAGCTCAGAGCCACATTCAATAGCCAGCTGAAATGCAGCCTCCTGCAGGGAGCTCCTGGAGCTTCCACAGCCTCAGATCTGCCCCTCTGCATACCCCAGATCTCTTGCCGAGTGGCGTTTGTGTCTTCATGTCATCTCCCTCCCATGGCTGGGAGTAAAGGTGAGGTGCAGGGACTTGAGCTTGTGTACTCTAGTGTCTTAAGGGAGAATGTGTCAAGTAGAGTGGAGGTGGCTTGGAAAGAGGGAGACTCAGAGGAGAGTGAAGGACACTGACCAGGCGAGCCTGGGAGCAGGAAAAGAGATGAGCGTGAGCAGAGGAAACTGCTGGGGCAGGGGGCGGATGGGAGGATCAGGGAATGAGGGGGCTGGAGACGTGGGGGTGGGGATGCTGGCGCCAGGCTGCCTGGCTCGCCAGGCTCAGGAGTCGGTTACATCCTCCCACAAGGGCCAGCTCACCTGGTTGCCCCAAAGCCCTCCCTCTGTGGGTGGGCCCAGAGGGCCCAGAACATGGATTACCCAATTGAGCAGGACAGAGGTGGACTCAGGTGGTGCTGGGCTGGACTCCTGGCTGTGGGGAGCAGCCACCACCCTGCCTACTGCGTCCACTTTCCAACTCGCTGTCTATCTGAACAGATGCAATATTGGGCACCTTGTGAAACGTGCTCCTGGTGCACCTGCTGCCTGCTGCCCCTCCTGCAGAGTGCCCGGGCTCTCCAGAGGGGATTCCTTGGCCTAGATTCTGAGTCCTGCCTCTCACACCCGGGGCTGCTACCCCAGAGGCCAGCTGCTTGAGTACCCTGGAAGCCTGTCTGTAGCCCAGGCTACAGCTGGGTCCGTCCCACAGCCCTTCTTTAGTGCATCTATTTGGACTGACTGCTCATTTCATAGAGAGGGGTGTGTCTTGCCCCAGCCCATCTGGCATGTCTAAGGCAGTTGTGGGGTCAGAATCTGCAGCTCCCAGGCCCCAGCCCTGCAACAGTAGGAGAGGCTGGACCCCACATCTCTGAAGTCCCACCAGGCTGGTGCGAGCGGGCTCCCGAGTCCAGGGCTGCTCTGCAGGCTGTGGGGCTCATGCACCAGCTCTTAGCCCACCTGATGTGCTCAGGTTTCTCACCTTTGGCCCTGTCCTGCCTCTCTGGCATTCGGCTGACCCTGAGGTCCTCTCCCTCATCTTGACCACCAGCTATGGGCTCTGACTTGGAGGTTCGCAGAAACTTAGACCATTTGGCCCGCCCCCTCCCCCATTTCTCAGCTGAGAAAACTGAGACCAGAGAGGGAAAGCAACTTTCTCAAGGACCCGAGCAAGTCAGAGGCAGAACCGGGTCTAGGAGCCTCTTCTCGACAGAGGTTCTCCCTGTCCCCTGAGCCTTTTTTAGTGCCTCATGAACTTCCCTGTAAGGAGACTGCCCCGCCGAGGCTGGAAATGGTGCTGTCCAGGGCGGTGTGTGCCCGTGACTGTGCCTGTGTTTCTATTTGTGAGTGGGTATGGGGGTGGGGATGAGGGGAGGGAATAAACGGCAGGGATGCTGCGGCTGGAATGCACTCCGCCTCACCCCAAAAAGGGGCGCAGGAGAGCCCAGCCAAGCACAGCACATGCTTCCACTTTCCAATATGCGGAATGCCTGTGAGGCCGGCTGGGCTCAGAAGACAAGGACAGGCCTTTCCCCACAGATGACGGGGGGTCCAGGATGAGCGGAAGCTTCTGCTGCAGCTTTGGGGGTCACATCCCAGCCCACAGGCTGACAGTTAAGCAGAGAAGCCGCGTCTAGGGGTCAGTCATGATCTAGTGATTCTGATGAGGAGGGGGCCCCACCAGCCTCTGTCCAGGGTCTTGTCTGGAAAAACTGCTCCCTGGCAGAAATGGGCTGATAATTTGAGAGGAAGCCGTAGCTGAAATTCTAAACTGTGTGAGTGTGTGTCTAGTTTGAAAAAGCATATCCGACTTCAACATTTATATTGAAAAAATGGAAAGCTATTCCCCTTGTTTTGGAATACAAACTACAGAAAGCAACAGTTAACAGAATCTTACTGGAGAGGTGAGATTCTACATCTGGAAAGGCACAGTGACTTTCAACTGGGGTGTGTGTCCTTCACTGAGGAAGGGAAGGTGAGATTTATGTTTAGTAAAAGGCAGCTATGAATTTACCTTTTATAAAGAACTTGCCACATATTATTACTGCGTTTTCAATCATGTCAGAATCACCCGGATGCCTGTATAAATGCAAGTTCCCAGGCTTCATTCTCGGAGATTCCGGTCCTGTGAGCCTAGGGTGGGGCCCAGAAATCTCTATGGGGTGGTGCAGGCTGCCCCAGGACCACACCTAAGAAACACTGCAACTGCCCCACACACACATCCAAGTCCCCAAATACGTAGGCAGGCATCTCATCTCCGTAGAACAGATAGGGAAACTGAGGTCCAGAGTGGGGAAAGAAATGGCACAGGGTCACCCAGCAAGTAGTAGCAGAGCCACGACACACCCACTGTCTGCGGACACCATCTCTGATGACAGCTCCACCTCCCTTCAGGAACCTTGCCCACCCCCACCCCTACCTCCTGCTGCCCCTATGGTGGGTCTCTGTCCAAGGAAGATGTAGCCCTGGTCCTCTAGGCTGACTGGGGCTCAGAGGAAATGCTTGGCGCAGAACGTAGGAGCTAGAAGGGTTCTTGGAATTCAGGTGGGGAAACTGAGGCCCAAAGAAGGGAGTCCTCAGATTTGAACTGTGTCTGGAGAAGGTCTGATTCTCCTTCCTGAGTAGTAGGTTTGGCTTCAGTAGCCTGACCCTCAGTCAAGCTGGCTGTCCAGGCCCGCCACACCTCAGGGTGGGTGACCAGAGGCGGCGGTGCCATAAAACACGTTTCCTGGGAGATCCACCCCCAAAGCTCAAAACATTCCAGGCCTGGTGATTTGGGCACGCCCCCTTCCCTCTCGGCCCCGTTTCCCCATCTCTACAATAGCTGTGTTGGAGGAGACTTTTCTCTGAGACTGAGCTGCAGATGTTCTCCCGGGTGCCTTTACCGCCCAGGTTGCTGGCTCCTCTGTGCCCACTCTTCAAGACAGTCAGCTCTTAGGTGAGGAAGGTGCCTTGGCCCTATCAGGAGTAGGAGCTGGTGTCCCTGAGCCTCCCAGACCAGTGGGGATGACCCAGGCTGCCTGCAAAGCTGCTGCCCAGCCCACAGACACTGCCTGGGAGGCTGGCCCCGGCCCTCGCAGCAGCTCTGAGAAGAGGCAGCCCTCACTTCAAAACTCGCAGAGCCACCCATGCCTTCCCTAAGCGCGAAGAGGCTTTTAGGAAAATGAATCATCTCAAGTTCAAACCCATGGGGTTGCTGAAAGACGAGACAGTACGGGGTGAGCTGGCGCGAGGGAGCGCGGCTCTGTGCAGACTCTGCAGGGAGGGCACTTAGGAAAAGGGACTGGAGTCTGGGAGGCTGACCAGCTCAGGGTTAAAGGGAGGGGATGGAGCTGGAGTGAGCTGGCCTCATCCTCCCCCTTGGGCTTTCCAGCCTGGGCTCAGGTGATTCAAGGGAGCAAACACCTCCTTTTCCGGACCAGGGAGTTCTCGCCACGTTTTGGAATCGGTACCATTCCCTTGGGGGCTGGGGGGCAGCCCCCACCTCCAGACCTGGCTGGAACTGCTGCCTCAATTCTGGATCCCAAAGAACCTCTGGCAGCTTCTCCATCTCCCTCCCAGTCCAGCCTCACGTCCTCCCCCGTGAGGGCCCCAACAGCCAATCTGACAACTGGAGGAACAAGGCAGGAAGGGCAGGGTCTGAGGGAGTGACCACCTCGGAAGGCAGCTCGGCCACCTTCTCTCCAGGACTCTCAGGCTTGCATTCGTATCGCTCCCTCGACATCCTTTTGCTATAATCTGGCATCTAGACAGACAGATGGTCTTTAAAAACAACAACACTGTTGACGTGGAGCAGACATCCCCTTTGGAATGGTTTGGAGAAGTTAGGGTTGAGGGCATCCTCTCTTCTGCAACCTGCAGGAGTAATAGGTGAGATATAGAAAGTAAATAAAGGCCGGGCATGGTGGCTCACACCTGTAACCCCAGCACTTTGGTAGGCCGAGGTAAGAGGATCACTTGAGGCCAGGAGAACAGCCTGGCCAATATTGCAACATCCCGTCTCTACTAAAAATGTAAAAATTAGCTGGGCATAGTGGTGCACACCTGTAGTCCCAGCTACTCAGGAGGCTGAGGCAGGAGAATCACTCGTACCCGGCAGCTGGAGGTTGCAGTGAACCGAGATCCCGCCACCACATTCTAGCCTGGGGGACAGAGTGAGACTCCATCTCAAAAAATAAACATAAAAAATAAAGTAAATAAAAAAGACATGCCCAGGCTGAAAAATAAGTTAATCATTATCTCCATGAATGAAAAGCAGAAAAGAAATGCAAAGTGGTTAGAGACTGAAGAGCCTGGACCCTGCTGGGCTTTGGAAACCAAAGATGGTGGCAGGTCCTTTGGGATAAAGAGGGACCAGCTGGGAGCTTGGGTGGACCCCAGTACTTCAAAGGCTGCTGGCCGGGCATGGCAGCTCATGCCTGTAATCCCAGCACTTTGGGAGGCCGAGGAAAGTAACTCATGTCAGTGTGAAAGCAAATCAGACAGGACAGGGCAACATGGAGGGGAGGAGAGCCAAACCGGGGCCTGGTTCCAGACCCGCCCCGTTGAGCCAGGAGCACAAGTGGCTCTCTGCACAACATCAAAGGCGAAGGAAGACATGCTTTCAGGTCCACTTTAACTCAGGTTCCTA
Source organism: Macaca thibetana thibetana (assembly GCF_024542745.1). NCBI lineage: Eukaryota > Metazoa > Chordata > Mammalia > Primates > Cercopithecidae > Macaca > Macaca thibetana. The sequence goes on from NC_065584.1 coordinate 116,853,774, forward strand.
ATGTGACAGCAGGCTTGTCAATCTCACTTGCCCTGTGGCTTACACCAGAAAACTACCAGCAGTGTGAGTGAGGACAGAAGCAGGAGACAGAGGAGCCAGGGTTTGGGAATCCCACAGCAACCCACAGGCCCTCATCACACACACAAGGATGCGCCCTCACTGGGCTCACCACACCATTCGACATCACCTTTCAGCTTCACTACCTGATAACCTGCCTGGAGAACCCCACTGTAACACAAGAAACAGGGCTAGAATCTAGCGTGGAAGCTACACCTGAAGGAGCAAGAGACGGTAATACAATACAGTGACATTTTTAATTTATTTCGTTCATATAAAATTTAGAGCCATAATCAAAACGTGTAATTCTGATGGGGTTCACTACTTACAAAAACTTCACGGCGCTCTATTTTCAAATGGAAATGGTGTTCTGTGGCTCCTGGCCGGCATGTAACTAAAGAGTTACTCTGAAATCTGTTTCACAGCTTATTTTTGGCAAGCAGCAATTTCTTCAACCCAGGTCTTCCAAGGGAAAAAAGGACATGAAATGTATCCAAAAGTCTCTTACAATCTTTAGATAAACTACTGTTCAAGAACCGCATCCGCCAAGTCAACACATCAAGAATCCTTCGATCACAAACACTTAAGGTGAGAAAACAGGGTCTATCGGTGTGGGAGACGGACATATTATCCACGCTTATGAAACGGTCTGGACTATCGGCTACTGAAAAGCTGTGAATGCATTTTTCTTTTTCTACTTTCCAAAATTTTGCTGAGGTGATAACTATGTTTGTTTCTATTCTATTTTTTTAGTAGGTACATCCTTATTATAAATCAACTGTAGAACCAATGTCCCATACGGGACTCCACGTGCCAAAAGAACCAAAAAGTCACACGCAGCGAAGATGAAGACACAGGAGACAACCTGTGTGGACAGCACATAGCTACCTGCCCAGGACACCAGTGGAGCCACAGGTGCAATTCAACATGTTCTTAGCTGTCTTAATAAACATGGCCAGGTACGGTGGCTCACACCTGTAATCCCAACACTTTGGGAAGCCGAGGCGGGCAGATTAACTGAGGTTGGGAGTTCAAGACTACCCCAGCCAACATGGTGAAACCCTATCTCTACTAAAAGTACAAAAATTAGCCAGGTATGGTGGCACGCATCTTTAGTCCCAGCCACTCAGGAGGTTGAGGCAGGAGAATCATTTGAACCCAGGAGGCAGAGCCTGTAGTGAGCTGAGATCCCGCCACTGCACTCCAGTCCGGGCAACAGAGTGAGGCTCCATCTCAGGGGAAAAAAGCAAAACAAACCAAACAAAAAACCACATCAAATTAAGTGTAATAATGGCCGGGTGCAGTGGCTCATGCTTGTAATCCCAGCACTTGTGTCCACTAAGTTCATTTTTCTGGCTGTGGACGGCAGGCCCACCCCACGCTGCAGGCACACCCCACGCTGTAGACCTACCATGGCCCCATGAACAGGCCAGCTGAGAGCTGGGGTCACTGCCAAGGGCTCCCTGCTCTGTGCTCAGCTGCCTGATCCAACCTGCCAAGGCTCTGCTTTCTCTATGTGTAGAAACAAAAATCAGGAGCACGAGTTTACAAACTGCACACTTTTATGAAATAGAGGTATAAATGTGTTTCATTGTCTAATAAATCTCTTTCACAAATCACCTTGCTCTTCCGCTCTTCTTGAACGATCATGTTCAGACAACACTGCCTGACCGTTTTCGCTTCTGCCAAGGTTAGCCTCTGTCCACTGGCTGAGTCTGACTTCTTCCCACCTCCTCCTAGTCCGGCCTTCCAGAACAATGCTCACCAGTATTTCACATGGACTTTAGTTTCGAAGAGAAAAATTACCTTACAAAGTAGTATGTATAACTCTGTAGTATATAAAGTGAGGCAATGATAGAACCAGTTTTAAAAATAACCTTCCATGATGATTTTTATTTGCATCCACGTGCTTATTACTAAGAATCTTTTTACATGTTTACTGCACACCTCAATTTCTCTTCTGTGAAAAACTTTTGAATATCATCATACCCTCCAAATTCTCCTCTCACCTATGTTGAAAAGGGTCTGCTCTTTATCCTAACATCTGTACTAGGTAATTTTCAGAATATTCCTTCTATCACCAGATTTTTGAGATCCTTGTGCTGGATTTCACTATCTTAATATGAAAACCAATAATCACCTATTAAAACACAATACAGGCCAGGCACAGTGGCTAACGCCTGTAATCACAACATTTTGAGAGGCCAACGCAGGTGGATCACCTGAGGTCAGGAGTTGGAGGCGAGCCTGAACCAATATGCTGAAAACGTGTCTCTACTAAAAATACAAAAATCAGCCAGGTGTGGTTGCAGATGCCTGTAGTCCCAGCTACTCGGGAGGCTGAGGCAGGAGAATAGCTTGAACCCAGGAGGCAGAGGTTGCAGTGAGCCAAGATCGTGACACTGCAATCCAATCTGGACAACAGAGCGAGACTCCGTCTCAAAAAAAAAAAAAAAAAAAAAAAAAAACTTTAATAAGTAAATAAATAGGCCGGGCGTGGTGGCTCATGCCTGTAATCCCAACACTTTGGGAGCCCAAGGCGTGCGGATCACTTGAGGTCGGGATTTCAAGACCAGCCTGACCAACATGAAGAAACTCTGTCTCCACTAAAACTACAAAATTAGCCGGGTGCAGTGGCACACGCCTGTAATCCTAGCTGTTCAGGAGGCTGAGGCAGGAGAATCGCTTGAACCCGGGAGGCGGAGGTTGCAGTGAGTCAAGATTGCACCACTGCACTCCAACCTGGGCAACAAGGGCGAAACTCTGCCTTAAAAAAAAAAAAAAAAAAAAAAGTAAATAAATACAATACAATACAATACAATACAATACAATACAATACAATACAACACAACACAATACAGCTCATACGATTTACCTAAGAAGCTGTTGTATGAGCTGAACCAGAGGTAAACACCGTTTGCCAGAAGACTCACAGATTCCCGTATTAACAAGGTCTTTATCCAATGGCGTCCTGCTTGTATGAAATGTTGAGGCATTCGCTTCCTGTTCATCAATTTCTTTTTCCTTCTGTGCTTCTTTTTTGGCTTCAATATCCTGGAATTCATAAACGGAAACTGTTTACAAGGGATCTCATTAGCAGGTGTGAAGGCACACAGGCTGGCTGAGCCCTGACCCCAGGGCCAAGCTATCCCAGCCTGTGTGTGCCACCGCACACACCTACCCGTGTAAGGCCCACACCTGCCCTGTTGGAAACCCCAACTCAGTTGTGCAGTTTCAGTGTCTTCTTTTTACAGATCCAAGGTCCAGGCGGCCTCTGCTGATGCTCTCCAGCCTCCTTCTGTGAAGTCCCTAAAATCCTTAACCCTGCTCCTGGCTCTCACAAACACCCATGGGATCCGCCCCACACACGCAGCATCCAGCTGCTTTGTGAGGACAAGAAGCTAGAATTCTCACACACACTGGTTCAAGTGTAAACGGCAAAGCCACTCTGGGAAACCATGAACAGCTACTTACCCCAGGACCTAACAAATTCCACTCCAAGTGTTTACCCTAAGGGAGAACATATGTTCACTGAAGTACTTGCACACAGCACAATCGTGGCAGCTCTACACGGCCAAAAACCAGAAAGCCTGGGCGCGGTGGCTCACGCTTGTAATCCCAACACTTTGGGAGGCCAAGGTTGGGGGATCACTGGAGCCCAGGAGTTCGAGACCAGCCTGTGCGACATAGTGAAACCTTGTCTCTACAAAAAAATCAAAAAACTAGCCGGGCATCGTGACCTGACTGTGGTCCCTGCAACACAGGAGGCCGAGGTGGGAGGATCGTTTGAGCCGAGGAGGACCAGACTGCAGTGAACCAAGATCAGGTCACTGCATCCAGCCTGGGTGACAGAGCAAGACCCTCTCTCAAAACAAACAAACAAACAAACAAAAAACAAAAAACAACTAAATGTCCTTCAATAGGAGAATGAACTAACAACCAGCACTGCACCTATAAAATGGAAAACTTCCCAATAATAAAAACCAAGTCACAAGACACACAACAGTGTGAGTGAATCCGAAAATCCTTCTCCAAGGCAACGCAGGAAAGAGTGCAGCCTCTGCAGCTACATTGCTGCAACACTCAGAGCAGGAAAATGAATCCCATCTGAGGGCAGGGGAGCGTCCCGGCTGTGAGTGCCAAGGGGCACAGGGATCTTCCTGGGTGACGGGAACGGTCTACGTGATGGACAGGTTACCTGTTAACTTCACTGAAACAGACAACACCCAGGATTTCACAATTAAATCATATCTCAATAATTGTTTAAGTTAGCACGTAAAAGAGTTTAAAAAAATACTTGGATATGAGACAAGTTTAGTTTTACTGTTTTCGGTTATTCTTCGCGTGAGTGTGGTATTTCCGATCTCAGAGCACCACCAGGTCATGTGTGCCTCCAAGGCCATACCTGGATCTCTGCAGTAATGGCTGCGTGTAAGGCTGACTCCAACCCTCCAGCAGCCACCAAGCTGTCCACCAGAAGATCACTCATGAATTGACAACCTCGACTTATGTTCACGTCATTGCCTGAAACTGAAATAGAAAGTGTGTGTTGGCCGGGCGCGGTGGCTCAAGCCTGTAATCCCAGCACTTTGGGAGGCCGAGACGGGCGGATCACGAGTTCAGGAGATCGAGACCATCCTGGCTAACACGGTGAAACCCCGTCTCTACTAAAATACAAAAAAAATTAGCCGGGCGAGGTGGCGGGCGCCTGTACTCCCAGCTACTCGGGAGGCTGAGGCCGGAGAATGGCGTAAACCCGGGAGGCGGAGCTTGCAGTGAGCTGAGATCCGGCCACTGCACTCCAGCCTGGGCAACAGAGCTAGACTCCGTCTCAAAAAAAAAAAAAAAGAAAGTGTGTGCCAATTTGAGTGAAACGCCATCCCCTCCCAGCACCGTGACCCATGCCCTCTCCTGTTCCTTCCCCAAGCCCACCTGCGCGGCGCAGGGGAGCAGAGAGTGCCCGGGCCCGCTCCTCGGCGCTGGGCAGCAGCACGGACCAGCCGCTCTGCGGCACGGCCTGGGCGGCCGGCTGCACGGTGCTCAGCACGCCCACGCTGCTGGCCAGGGTCACCACCGTCTGCTTCAGGCTGTTCAGGAGGACGCTGCCCAGACCTAAACCACACAATTCTGGGTCAACCTGGTGACTAATGGCAGCATGCAACTGACAGCAGAAAAACAATTTTCACTTAGAACCCCTCAAAATGAGTGAATTTCAAAGTCTTATTAAACACGGAATAAAACTCACTTTGAAGTATTATTTAAATAGATAAAGTAACTTCTCAGTTTATGTATTTTTAAAACTTGGACTAGAAAACCTCTTACCCACAGTAGTTGAAGTATTTTGTAGAGGAATTTTTTTAACCCCACCATGAACACGTATATGGAAAAGCTCAAGATGAGCGGAGGAGCTAAACAACCAGCAACAGCAACCCCTGCCCCGCCCGCCCCGACAATCTGCACCAAGCACAGAAAGAAAGGCTGCGATGTAACCAAAAAAGCGGCCACAGGCGGTGGCTTATGCCTGTAACCCCAGGACTTTGGGAGGCCGAGGTGGGAAGATCACTTGAGATGGAGTTCAAGACCAGCCTGGACAACATGGTGAAACCCCATGTCTATAAAAAATCAGCCGGGCATGACGGTACACACCTGTAGTCCCAGCTACTTGGGAGGCTGAGGCAGGAGAATCACTTGAACCTGGGAGGCCAAGATTACACCACTGCATTCCAGCCTGAGTGACAAAGTGAGACCCTGTCTCAAAAAAAAAAAAAAAAAAAAAAAAGCTGCTAAAAATTAGATTGCGGAGCTGAGAGTACACAAGGAAACTCCTCAAGTGCAAAAGCGAACTCACACGGGCACACACAGCAGGAGTCAAGAGGTTCCGGGCTCTGAAAGCAGAGACAAGCCACCAGGCTTCAGAACAACCTCCCACACGGGAATGCACACAAGGACCCACTGAACCCCAGCTTCCTGCAGAAGGCTGGGAGCCACTCAGGATCACCTGCCTGCCAGCCACCCACAACCAGGGCGCAACACACTGCCGTCCCGGGCTTTGGGTAGCAAGAGACCCCAGGAGAAATCAGAGACCCGGCCTTGCCCTGTGAGTAGAAGTGAAATCAAAAACATATCGCTCACCTAGGTATAGATATCACAGGTCAGGAAATGAGCGTCGAAACTCACCTACGGTCTGTGAAACCCACAGAACCCTCAGAACCCCGGAGAGGCAAATGCAAAACCAGACGCTGGGACACCTCGACAGCCTGAGACATACAGAAGGCCACACTCCACAGCACTGACCAGAACAGAAGCATCACTGCAAACCAGGAGGAGCAGCAAACACCAGGGGCACCCACGCAAACGCCAGGACGCCACAGGTATGGCGACACATGAGTGCTACAGAGGACTGCAGGAGGAGAAGCACACTCCAAACCTCTGCTCAGTTCATCACGGCAACCAAACACTACACTCAGTTCTGTAGATTCTCGAAGCAGGGCAAAAAGGGGAGGGGCTGGAAGAGGGGCATGATGGGTTGTTACACAGAAATCATTGTGTAATAAAAGGGAAGTTACTATGTCGAGAAAACGTGGTTCTTATCATTAAGTTATATGGTTTTATGACAAAGACAAAGAAAATATGATGATCAAAGACTTCAGCTTTAGTTTTACCAGGAAGGAAGACTTTTGTAGCTTTTATTTTGACCGCAGCCATAACCTTCATGGTGAGGAAAGGAAGGTATTGCTGTAGGGAGCCGAGCTTACTGAGTAGATCAGCTTTGTCCAACCCACAACCTGCGGGCAGCACGTGGCCCAGGACGGCTTTGAATGCGGTCCAAAGTAAACTTTCTTAAAACATTATGAGATATGCTTTGCGATTTTTTTTAAGCTCATCAGCTATCGTTAGTGTATTTTATGTGTAGCCCAAGACAATTCTTGCAGCGTGGCCCAGGGAAACCAAGACTGGACACTCCTGGAGCAGGGTTTTCACAGCACAGAGGAGAGAGGGGCCAACACTGGTCTCTCAGCTGAGCACCGCCTCCCCCCGTCACCTGTGATCTCACCCAGTCACTTCTCCACACACAACAACAGTAAAACAGGAAGAATGCTGACACACTCATCATAGCAAAAATAACACAATCCATGCACACTCTTCCTGCGTGCCGAGGCTGACTTCCAGCACAAACATAAAATAACCAGATCAAGTTGTTTCAGCCTCGCATCCATTATAAGCGCATTACAATCTTACTTTAAAATACTTCACCGAATAGGCTAAAGCCCATGCCCCTCAAAATACATAAACCTTCTTACAAATCCCTAAGACACTTATAAAAGGAGCAAGAAGAAGGGAAATTGTGAACACCTGAAGTCGTAGAAGATTCAGCGTTGCCACGGCCACGCACTCTTTCTCCTGGGGCGGGGGCCAGTCCGCGGAGCCGTCCATCCCCTCCCTCACCTGCCGCAGCAGGAGATCCAGCTGCTCAAAAGTCACTGAGCAAATGTCCACCAGAAAAGGGACACGGAGGCCAGTGGACTACTCAGAACATGATGACCAAGCAAAGCTCTAAGAGGAAACGCGACAATCTAAAATGAATCTCCAAATGCAGCTGCTGGTCTGTTCAACAGGAGTACCCAGCGTGTGTGATGGAGCCGCCTTACATTATCACCTATCATCCCTCTCACCGCCCAGTCCAAAGGCATTCATGGGTGTCTAGCTCACACACTGTCAGCTTCCAATTTTCCCGCCCATTTCACTAGCCCCATCTCATTTGGCCATACCTAAAAAAGTAAAAGCAATTTTAATAATCTTTTCACTCTCAAAATGATAAATGCACATTCATGGATGGCAATGAGGATCTCCATCCACTTGAAGTGGTACAATAGCAACTCTAACTAGACAATGAATTGTTAGATGCATAGAACACACACACTACCTTTCATAGTGAGAGAACAAGTCATCCGCAAAAATCTAAGAGAACTGTAGAACACCATCGATAAATTGGATCTAATTTATAGAACACTTCATCCAACAACAGCAAAATACGTATACTTTTTTTTTTTTTTTTGAAATGGAGTCTCGCTCTGTTGCCCAGGCTGGAGTGCAGTGGCAAGATCTCGGCTCACTCCAAGCTCCGCCTCCCGGGTTCACACCATTCTCCTGCCTCAGCCTCCCGAGTAGCCGGGAATACAGGCTGCCACCACCACGCCCGGCTAATTTTTTTGTATTTTTAGTAGAGACGGGGTTTCACCGTGTTAGCCAGGATGGTCTCGATCTCCTGACCTCATGATCTGCCTACCTTGGCCTCCCAAAGTGCTGGGATTACAGGCTTGAGCCACCGCGCCTGAACCATACATACACTTTTTAAGCACATACAGAATGTTCGCTAAGAGAGAACATATCCTGAGACATATATCTTAACACATTTAAAAGAAATGAAATCATATACAGTTTGTTTTCCCTAAGAAATCATTAACAGAACAATCTGCAAACATTTCAAAATTTAAAAACATACTTAATAATCCATGGGTCAGGTTGGGTGCAGTGGCTCACGCCTGTAATCCCAACACTGTGGGAGGCCAAGGCGGGGGGATCACCTGAAGCCAGGAGTTCAAGATCAGCCTGGCCAACATGGAGAAACCCCATCTCTAGTGAAAATACAAAAAAATTAGCTGAGCATGGTGGCGGGCACCTGTAGTCCCAGCTAACCAGGAGGCTGAGGCAGGAGAATCACTTGAACCCGGGAGACAGAGGTTGCAGTGAGCAGAGATCATGTCATTGCACTCCAGCCTGGGCAACAACAGCAAAACTCCATCTTGAAATAATAATAATAATAATAATAATAATCCATGGGTCAAAGAACAATTCTCAAGAGAAATTACAAAATATTTTGAACATAAATGAAAACACACCAAAATTTGTGGGTTTAATTAAAGCACTGCTTAGAGGAAAATTTATAGCCTCAAATGATTACATATTACAAAAAAGATAGATGTAAATCAGCAATCTACGCTTCCACCTTAAGAAACTAGAAAAAGAGCAAAGTGAACGCAAAACAAGCCAAAGGGAAAAATGACAAGATAAAAGCAGAAATCAATGAGATTGAAAGCAAAAAAAACAAGGGATCAATTAATGAAACTAAAAGATTGTTGTTTGAAAAGATCAACAAAATTGAAAAACTCTAGCAAAGTTGACAAAGAAAAAAACAGAAAAGATACAACTTATCAGCATCAGGAATGAATGAAGGGACATCACTGCAGGCCTCACAGACGTCACCACGGAAAACTAGACACGTAAAAATCACACAATGTAGATAAGTAAAGCAATGTCTGAGTGCCACAAACCAGGAAAATCCTCCTAGAAACAAACAGGTAATCTGAATAGTTCGGTATCTGTTAAAGAAATGGAATTTGTAGGCCGGGCGCGGTGGCTCAAGCCTGTAATCCCAGCACTCTGGGAGGCCGAGGCGGGCGGATCACGAGGTCAGGAGATTGAGACCATCCTGGCTAACATGGTGAAACCCCGTCTCTACTAACAAAAATACAAAAAACTAGCCGGGCGAGGTGGCGGGCGCCTGTAGTCCCAGCTATTCGGGAGGCTGAGGCAGGAGAATGGCGTAAACCCGGGAGGCGGAGCTTGCAGTGAGCTGAGATCCGGCCACTGCACTCCAGCCCGGGCGACAGAGCGAGACTCCGTCTCAAAAAAAAAAAAAAAAAAAAAAAAGAAATGGAATTTGTAAAATCTTTTTTTTCTTCCCTTGAGCCGGAGTTTCGCTCTTGTTGCCCAAGCTGGAGCGCAATGGTGCGATCCCGGCTCTCTGCAATCTCCGCCTCCCGGGTTCAAGGGATTCTCCTGCCTTGGCCTCCTGAGTAGCTGGGATTACAGCGCACACCACCAAGCTCGACTCATTTTTTCTATTTTTAGTAGAAATGGGGTTTCAACATGTTAGCCAGGCTGGTCTCAAACTCCTGACCTCAGATGATCCACCCGCCTCGGCCCCTCAACGTGCTGGGATGACCGGCATGAGCCATCGCGCCTGGCATAAAATCTTATAGAAAGAAATCTCCAGGCTCAGATGGATTCAAAAACATGTAAAGAAGAAATAACACTAATTCTACACAATCCCTTATAGAAAATGGAAAGAGAGAGAATACACGCCAATATTTTGTATAAGGTCAGGTTTCCCCTGACAGAAAGTCAGACAAGACAGTATAATACAAAGAAAGACAACCACAAACCAACATCCCTGATGAGCATCAACAGAAAAATCCTCAACAACGTATTAGCAAGTCAAAGTTAGCAAGATAGAAAGAGAACAGGATCGGGCGCGGTGGCTCACGCCTCTAATCCCAACACTTTGGGATGCCAAGGAGGGTGGGTCACTTGAGGTCAGGAGCTGGAGACCAGGCTGGCCAACATGATGAAACCCCATCTCTACCAAAAAAAAAAAACAAAAATTAGCCAGGCGTGGTGGTGCACACCTGGAATCCGAGCTACTCAGGAGGCTGAGGCAGGAGAATTGCTTGAACCCAGGAGGCAGAGGTTGCAGAGAGCTGAGATTGCACCAATGCACTCCAGCCTGGGTGACAGAGTGAGACTCTGTCTCAAAAAAAAAAAAAAGAAAGAAAGAAAAGAAATAGGGTGGTAAATTGTGGCCAAGTGATGCCTATCCCAGTAATACAAGGCTTGGTCAGTATTTAAAAATCAGGCTGGTGCGGTGTCTCACACCTGTAATCCCAGCACTTTGGGAGGCCAAGGCAGGTAGATCACTTGAACTCAGGAGTTCAAGACCAGCCTGGGCAACATAGTGAAACCTTATGTCTAAAAAAGAAAAAAAAAGTTTAAGAAAAAAAAAGTAAAAATCATCAATGTAATATATCATACTAACACACTAAAGAAGGAAAACTGCAGGACCATTTCATTTGAGATGATTAAAAGCATTTAACAAATTTTAACATCCATTCAGGATTTTTTAAAAGCTTCTAAAAGGGGGAATTAAAGAAACTGCCTTAATCTGGGAATAAGGCATCTACGTAAACACCCGCAGCCAACATCACAGCTGATGGTGAAAGACTGAACTGCATTCCCCTACAGTCCGGAACTAGGCGGGGCGCCCACTGTCCCCTCTCCTACTCAGCTTCACACCGCAAGTCCTGGCCAGGGCAACCAGGCCGGGAAAAGACATAAAAGGCAGGCAGATTGGAAAGGAAGAAATGGAACTGCCCCTCTATACAGACAGTATAATTGTCCATGAAGAAAACCCAAAGAAACGACAATGAAGCTCATAATAAATGAGTTTAGCACAACTGTGGGACGTAAGAACAGCAAACAAAACTCAGTGGTATTTTCTATATACTGGTAGTGAACAACTGGAAACCAAAATCCTCCTAAACACCAAATCAAGCTCTATATTCCGTACCTGGGCAGGCCCACAGGCAATTCCCACTGTGTGTTTGGTGTCCAGTCCCGGCAATGCTGCAGGTTCTGGCTTGGTCACGCGCAAGGTGTCAAAGTGCTGGCACTGGTCGTTGCTCCCCAAGCTGTGGACCTCGATGTCCTCAGTCAGAGCCAGGCAGTGGGTGGAGCCGGCAGCCACATCAATCACCTTCTTCCCTACAAGGAAAGAGGGATGCAGATGCAGCTTCAAGCCTAGGACTTCTGCTGCAAGAAAGACAGGTATTTCCACTCGGCCATTCAGGCCAGAAAGCTTTTAATATTAACTTCTTGGGGATAATCTGTTGCTTTAATATTAAGCACAATTCATTTGCTTTGGGTGTGTTATTAGAACTCCTGTATTTTGTTAGCTACAATTTGTTAGGACCCACAGCCTACAAAGATCGTAAATCTGGGATATGAAAACGATCTGTTCTTTTTTCTCCTCCTTATTCAGATTTTCATTCAGAGAGAAACAAGGTGCTTTTAATTAACTATTAGATCATATTCTCCCATCCCAGATACAACAATACACAGCACACTCTTCACTAAGGAAGGCTTCCTAAGAGGAAATCTATTTTTTTCTCAGAGTTAGGTGATAACAGTATTTAAAACATTGTTTCTATTTAAACACTTATTGTGTTTACCAGGAACACAAAATATTCTATTTTTCCTTCCTGGTAAATCTAACATGGCCAACACAAAGGGTGTTTCTCAGAAATGTCAACATATAAAAGAACTCAGCTGAAAAACCACACTGCAGTAAGGGGAACAATTCTATCCTACGATCCTACCGTAAGTTAACATCAGCAACAACAAAAGGTGTTTATCAACAGTAATTTAAATACTCTGAAAGTAAATGATTTCTATATCTAATGACCATCGTAGCTTTCCTATACTAATGGAGGGGAATATAAACAAGAAGGCACGTGAAATTCAAACACCATTCAATGACACAGAGGAAACTTATTACTTTGTCACTTATCTCAGAACCTCAGAACATAATACATACCGTATGGGCACACAAAACTCTCAGTCATCAAGACACTAACATGCGTTAAAATAAAACTCATGGAGGAAGGAACTGGCAAGTCTCACTTAAAAGTCCCACTTCCAGCCGGGCGCGGTGGCTCAAGCCTGTAATCCCAGCACTTTGGGAGGCTGAGACGGGCGGATCACAAGGTCAGGAGATCGAGACCATCCTGGCTAACACGGTGAAACCCCGTTTCTACTAAAAAATACAAAAGCTAGCCTGGCGAGGTGGCGGGCGCCTGTAGTCCCAGCTATTCGGGAGGCTGAGGCAGGAGAATGGCGTGAACCCGGGAGGCGGAGCTTGCAGTGAGCTGAGATCCGGCCACTGCACTCCAGCCTGGGCGACAGAGCGAGACTCCGTCTCAAAAAAAAAAAAAAAAAAAAAAAAAAAAGTCCCACTTCCAAACCCACTTGGTAAAGAAGCAAACACACAAACAATGTGTGCAGTACCAGGACCCAACGAACTACAGCCCCCACACAGAGGGCAGCCCAAGGCCTGCTTCTGTGAAGATGCTGGTGTTGGAACACAGCCACGTCCGCCTGCTTCAAATACAATCCGGCCCTTTAAGAAAAAGGCCGCCCACCCCCGAGAGAGAGAACCCTAAAGAGTCCATCTGATGTACCTGTCGCTGCCTTTTCCCTTCTTCCCTACTTTCTTGTCAGCTTGCCTGCCCTTCCCCAGTTCTCGACTAGGATGAAGACTACCTCCCAACCACTAGGCCAAGTGGTACAGAAAAGTCCAGTTTTGCCTTAGAAAAATCCCTCCGCCATCACAGTTTTGATGGCCCCCACCCCAACTTCCTGCAGCGTAACGTCCCTAGTGAGAACACCATAGAAGAATTTCAGGGTCTTCTTGCGGAGGCCCCCATCCTCTCTGCCTGCACCCGCAGCCCACACTGAAGGCGCCGGCACTCATATCTACACACCTCGGCTTCCATCTGTTCCCTCCAACCACAATGCATGCGGGACACCTTTGCAACTGAGCAAGCAGGAAGCCCCCACCAAGGACGAGTTCACATCAGAGCGTCCCAGGTGGGCCCAATCCCACCTGCCAATGTGGCCCCACAGCACAACGCACCCTCACGGTCTCAGTGTGTCTGCAGTACAAGTACAGGTGACCTCACCACGCAGAGGGAACCCTTCCTGAGTCCAGCCTGCTGGGTGATGCGTGGGTGCCTGCCACGGAAAGTGGTGATGTTTGTAAAACTCAATGGATTTAAATTAAATTTGGTAAGAATAATTCAAAGTCATTTGTAATAGAGACACACCCACGTTCCAGTTAGTATCAATCCCTGCACCAAGCCGGCTGTCAAAATTTCTAATGACAGTCCATTTACGGAATGTCAGGTCAAGAACACAAAACCTGCAAACTTTAAAACATCACTAAAGAAACGGTCCTGAAGGGTTTTAACAGTTTACGTTTGTACTCACCTCGCAAGCCTTCTAAGAGTTTTGGATAACGAACATGTCCCTCTGGTCTGTGTCCACGTCTCTGGTTGTCACCTTTTCCCCATGAATAAACTTGGTCATCTTTCGTCAAAGCGATGGAAAACTGACTTCCACAGCGGACTCTGACCACATCCAAGTCTTGCAGCTTTTCAACCAGCTTTGGGGTTTTGCAGCCATCACTAGCACCTCTGCCCGATTTCCCACAGTCATCATCTCCCCAAGACCACACTTGTCCTAAAAAATACAAATGCATTTAAATAACAACAACTGTGCATTTTAATGAAAAATTTTAAATGACTGACAATAATCTAATGAAAAACGCACACTAATGTAGACCACCCATGTGCACAGTTAATACTACAAGGGAGGCTACTGAGCAAATGAAATCTAGGTGACACCTGAGGTTGATATAGAAGCAAGAAAGAAAGGGAAGGCGGAGTTTTCTTTTTGTTTTCATTACATGAAGAACCAAGTCGTGACTCTTACTGGCCTGGGCTCGATGTTCACTGCTTCACAGAACCAAAGGCCCACTGCCTCCGTGAGACACAGTAACTGGGGCCCGGCACACTGCAGACGCTTGCGGACCACCCTCCAATTTGCCTGCCTGCTTCTGTTGCCACCGTGCTGACCGCTGGTCAACCGTACCACTGTACGTGTTCCCAACTGCATATATCAGCATAATTATGTAAGTTGATTAAATATTACATAAAGGGATAAAATACAATTGCAAAAGTAAATAGTTTTATTTTTACTGTGAAAAATAAGCTGAAAACTTTGCAAAAACTTAATGAAAGTGAATTGTTAAAAAACAGAATTGTTAGGCTGGGCACGGTGGCCCACGCCTGTAATCCCAGCACTCTGGGAGGCCGAGGCTGGCAGATCACTTGAGCCCAGGAGTTCGAGACCAGCCTGGGCAACATGACGAAACCCTGTCTGTACTGAAAATACAGAAATTAGCCAGGCAAGGTGGTGAACATCCATAATCCAGCTGAGGCATGAGAATTGCTTGACCCCAGGAGGTGGAGGTTGCAGTGACCCGAGACTGCACCACTGCACTCCAGCTTGGGTGACAGAGCGAAACTCTGTCTTCCAAAAAAAAAAAAAGTGAAATTACATAAAGGTGAAAACTGTAAAAGATCAGGAAAAAGAAATCAGATAAGATATCAGATTGTTCCACAAGTTCCCACATTCTATTTTGTAATAACTAAAGATAGGCAACTATTTTCCTCAACGATCAGATGGTAAATATTTTTAGCCTCTGTGGGCTTTCTGTCCCAACAACCCAGCTGTGCCACTGTCACAGGAAAGCAGCCACAGACAATACGTAAATGAGTGGGCAGGCCTGCACACCAATACAACTCCACCTGCAAAAGCAGGCCGACCCCGAGCGAACCGGAAACTGGAGATGACACACTATGTTGTGGTCAATGAAAGCAGCACAGCAGACCCGCACACAGAGATCAGAGGTGCACTTTCACACGCTGTGCTGAAAATTATGCTGTTCATGTAGCCCGCCTGGGCATTTCCCACTGTCCCCCAAGGCCAGACTGCAGGGTAGGATACTTCTACCGTAACTGTCGCCTCAGAAAATAACAGCACAGCAGGGACACTTCCCTACAAGATCTGCACCAAAGAAACACCAGTGTGAGGAAGACGCTGTCCGCAGCCTGTTCAAGGCAGTTTACTCAACGTATCATCATAAACTTCACCTAAAGTAGCAACTACACTAAAGAACGCCAGGCTAGTCTCCTAACACAGCTCCGACCTCACAAAACTTTTAACCAGGAAATATTTTAAGGTCTACCCCTCACTCGATGTAAATGACGAGATGTCAAATTGAAAGCTCCTTGAGAGCAGGAGCCTTTCAGAGGAGACCACCTTTGCTCTAGGACTCACAGTAGCAGAAACAGGATGGCTCTGACAACGTCTGTCCCGGCAACGGCAGCGGGACCTATGCATATAGGGAAGTATCTGAAATGATTTTTCATCTTTGACCTAAGAAATGCCCAAGAGTCACTCAATTATCAATCTGCCATTCAACTTCTGCAGGAGAGAAAGCAAGCTGACAGGTCCCAGCTGATTTCACAGAAAGACTCCACAACGCCAGAGACACACAAGATGCCAAGGACAGACCCCCACAATACTGACAGACGAGTCGTTTCTAAAAAATTAACGTCACTTTAAGCATCAAACCTCATCATGTACCCCTGAAAAAAGATGAGGATGATCTCAGTTAGGAACACAAACCCAAAAGCAAAATTCAAAGCAAGCAGATACCGCAGCGTCAGACTACAGAACACGGAAAGACTTAGCAGGGATTACCACACGGAATCAAGAGTGGCCGAACGTTAAGAAATGTAACAATACTAACCAGAGACAATTCAGAGTGTCATTCATTCCATCCCAACTCTCATGCTTAAAAAATAAAATGCCCACACAGGAATGCCCACACAGCTGCTAATCTGCTGACAGGCCCCAGGCAAACAAGCCCTGTGAAATCAATAAGCTCCCACCTCAACTACTTAGATAAACAAAAGCAAAATAAACTCAAAGCAAGCATAGGGAAGAAAATAATATAAATAGGTATACACATAAATAACCACCGCGGCCTCTTCACCAATGCCACTGACCCCACACCCACTGGGCGACAGGGTGGGCGGCCTCGTAAGGCCCACTGTGCTCATCTCACTTCCTCCAGGGAAGCTGCCAAGTGTGTCCTCGAGGCCCGGTCCTGGGTGGCGAGAGCTCTATGTACCGTTCTCAGTGACAGCCAGGGTGTGAGCGTCCCCACTCCCACACGCCACATCGATGACATGACCTTCAGTCCTTTAAGCCCAGCTACCAGCATTGGAATGGCCTCGTCCTCACTGGAGCCTTCAAACAGATAGGACGGCTGTTCCTAAGTCCTGTGAGAGGCCACCTCCTGCTGCATGCTCCCACTCATGCAGGGCAGACGCACTGTGGCCCAGCCGGCCGTAGTTCCCGCGGCTCCCGGTGTACAGCTCCCCCTCCGCAGTGATGGCCACGCTGTAAGTGCTCCCGCAAGCGATATGCACCCCGTGCATCCCGGCCTGCTTTCCAGAGAAGGCGGAGATCACCTTAGGCTCCTCCAGAGGCCTTGGGGAGGAAGAGAATAAACATGAATGCCCTTCTTCTTGGTGTTCTTATTAGTGTTAGCAAAGGAAATTCACTATCCAAATGGAGACCATGAGAGCATCAGGCCAGTTTCACCTTCCAGGAATCTTATAAAATAAGGAAGAGAGAATTTGAACACCTAACACCTCCATGACTTTTTGTTAAGTTGGAACCCGACGCCAAGCATGGTATCCAGTAGAATTACAAAAACAGTGTGAAAGACTTGTACAATAGGCTGGGCACGGTGGCTCACACCTGTAATCCCAGCACTGTGGGAGGCTGCGGTGGGCGGATCACCTGAGGTCAGTAGTTTGAGACCAGCCTGGCTAACGTGGTGAAACCTCGTCCCTACTAAAAATACAAAATTAGCTGAGAATGGTGGTGGGCCCCTGTAAGCCCAGCTAACTGGAAGGCTGAGGCAGGAGAATCGCTTGAACCCGGGAGGCAGAGGTTGCAGTTAGCTGAGATCACGCCATTGCACTCCAACGTGGGCAACAAGAGCAAAACTCCGTCTCAAAAAAGGAGACTTGTACAGTAAAGTCCATTGCAGCTTTCTTCACAATGGCCCAAAACCACGGTCCATCCGCAACAGAAGGAAGGAATTACCCACACACCCAGCAATGCGGCTGGATCTCAGGACATCATGCTACGTGAAAGATGCCAGAAACAAAACACCACACGCTGTATGGCTTTGTTTACCTTCAATTATGGAAAAGACAAAATAGTAACAACAGAGGGCAGATCGGAGGTTGTCAGCAACTGGAGGGAGGAAGTGGGGATCAACTCAAAGGGTACAAACAGGGCCCTGGAAGCGACAGGCACACCCCATGTCTTGATGGTGGTGACTCCCCAGCTGAGGGCACTGGCCAAAACCCATCCAACTCTACACCCGAAACTCAGTCATCTGGTTGTACGTAAGCCTCAAAGCTGGCTGACATTCATATGTATTTGTTAAATGAATGTGGCTGGAATGAAGCCAGCACTCTGCAGTCTGTATCTTACAAATGAAAAGTATGAGGCAACGGGGATTAGGGTAGAGAAGTCTTACTAGTTGATGAAATTGCAAAGTTAACAAAATATCCTATTCTTCGGATCCAGGATACGTTCCTATGATGGATGACATTTTCTTGAGAATCCATAGAAGCCAGGCCTCTCCAAAGGCATGGTTTACTCACTTTGTGACCTACTAGTCTGCAAAATACACACAGTGGCACAGGCACACACAGCGACAGTTATCCCGGCCCGCGGGATCGTCGAAGCAGGCCCTGGAGGAGGGAGTGGGAATTTGGGGGACAAGAGACACGAGAAATGGAGACAAGACAGTGCTCTGATCAAGTCTCGTTTAATGGCGGTAATGCAGTGCCTTATATACACTTGGAGGGGAAGGGGTTGGGCCAGAGGCGGAGATGATCTCATCGCAGAGGGCGTGACCAAGTAGGTATTGGTTTCTCTGGTCGAAGGTCATGTTGCACCTGCGCTGTCAGTTGGTAATTTTCCCTGGCACGGGATGGTGCCTGTGCTACAAAGTAACAATTTTCACTGCGGGGGGGGGGGGGGGGGGGGGGGGGGGGGGGGGGGGGGGGGGGGGGGGGGGGGGGGGGGGGGGGGGGGGGGGGGGGTGAAGAAGAAGCAGGAAGAGCGCCATCTATTATGAGGTATTGATACAAAAGAGAAACAACAAATCTAGGGAGGAGGTAGAAGGTGGAAAGGAATAGAGCTCGGGCGTTTAATCATTAATTATTATTTGCTATGGCCAGGGCGTGCAGCTCCAGACAGACAATGCAATGACTCTACCCTAGTACAACCTCTCCCTTATTCAGCTTAAGTTTCAACTTCCCCAAAAGGTTATCTCCAGCTTCTGCCATCTGCACTGATCTCTCTTCCTTCCTTGAAGTCCTAGAATAAGGGATAAGTTACTCATCCTAGCACTTACTCTGCACTGAGAATTGTTTTACTATGAAATATTTTATACAAAGTCAGTAATAAATACCTAAAGGAAATAAGCAGACATACCACCCTGTCCTGTACCTCAATGCCTTTCAAGTCCCGTGTACCCCATGTCAATCCCAGCCCTTAGGATCCAGTGTGACAATGACAGCTATAAATTCCATGGAGATCGATCTTTTCTTTTTCACTCGTTTTACATTTGTCTGAATCCCTTACAACACTGTCAGGGTTGGGCTGTTCTGAGCTTGGCATACATGCACTGCACGATACGCATCACTCTGCTTTTCTCCCAGTTTGGGATCTTCCCAGCAGATGCCATTGGCAATGATGCCCTCAACTCCACCCTGTGGTGTGCATGGCCCCTGCCCTCCGGGCTCCTCTCAAGGGACACAAGGGCAGTCATGACTACGCTCATTGCACATTCTGCACTGTCCGCTCCCTGCTCAGGGCTCCGGCCCGCATGAAATGGGCTTGCTGGGTTGATGTGTACATACATCCTTCATTTAAACCTAATGCCAGAGTTCCACGCACAACAGCAAAGTACAAGACGGTTCCCATCACTCATGGGGCTGGCAGACCTCCCAATTTTTACAACCTGGCATTTATAACAACTTTATTTCTGTTCTTTCACAATAAAAGATTCCACCGAATAGGATGATATTACGAAGAAACTGCTGACTTTTGTTCCTGTAAAAATAATCTAATGGTTCAAGGAAAGGGTGAGAACCTTATCTATGGGAGACAGGGGGAATTGTTTGTGAAGGAAGGAACAGTGCTGCGGGATTTGTCCTGGCAAACTCCACAGTGGGGATGCGGTTTGAGTAGAGAGAAGGCGGCCAAGGCTGCATGGGGTGGAGAAGAGCAGAAAGGCCGATTCCCGTTGCCTTCCACACATGGGCAGAGTTCCTCAGCCGTCACCAAGGAGGGGGCATATCACAGTGTCTCGCTCCACCCCAGCGCTGCACGTCGGGGCAGCTGGAAAACACCTGCACACACTCCTGCGCTCCAGCCTGTCGAGGATATGGTAACATAAAAGAGGAGTGTGTCCCCTGCAGGAATGAACGATACAGACACAGTGTCCCCATGGCCCAGCCATCCTCTGTCCCCTAAGCCCAGGAGTATACCTCTCCAGCGGCAGCCAAGGCTATGCAGTGGTGACCATCAGAATGGGCAGCAATTTTTACAATGTTTCTGGAGGCAAGGCCTTGAACCAGTGGTGGGGCCTAAAAAAAAAGAAAAATAGGAAGAAAAGTCATCATCAGTCCAAGGAAAATGAAATCAGCACAGCTCTCCTTTATCATGTATCTCTGAGCAAACCCTGCTCTAACCGGAAGTGGGGCATAAGTCTCTGCGGGCCACGGGGCCGGCTCTCCAGCCCTTCCCACCCAGCACCAACAGAACAGCGGGCAGCCTCCAAGTGCTCTGCGGCAAGACCAGAGCCGATGCAGGGGCAGGGCAGGCTAACCCCTTGCGACAGAAACATGCAGCTGACAGGGAGCACCCTGCTTTAATGAAAATTTGCCACTATCCCCATGAGGCCCAACTCCCTCATCTGTCACCTGCCTGGCCACAAAGTCAAATGAGTTTACACATGGAAAATGAATTTACAAACGGGAATCTCATGATTAGCAATGAGTTTCACTGTAAGGACTTCCTAACCTTCACAACCCAAATCTTGACAATATTACAGCTGAGACCATTAAACATAATATACAATAAACAGAAGCTGATCAATCTTCACAAATCAAATGGCTTCAAGAAAGACCAGAGCTTGTGCATCTGCAGTACAGACCCTGCCCGCCAAGGGAACACTGCAGGCACAGTGCCCAGACACTCACCAGTGTGGCACTATTGTAGGCCTGTGTGTGCACCCAGCCATTGTGTGACAGAATCAGGAAGCGCTTCTCTGCACAGGCAATCTGTGTGACTCCCAGCTTGGCCAGGCCTTCGCACTGGATCGGACCAATCACATTGGCATAGTATTTCCATCCTGTTAACCCCCAACCTGTGACCTCTTGCAATGATCCCTGTAAGATAAGAAAGTAAACTTTTTTTTTTTACAATAGCAAAAGAAAAAAAAAAGACTGGGAGTAACACTGAGATATTATAAGCTAAAAACAAAGCAAATGAAAATATGCTGCTTCAAAACATCAAAATAGCTGGTACCACACCATATTACCTCATTTAACAGGTATGATGAGGCGACTGAACAGGTTAGTTTTCCATTTCCATCGCATTTCATTTTAAGAGAGTCCATTAAAAAGTAGTATCAATGGCCCTTAAATACTAATATACTTTAAAATGCTCAAACTACATCAGGGTCACCATTTTGTGCTTTAGGAGGCAAAATCCCAAAAGCCCACACGCGAGGCTGGGAGACCAGCATCCGTGTTGGCGGTGAGAGAAATCAAGTCGTGCAGGAGCAACCTGGTGACAACCAGCCCACACTGGGTGCATCCCCACCTGCACATGGGCACGGGCACACACGCGTGCACATGCGCAGTACACGTGTTCCAGGGCAGGCCCTGCAGCACTATTTGTGTTTGTTTTATTGTTGTTGTTATTATTGTTTGAGAAGGAGTTTCACTCTTATTGCCTAGGCTGGAGTGCAGCGGTGCCATCTCGGCTCACTGCAACCTCCGCCTCCCGGGTTCAAGTGATTCTCCTGCCTCAGCCTCCCGAGTAGCTGGGATTACAGGCATGTGCCACCATGCCCGGCTAATTTTTATAGTTTTTAGTAGAGATGGGGTTTCTCCAAATTGGCCAGGCTGTTCTAAAACACCCAACCTCAGGTGATCCCACCACCTCGGCCTCCCAAAGTGCTGGGATTACAGGCGTGAGTCACCACACCAGGCCCTCAGCACTATTTGTATAGCAACATTGTGGCAATAAGCCCAAGTGTCCACCAGTAAGAGACTCACTAAACAAAGATACATAAAACTCACATCCGCACACTGAATACTAAGTTGCTTTATAAAAACAAAGAGCGACACTCTGATAAAGTACTCCAGTACGTATGATTAGTAAAAAACACACCACAAGTAATGCAACCTGCTACCACTAGGTACTCATTCCAGAGAACAAGGAGGTTACAGAGGAGACTGGAAAGTCAGAGGGAGCAGGTGGGAAACTGGGTAGAAGGGGTGGGCAGGGAAAGCGACAGTGTGTCTCTGCCTAGGTTTGATTTTCGAACCATGTGACTGTATTCCTTTTTTTTTTTTTTTTTTTTGAGACAAAGTCTGGCTCTGTCACCCAGGTTGGAGTGCAATGGCAGGATCTTGGCTCAGTGCAAACTCCGCCTCCCGGGTTCACACCATTCTCCTGCCTCAGCCTCCCGAGTAGCTGGGACTACAGGCGCCCGCCACCACGCCTGGCTAATTTTTTGTATTTTTAGTAGAGACAGGGTTTCACCGTGTTCGCCAGGATGGTCTCGATCTCCTGACCTTGTGATCCGCCCACCTCGGCCTCCCAAAGTTCTGGGATTACAGGCGTCAGCCACCGCGTGGGGCCTTTTTTTTTTTTTTTTTTTTTTCTTTTTTTTTGAGACGGAGTCTCACTCTGTCGCCCAGGCTGGAATGCAGTGGCCGGATCTCAGCTCACTGCAAGCTCCGCCTCCCGGGTTTACGCCATTCTCCTGCCTCAGCCTCCCGAGTAGCTGGGACTACAGGCGCCCGCCACCTCGCCCGGCTAGTTTTTTGTTTTTTGTTTTTTTTTTAGTAGAGACGGGGTTTCACCGTGTTAGCCAGGATGGTCTCGATCTCCCGACCTCGTGATCCGCCCGTCTCGGCCTCCCAAAGTGCTGGGATTACAGGCTTGAGCCACCGCGCCCGGCCCCCGGGGCCTTTTTTTTAATGACTGTAAAACAAAATAAAGACTCTTCATATTAGAAATAAAATGTTATAAAAATCGATTCAAAACTAAGATTACTGTTATACCCTGGCAAAGTTCACCACCATTCCCAAAGCCAGTTTTCTCATTGACATAATGAGATACAACAGCATGCATGAGGTCCTCAGCGGGCCTGCACCCTACAGGTGCTCCACACACGCAAATCACTACTATTACCATTACTATTACATGACAGATAGAATATAGAATTATACTGTCACTACCATAACCAGCATTACATACTATGACAGCCCGCCTTCAGAGTATAAAGAAGGCTGTGGAACCCCCTGCAGAAGGTGGGAGGGCCTGGGGCTGCAGATAAGGGGAAGCTCTCTGGGGCTGTGCTACCTGAACCTGGAAACTGGGCCCCCAGGTTGGGTCCCTAGGCCTCTGCACCTCAGCTTGCTCATCACTCACTCTCCACACGGGGAACACCTTCAACTGCAAACACATTTAAAACCACAAGCCAGCTTCCCCCATCAATACCAGAAAACCAAGTCTCCACACGGGCCCAGGATGAGAACCTAGAGGTGGTACTAGCCACAAAACACACGGAGAACGTGGTTCTTGCACACACCTTATGAGACGTCGGAGCGCTACACAGCGGAGGCAAACGGTGTAGCCAGACGGCTAAATGGCCCATGACGACAACCACGGTCTGTCGCAGATCAGTGGCAAGCTCGCTGTCTTGGGGAAGGGTGAGGTACCTCAGGAAACTCTCGCTGGGGCTCAGAGGGCCAGACAAAAGCTAGAAAGGAAAAGTAAACAGACATTCAGAAATGGTGGCAAAAATTAAAGTAATACAATTAGCCCTTAAGAAAATAAAAAACCACTCTTTATATTTTGGTATTTACTCACGTGGCCCATCAAATGACCATGTCGATGATACAGTTATACTACACATCTATATATTTATGC
This sequence comes from Macaca thibetana thibetana, assembly GCF_024542745.1. Lineage (NCBI taxonomy): Eukaryota > Metazoa > Chordata > Mammalia > Primates > Cercopithecidae > Macaca > Macaca thibetana. The sequence goes on from NC_065584.1 coordinate 116,877,621, forward strand.
AGCATATAAACTGACTGCACAAATGTCTAAATTTGCTATATACACGTCGACAACATTGACGGTGCATGTATACACTTATGATACCACAGTAAGTTGAGTCCACACAGATTACCAACACAACCAAACCACCCCACAGGCCTAGGACCCCTGGAGAAAGGCAGAACCACCTCTGGGGGAACCCAGCGCAGCATCTCAAGCTGGCCTTGAAATCCAAAACCAAAACCTTTACTTTAATCTAAACCTTGCCCGCTCTGGAAAACACCTACTTTCATTTGCAAATTAAATCATAATTCTAATTCTTCTACAGGCAGAAGAGCCCGATGATTATTCAAGACTGCCAAATAATAGAAAAATTAAACCAAAGCACGATACTGGAATTCCTAAGACTTTCCCAAAAAGACTGGCAAAATCCAACCTGTACTTGACCTGCAAGGACCAGCAGTCCTGGAGGTTTAGGCCCAGGGCCCCGCACACCTGCTCCTCCCCGAGCGCGGCATCCACACCTGTTAAGTGGGGAACTGGTACTCAACAGAGTGACATGCCCTGCACAGAGCCCAGTACACAGGAAGGGCCAACAAAGCAGGCCACTGTTTTCGTTGTTCTTTTCTGGTATTGATTTTAAAGTGCGTGTTTCAAGCTTGGTTCTGTGCTGACAAGGAAGTCGGTGTTCACTGATTCAAGTCTTCTCCACAAACAAGTGACCTCCCACACCTGTCTCATGTGACTCGCTGCTGTTTCCACCAAAAAAAACACTGCCGTGGACACGCACGCTGGTCTTGCTTAAAAAATAACTAGAATCCAGTGCCACCTAAACACAAAGTTCCATCATACACACTCACGTGCATGTCGCCCTCGGAGTGGGGTGTATCCTTCCTGCAAATGATGCTCTGGAACCTTTGCAGCAAGGGCAAAAGTTGGGCGTTGGTGTCCAGGGTGGGAACGCTCATTGTCAGTCTCCTGTGCCCCGCTGTCCCACAGCTGAAGCAACAACAGGATGGCAGACAACATTTGGCTAAAGGAGAAAAGATATTCATTCCTAGTAAAAACACATTAACTTTTTTTTTTTCATGGTTAATCAAAAATAAAAGCAAACAGCTAGATAGAAGTGAAGAAATACTTGGGATCTGGAAGGAAATGAAAGTAAAGCCGTGGTAATTAAATGACTGAATTGACACTGAGATTTTAGCACACGACATCGCCTTCTGCTGATAGGAAAGATCAGTTAAGAAGCTCAAAGAGCACGTTTACATGAAAGCTCTAGGATCTTAAATTCATGGAATAAAAACAATTAAATGAGGAAAACTGAAAGAAAAAAAAAAGAACAGTTCCCAGACTAGAAAACCGAGCATAAAAAAGGAAGTGAAGAAAAGGTAAAGAGAGAGCGGGCTCTGGGACGTGGTTCTCTGGTTACAGAGCACCACACATCTGCTGCAGTCACAAACCATTCAGTGAAATGCGCACAGTGCTACAGGTATGTGGATACAGACGCACTTCCCCAAAGCGTTCCCAGTCTGCGCCAGCCCTCACCTCAGCGTGCCTCTCTGCACAGCCAGCTCCAGCAGGATGACCAGGGCCAAGTGCTGGTCCTGCAGGGGGACGCTTCTGGCCCTTTGGTGCCTGGCGTTCCGTGAACATCCCTGAAATGAAAGCAGAGGATGCAGGAACAAAGCGACCTCCAGACAGACAGCATGCTTACAATCACACTGCACGTTTCCTACACGCTCCCTCCCAAGGAAGGATGTATTTTTAATATTTAGAATCAAGTTTCTGAGACTTGCTAGTCAAATTTATTCAGAGGTTTTAAAGTGTACAACTAGCTTACAAAAAGGTATTTGAAGTATTCATTCAGATACTGTATTACAGTAGATGACATACTCCAAGTGTGTGAAGCATAAAATAATTTCTCTCATTATCCAAAACATGAATAGAAGAGTATCTAGCTATGTTTTCTAGTTTCCATGTCATATAAGACTGTAACAGTATCAACATTCTCCTACAGAATCAGAGAAACAATTTCTAAAACCACCTGAGAATCTGGAGGCAAAATGCCTACACTAATTGTTATCTCTCATCAATGAAGTATTTTAAAATCCTATCCCAAGACTGCAAAGAAAAGATCTTATGGCATCAATATTGCAGCTGAAGTTTTGAAATCAACTCCAAGCCTAAGTTCAGGGCCTCCAGCGTTAGAACTCTGTGGCGACGCCTTCACCAGCAGGCTCAGGACTGGACTCAGCCGGGGACGTCCGCGAACGCCCGAGGCCCCCTGCCGGCTGGAGGAAGGCACCATGCTGACCTCTGGCAAGAAGAGTGAGGAGTGGCCTCACTTTTCCTCTGCACCGTCCTTCCTGTTGAATTTTAGATTTTCTTTAAATTTAAAAACCTTAACAAGAATGCCTAGCACCCACGACCAGAGTTCATGTTTTTCCTTACACACAAATGATTCCTATTCAAAATTTTTTATACTGAAAAGACCAGCTACAGGACTAAACAATTTGATCTTGAGTAGTTGTTTACTCCTACATTATCTATAAGACTTCAAACCAAGCGCCACTCTGCACTCAGGACGGCAGCTCCTAATCATCACAGAGAGACGCACAATGTCGGCGCTCAACCCTGCACAAATGACTGATGGCCAAATCTCTAAGCATCCTCCCTCGTCCGTCTCATTTTGTATCACAGCTTCCTGGGTCTCGTCAGAGGATCACAAATCAAACTGCCTGAAAAGCTGAGAACCCAGAACCGGAATCACGGCACCGAGAGCTCGCTGAAAACAGAGGTGAGAAACCAACCTACTAGGCTTCTTAGCTCTAAAGCGAGGGTGGTAAGAACCAGCCTCCAGCAGGCCAGCTGTCTGCATGCAGAAGGCAAGAAAGGAAAGAACTCACCCCACATGGGAGACCAGGCTGGAGAGGAGCTGGAAGAAGAGCAGCAGAGCCGCACAGGGTAGCCTGGCTCACCCCAGCTCTGGCGTCCTCCACTCGGGGCCTGCTCCTGGCCGCGGTGAAGCCCTGTGTGCCTGACCCACCCCGTTGGGAGTCACCCTCTTCTGAGGGGAGTGCTCATCACCCTCCTGTGTCTTTTTAAGCTTTTCACTACTTGAGTGTGTTAATTTCACAAGTCACAGTTTCATTCCGCATGTTGTAAAAGGTTATGCAAATGGTACACCGTAAAAACCACCCTGTACAAGAGAGAAAAGGCTAGAATATAACAATGCATAATCTCACCTCAATCATACACAGCAAGTAATTGTATTTTACACTTTATACCATATTTCTAATATATGTATATTACAGCATTGCTAGTATAGACTATCTTCTCCAAATTTACTAAAATTTGCTTTCATGATCAGGGGAAATTCTATAAAAACAGGTGATATGGAGTTCCAGACCAGCCTGGCCAACATGACGAAACCCTGTCTCCACTAAAAATACAAAAATTAGCCAAGTATGGTGGCAGCACCCCTGTAATCCCAGCTACTCCGAGGCTGAGGCAGGAGAATCGCTTGAACCTGGGAAGCGGAGGTTGCAGTGAGCCAAGATCGCAGCACTGCACTCCAGCCTGGGAGGCAGAGCAAGACTCCATCTCAACAGCAGCAACAACAACAACAACAACAACAACAACAACAAAAAAAGGTGGGGGGATGTTATAGCAGGATCTCCCCCAAGAAACAATGTGTCATAAAAATGGCAAAGAAGAACATGGCTGGCCAGGGGCAACCGTACACACTTATTCACAAGTGCCTGAATAACGCACCGGGAGCTCAGACAGGAAACACAAGCACCTCTGAGAAGGGCACTGGGAACCTGGAAGACAGAAATCTTTGCTCCAAAATGAGAAATATGAACGTGACAAGACACAGACATGTAACAGGACACACAGTCCTTCCAAGAGAAAGCACATGGGTCAAGTGTGGTCAGAGGAGGTGGGCGAGTCACTTTGGGTCAGGAGTTGGAAACCAGCTTGGCCAAAATGGCAAAACCCCATATCTACTAAAAATACAAAAATTAGCCAGGCGTGGTGGTGCACGCCTGTGGTCCCAGCTACTTGGGAGACTGAGGGAGAATTGCTTGAACCTGGGAGGTGGAGGCTGCAGTGAGCCAAGATTGCGCCACTGAACTCCAGCCTGGCCTGGGCGACAGAGCGAGACTCTGCCTCCAAAAACAAAAAACAAAAAACCAAAAAACTACTACTCAGCAATAATGACACGTGCAATGACCCCCTTGGGAAAATGTCAAGGGGATTATGCTGAGTGAAAAAAGTCAATCTTGCTTGAGGCCAGGAGTTCAAGACAAGCCTGGGAACCATAACAAGACCCTGGTCTGCACAAATACAAAATTAGCTGGGTGTGTTGTCGTGCATCTGTGGTCCCAGCTACTCAGGAAGCTGAAATGAGGGGACAGCTTGAGCCCAGGAGTTTGAGGCTGCAGTGAGCTATGACTATATCACTGCACTCCAGCTTGGGCATCAGGGTGAGACCCTGTCTCCAAAAATTACAATAATAACAATAAAAAATTTAAAAACCAATGTCAAAAAATCACATAATAGACACAGAGAACAGATGAGTGGTTGCCAGCAGTTAAGATGTATTAAATAATACATCTCCCTTCTGCTTGGCTGCGGAGCCCAGAAACAACCCCAAAGCTCCAAGACGGCAGCTCCACCCTTGAGCACCCCCGTGCCCTTCTCCCTGACACCCTCCTGCTTATTCCGTCGCAATCCCGACTGTCCAGTCATCAGTCACGCATGCTCTGAAACAGTGGGTGAGAAAATACACAAACCATGGACACCAGTGGGGAGTCAGAACTCCCACCCCTGCCTCCCAGTAACCAGGGGCCTCTAGGCAAATTGGGAAGCCTGGACTTCACCTCGAGCTGCCAGTGATGAGGTGGGGCATGCCCTATCCCTGCCAGAGCAGGGTCACAGAAAGATCTGACCGCTCACACCTAAGTAAGACCTGGAGTCGCCTAACAACATGTTCTATTGAGAAAGTCACTCATGATACCAAGAACCAGGAAGATCTGAAACCAAATTTTAAAAAACAATTATAGAAATACCACAACGAAAGATGTGGGAATAATATGGCAAATAATTTAAAGCAGCCTTGATAAAGAGGCTTCAACAAGCAATTACAAACACATGTGAAATAAATGAAAAAACAGCCTAAGACAAGAAAAGGAAGACAAAACAACAACAACAACAAATAGAAAGTTTAGAACTGAAAAATACAATAACCAAAATAAAAAGCTCAGTGAATGGACACAGCAGTAGAATGGAGGAAAAAGGGCAAAGAATCAGTGACGGAGAAGATAGAAGCTACCCAATGTGAATAACACAGAAGAAACACATGCCCCCAAGGTGGGACGAGGTGGCTCACAACTGTAATCCCAGCACTTTGAGAGGCGGAGGCAGGTGGATCACAAGGTCAGGAGTTTGAGAAAAGCCTGGCCAACATGGTGAAACCCCATTTCTACTAAAAATACAAAAATTAGCTGGGCATGGTGGCGGGCACCTATAATCCAAGCTACTCGAGAGGCTGAGACAGGAGAATCGTTTAAACTTGGGAGGTGGAGGTTATAGTGAGCCGAGATCGTGCCATTGCACTCCAGCCTGGACAATGGGGAGAGACTCCATCTTAAAAACAAAACAAAACAAAACAAAACAGTCTCGGGCATCTATGGGACTATAACAACTCCGGTCACTGAACTCAGGAAGGGACAGGAGAAAGAAGGTGGGGTTGAAACTGTACCCTAAGAAGTGATGGCTTCAAAGCTCCCAAATTTGGCAAGAGACATGAATCTATAGATCTAAGGTAAGCAAACCCTAAACAGGATGAACCCAAATAAATCCAAACGAAGACATATTATACATAATCAAACTCCAAAAAACAAAAGACAAAGAAAACATTTCAAAAGCCACTAAACAAAAACAGTACCTTAACTATCGTGGATTAACAAGTCAAATGACAGCGAATTTCTCATCAGATACCATGGAGGCCAGCTGAAAGTATAAAATATTTTTCAAATGATGAAAAGAACCATTAACCCAGAATTCTTATATCCAGCAAAAATGTCCTTCGGGAATGAAAAGGAAAGCAAAACATTCTCAGAGGAAGTAAAACGGAATTAGTCACCAGAAGGCCCACACCAAAAGAAAGGCTAATGCAAGTTCTCTAAGCAGAATGGCAACCATAAAAGAAGAAAACCCTGGAACTTCCGGAAGGGGGAGCATGACACGCACACCTACGCATAAATACAGTAGACTCTTTCCTCACCTCTGACTTTGCTAAACTATGTCTGAAAGCTCAACCAAAAATTATAACATTGTCATATGTGGATAAAAATGTAAGCAAATGGGCCGGGCGCGGTGGCTCAAGCCTGTAATCCCAGCACTTTGGGAGGCCGAGATGGGCGGATCACGAGGTCAGGAGATCGAGACCATCCTGGCTAACACAGTGAAACCCCGTCTCTACTAAAAATACAAAAACTTAGCCGGGCGAGGTGGCAGGCGCCTGTAGTCCCAGCTACTCGGGAGGCTGAGGCAGGAGAATGGCGTGAACCCGGGAGGCGGAGCTTGCAGTGAGCTGAGATCCGGCCACTGCACTCCAGCCTGGGTGACAGAGCGAGACTCCGTCTCAAAAAAAAAAAAAAAAAAAAAAAAAAAATGTAAGCAAATGAAATATTTAAGGCAAGTATATTATGAACAGGAGAACATAAAGGAACATCAAGGGAGGTAGTTTCTATATCCCTGAAACTGGTAAATGACAACACCAGGTACAATCTAATGAGTGTTCATACACACACAGGCGGAGTGTCCCTTACAAAACGCTTGGGAGCACAAGTGTTCCACATTTCAGATGTTTATCAGATTTAGGAATATTTGCATATAAGTAATGAGATATTTTGGGGATAGGACCCAAGTCTAAATACATTCATTTATGTTTTATATATACCTTATACACAGAGCCTGAAGGTAATTTTATATAGTATTCTTAGTAATTTTGTGCATGAAACTGTAGCAGGACGAGCCGCAGACAAAACCTCTCAGACACCAAGTTGTCCAAGGAAGGGCTTTATTCAGCTGGGAGCATCGGCAAGCTGCTGCCTTAAAATCCGAGCTCCCCGAGTGCACAATTTCTGTCCCTTTTAAGGGCTCACAACACTGAAGATTTCACATGAAAGGGTCGTGACTGATTTGAGCAAGCAGAGGGTATGTGACAGGGGCTGCATGCACCGGTGGTCAGAGTGACACAGAACAGGGCCGGGAGTTTCACAATGTTCTTCTATGAGTTTCACAAGGTTCTTCTATACAATGTCAGGAACGTCGGTTTCTAAGTCATGAGGTGATTTTTAACGACTGGGTTTAGGTCAGGCAGACCCAGGCCTGGTTCTGGGCCTGGCGCCGGGCTGCCTGCCTTTGGTTTTACTTCATTGTTTTTTCTTAAAACAGGTACTGAGTATAAAACAACATAAAACAACGTGAGAGGGTCTCTCTCTTTCCTCACAACAAAGTTCATGCTAACTACTTATGAATGGAATTTTCTACTTGGGGGTGTCATGCTGGGGTGCCAAAAAGTTTCCAATTTTGGGGCATTTCAGATTTTGCATTTTGGGTTTAGAGATGCTCAATCTGTATGTAATATATTACCTAGAAAAGCTACTAAAAAAAACTCTACAAAAAGATATATTCTGAAACACTACTGATAAATCAAAATAGAATGCTAAAAATGTTCAAGTAAACCACAGAGAGCAAGGAAGAACCAAACTGAAACAATGAAAAACAGAAGAAATAGAAAATACAAAACAAAATGGCAGTGTTAAGCCTCAATTTACCAATAATGACATTAAGTTAAATGCGAACAGTCTAAACACATCAGTTAAAAGACAGACACTGGGAGAGTAGACGAGAGAACATCATCCAACTACATGTTGTCCATAACAAAGTGACTTCAAACAGGCAAACTGAAAACAGAAGTATAGAAAAAGAAAGATCATGCAAACATTACTGAAAGGACAGCAGAAGCAGGCTACATTAACATCAAATAAAGTAAACTTCAGACCACAGATAATTACCAGGAGGGCCAGTCACAGTGGCTCATGCCTGTAATCCTAGCACTTTGGGAGGCCAAGCTGGGTGGATCACCTGAGCTCAGGAGTTTGAGACCAGCCTGGCCAACGTGGCAAAACCCCATCTCTACTAAAAATACAAAAATTAGCTGGGTGTGATGGTGGGTGCCTATAATCCCAGCTACTCAGGAAAAGCAGGAGAATCACTTGAACTCGATGGGGTTGGAGGCTGCAGTGAGCTGAGACTGCACCACTTCACTCCTGCCTGGGCAAAAGGAGTGAAACTTCGAAACTCTGTCTCAAAAAATATGCATATATATAATTACCAGGAAGAGACAGCAACGTTACAAAATGAGAACCTGGTCAATCCACCATTAAGACGCAGCAATTCGAAACGTGCATACACCAAACAAACAAAAAACAATGAACAGAACTGAAAGGAGAAAAAGACATCTATACTTTTAGAGTCGGAGACCTCAAAATCTCTCTCTACAGCTGATAAAATTAGGAGACAGAAAAGCCACCAGGATATAGAACTCAACATCACCATCAATCAACTAGATCCAATCAAATTTCATAGAACACTCCAGCCAATAACAGCAGAATATTTAATCTTTTCAAGGATCCACAAATTGAATACTAAGTCAGAACATATTCTGAGGCATAAAACAAACCTAACATATTTTTTGAAATTAAAATCACAAGCATATGTTCCCTCCAACGATGGAAACAAATTAGAAGTCAACGAGAATTACAGGAAAATTGCCTAACTCTCAGAAACTAAACTTCTAAATAACCCATGGATCCAAGAGGACGTCTCAAGGGAAATTTTAAAATAGATTCTGAACTGAGAGAAAATGCAAGTACTATACATCAACATGTAGGGAAAGAGCTGCAGAGGGTGATGAGAGAGAAATTTACAGCACTAAATAAATGGTACATTAGAAACTTGGAAACAAATCAATAATATAAGTGTGCACCTTGACAACCTAAAATAAAAAAAAATAGCAAAATAAACCCAAAAGTAAGCAGAAAGGAAGAAATAATGAAGGTAAGAGCAGAAACAAAGTGAAAACAGAAAAACAATAAACAGTAAAGCAAAAAGCTGGTTCTTTGAAAAGATCAATAAAACTGACACACCTCTCTAAGCAAGAATGACCAAAAAAAAGAAAAAAGAAAAAAAAAGAAAGAACAGACATAAATTACCAAAAAAATTAGCCTGTGATGACACAGGCTCTAAAGATATCAAAAAAGATAATTAGAAATTACTAGGAATAACTCTACACACACAAATTTGACAACTTGGGAAAAATGGACTTATTCCTCAAATAATACAAATTACCACAACTCACCAAATATAAAGTAGATCATTTGAAAAGTCCTACCACTATCAAGAAAACTGAATTCATAATTCTAAGAATCCTGAAAAAAAGAAATTACCAGACCCATATGAATTCACTGGATAATTCCATCAAACATGAAAAAAGAATTAATTCAGACTCAAAACAATCTTTTCTGGAAACCGGAAGAGGAACAACCTCCCAATTCATTTTAAGAAGCTATTATTAGCATGATATCGAACCTAAAGACAGTACAAACTACAGAACAATAGACTTTATATATATACACACAAAAATATTCAGTGAATTGGCTGGGCACAGTGGCTCATGCCTGTAATCCCAGCACTCTGGGAGGCCGAGGCGGGCAGATCACGAGGTCAGGAGATCGAGACCATCCTGGCTAACACGTGAAACTCTGTCTCCACTAAAAATACAAAAAGTTAGCTGGGCGTGGTGGTGGGTGCCTGTAGTCCCAAATACTTGAGAGGCTGAGGCAGGAGAATGGTGTGAACCCGGGAGGCGGAGCTTGCAGTGAGCCGAGACTTGGTCACTGTACTCCAGCCTGGGCAACACAGTGAGATTCTGTCTCAAAAAAAAAAATTTTTTTTTCAGTGAATTATTAACAAGTAGAATTAAACAATATATAAAAAGAATTACACATCATCGCCAAGTAGTTTCATTCCAGGAATGCAAAGTTGGTTCAACAGTCAAAAATCAATGTAACCCACCCTATTAATAGGCTAAAGAACAAAAATCGCATGATTACATATCAATTGATTGAGAAAAAGCAAATGACAAAACTCAATACTCATGCATGATAAAAATCCTCAGAAAATAGCAACAAATGGTAACTTCATCACTTTGATAAACAGCATTTACAAAACCTTAAGCTAAAACCTACGCTAACAATGTCAGAAAGGGTCCTCCTAGACCTACTTTACACAGCAGAGAGAATCATTCAGAATGATGTAGATAGTCACTAAGAGTTTACTGTCCTAAGAGATTACAACACCAAATGACCAGCAAGCCCTTTTCGTTAGACAAAAAGGAAAGCTGTCATCTGTCAACACTCCCAGAATGTTCACTGTGAAATGTGCACTTCTGAACTCCTGCTGAGGGCCTGCACGCTGCAGTGTTGAGAAGCAAGTGTCCAGAGGTCTTCTTGGAAACATTGCAAAAAAAATGTGAGGGACTCATGGATGAAGAGAGGCAGGAAAAGGTGGAGAGAGCTGTGATAAAGCACGTGGGATAATGCCAGCGGCACAGTCTTAGGTGGTGAATATGTGGGTGCACACTGCAAAACTCCTTCAACTTTTCTGTATATTTTTTTCATCATAAAATGTTGGAAAAAATGAACCTGTGAAAAAGGAAGCTTTAGTCAAACGTATCTAAGCAAAAGAAACAACAAGTTCTAAATTCCTATGGCTCAAATTAATGTGTTTTTCTTTTTAGGTTGAGATGGAAGAGCAAAAAAGAAAAAAAAGGAATGAAAGTAATAGGAGCTATTATAAAAGATACAAATTCCACTTGCAGTTTGATTAAAGATGATGTGACTCAAGAATATGCTTTTAGCCGGGCGCGGTGGCTCAAGCCTGTAATCCCAGCACTTTGGGAGGCCGAGACGGGCGGATCACGAGGTCAGGAGATCGAGACCATCCTGGCTGACACGGTGAAACCCCGTCTCTACTAAAAAATACAAAAAACTAGCCGGGCGAGGTGGCGGGCGCCTGTAATCCCAGCTACTCGGGAGGCTGAGGCAGGAGAATGGCGTGAACCCGGGAGGCGGAGCTTGCAGTGAGCTGAGATCCGGCCACTGCACTCCAGCCTGGGCGGCAGAGCGAGACTCCGTCTCAAAAAAAAAAAAAAAAAAAGAATATGCTTTTAATCCAAGCTCCTTCAAGGCTGCCAGGTAGGTAGCTGGTTCTGCCAAAGCTCTGAACCTGTGAACAAGCAGAGCTTCCAAAGAAAACCCTCTTCATTAAAGTCATCCTGAGTCAATAAGCTGGGCTTTAATCTGAGCAAGAAAGGTATATTTTTGGTCTAGTTACCCGCCCATAACTGTAGGTACTTTGATGCCTAGGTGAGGGGAAAGAAGGAGAAAGGCAAAACAACAGATTTTTAAAATCACATCAAACAGTATGTGCCAGGCACTGACTTAGGAGCTTCAAGTGTATTATTTCATGTCATCTGCACAGCAAGTCTCTGAGTAAGGACTTTCACTTATTTTATATATATTATATAATTTTAATTATTTACATTATATTCCTTTTTTTTTTTTTTTTTTTTTTTTTTTTTGAGACGGAGTCTCGCTCTGCCGCCCAGGCTGGAGTGCAGTGGCCGGATCTCAGCTCACTGCAAGCTCCGCTTCCCGGGTTCACGCCATTCTCCTGCCTCAGCCTCCTGAGTAGTTGGGACTACAGGCGCCCGCCACCGCGCCCGGCTAGTTTTTTTTTTTTTTGTATATTTTAGTAGAGACGGGGTTTCACCGTGTTAGCCTGATGGTCTCGATCTCCTGACCTCGTGATCCGCCCGTCTCGGCCTCCCAAAGTGCTGGGATTACAGGCTTGAGCCACCGCGCCCGGCCTTTTTTTTTTTTTTTTTTTTTTTAAGACTGAGTCTCCCTCTGCCACCAAACTAGAGTGCAGAGATGCGATTTCTGCTCACCGCAAGCTCCGCCTCCCAGGTTCACGCCATTCTCCTGCCTCAGCTTCCGGAGTAGCTGGGAGTACAGACCCCTGCCACCACGCCCAGCTGATTTTTTTGGCTAATTTTTTCTGTATTATTAGTAGAGACGGGATTTCACCCCCTTAGCGAGGATGGTCTCGGTCTCCTGACCTCATGATCTGCCTGCCTTGGCCTCCCAAAGTGCTGGGATTACAGGCGTGAGCCACCGCGCCCGGCCACTTATTCCTATTTTATACATCACAGGCCCACGGTGAGACGAAGTGATTTGTGTGGAGTCAGAGGTAAAGCCAAAATTGATACCGTGACAGACTGAAAAGCTTCTCGGCCAGCAGATCTAGAAATGGTAAAGGGGCATCTCCAAACTGAAGGAAAATGATACCAGAAGGCAGCTGGGATATAAACAAAACCTTATGGGCCCAAAATGGTAAACATGTAGGTGAACAGAAAACACTTTTGGCCAGTCGCGGTGGCTCTTTGGGAGGCTGAGGTGGGTGGACCATCTGAGGTCAGGAGTTCGAGACCAGCCCAACCAACGTGATGAAACCCTGTCTCTACGCAAAAAATACAAAACTGGACAGGTGTGGTGGCACATGCCTGTAATCCCAGCTGAGCCAGGAGAATCGCTTGAACCCAGGAGGCGGAAGTTGCAGTGAGCCAAGATCATGCCATTGCTCTCTAGCCTGGGCAACAAGAGCAAAAGTCTGTCTCAAAAAAACCAGATTTTTTTTTCTCTTTTCGAATTTGAGGAGAAAAAATGTAAATGCCTATTTAAAGCAAAAACAAAAACAGCATATTGTGGGGTTTATACCATGTTTCACTTGGACATATGATACAGCAACACAACCAACCAAGAACAGGTCAGAAGCAGGAAGCTGTGGTCAGAGCACTGCCCCGCGGCTCAGGCAGTGTAATACCATTTGAAAGTGGACAGTGGGCCGGGCACTGTGGCTCACGTCTGTGGTCCTGTCACTTTGGATGGTCGAGGTGGGCAGATTGCGAGGTCAGGAGATCGAGACCATCCTGGCTGGCACGGTGAAACCCCGTCCCTACTAAAAATACAAAAACATTAGCAGGGTGTGGTGGCGGGCGCCTGTAGTCCCAGCTACTCGGGAGGCTGAGGCAGGAGAATGGCATGAACCTGGGAGGTGGAGCTTGCAGTGAGCTGAGATTGCGTCACTGCACTCCAGCCTGGGTGACAGAGCGAGACTCTGTCTCAAAAAAAAAAAAAAAAGAAAGTGGACAGTCACAAGTTAAAGATGTATACTGGTCCAGGCGTGGTGGCTCACAAGGTCAGGAGATCGAGACTATCCTGGCTAACACGGTGAAGCTCCATCTCTACTAAACATACAAAAAATTAGCCGGGAGTGGTGGTGGGCACCTGTAGTCCCAGCTACTGGGAGGCTGAGGCAGGAGAATTGCATGAACCCAGGAGGTGGAGCTTGCAGTGAGCCAAGATTGCACCACCGCACTCCAGCCTGGGCGACAAAGCGAGACTCATTCTCCAAAAAAAAAAATAATAATAACAAAAGGCCTACACATTATTGATCCATTCCACTCCTAGGTATAGACACAAAGAATTAAAAGCAGAGACTCAAGAAGACACTTGTAAACCAATGTTCATAGCAGCATTACTCACAGCAGTCAAGAGATGAAAGCAACCTGAGTGGCCACTGATGAAGGGATAACATGTGGCTTACATATATAAAGGACTACTATTGAGCCTTTAAAAGGAAGAAAATTTTGACACATGCGGATGAACCCCAAAGACCTAAGAAGTTCAAGAACCCAGTCACAACAGGACAAATAGTGGATGATTCCCCTTACAGGAGACACCTTGAGTAATCAAATTCTGAGACAAAAGTAGAACAGCGTTTGCTTGGGGGCAGCAAGGAGTTAGTGTTTCATGGATACAGAGTTTCAGTCCGAGAAAATGCAAAAGTTCTAGAGATGGATGGTGGTGATGGCTGGGGAACAATGTGAATATACTTCATGCTGATGAACTGTACACATAAAAATGTTTAAAACGGTAAGTTTTATGGTATGTATATTTTACCACAATATTTAATTTTTTTAAATTACATTTTAAAAAATTGTTACCAGGCGGGGCGCAATGGCTCACGCCTGTAATCTCAGCACTTCGGGAGGCCTAGGCAGGCAGATCACGAGGTCAGGAGATCGAGACCATCCTGGCTAACACGGTGAAACCCCGTCTCTACTAAAAATACAAAAAACTAGCCGGGCGAGGTGGCGGGCGCCTGTAGTCCCAGCTACTCGGGAGGCTGAGGCAGGAGAATGGCGTGAACCCGAGAGGCGGAGCTTGCAGTGAGCTGAGATCCGGCCACTGCAATCCAGCCTGGGCGGCAGAGCGAGACTCCGTCTCAAAAAATAAATAAATAAATAAATAAATAAATAAATAAAAATAAAAATAAAAATAAAAATACAAAAAAATTAGCCGGGCGTGGTGGCGGGCGCCTGCAGTCCCAGGCACTCAGGAGGCTGAGGCAGGACAATGGTGTGAACCTGGGAGGCGGAGCTTGCAATGAGCTGAGATTGTGCCAGTGCACTCCAGCCTGGGTGACAGAGCGAGACTCTGTCTCAAAAAAAAAAGAAACCAATATATCAAATTACTTAAAGCATGTCTTCCAAAATGATATTTCATTAACTTCCTAGTAGATTTCACAACTGAGAAACTTAGTCTTTGATATTCACCTACTTCAATTTCACACCAATTGCTTTATCCAGTGTGGCCCAATGCTTGTGTATCCATGGGGAAAGGGAGGGTGTAGAACAGGAGTAAAAATCAAAAATCTTTTAACTCCTTACGAGGCCCTACTCCACTGCCAACTGAGAAGCACTGCTATGCAGGGGGCTATCACTGAGAGCATAACTCAAGAGCACTGGGACACAAAGGAAAAGCTGAGAACAATGACTTTAGGCCACTGACAATGTGAAGTTTCTGTCAAAACAACTGCCATGAAACTCCTTACATAGCCAAGAGGAGAGAGAAGTAACCTTAATCTTGACATGTAAACACGTTCCATCACACAAGGCTGTTACTAACTGTCTAAACAACATAATTAGAAAAATGTATCTAAATCACTGGAAGACATGATATCCCATCCAGATTACAAATAATGAGTGTCTAAAAATCTCTAAGGAAACAGTTCCTCTGTTTACAACACTTCTGACACCAAATGGATGGACTTTTGCACCAGGCAATTCTCCAGTTCTCTGGGACACCCAGCTATGTGGCCCATAGTGCAATTCAATTCTGAAACTAACTACCTAGAATTAGCACAGACCCCACTGGTTAATAACAGGAGAGAAAAGGTACAATGCTGAAAAAAATATCCAAAGAACTAATGGCTGAAAACTTTCTAAGTTCAGCAAACGACATAAACCGAGGCAGATGGAAGAATCTGTGCAAAGCCCACACACCATAAATCCAAAGGAAGCCATGACTATGCACATCGTAATCAGCTGCTAAACACTAAGGACAAAAACCTTTTGAAAGTGCCACAGAAAGTAGATATAGAAGAAGGTATTGTGTGGCCTGAAATTAAGCCTAAATATTACGTGCTGCCTTGACGTTGGTAAAATCAAGAAGGCCTCAAATAGCCTAACCACAAGGTCTCCTCCGAGCTCTGCTCCCACGGATAAGGTTCCAAAGCCAAACAACCCTCCTTATCACAGAGAGCCGACCCCAACCTGCTCATCCCTGCCGGCCCAGAAGTATTCGAACAAGCCAATCACGTCTTCCCATGGAAGCAAGGTCATCTCACCCTCTTCTTACTACAAAATGTGCCTCCCACAGCCCCTGGTGGCTCACTCTGTTCCCAAGTGCAGCCCCCGTGTGGCATGCGGTGTCCCCCACCTCCAGGGCTGTGAGCATGCGTGACTAATAAACTGCTATTTCATCTGTCCAGTGTCCGCGTCCTATGTTCAGCCATCCCATATCCCTAGGGCAGGAATATTCTGGGGTTATAAACAGAACTTTAATCAACCTCTCCTTGGTTATTTTACTGGTTCCATGATACAGCTTTTTCGTGCAAAAGATCTGAACAGAAACTTCACAGAGGATACAAGAGTGGCAAAGAAGAACATGATACTCAGCATCGTTAGCCATTACGGAAATGCAAATTTAAACCACAATGAGATCCCACTAGACTTGTTAGAATGGCTCAACTAAAAATCACCGATAACACCAAGAGCTAACTAAGACACAGAGCAACAGAAACATGACAGATTGCCAGTGGGAATGCAAACTAAATCAGCCACTTTGGAAAACAGTTCAGCACACGACCCAACTTTCCCACTACTAGGTCTTTATCCTAGGGAAATGGAAACTACATTCACACGACATCTGTACAGAAACGCTCACAGCAGGAATACAATCGCGATAGAAAAATGGCGACAACCACAAGGTCCTACAATAGCAGAATGGATAAACACAACGTGGTACATCCAAATGATGAAACACTATTCAGCAATAAAAAGAACTGTTAATACACAGAACAGCAGAGAAATCTCAAACATATAACTAGAAGTAAATGAAGCTGGTTTCAAAACATTACTTAAAATACAGTTCCACTTACATGACATTCTCAAAAAGAATACCCTATCCTGATGGAGAACAGATCAGTGGTTGCCAGGGGACGAGGCCAGGGAACGTGTGATAAAAAGGAGCAGCACAAGGGAGGTTTTGGGGTGGTGAAACTTCTCCATTCTGATGATGGCGGGGGTTACATGAATCTATAGAGGTCAAAATTTCCTGAACTAGATACCACAATAAAATAAATTTTATATAACTTTTTTAATTAAAAAAATGTTGGCTAGGTGCAGTGGCTCACATCTGTAAACCCAGCACTTTGCAAGGCCAAGGAAGGTGGATCAAAAGGTCAAGAGTTCAAGACTAGCCTGGCCAACATGGTGAAACCCCGTCTCTACTAAAAATACAAAAGTTAGCCAGGCGTGGTGGCTCACGCCTGTAATACCAGCTACTCGGGAGGCTGAGGAAGGAGAATTGCTTGAACCTGGAAGGCGGAGGTTGCAGTGAGCTGAGATCACGCCACCGCACTCCAGCCTAGGCGACAAGGCGAGACTGTATCTCAAAAAAAAAAAAAAAAAAAAAAGTTAATGGTTCTCATTAATATTAAAGTTTCAAAGAAATTCAACAAACATGTATTTAACATTCAGCATATCCTCAAAGCACTTTTATACTAAAGTAAAAAGGTAACTTCTAAAAAATCTTTAGAAAAACCTATCACACACATATAACTAATCGATGCAAATCAGGCTTTGGAAAGGGTCAGAGAAAATACCTAGGTCAGGGGCTGGGCGCGGTGGCTCACGCCTGTAATCCCAACACTTTGGGAGGCCGAGGCGGGCGGATCACTTGAGGTCAGGAGTTCAAGATCTAAATGGTGAAACCCTGTCTTCCAAAAATTAGCTGGGCGTGGTGGCAGGCACCTGTAATCCCAGCTACTTGGGAGGCTGAGGTAGAAGAACCACTTGAACCTGGGAGGTGGAGGTTGCAGTGAGCCAAGATTGTGCCACTGCACTGCAGCCTGGACCGTTGAGTGAGACTTCATCTCGAAGAAAAAAAAAAAGAGAAAGAAAACATCTAGGTCCAGGGAGGACAGCTGGAAGATAGTCTGGTGGAATCATGCCAGAGCGGGGAGCGGGGTCCGGAGGGCTGGAGTACGGTGTGTCCCCACCCTAGTAAGGAACTAGGAAACGCATCCTGGGTGAAGCAAGAGCAGAGCCCCATTCTGCACCAGGTGAGCATTTCTCCTGATCTGAGCAACTACATACAAATTTAATATGTCTCGCGTAGCCTGTTATTTTCCTCAGCAACATGGAAAATGAGAGAACAAACAATTCAGAAGGTTAAGACATGAAATACATTTAATTCAGAAATCCTTCACAGAAAGGTAGGAAATAAATGGGGGAAAAAAGCAGCTAATGAAAAGTGAAAATGGGCCAGGTGCGGTGGCTCACACCTGTAATCCCAGCACTTTGGGAGGCCGAGGTGGACGGATCACTTGAGGTCAGGAGTTCGAGATCAGCCTGGCCAACCTGGTGAAACCCCATCTCTGCTAAGAATATAAAAATTGGCCGGGCGTGGTGGCAGCCACCTGTAAATCCCAGCGACTCAGGAGGCTGAGGCAGGAGAATTGCTTGAACCCGGGAGGCGGAGGTTACAGTGAGCTGGAATCTCCCCACTATACTCCATGCACTCCAGCCTGTGCAACAGAACAAGACTCCATCTCAAAAAAAAAAAAGAAAAAAAAAGTGAAACCTAACATGTCCTACACAAAGCATCTGGCCTGACAAGAAAACATGACCCTTTTCAATCTTCACAACCAACCTGGAAGCAGGCAGGCTTTGCTGTCTCCAGTTTACCAAGGTAGACACCTCAGGGCCCGGAAAAGAAAGTAGAACCCAGCCAGGAACACAGCTCGGCTGAGAACACAGGTGCTGGCTCTAAATGCCTGACTGCCCTGTGTGTGTGTGTGTGTGTGTGTGTGTGTGTGTGTGGTCACTAACCACAGTGTGTGTGTGTGTGTGTGGTCACTAACCACAGTGTGTGTGTGTGTGTGTGTGTGGTCACTAACCACAGCTCAGGGGCCAAACCCAGCCCACAGCCTCTTCATGTATGGTCTGAAAGAAAGTATTTTACTTTTGTTCTTTTGAGACACAGTCTTGGCTCACCACAACCTCCTCCTCCCAGGTTCAAGTGATTCTCCCAGGTTCAAGTGATTCTCATGCCTCAGCCTCCGAGTAGCTGAGATTACAGGCATGCACCACCATGCCTGGCTAATTTTTTGTTTTTAGTAGAGATAGGATTTCACCATGTTGGCCAGGCTGGTCTCGAACTTCTGTTCTCAGGTGATCCGCCTGCCTCGGCCTCCCAAAGTGCTGGGATTATAGGTGTGACCTACCACGCCCGGCCACCGTATTTTATGTTTTAATGATTCAAAAATAATCAAAAGAAAAACAGTATTTTGTGGCCGGGCGCGGTGGCTCAAGCCTGTAATCCCAGCACTTTGAGAGGCCGAGACGGGCGGATCACGAGGTCAGGAGATCGAGACCATCCTGGCTGACACGGTGAAACCCCGTCTCTACTAAAAAATACAAAAAACTAGCCGGGCGAGGTGGCGGGCGCCTGTAGTCCCAGCTACTTGGGAGGCTGAGGCAGGAGAATGGCGTGAACCCGGGAGGCGGAGCTTGCAGTGAGCTGAGATCCGGCCACTGCACTCCAGCCTGGGTGGCAGAGCGAGACTCCGTCTCAAAAAAAAAAAAAAAAAAAAAAAAAAAAAAAGAAAAACAGTATTTTGTGACTTGCAAACATTCTGTGAACTTCATCTTTTGGTGTCCATAAATAAAGTTTACAGAATGAACTTCCCCTGCCCACAGACATAGTATATCTGTGGCTGCTTTGGCACTACAGCTGCAAGGGCCCATGGCTATGACAGAGACCATATGGTCCATTGAGGGCTTAAAATATTTACTATTTGGCCCTTTAGAGAAAGCATGTCACCCCTACCCTACATCTGGCTATAAACTTTACAAATAAAAAAATGCAAAATTCTTTAAACTCAGTACACTGGAACACTGGTCATCTCCCTTCTTCAAGATGAAAAGCTTCGACAGTCACCAGGAAGCAGACAAGAACCCCAAGTACACCTCAAGTGTTATTCTCAGGAGCATAAATTACAACACTTTACAACAGCAAAAGCAGGATGAAGTCATTGAAGGCCATGAAAACAAGCATGCACCAGCAGCTCAAAGACCACACTACATCAGCTTCAATATTTGTCTACTCTTCCTTTCACTACTGTAGGGTTCAAAGTATATATAGAGAAAATTGAACGCACACTGCCCAAAAACATTGCTTATAGAATGCTGGAGAGAAGGGAAGGAAGACCTCCCCACTGGCCAGGTGTGGTGATCACGCCTGTAATCCCAGCACTTTGAAAGGTCAATGCAGGAGGATCACTTGAACCTAGGAGTTCTAGAGCAGCCTGGCCAACACGGCAAAACCCCGTCTCTACTAAAAATACAAAATTAGGCTGGGTGCAGTACTTCATATCTGTAATCCTAGCACTCTGGGAGGCCGAGGTGAGAGGATCACTTGAGGTCAGGAGTTTGCGACCAGCGTGGCCAACATGGTGATACCTCGTCTCTACTAAAAATGTGGCTCACGCCTGTAATCCCAGCACTTTGGGAGGCTGAGGTGGGTGGATCACGAGGTCAGGAGTTCAAGACCAGCCTGACCAACATGGTGACACCCTGTCTCTATGACAAAGTCAAAAATTATCCAGGAGTGCTGGCGTGCGCCTGTAAGTAATCCCAGCTACTCAGGAGGCTGAGGCAGAGAATCGCTTGAACCTGGGAGGTGGAGGTTAGTGGTGGCGGGTACCTGTCATGCCAGCTACTCGGGAGGCTGAGGCAGGAGAATTGCTTGAACCCTGGAGGCAGAAGTTGCAGTGAGCCGAGATCACACCACTGCACTTCAGCCTGGGCGACAGAGCGAGACTCCATCTCAAAAAAAAAAAAAAAAAAAATAGCCAGGTGTGGTGGCAGACACCTGTAATCCCAGCTACTTGGGAGGTTGAGGCAGAATCCCTTGAACTCGGGAGGCAGAGGTTGCAGTGAGCCAAGACAGCACCACTGCACTCCAGCCTGGGCAACAGAGCAAGACCCTGTCTCAGAATATAAAATAAAATATTCATAGTCTGAAAAATGGAAGTTGAGGCCAGGCACGGTGGTTCACACCTGTCATCCCAGAACTTTGGGAGGCCAAGGTGGGTGGATCACCAGATCAGAAGTTCAAGACCAGCCTGGCCAACATAGTGAAACCCCATCTCTACTAAAAATACAAAAATTAGCCGGGCATGGTGGCAGGCGTCTATAGTCCCAGCTACTTGGGAGGCTGAGGCAAGAGAATCATTTATACTCGGGAGGCAGAGGTTGCAGTGAGCTGAGATGGCACCACTGCATTCCAGCCTGGGCAACACAGTGAGATTCTGTCTCAAACAAAAAAGAATGGAATTTGATATGTATAAATCTACAAATAATTTCTAATAATAAAAAACACACAACATTCCACACTAAAAATAAAAACATTTACTGAATGCCAAAAAAAACTCCCTACAAACCCTAATCATTTGGGATCTATGTAAAGAATAATTATACTCTGCTTTCTAACCATGATTTTTACAAGAACAAAGGACAAAAAAAAATCATCAAACATGGGCCGGGCGTGGAAGCTCACGTCTGTAATCCCAGCACTTTGGGAGGCCGAGGTGGGCGGATCATGAGGTCGGGAGTTCAAGACCAGCCTGGCCAATATGGTGAAAGTCGGTCTCTACTAAAAATACAAAAATTAGGGCCAGGCGCGGTGGCTCACACCTGTAATCCCAGCACTTTGGGAGGCCAAGACAGGTGGATCACAAGGTCAGGAGGTCGAGACCATCTTGGCTAACACAGTGAAACCCCGTCTCCACTAAAAATACAAAAAATTAGCCGTGTGTGGTGGCAGGCGCCTGTAGTCCCAGCTACTTGGGGGGCTGAGGCAGGAGAATGGCGTGAGCCCGGGAGGCGGAGCTTGCAGTGAGCTGAGATGGTGACACTGCACTCCAGCCTGGGCGACAGAGCGAGACTCCACCTCAAAAAAAAGAAAAAAAATTAGCTGGGCGAGGTGGAGGACACCTGGAATCCCAGCTACTCAGGAGGCTGAGGCAGAGAACTGCTTGAACCCAAGAGGCAGAGGTTGCAGTGAGCCAGGATCAAGCCACTGCACTTCAGCCTGAGCGACAGGAAAAAACAACAACAAAAAAATTCATCAAATGTAATGAATAAAACATATACTTCGGATTTTTCCATGTACTTAACTTTTCTTTCAGTATCTTTTGCAACTGTTCTTTCACAGGAAACACTTTGGGAAACATTTTAATTCATTAACAAATCAGTATTTGAGGACTAGGAGGAAGAGGTGAAAAGTTTTAAAAATATAATGAATTACTGACACGTGCAAAAAAAAAGAAAAAAAAAAAAAGGTTGCTGATTCCTGTCAGGGAAGGCACTGTCACATGGACACTGTTAGCCTCAGCATCCGGAGGTCCAGAAAGGGGAAATTTCAAGTCAGATAGAATTCTATATACACACCATTGATTTGGAACCTTCAGCCCTCAAGATCCTAACATCATGACCTCAGTTTCAACACAACTGTCCTTAGTCCTTGTATTGGTTACAAATACAAAACAAACAGCTCAACTGAACTCCCTCTTGTCTCTCCAGAAACACAAACACAAGACCTCATAAAATGAGTGAGTTTCTCTCGGCCATAATTACTGCAACTGACTTCTCCAATTTTCCCCTCCACAGTTAACTAAACAGCTCAAATACTATCAGTAACAAATAACAGCTATCATGATATGGTGAGGAGTGTGGCAGATTTCTTAGCCAGTAATAATAAATACGAAAAAAATTTTGCCTATTAATAGATCTCAAGTGTAGTGCACTCGCAAGAAACTCATTAAAAGGCAGCCGTGCACAATCTACAAAAACAGCCATAAAGACTGCTACCTTTTTTTTTTTTTTTAGACGGAGTCTCGCGCTGTCGCCCAGGCTGGAGTGCAGTGGTGAGATCTCGGCTCACTGCAAGCTCCGCTGCCTCCCGTGTTCACGCCATTCTCCTGCCTCCGCCTCGAGAGTAGCTGGGACTACAGGCGCCTGCCACCACGCCTGGCTAATTTTTTTGTATTTTTAGTAGAGACGGGGTTTCACCGTGTTAGCCTGGATGGTCTCGATCTCCTCACCTCGTGATCCACCCGCCTCGGCCTCCCAAAGTGCTGGGATTACAGGCGTGAGCCCCCGCGCCCGGCCAAGACTACTACATTTTAAGTTATAGGAGGAAATAAACCTGCTCCTCTAACATAGGAAGATACAACTAACTTCCCCTTACATGCCCTAAAAAAACAGCCTTACACGAGAAATTTAAACATGGAAGCAGAAACACGCCAAGAAAAAGACATGGCAAACCCCACCTGTGCATCTGTTTTCAACCATTTGGAGTCAAGGCGAGCCTGGGCAGCCAAACAAACATTCAGAGGGCAGCTTTTCTCCAGCGTCCTCCCGGTTCTCAGGCCTGCAAGTAAACACACATGTTTAAGACCTAACGCTTTTTAATAATTTACAAAGTAACTCCCGAAATGTTTAATGCAGAAAAAAGAGAGAGCGAGACAGAACAGCAAGAGGGGAGAGAAGAGCTGGGGGAAGGAGTGAGGGCAGAGAGGGAAACAGGGAAGAGATGGAGGGGAAAGGGAGGTGGGGAAGGGAAAGCCGCCTTCCAAGGTAAGCAGGGTGGGCCGGGTTTCTGCACCACGCTGGCGAAACCTTGAGAACAGACAGTCACAGGAGACCAAGTCACAATGTCATCTGCCCTCAAATGCAAAAGGTACACACACACGACAGGAAACCCACCGTTTTAACGGACACATGAAAGCAGCATTTACCCCACAGCACGGCGCGTGCGTGAAACAAATTACTCAAAACGATCGCCTGCAGAAAAACCCACAGCCACCACCACTTAAGAGATGGAGAGAGGCCCGAGACTGCCCCGCGGGCTATCCGCGCAGGCCCCGGTGCGGCCGCCGCGCCCACCCCTGCCTCCCAGGCCCGGCCGCCCGCCAGCCCCGCGCCCGCACCGCCTCCGCCTCCCGCCGCCCCGGTGCCCCAGACCAGGACCGGACAAGCAGAGCCGGGCCGCGTGGCCCCGCCGGCGTCTGGACACAGCCTCCCAGCAGCCGCCGGCTCAGCCCGGATCCCCGCGCCTCTAACTGCCCTAGCGGCGGGCCGAGGCGAGACTCCCGCGCCCCCCCGCGTACGGCCAATCGCAACGAGGCTGCTCCGCGAGCGCAGCCAATAGTGAAGACGAGCGCTTCGCAGTCCTGCGGACTCTCCCGCTTCCCGCAATCCCGCTCATCTTCCTACTTGGAGCTCACCCTCTGAGGCCAGGGTCAAGCGCGGGCGCCGGAAGGCGGGATTTCCGTCGCACTCACCCACGCCCCCACTCCCACGGGAGACTGCCCGGCCCGGAGCGCTCTTAATCACGCGGCGGGTGGTCGCGCTCACAGCAACTGGAGCTATCCAGGGCGCGGGTCGAGTGGCCAGAGCAGCTGCCCTGGGGATGAGAACGGATCTTTGTGTGGTCGGCTGGGGAGTGAAGTTTCCTCCTGTGTGTTCAACTGAATGCAGCAGAAGTCTTGGGCAGATTACGTGGAGCAGCTGTGGAACACTGTGCAGGGAATCCAAGAAGGAACAGACCTCCAGCGACCACAAAACACAATGGAAGAAATATGCAACAATATAGGCTGGGCATGGTGGCTCATGTCTGTAATTTTCAGGGCTTTGGGAGGCCGAAGTGGGAGGATCCCTCAAAGCCAGGAGTTGGAGGATCCCATGTTGCCAGACTGGGCAACAGAGCAAGACCCCATCTCCAAAAAAAAGTTAACAATTAGCCAGGTGTGGTAGTGCACACCTGTGATCCCAGCTGCTCGGGAGGCTGAGGCAGGAGAATCGCCTCAGCCTGGGAGGTCAATGCTACATTGAGCTGAGATCATGCCACTGCACTCCAGCCTGGGCGACAGAGTGACATCCTGCCTCTAAGAAGGAAAAAGGGCATGGTGGTCACGCCTGTAATCCCAGCACTTTGGGAGGCCGAGGCAGGTGGATTATTTGAGGTCAGGAGTTCAAGATCAGCCTGGCCAACATGGTGAGACCTCCTTTCTACTAAAAATACAAAAATTAGCCAGGTGTGGTGGTGCCCGCCTGTAATCCCGGCTACTTGGGAGGCTGAGGCAGGAGGATTGCTTGAACCTGGGAGGCGGAGATTGCAGTGAGCCGAGATTGCACCACTGCACTCCAGCCTGGGGGACAGAGGCTGCACCACTGCAGCTTTGACTTACCGGGTTCACGTGGTTCTCAACCTCAGCCTTGCCAGTAGCTAGGACTGCAGGCACAAGCAACCACGCCTAGCTAATTTTTGTATTTTTTGTAGAGACCGGGGTTTGCCATGTTGCCCAGGCTGGTGTCGAACTCCTAGGCTCAAGTGATCTGTCGCCTCTGTCTCCCAAAATGCTGGGATTACAAGTGTGAGCCACTGCACTCGGCTAATAGTAATGAACTTTGAACAGAAGGAAAAGATGTTATTATTTACTTAGTTATGTTTTATCTGTATTTTCTAATTTTTCTAAACATGTAAAGATGAAATTCTATTAAAACTGAGTAAGACCTCAGAACAAAAAAAGTAGAGTATAAATATTTATTTTAGTTGTACAAACTTGGTTTCTGGAAAAAGAATGGAATAGATTTTCTGAGAAAAAAAAAATTCACTTTGGCCGGGTGCGGTGGCTTACGCCTGTAATCTCAGCACTTTGGGAGGCTGAGGTGGTGGATCACCTGAGGTCAGGAGTTCAAGACCAGCCTGACCAACATGAAGAAACCCCCGTCTCTATTAAAAATACGAAAATTAGCCAGGCATGGTTTCAGGCGCCTGTAATCCCAACTACTCAGGAGGCTGAGGCTGCAGAATCGCTTGAACCCAGGAGGCAGAGGTTGCAGTGAGCTGAGATCGCACCATTGCACTCCAGCCTGGGTGACGAGCAAAACTCTGTCTCACAAAAAAAGAAAAGCCAACTGGCTGAAAGGATTAAAAAAGAAAATATGATCCATCAATGTGCTATCTACAAGATAAACATTTTAAATTAAAATAAACAGATTGAAAGTAAAAGGATACAAAGATACAACATTTAAATAGTAAGCAAAAAACCGCCAAAGTGGCTGTACTAATATCAAGTGAAATACACTTTAATTTAAAGCAGGGCTGGGCATGGTGGCTCACGCCTGTAATCCCAGCACTTTGGGAGGTGGAGGCAGAGAGATTACTTGAGCCCTGAAGTCAAGATCAGCCTGGGCAACATGGCATAATCCCATTTCTACAAAAAATACAAAAATTAGGCGGGCATGGTGGTGCCCACCTGTGGTCCCAGCTATTTGGAAGGCTGAGGGGGGAGGATCATGTGAGCTGGGGAGGTCGAGGCTGCAGTGAGCTAAGATCAGGCTCCTGCACTCCAACCTGGGCAACACAGTGAGACCCTGTCTCAAAATAAAAAAAATAAAAAAGGGTTGAGATGCAAAAAAGGACATAATTTTTTATTTTTTATTTTTTGGGGATGCAGTTTCGCTCTTGTTGCCAAGGCTGGATGGAGTGCAATCGTGTGATCTCGGCTCACTGCGACCTCTGCCTCCTGGGTTCAAGTGATTCTCCTGCCTCAGGCTCCCAAGTAGCTGGCATTACATGTGCATGCCATCACTCCTGGCTAATTTTTGTATTTTTGGTAGAGACGGGGTTTCATCTTGTTGGCCAGGCTGGGTTCGAACTCCTGACCTCAGGTTATCTGCCTGCCTTGGCCTCCCAAAGTGCTGGGATTACAGACGTGAGCCACTGTGCTGGCCAAAACCTTCATTTTCAAAAAGGCTGGGTCAGGCATCATGGCTCATGCCTGTAATCCCAGCACTTTGAGAGGCCAACGCCCATCTCTACCAAAAATACAAACATTAGCTAGGCGTGGTGGCATGCACCTGTAATCCAGCTACTTGGGAGGCTGAGTCAGGAGAATTGCTTGAACCCAGGAGGCGGAGGTTGCAGTGAGCAGAGATCGTGCCACTCCACTGCAACCTGGGGGACAGAGACTCCATCTCAAAAAATAAATAAATAAAGCCTGGGTGCCAGCTGTGGTACATAGGCCTAGTTTAGTGACTCCTGTACTTAAGATATAAAACTGAAGAACAGTGGGCGGGAGCTTCCCTCTAAAGGCACAGGACGGGCAAGCTGGTCCCTGAGCAGTGACTTTATAATAACTTGTTACACTGTGTTTTTTCTTTTGTTTTGTTTTTCGTTCGGTTGGTTGGTTGTTTGAGATGGAGTTTGGCTCTTGTTGCCCAGGCTGGAGTGCAATGGTGTGACTCAGCTCACCGCAACCTCCGCCTCCTGGGTTCAAGCGATTCTCCTGCCTCAGCCTCCCAACTAGCTAGGATTACAGTCATGCACCACCACGCCTGGCTAACTTTGTATTTTTAGTAGGGATGGGGTTTCTCCATGTTGGTCAGGCTGATCTCAAACTCCCAACCTCAGGTGATCAGCCCGCCTCGGCCTCCCAAAATGCTGAGATTACAGGCATGAGCCACCGCACCCAGGCTTTTTGGTTTTTTTTGGACAGTCTGGCTCGGTCGCCCAGGCTGGAGTGCAGTGGCGCGATCTCAGCTCACTGCAACCTCTGCCACCTGAGTTCAAGCACTTCTCCCACCTCAGCCTCCCGAGTAGCTGGGATTACAGTTGCACACCACCACGACCAGCTAATTTTTGTATTTTTTTTTTGTTTTTCTGAGACAGAGTCTCGCTCTGTCACCCAGGCTGGAGTGCAGTGGTGCGATCTCAGCTCACTGCAAGCTCCGCCTCATGGGTTCGCACCATTCTCCTGCTGCAGCTTCCCGAGTAGCTGGGACTATAGGTGCCCACCACCATGCCTGGCTAATTTTTTGTATTTTTTTTTTTTTTTTTTTTAGTAGAGATGGGGTTTCACTGTTTTAGCCAGGATGGTCTCGATCTCCTGACCTCCTGATCCACCTGCCTCGGCCTCCCAAAGTGCTGGGATTACAGGCATGAGCCATCGTGTCCAGCCTAATTTTTGTATTTTTAATAGAGATGGGGTTTCACCATGTTGGCCAGGCTGGTCTCACACTCCTGATCTCAGGTGATCTGCCCGCCTTTGCCTCCCAAAGTGTTGGGATTACAGGCATGAGCCACCGAGTTCGGCCAGCTGCCTGATAACACTTGCACAAAATGAACCTGTTACTTCATTTTTCCCCACTGCCAATCACCTCCCCCCACATTTTAGACCATCACACTTCCCTAACCTAGAAACAGCCCTCAGCCTTATCTCCAGGGAGATAAGGATTTGAGCGCTGTTCTCCCACCTCCTCACTTGGCGGTCTTGTGAATCTATCTTTCTTCTTTTGCAAAACCCGTGTCACAGTGATAGATTTGCTGTGTACAGGCAGAATGGACCTCGACCTGGCCAGTGACACTGGACAGCCACGGCCGCCTCCAGACAGCAACTGCTGTCTCTTTCCTTCTGCCTCCCAAGTCACACATAAACACCCCTTTTGGCCAACTCTTCCTCTGGGAGGCTTCTCCTCAAGGGGCACCAGCACTGATGGGGAAGCCAGAGACAGGCAGCTCAGGATGGGGATGAAAAGCCAGGCATGTGGAGGCCGACTTCTGCTCTGCCCTGCTCCCTTGGATAGAGAGGCTGGAGCCCAGGGCATCAGCCACAGGTCTTGGGACAAACCCTTGGCCCAGGAAAACAGAGCTGGATGAATCCTTGAAAACCACGAGATCCACCGTCTCACTCCCCAGACGGGAAAGTCAGGCTCTGACTCCTGCTGTGGATTGCTGCAGGTCCCGGGCCGCTAACTCCCTTCTCTCTGGCCAGCACCACTGCAGCCTGGGCCTCAGCTGGTGGAGAGAACTGGGCTCACCCACCGCCAAGGGAACTGCAAAAAGGGCACATGGCAGTCCTGGGCAGAGCCCCGGGCCAGGACGTCAGCCAGTTGCACAGCAGGGAGGGCACCAGCCCATCTCCACAGTCATCCTCCTCCTGGGCACCCTTACCAAAAGGCACTCCTCGAAACAAAATAAGGCCACGCGCCGTGGCTCATGCCTGTAATCCCAGCACTTTGGGAGGCCAAGGCGGGCAGAGGACGAGGTCAGGAGATCGAGTGATTCCACTTTTCTTCTCTAGTAAGTTTGGACATTCAGATCTAGTTGGTCTTTTATCATAGAACTTCTAGTGTGCCCGAGTCTTACATTGTGAAGATCCTTTTCTACAATATTACATATAAGAGGATATAAATGGGCCGGGCGCGGTGGCTCAAGCCTGTAATCCCAGCACTTTGGGAGGCCAAGACGGGCGGATCACGAGGTCAGGAGATCGAAACCATCCTGGCTAACACGGTGAAACCCCGTCTCTATTAAGAAATACAAAAAACTAGCCGGGCGAGGTGGCGGGCGCCTGTAGTCCCAGCTACTCGGGAGGCTGAGGCCGGAGAATGGCGTGAACCCGGGAGGCGGAGCTTGCAGTGAGCTGAGATCCGGCCACTGCACTCCAGCCTGGGCGACAGAGCGAGACTCCGTCTCAAAAAAAAAAAAAAGAGGATATAAATGGTACGAGATGAGATCAGGCTGGATGAGAAGTGATACTTGTAAACATAGTTTTTAGATGAATCTCTGATTGCCTTTTGGTTTCTTTTGAACTTGTAAAAATAAAACACATTGGCTGGAGGGTGGAAGTAGGAAGATTTATGTCTTTTAATTGCATGTCATTGCTTCGTATCGAGACAGAACATATAGTATCCTTGGCTTTGGACCTACAGAAGGAAACACATTTTTCTACCTGCTGTATGCCAGCAGTTCCTGAACACCTGGAGGGCTTATTGTAGCCTGGATTGCTGGGCCCTACTCCAGAGTTTCTGATTCATCAAGTCTAGGGAGGGGCCTGAGAATTTACATCTATAAGACATTCCCAAGTGCTCCTGGTTCAGAGACTATATTTTTGAGAAGCACTCTTATCTACTAACTGTAAATTGTAGAACTTTAGAAAAAAGCTTAATTTGGTCTGGGATAAGAAGCACACAGATAATGGAGCAATTCATGGAAAAGTCAATCTTTGATCCCAGGTAGCAAGCACTACACAGTGACAGAACACAACTCTTGGTTTTCGTGATTGCAAGTCATAGCCAAGTATCAAGTGAGAAATTCAGTTTCATTTTCAGGGATTAGAGAGGCCAGGTGATTCTAGAAAAATAGGATTTAGTGATTAACCTCATGAGAGTAGGAGTTATTTATGTCCTTTTTCACTCCCCCATCACTTAGCATTTAGCCTTACTTTAGAGGGTCCTGTATTTGTTTTAAACTTGTAAAGAACTTTGAGTGCTTATTAAATGGAAAGCTTTCCGTGTGTGTGTGCGTGTGTGTGTATGTGTGTGTGTGTGTATGTGTGTGTGTGTCCGTGTGTGTGTGTGTGTGTGTATGTATGTATTTAGAGACAGAGTCTTGTTCTGTAGCCCAGGCTGAAGTGTAGTGGCATGATTTTGGCTCACTGCAACCTCTGCCTCCCAGGTTCAAGGGATTCTCCTGCCTCAGCCTCCCAAGTAGCTGGGATTACAGACACCTGCCACCATGCCCAGCTAGTTTTGTATTTTTAATAGAGACAGGGTTTCATCATGTTAGCCAAGCTGATTTTGAACTCCTGAACTCAGGTGACCCACCCACCCCAGCATCCCAAAGTGCTGGGATTGCAGGTGTGAGCCACCACACCTGGCTCACAAGCTTTATGTTTTTAAAGATATTAGACATGTTTCTTGTTTTCTTTTTTGTTGTTTTGTTTTGTATTTTTAGAAAAACAAAAAACCCTTAACAATAATGTAGGAGAATAAGAGAAAGGTTTTCCAAAAAAGAGAAATCATTGTGATTATTTATCTTAGTGGAATGTTGGATAATATAGTCTGCTTTATCAATCATCAAGCACACTATAAAATTTCCATTTTAATAGGATTTGTACCTCAATTGAGGTAATCCAGTTTTAAAGTCTTTAAAGTGAAAGCCAGCCCCGCCCCTATCCTGGAGTGGGCAGGGACAGAGGTTACATGGCAGCTTTCCTTGTGACATCACAGGTTCTTCAGGACAGGCTGCTGTCTGGCCACGCCTCCTTTCCCTTGCATCTTTCTCATTGACCAATAGGCTTGAAGCATTAAGGCCACGCCCCATTCTGCATTCTAGTGTGGCCCTGGTTACGCCTCCTCTGGCTCAGTCACACAGCTACCTGGTAGGTGACTGGAGGTGTATAGTTGTCCTCGCCTGGATTGTGCTGATGTGGCCCCAACCCCACCGCCCTACCCATCCCATGATGTCCAAAGAGACCCAACCGATCAAATTGGCCAAGGCCAAGGAAAAGGTAAAACGCACCAGGTTGTGACACCCCAACCCAGCCCCAGGCGCCCTCTGACAGTCAAGCTGCTGCCAGAGTCTATGCCACTGCTGAGGCACACTAGGCTGGGAACCCCCCAGTGCCCCTGGGCTCCCCACACCAAAATCTTGTGAGCCAGCCCAACCCCCTCGTGAGTCCTGCCCCTGCCCTCACCAGCCACCCCAGGGTGACTTTGACCTGGTGACTCCCAGGGCTTCCCACTCCATACTCTGCCCTTACCTCCTGCTACCCCAAACCCGACCTTCTTGGGCTCTTTGGGCTCACGTCTCCAAGGACCTGGGTGCCCTAGAACCTGCCCTCACCAGTTGTCCCCTGGTCACTTTGGACAGGTGACTCCTGGGGCTCCCTGCTCCATACTCGGCCCTCACCTCCCGCCACCCAAAGCCTGACCTCCCTGGGCTCTTTGGGCTTGCATCTCCAAGGACCTGGGTCCCAATCCTGTGACCCCCACTCCCCAATCTCAAAGCGGCAACTTGGGCATTGCACTCCTGTGTCCCCCCCACCACTCCACCGAGGAGTGGAATGTAGTGATGTCACAGTCCCTCTAGGAACTGTCATTACTGCCACGAGACCGGTCTTTGGTCTTAGGACCCAGTCCCCTAAGTGTTCTTGCCCATTTCTGGTTCCTCTGGTTGTAGCACAGGTTTCCAGCTGGAAGGAGATTGGGGACTGTGGGACGTAGGAGAGAGAGGTTTCAGGCTGCCTTACTTCCTTAACACAGACGTTGACAGTGTGAAAAGCCTACACCTCCCCCATGAGCTCAACACATTGACGGTGTTCTGGGTGGCAATGGGAGAACGGGTTTAGTTTGATTTTCTCCCAGGCTTCTACTCTCCAGAGAGACTCGAACATTGTTTCTGAGTTCTCCACCTCAGACTTGAATTCTGCATTGTTCTGGGACCAGAGTGCCCCTCAGTCAGTGGTTGCTGGAGTGAGATCTGCCTATCTTCTGTGGAACAGATCTTGGGAAACTGAACTTGACAGCTTGAATCTTCCTCATCTCATCTCCACCTGGGGTACTCTGAGTGCCACAGGATAAATGTGGGGCATCTTTCTGAAGCATCAGTTTCCTTTGAGTCTCCTGAGAGACAAAACATTAATGTACTTAGGGGTGACTGTCACATAGATTTATAAGAATATACAAGACTTCTCTCTGAAATGAGGGTTGGGTTGTCCTCTTTGTGTTACGTTCCCAGGTTTCACAGAAAGGCTGCCTTCTGCCATGAGCATACATTAATATAAACGTTTGAGAGGTAGTGGTGCACTTCTTCACACTAACAGACGTGTGAGGGTGTATGACTCTAAACCACACGGTGTCCAGTGCCTGCCTACGTAATATTTGCTTTTCTGCCTTTGCCTCTGCTTTTGGTCCCTGGTAGCTGCTGACTTGTGGCCAAATCCCAGAGCTCAGAGCCAGAAGACTGAGTTTCAGTTCCATTAGTGCCTTCTGTTCAGCCATGGTATCAATCCCTCTCAGTCACTGATTGTGACAACACTTCCTACAGGTGTTGGTGGCATTAAATCAGATGGTGCACAAGAGTATTTTGTAGAAACTGTAAAGCAGGATGTGACTGTAGGAGTTTCTAGTTCTCATGAGTATCACTGCTCTTCCTTTCCACAGTTGAGAGACTACCATCCCCAGGCCAACCCTAGTGTTGGTACAGGAGCAAGCGACACCAAAAAGAAGAACATAAATAATGGTGCTAACCCTGAGACAACCACTTCTGGTGGTTGCCACTCACCTGAGGATGTGAGTCTTGGCTGGCCAGGCTCCTGGGGACAGAGGGCCCAAGGGGTGGTGGAGGGTAATTGTTAAGATTGTGGAAGAACTCCCAGGCACTGCTTAAGAATTCTGGGTTTGAATCCTCTCCATCTGCTGGGGATATGATAGAGGGCAAATTCCTTGAGCTCTTTGGGCCTCTCTTTTCACATCTGTAAAATAGGAGTGGTGTGGTTTTACCTACATTGGTGAAGTTTAAATGAGATTTATCATTGTTGTTTTTATGTTAATCCCTAGTCCACGGCCTGCTATAAACTCTCCTTCTCGGGCTTGCGTTTCCTGGGGTAGAGTTAGAGAGTATCAGAGGTGTCTGTTAGCTCTGAGAGTCCGAGAGTTAAAGGCCCACTAGAATGGAAACCTCGGGACCGAGGGTTCCTATCTGCCTTTTCCGTCCTATGTCCGCGCTGTGAAGAACCGTCCCTGGCCCGTATGTGCTCAGTCAATGTTTGTTGAATGAATGCACCTTTCTAAATCACAAGCTGGCAGAAGCGTGGGCTCTTCTCACACTCCATCTCTGAACGTTTCTGTGACTGTCTTTTTGAGAGAATCTAGTTTCAGACTTTGAGTTCTGTGGCTGTGGGCAAAAACCAACAAAGACTCAAGTCCTTTTACTTTGGGAGTTGAGGAGAGTTTACCAGTTCGAGTTCCCATTGGGTCTGAGAACTACCTTTAAAATCCATCCCTGGCCCCTGCCTACTGCTTCCTGGCCTGGGGAATAGAGTTGAAGGGGCCACCCTCAGTCACCTTCCTTTGACTCTCCCCACAGAAACAACAGAACCGAGCCCAGCTAGAAGAAGTAACGTGATTTCTTTGTTTGCTCACATGACTGCTGGGTTTGGAGGACACTCAGCCATAGAGGCCCCAGTCTCGTCTCACCCACTCCCAGCCTGGGGAAGAAGGCTCACCCCCCAGATTCCACCCTGTCCCCACAGGGTCCCTGATAACCTGGTCCCATGGGTGGGCCTGTCCTGGGGCAGTGGTGCCCTTCTGGGGGCATGTCTCTTGCTGTGCCATCTCTGCCTCCCCCTAGTAAGAGCTCTGTCTTCCTCTTTCTATAGGAAAAGAAGGCAAGCCACCAACATCAGGAAGCCCTAAGGAGGGAGCTAGAGGTGAGTGGAGGGTGTGAAGTTCCCTCCTGTCCTCTGGAGAAGGTTTCTTTGCTTCTCTTTCAGCACTTGCTTGTCTTTTCTCCCAAAGGCCCAGGTTCATACCATACGAATCCTTACATGTGAGAAAACTGAGCTTCAGACGGCACTCTATTACAGCCAGCGTGCTGTCCAGCAGTTGGAAGGTGGGAATCTGGCACCCGGTCATCCTTCAACCTGGCACTTTGACAGGCCTTTAGGGGGAATCTTTTGGGCCGCATCTGAATGTCTCTCATTCCAGGAGAGTGCAGGCATCTGGTCGGCCGCCTGCATGATTCATGGAATTTTGCAAGACATTTAGAGCGGGATCTCTCTGCTGTTGCTACACAGAAGAAGAAGGCTGACAGGGTGAGTCCAACCACCTGCCCCGTCCCCTGGGAACCCGGCTTCACAGATGGAGGAGTGAGCCTAAAAGTCCCTTCTGCAGGATGGAGTGTCCTGCCCAGAAGACAGCATGGCCATTTCTTGCTGCTTTTGTGTGTGGTGGTTAGAGGCTGACAGGGGCTGAGTCGGCTGCTGTGGGTGAGTTGGGGGGCGCGGTGGGCAGTGAGCACCGGACATAGAGCTCACAGGCCAAGTGCCCGCCCTGCCCATATTTGACTGTGGACTTGGCCAAGTCCCAAGTGGCGGTTAGGATACTTGTACTATAAAGGTACAGAAGAGTAGCTTGAGTATGTTATTATTTGTGTTGAGAGAGGGAGCCTGTGTGTGTGTGTGTGTGTGTGTGTGTGTGTGTGTGTGTGTGTGTGTGTGTATTATGGGAATATACAATAAACATGTTTGTAAGGATCATAAACATCTCAGGAGAGAGGAACAGTGTTGGGGGGAGATGTTTCCCTTCTGTACTTTCTTAGTTTTGGACGATTCGAATGTATCATCCGTTTAAAATGTCAACAAATGATTAATTTCCTCCTTCTTATCTTTGCCCCTACCCCCAGTGAAAGAATGGGCTTAGAGAATCAGATATACCTGGGTGTTGAAATCCCAGCTCTACGTGATCTTAGGCAAGCACTTAACCCTTAATACCCCATGTTTTTCATCTATACCATAGAGGTAATAATGGTAACCGTCTCCTATGGAGGTTGTGAGGATGAAATGGGATTGTTAGTGCAGTGCCTGGTGAAGCAGTCAGTAAAGGTTCCAACAGTGGTAGTAGTAACAGTAAGAACAATAGCAATACCATCTGATGTCTCTGGGCCCCTGCTAGCCAGCTATGAATTCAGTCTCTTTCCCTGTCCCTTCCACCTTTACTGAGTTCTTTGAAAGACAAATGAGGGCCAGGTGCTCTGGCTCATGCCTGTACTGCCAGCACTTTGGGAGGCCGAGGCTGGCGGATCACCTGAGGTTGGGAGTTCAAGACTACACTGACGGACATGGAGAAACCCCATCTCTACTAAAAATACAAAGTTAGCCGGGTGTGGTGGCACATGCCTATAATCCCAGCTAATCGGGAGGCTGAGGCAGGAGAATTGCTTGAACCGGGGAGGCGGAGGTTGTGGTGAGCTGAGATTTCGCCATTGCACTCCAGTCAGGGCAACAAGAGTGAAAATCTTCCTGAAGAAAAAGAAAAAGTAAGAAAGAAAGAAACAAAACAAAACAAAAAAGAAAACCAAAGGAGACCCTGGGCTTGGAAATGCCTTGAGAGCATGTCAGGTGTGACTGGGAGTGGGGAGTGGTGTGTGGAGTGGTCACAGTGGCTGTTGTTCCTGGTCGGCCAGCCGCTCCTCTGCCTGCTCTATCCTGACTTCACCTTTCTCTATTTGCAGTACATCGAGGAGTTAACAAAGGAGAGGGATGCCCTGAGTCTGGAACTGTACAGGAACACGTAGGATGGGGGATCGTGGGATGGGAGGTCTTGGGGCTCTTAGCGTGGGGGGTGTGCTGGGAGGTGGGGGTACAGGTGAGCATGGTGAGAGGCTCATACAGGTTTTCATGTGTGCACAGGGAAGCTCTAGTGCCGGCTGTGCCACTGACTCATGGGGTAGCCTCAGGCAACTCATGTCTTCTCTCTGGCCTGCCACCTGGGGCTTTAAATTCCTGGGGTCCCATCCAATGCCACGGTTCTGTGGTTGTGGGGTGAAAGTGGAGGGTTGATCACCAAAGCAGTCCTTTCTGTTCTTCGTTCATTCCTTTATCTACTGCCTCTGGTCGTAGCATAACCGATGATGAGCTGAAGGAGAAAAATGCCGAACTACAAGAAAAACTTCGACTTGTAGAATCTGAGAAGTCTGAGATCCAGCTCAATGTAAAGGAGCTAGAAAGGAAGCTGGAGAAGGCCAAGCTCCTGCTGCCACAGGCAAGCAGCTACAGCCCCGGGGGTTGTGGGATCCCCGTCCGGCTGGGACCATGGTCTAGGGATCATGCAGGGTATGGGGAGGCTCCAGTCAAGAGCTAGAAAATTTGGGTCCTTGTTCTGGTCCCACCATAGAATCCTCTAGAGTGTGCTAAAAATCTACAAAGTGGGGCCCTGCCTGGGGAATCAGAATCTCAGAGTTAGGGCTTAAACATATATATTTTAAAGGATCATGGGTGAAAACCATTGTTTGATAGATTACATTTATATGACTATCCCATGAGTCTCTTTCCTTCTGAGGTTCAAACCAACACTTTCACTGTTCCAGCAGCAGCTGCAGGAGGAGGCTGACCACCTGGGTAAGGAGCTGCAGAGTGTGTCCGCGAAGCTCCAAGCCCAGGTGGAAGAGAACAAGTTGTGGAACCGCCTGTACCAGCAACAGGAAGAGAAGATGTGGAGGCAGGAAGAGAAGATACAGGAGCAGGAAGAGAAGATACGGGAGCAGGAGGAGAAGAGGCAAGAGCAGGAGAAGGAGATGTGGAAGCAGGAGGAGAAGATAAAGGAGCAGGAGGAGAAGATACGGGAGCAGGAAGAGAAGAGGCGGG
Source organism: Macaca thibetana thibetana (assembly GCF_024542745.1). Taxonomy (NCBI): domain Eukaryota; kingdom Metazoa; phylum Chordata; class Mammalia; order Primates; family Cercopithecidae; genus Macaca; species Macaca thibetana. Next base: position 116,914,650 of record NC_065584.1, read on the forward strand.
GGCAGGAGGAGAAGATGTGGAGGCAGGAGGAGAAGATACGGGAGCAGGAGGAGAAGATACATGAGCAGGAGGAGAAGACACGGGAGCAGGAGAAGAAGAGGCAGGAGCAGGAGAAGAAGATGTGGAGGCAGGAGAAGATGCATGAGAAGGAGGAGAAGATGCATGAGCAGGAGGAGAAGATATGGGAGCAGGAGAAGAGGAGGCAGGAGCAGGAAGAGAACATTTGGAGGCAAGAGGAGAAGATACGGGAGCAGGAGGAGAAGATGCATGATCAGGAGGAGAAGATAAGGGAGCAGGAGAAGAAGATGCACAAGCAGGAGGAGAAGATACCAGAGCAGAAGAAGAAGAGGCAAGAGCAGGAGAAGAAGATGTGGAGGCAGGAGAAGAAGATACGGGAGCAGGAGGAGAAGATGCACAATCAGGAGGAGAAGATACGGGAGCAGGAGGAGAAGATGCATGAGCAGGAGAAGATACATGAGCAGGAGGAGACCATAAGGGAGCAGGAGGAGAAGATGCACAAGCAGGAGGAGAAGATACGGGAGCAGGAGAAGAAGAGGCAGGAGCAGGAGGAGAAGATGTGGAGGCAGGAGGAGAAGATACGGGAGCAGGAGGAGAAGATGCATGAGCAGGAGGAGAAGATAAGGGAGCAGGAGGAGAAGATACACAAGCAGGAGGAGAAGATACAGGAGCAGAAGAAGAAGATACAAGAGCAGGAGAAGAAGAAGCAGGAGCAGGAGGAGAAGATTTGGAGGCAGGAGGAGAAGATGCATGAGCAGGAGAAGAAGACACAGGAGCAGGAACAGAAGATACGGGAGCAGGAGGAGAAGATACGGGAGCAGGAGATGTGGAGGCAGGAGGAGAAGATACAGGAGCAGAAGGAGAATATGCACAATCAGGAGGAGAAGATACGGGAGCAGGAGGATAAGATACACAAGCAGGAGGAGAATATATGGGAGCAGGAGAAGAAGAGGCAGGAGCAGGAGGAGAAGATGCGGAGGCAAGAGGAGAAGCTACGGGAGCAGGAGGAGAAGATATGGAGGCAGGAGGAGAAGATACGGGAGCAGAAGGAGATAATACGGGAGCAGGATGAGGTGATGCGGGAGCAGGAGGAGAAGATGTGTGAGCAGGAGGAGAAGCTGGGGGAGAAGGAGGATATGCTGTGGGAGCAGGAGGAGAAGATGTGTGAGCAGGAGGAGAAGCTGGGGGAGAAGGAGGATATGCTGCGGGAGCAGGAAGAAAAGCTGTGGGAGCAGGAGAAGAAGATGTGGGAGCAGGAGGAAAAGATGTGGAGGCAAGAGAAGAAGCTAGGGGAGCAGGAGGAGAAGATGTGGAGGCAGGAGGAGATGATGCGGGAGCAGGAGAAGAAGATGTGGGAGCAGGAGGAGAAGATGTGGAAGCAGGAGGAGATGATATGGGAGAAGGAACAAAAGATACGTGAGCAGGAGGAGAAGATGCGGAGGCAGGAGGAGAAGATGCGGAAGCAGGAAACGAGGCTGTGGCAGCAGGAGGAGAAGATGCAGAAGCAGGAGGTGAGGCTGCAGGAGCTGGAGGAGAGGCTGGGGGAGCTGGGGCGGAAGGCCGAGCTTTGGGGGAGCAGGCGGAGGTGGTTGCAAACCCTGGAGATCATACAGAACGACCTCACCACAACTTAGCAGATGGTGGTTGGCTCCCTCTGCTTTTCCACCAGTCTGTGGCGTACAGCTTCAATGGTGGGAAGAAGGGTGTGAGATTTGAGGCTGGGGAGGGAGGCATGGGCCTCTAGGCAAGGGAGGCAGTCACTTAGGCCTGGAGGAAGGGGCCAGGGGCCAGGGGCCTGGACAGATAACAGAGCCCCACTGTGCCCTCGCCACCCTGTTTATGGGCCCAGAATCTGGAAGCCAGCCACTGCCTACCCTGACGCCCATCCTGCAGGTGGAGCTGAAGAGCCAAGAGGCTCAGAGTCTGCAGCAGCAGTGAGACCATTCCCTGGGTCCCCTGCAGCAGTACCTGGCCGCCTATCAGCAGCTGGCCTCTGAGAAGGAGGCTCTGCCCAGCTGCAGCAGCAGGAAGCTCAGGGCAAAGCGGTGGCCGAGGTGGCCCCCCAATAGTTGCAGGAGACCCAGTTGAGGGAGTTGATGAGGGTGAGGCCCTGAGGGGGATGACCTGGCAGCCTCCGTGCCTTCTCACTCTCTTTTCTGGCCCCTTAGGAGCACCTGGAAGCTGCCATCTACCGAGCACATGACAAGAAGGCAAAAACAATAAACATGTAAAACCCGGCAGCAAGGCCTGGAGAAGAGTCAGCTGCCATGTGACTGTTTAGAATATAGTCTGAGCCCAAACCTGAAAAAAAAAAAAAAAATTATTTATTTTAAATTGTGGCAAAATATTGGTCAGGCACAGTGGTTCATGCCTGTAATCCCAGCAATTTGGGAGACTGAGGTGAATGGACCACCTGAGGTCAGGAGTTCCAGATCAGCCTGGCCAATACAAAAATTAGCCGGGCATGGTGGCGCATGCCTGTAATCCCAGCTACTTGGGAGGCTGAGGCAGGAGAATTGCTCGAACCCGGGAGGGAGAGGTTGCAGTGAGCTGAGATCGTGCCACTGCACTCAAGCCTGGGTGACAGAGCGAGACTCCGTCTCCAAAAAAATAAAAAAATTTAAAAAAATAACAAAAAAAAACTTTCTTCCTTATCTTCCTTACATGTATGTTCCTATTGGTTTTTTTCTTGTATGTTTCTATTGGTTTTTTTCTTGTTCTTTCTCATTTAGTCTTGTCTTGTCTTATGGCGTTGCTAGTAAACTTTTATCTGCCTCCAGAGAGTATTGACTTTGACTTTATGGCACACAATTGGAGTAAGCGCAGATCACCTTCGTGTAGTTTGGGACTAAGCTGGTTCAAAGCAGGCTTTAGTTTTTGTGACGGCTGGTCTATTTTTTATTCATTTGGACTCCTAGGGGTGGCCCTTCCAGGGTCCCCACCAAGGTCCCATCTCCTTACTGGGACCCAAATTCTCATTAGGTCATTTCAGCCCTATGAGTGCCACACATTCAGCCAGGCTCTCCAGCCTCTTAACCACCACTTCAGACTCAGTTTCTTAACCTCTTAGCCCTCTACTGTTTACCAATCACCAAATGTGGGAAAAGCACTACAGACTGTCAGGGTCACCTCCTAGGCCTGGTCACTCAAGTTCTGACTGAGGTCTCCAATTACCTTCAAACAGTTGTTTTTGGTGGTGGGGGCACATTTTTGTCCAGTTTCTCTAACTGCTTTTGTGGGGCGGCTAATCTATAACAAGCTACTCTGCCTTTAGTGAAAGTTGAGAACCTTCATCTGTCTGTTTTTTTTTTTTCTTTTGAGATGGAGTCTCGCTCTGTTGCCCAGGTTCCAGTACAGTGGCGTGATCTCTGCTCACTGTAACCTCCGCCTACTGGGTTCAAGCAATTCTCCTGCCTCAGCCTCCCGAGCAGCTGGGACTACAGGCCTGTGCCCCCATGCCTGGCTAATTTTTGTATTTTTAATAGAGACAGGATTTCACCATGTTTTCCAGGCTGCTCTCGAGCTCCTGACTCAGGTGATCTACCCGCCTCGGCCTCCCAAAGTGCTGGGATTACAGGCGTGAGCCACTGCGTCTGGCCCATCTCTCTTTTAAAAAATGTTTTTAATTTGAGGTATAATTTATCTTCAGTGAAATGCACAGATCTGGTATATATTTAGATGAATTTCAACAAATGCATTACCCATGTATCGCACCTCCTTTGCAGATATAGAACATTCCTATCATCCAGAAAGTTCTCCTGTGCTTTAACCCTGTCCGGCACTCCCCCAGCAGCTGATGAACGTGCTGAGGACATTGGTACAGGATTCTGACCTCCCCAAAAGTGCTGCTTTGAGAAGCCTGCTTGCCTTACCCAGCACTAAGTCCCTGCCTGCTCTCTCAAAATTTCCATCTTTAAACTGGTTGTACCTATAACCCTCCCTCATCAAGTCAATAGATAAACCCTAAAAATAAACACCCCTTCCTGGCCCAGCAGCTACAACCTAATCTTTCCTGTAACCCCAAACTATCAGACATGTCACTCGCCGGCTGGTTCACCCTCACTAGGGTGGCAGGTGCACCGGAGCAGCTGGGCTCACCTGTTAAGCAAGAGGCCAATAGCTGGACAGTGACACTCAGACCCCAGCCTGGGTGAGCCTGGCTGAAAGCCCCCTTCTTTCCGGTCCGACTGTGGAGGGGCGGGGGGGAGCATCCACAACTCTACTGCGCTCCACATCCTTCAGCTGTGCTTCCTCCTGGGAGACGGAGCTGTTCATTCATTTGGCCAAAGCCTTCTTGAGGGCTGTAGGTTTGACAGGCTGGGTGTGTGGGGGCCACCGTGCTAGAGAGAGAGGCTGGTGTGTCAGAAGGCAGCCACCTGGCCAGAGGAGAGTCAACCCCCTTGGTGACCTCCTTCCCCTGGCTGGACACAGTGCCCTGCACTCTCCACATGTGACTGCTCCCCTCAGAGCCGCTTCCAGGGGAGGGGTAATAACACTGTGTTAGTTTACAGTGGGCCATGTGTTAGTTTACAGTGGGCCATGGCTCCCTCTGACATCTCCAACTCAGAGGCAGTGGAGAGAAGATGAGAAATTCCCTACACCTCCTCCCTCAGCACCTACCTCTGCACACATCCACATATGGAGACCCCGATGGTGGTCCCTGGGAGTGCTGCCATCTGTGCCTCCTTTCCATGCCTGCAGCAGCCATGCCCACTCTCCAGACCCTCACCCACCTGGCTCAGTAGAGGCTGCACTGCCTGGGGTCCTGCCCCTACACCTGGGCCTCTGTACCCATCAGTTCCCCCAGTCTGGTTCTTATTTCCCCCAACAACTAGGGAGCCTGTAAGGTCACCTGCTGAGCAAGCTGGGGGAGAGAGTAGGGCGGGGCTGGGAGGATGAGGAGGAGAAGCTTATGGTCGTGCTGGAGACTCAGCGGAGCAGAGTCTATGCAGGCCCATTGGCTGCCTAGCCAGTGCTGATCCCGCTCCCACCCTCGTTTCTTCTTTGTTAACAAAACCATGACCGCATTAAATATTGGAAACCTATAAACCTCATGGACCCTCCTCCAGCCTCCCCGCCATGCATTGGTGAGTCTAAGTCAACTCTAGTCATTTCATTCCTCTGGACACTGATTGCCTGGGGCTTGGGCATGAGCTGCTTCTTCACCTGAGCCTGAGCCACAGGTGTCCTCTGCACCTACCAACTGATGCACTGGGCCAGGGACAGCTCCGTCTCGATGGAGATGAGCTGTGAGGAGTTGGTGGCTGGGTGGATCAGGATGTTGTAATGGGTTTTGTTCAGAGGGTCGTCCATCAGCTTCTGCTCAGCATGGGCCACGCGGCAGTCCCCTGGCTAAGAACACAGACATGCTGGGCCCTTGTGCAACTGTCCCCCACTGCAGCTGACAGCTACAAAGTGGGAACTGAGAGAGCCAGGAGCACAGGCACCCTGAGGGCCGGCTGAAGCAGTGAAGGTGCTGGGGTTCTGGCTCTCCCTGGGGACTTCAAATGATATTCATGAATGGTTATTCATTCATGAATAGCTCAGTTACCTCCTCCCATGTCACACCTCTTCCTCCTCCTCCTCCCTCGATCAGTGAACAGCATCCCACGCTCTACACATCTGATATAAAACTGGGTGTCTCTTCCAGACTCCTCCATCGGTTCATCCAAGTGGCCACCAAGTCCTGTCTGTCCTCCCATCTCCACGGCTACAGCCATGTCCCTGCCTCCCCTGCCCTGTCCACCTTCTGTTCTCTCCACCTGCACTCTGCCCCCGCCATCCATGTGCCATACAGTGGCAGACTGGTCTTTCTACAGCACACTGGACTAGCGCCCTTCCCTGCCCACAGCTCTCAGAGCTGGAGGTGGAGTTGAAACTCATGGTTTGACATTCAGAGTTCTTTCCCCCTCGGCACTGGCTTCTCCAGAGCGCTCACAGTGCGGGGCAGGAGCCCCTGACTCAAATGTGGGTTTGGTGCTGAACTGGGTCTGAGGTGGTGCTTTCCCTATGAAGAGACAGGACTGAGATGGGGAGATGTTCTGGGTTCAGAGTTAGACCCACAGAGTGCAAGGTTTCTCCGAGACACCAAATGGAGGGTCCAGCTGGCAGCTGGCTCCTGGTCTGGAGCTTCAAGGAGAGGTGTCAGCTCAGAGCCACATTCAATAGCCAGCTTAAATGCAGCCTCCTGCAGGGAGCCCCTGGAGCTTGCACAGTCTCAGATCTGCCCCTCTGTGTACCCCAGAGCCCTTGCCAAGTGGCGTTTGGTTCTTCATGTCATCTCCCTCCCATGTCTGGGAGTAAAGGTGAGGTGCAGGGACTTGAGCTTGTGTACTCTGGTGTCTTAATGGAGAATGTGTCAAGTAGAGTGGAGGCGGCTTGGAAAGAGGGAGACTCAGAGGAGAGTGAAGGACACATGACCAAGCGAGCCTGGGAGCAGGAAAAGAGATGAGCGTGAGTAGAGGAAACTGCTGGGGCAGGGGAGCGGATGGGAGGATCAGGGAATGAGGGGGCTGGAGAGGTGGGGGTAGGGATGCTGGCAAGGGGCTGCCTGGCTCGCCAGGCTCAGGAGTCAGTTACATCCTCCCACAAGGGCCAGCTCACCTGGTCGCCCCAAAGCCCTCCCTCTGTGGGTGGGACCAGAGGGCCCAGAGCACGGATGACCCAACTGAGCAGGACTGAGGCGGACTCAGGTGGGTGCTGGGCTGGACTCCTGGCTGTGGGGAGCAGCCGCCACCCTGCCTACTGCGTCCACTTTCCAACTCGCTGTCTATCTGAACAGATGCAATATTGGGCACCTTGTGAAACGTGCTCCTGGTGCACCTGCTGCCTGCTGCCCCTCCTGCAGAGTGCCCGGGCTCTCCAGAGGGGATTCCTGTGAAGGCTTGGCCTAGATTCTGAGTCCTGCCTCTCACACCCGGGGCTGCTACCCCAGAGGCCAGCTGCTTGAGTACCCTGGAAGCCTGTCTGTAGCCCGGGCTACAGCTGGATCCATCCCACAGCCCTTCATTAGTGCATCTATTTGGACTGACTGCTCATTTCATAGAGAGGGGTATGTCTTGCCCCAGCCCATCTGGCATGTCCAAGGCAGCTGTGGGGACAGAATCTGCAGCTCCCGGGCCCCAGCCCTGCAATAGTAGGAGAGGCTGGACCCACATCTCTAAAGTCCCACCGGGCTGGTGTGAGTGGGTTCCCAAGTCCAGGCCTGCTCTGCAGGCTGTGGGGCTCATGCGCCAGCTCTGAGCCCACCTGATGTGCTCAGGTTGCTCACCTTTGGGCCTGTCCTGCTTCTCAGGCATTCGGCTGACCCTGAGGGCCCCTCCCTCATCTTGACCACCAGCTACGGGCTCTGACTTACAGGTTCCCAGAACCTTAGACCATTTGCCGCCTGCCCCCCCGCCCCGCCCCGCCCGCCACATTTCTCAGCTGAGGAAACTGAGACCAGAGAGGGGAAGCAACTTTCTCAAGGACCCCCAGCAAGTCAGAGGCAGAACCGGGTCTAGGAACCTCTTCTCGACAGAGGTTCTCCCTGTCCCCTGAGCCTTTTTTAGTGCCTCATGAACTTCCCTGTAAGGACACTGCCCCGCCGAGGCTGGAAATGGTGCTGTCCAGGGCGGTGTGTGCCCGTGACTGTGCCTGTGTTTCTACTTGTGAGTGGGTATGGGGGTGGGGATGAGGGGAGGGAATAAACGGCAGGGATGCTGCGGCTGGAATGCACTCCGCCTCACCCCAAAAAGGGGCGCAGGAGAGCCCAGCCAAGCACAGCACATGCTTCACCTGGAATCTGCGGAATGCCTGTGAGGCCGGCTGGGCTCAGAAGACAAGGAACAGGCCTTTCCCCACAGATGACAGGGAGGCCCAGGATGGGCGGAAGCTTCTGCTGCAGCTTTGGGGGTCACATCCCAGCCCACGGGCTGACAGTTAAGCAGAGAAGCCGCGTCTAGGGGTCAGTCATGATCTAGTGATTCTGATGAGGAGGGGGCCCCACCAGCCTCTGTCCAGGGTCTTGTCTGGAAAAACTGCTCCCTGGCAGAAATGGGCTGATAATTTGAGAGGAAGCCGTAGCTGAAATTCTAAACTGTGTGAGTGTGTGTCTAGTTTGAAAAAGCATATCCGACTTCAACATTTATATTGAAAAAATGGAAAGCTATTCCCCTTGTTTTGGAATACAAACTACAGAAAGCAACAGTTAACAGAATCTTATTGGAAAGGTCAGATTCTACATCTGGAAAGGCACAGTGACTTTCAACTGGGGTGTGTGTCCTTCACTGAGGAAGGGAAGGTGAGATTTATGTTTAGTAAAAGGCAGCTATGAATTTACCTTTTATAAAGAACTTGCCACATACTATGAGTGCTTTTTCTTTTTTTTTTTTTTTTTTTTTTTTGAGACGGGGTCTCGCTCTGTCACCCAGGCTGGAGTGCAGTGGCCGGATCTCAGCTCACTGCAAGCTCCGCCTCCCAGGTTCACGCCATTCTCCTGCCTCAGCCTCCCGAGTAGCTGGGACTACAGGCGCCCGCCACCTCGCCCGGCTAGTTTTTTGTATTTTTTAGTAGAGACGGGGTTTCACCGGGTTAGCCAGGATGGTCTCGATCTCCTGACTTTGTGATCCACCCGTCTCGGCCTCCTAAAGTGCTGGGATTACAGGCTTGAGCCACCGCGCCCGGCCTGAGTGCTTTTTCAATCATGTCAGAATCACCCGCATGCCTGTGTAAATGCAAGTTCCCAGGCTTCATTCCCAGAGACTCTGGTCCTGTGAGCCTAGGGTGGGGCCCGGAAATCTCTATGGGGTGGTGCAGGCTGCCCCAGGACCACACTTAAGAAACACTGCAACTGCCCCACACACACATCCAAGTCCCCAAATACGTAGGCAGGCATCTCATCTCCATAGAACAGATAGGAAAACTGAGGTCCAGAGTGGAGAAAGAAATGGCACAGGGTCACCCAGCAAGTAGTAGCAGAGCCACGACGCACCCACTGCCTGCGGACACCATCTCTGATGACAGCTCCACCTCCCTACAGGAACCTTGCCCACCCCCACCCCTACCTCCTGCTGCCCCTATGGTGGGTCTCTGTCCAAGGAAGATGTAGCCCTGGTCCTCTAGGCTGACTGGGGCTCAGAGAAAAAGCTTGGCCCAGAGTGTAGGAGCTAGAAGGGTCCTTGGAATTCAGGCAGGGAAATTGAGGCCCAAAGAAGACAGTCCTCACATTTCAACTCTGGAGAAGGTCTGGGTCTCCTTCCTGAGTGGTAGGTTTGACTTCACCAGCCCGGCCCTCAGTCAAGCTGGCTGTCCAGGCCCACCACACCTCGGGTGGGTGACCAGAGGTGGTGGTGCCATAAAACACGTTTCCTGGGAGATCCACCCCCAAAGCTCAAAACATTCCAGGGCTGGTGATTTGGGCACGCTCCCTTCCCTCTCAGCCCGGTTTCCCCATCTCTACAATAGCTGTGTTGGAGGAGACTTCTCTCTGAGACTGAGCTGCAGATATTCTCCCGGGTGCCTACACCGCCCAGGTTGCCGGCTCCTCTGTGCCCACTTTTCAAGACAGTCAGCTCTTAGGTGAGAAAGGAGCCTCGGCCCTATCAGGAGTGGGGGCCGGTGCAGCGCCAGCCTCCCAGACTGCTGGGGATGACCCGGGCTGCCTGCAAAACTGGTGCCATCCAGCACCGCTGCCCAGGCCACAGACACCCACCAGGGAAGGTGGCCCTGGCCCTTACAGTGGCTCTGAGAAGAGGAAGCCCCAGTCCAGACCTCGTGGAGCCACCCACACCTTCCCTCAGCCCAAAGAGGCTTTTAGGAAAATGAATCATGTCAAGTTCATACCCATGGGGTTGCTGACAGAAAGGACAGTGTGGGGTGAGCTGGCACAAGGGAGTGCTGCTCTGTGCACACTTTGCAGGGAGGGCACTTAGGAAAAGGGCCTGGAGTCTGGGAGGCTGACCAGCTCAGGGTTAAAGGGAGGGGATGGAGCTGGAGTGAGCTGGCCTCATCCTCCCCCTTGGGCCTTCCAGCCTGGGCTCAGGTGATTCAAGGGAGCAAGCACCTCCTTTTCCCGACCAGGGAGTTCTCGCCACGTTTTGGAATCGGTACCATTCCCTTGGGGGCTGGGGGGCAGCCCCCACCTCCAGACCTGGCTGGAACTGCTGCCTCCATTCTGGATCCAAAAGGGCCCCTGGCAGCTTCTCCATCTCCCTCCCAGTCCAGCCTCACCTCCTCCCCAGTGAGGGCCCCAACAGCAAATCTGACAACTGGAGGAACAAGGCAGGAAGGGCAGGGTCTGAGGGAGTGACCACCTCGAAGGCAGCTCGGCCACCTTCTCTCCAGGACTCTCAGGCTTGCTTTCATATCGCTCCCTCGACATCCTTTTGCTATAATCTGGCATCTAGACAGACAGATGGTCTTTAAAAACAACAACACTGTTGACGTGGAGCAGACATCCCCTTTGGGATGGTTTGGAGAAGTTAGGGTTGAGGGCATCCTCTCTTCTGCAACCTGCAGCAGTAATAGGTGAGATATAGAAAGTAAATAAAGGCCGGGCGTGGTGGCTCACGCCTGTAATCCCAGCACTTTGGGAGGCCGAGGTAGGCAGATCACCTGAGGTCAGGAAGTCGACACCAGCCTGGCCAACATGGTGAAAATCCGTCTTTACTAAAATTACAAAAATTAGCCAGGCATAGTGGCGCACGCCTGTAGTTCCAGCTACTCAGGAGGCTGAGGCAGGGGAATCACTTGAACCCGGGAGGCTGAGGTTGCAGTGAATGGAGATCTCATCACTGCATTCCAGCCGGGGTGACAGAGTGAGACTCCATCTCAATAAATAAAAATAAAAAAGTAAGTAAATAAAAAAGACATACCGAGTCTGAAAAATAAGTTAATGTTTATCTCCATGAACGAAAAGCAGAAAAGAAATGCAAAGTGGCTGGAGGCTGAAGAGCCTGGACCCTGCTGGGCATTGGAAACCGAAGACAGTGGTAGGTCCTTTGGGATAAAGGGACCAAATGACTCCTAGCTGGAAGCTGGGAGCTTGGGTGGACCCCAGTACTTGAAAGCATGCTGACCAGGTGCGGTGGTTCATGCTGGTAATCCCAGCACTTTGGGAGGCTGAGGTGGGCCGATCACCTGAGCTCAAGAGTTGGAGACCAGCCTGGCCAACATGGTGAAACCCTGTCTATACTAAAAATACAAAAAAGTTAGCCACGTGTGGTGGCAGGCACCTGTAATCCCAGCTACTTGGGAGGCTGAGGCAGGAGAATCCCTTGAACCCTGGAGGCAGAGGTTGCAGTGAGCTGAGATCACACCACTACACTCAAGTCTGAGCGACAAGACTCCATCTCAAAAACAAAACAAAACAAAACAAAAAAACAAGGGTGCTGGAGGGTGGGGGAGTCTGCTCTGATCTGTGGTCTGTATCTCTGGCTTTATGGGATGTATACCTCCCCAATATCCCCAGGACAGGAGCTTGTAAATGCCGTAAAACCTGAAGGCCACTGCAAAACTGTTGACATCAGGTTAGCAAAAGGTGATAGGATGAAATAGGTTTTTTTAAATAAAGGAAAAAGAAGAGTGATCTAATTATCTATCGAGAATAATATAATCTTGGTACGAAACTGGAACAAGGATGTACAAGGACAATTCATGGTAGAACAGTCTGAATGACGAGTCTTTGTCACAGGGAGAGGGCACAGGGCAGTGCTTAGTGCTCGGCCTCTGGAGCCAGGCAATCCGGATTTGTACTCCTGCTGCCACTGCTTATATTCCCTGTGACCTCAGGGAAAATGACTTGCCTTCACTGTGCCTTAACTCCCTCGTAGATAAAGGGGGAAATAACCTTTACAATAAGCCTTCTAGGATGAAATGAAATAACTCAAGGAAACTAACTTAACAATACCCAGAACATAGAAAAGCAAATAGATGTTAGCTATTACTAACTTTTATGAACATGAATTCCAAAATTTTAAATAAAATAATACCAAGTTGAATACGGCAATGTACACACACAAACACAAATAATGCATTGTGGTGAATTAGGTTTTATTACAATAATGCAAGGGCACAGTCAACATCAGATAATGCACTATTAGCAAGCCAGCTTCCTTTTTTTTTTTTTTTTTAAAAGACAAGGTGTCACTGTCACCGAGGTTGGGTTGCAGTGTCAACATCTTGGCTCACTGCAACCTCCACCTCCCCAGCTCAAGCAATCCTCCCCACAGCCTTCCAAAGTGCTGAGGTTAGAGGTGTGCGCCCCCACACCCAGCCCTATCTTCCTTAATGTAAAGCAATTATCATACTTAATAATAAAATTTGGGAAGCACTTTCCATCAAAGTTAGGACGTAGACAAGGGTACCTTCTATGACTGTCTCTACTGAACATGCCACTGGAGGTCCTAGGTAATGTGTTAGGCTAATACATGAAATTGCCATTTTTTTTTTTTAGGTTATGGAGTGCAGTGGAGTGCAGTGGCACAGCATCAGAAATGTATGTCATTCAACCTATAACAGAAATAAATCGGCCGGGCGAGATGGCTCATGCCTGTAATCCCAGCACTTTGGGAGGCCAAGGCAGGCAGATCACCTGAGGTCAGGAGTTGGAGACCAGCCTGGCCAAAATGATGAAACCCCATCTCTACTAAAAAAAAATACAAAAATTATCCAGGTGTGGTGGCGGGTGCCTGTAATCCCGGCTACTCAGGAGGCTGAGGCAGGAGAATCGCTTGAACTCGGGAGGTGGAGGTTGCAGTGACCCAAGATTGTTCCACTGCACTCCAGCCTGGGAAATAGAGCCAGGCTCTGTCTCAAAAAAAAAAAAAAAAGAAAGAAAGAAAAAGAAAAAGAAAAAGAAAAAAGAAAGGAAAAAAAAGAAAGAAAGAAATGAAGAAAATAAAATTTTTAACCTGGAAAGAAAAAAACTACCTGTATTTTCAGACCATATGATTGTCTACACAGAAAATCCAGAAGAATATACAGATAAATTATTAAGACTAGTAAGAGAGTTAGCAAGGTTGTTGAATTCAAGATCAACTTTAAAAAAACTATTAGCGTTCCTATACATCAGTAATAACAAATTAGAAAATACAATAGAAAAAGAGATTCTATTCACAATAGCAACAAAACCCTGACAATATATCTAGCAAAATATACACAAGGCCTTTCATGAAGAGTATTGCCATAACCTGAATGTGTCTCCCAAAATTCATGTGTTAAAACTTAATTCCCGGCCGGGCGCGGTGGCTCAAGCCTGTAATCCTAGCACTTTGGGAGGCCGAGACGGGCGGATCACGAGGTCAGGAGATCAAGACCATCCTGGCTAACATGGTGAAACCCCGTCTCTACTAAAAATACAAAAAATTAGCCGGGCGAGGTGGCGGGCGCCTGTAGTCCCAGCTACACGGGAGGCTGAGGCAGGAGAATGGCGTAAACCCGAGAGGCGGAGCTTGCAGTGAGCTGAGATCCGGCCACTGCACTCCAGCCCGGGCGACAGAGCAAGACTCCGTCTCAACAAAAAAAAAAAAAAAAAAACTTAATTCCCAAGATGACAGTACTAAGAAGTGGGGCCTTTAAGAAGTGATTAAGACATAAGGGCAAGCCCTCATGCATGAGATTAGTGCCTTATAAAAGGGCTTGGGGGTGGTGGTAAGTCTGTCCCTTCTGCCTCATGGGAACATAGCATTTGTCTGCTCCAGAGGAAGCAGCGTTCAAGGTACCATCCTGGAAGCAGAGACCAGGCCCTCACTAGACACTGTATCTGCTGGAATCTTGATCTTGTTCTTCCCAACCTCCAGAACTGAGAAAATAAACTCTGCTCTGTGTGAATCACCCAGTCTCAGGTGTTTTGGTATAGCACTACAAAGGGACTAAGACAAATATAGGCCGGGCGCGGTGGCTCAAGCCTGTAATCCCAGCACTTTGGGAGGCCGAGACGGGCGGATCACGAGGTCAGGAGATCGAGACCATCCTGGCTAACACGGTGAAACCCCGTCTCTACTAAAAAATACAAAAAACGAGCCGGGCGAGGTGGCAGGCGCCTGCAGTCCCAGCTACTTGGGAGGCTGAGGCAGGAGAATGGCGTGAACCTGGGAGGCGGAGCTTGCAGTGAGCTGAGATCCGGCCACTGCACTCCAGCCTGGGCGACAGAGCGAGACTCCGTCTCAAAAAAAAAAAAAAAAAAAGACAAATATAAAACTTTCCCAGGGACTTAAAGAAAAAACTGACTAAACTGAAATATATGCCATATATATTATGAATCGTAGGACTCAATGCTATAAACATACTGCTTCTCAACAAATTAATCTATAAATTAAATAAATTCCCACACAAATCCCAATAGAATTTTTTTGTGGAACTTGACAGGCTGATCCTAAAATTCATGTAGTCATTGAGGAGCCAAGAATAGTGTAGCAGGGCTGGCAGGCATGGTGGCTCACTCCTGTAATCCCAGCACTTTGGGAGGCCAAGGTGGGCAGGTCACCTGAGGTCGAGTTGGAGACCAGCCTAGCCAACATGGTGAAACCCCATCTGTACTAAAAATATAAAAATTAGCTGGGCATGGTGGTGTGTGCCTGTGGTCCCATCTACTCAGGAGGCTGAGGCAGGAGAATTGCTCAAACCAGAGAGGTGGAGGTGGTAGTGAACTGAGATCGTGCAATTGCATTCTAGCCTGGGCAATAGAGTGAGGCTTTTTCTCAAGAAAAAAAAAAGAGGAATATCTAGGGTTGTCCCTAGTTACCTGGTGCATGGCCCTGGGATGATAAGGGTAGATGGACAGTGGCAGCCTTTGCTGTTTGGAGGCAGCTGTGCCCATCCACAGCGTCACTGGCCAGGTCCAGGTCCAGTCTGCCTGTACACAGCAAGTCCATCACTGTGACACGGGTTTTGCAAAAGAAAAAAGATAGATTCACAAGACCGCCAAGTGAGGAGGCGGGAGAACAGCGCTCAAATCCACCTCCTGAAGATGAAGCTGAGGGCTGTTTCTAGGTTAGGAAAGCGTGATGTCTAAGATGTCAGGGGAGGTGATTGGCAGTGGGGAAAAATGAAATAATAGGTTCATTTTGTGCAAGTGTCATCAGGCTTCTTGGCATTTCATAGGACATAAGTACAGAAAATGGTGGCATTAGCATGATCTGAAGGTGGAGTGTTGGGCTCTGAAGGTGGAGTTTTGGACCCTCTGATGTCAGGATGGACCTTTTCTCAGGCACATGCATGGGTCCAGTTGAAGGGTCAGTGGTCTCAACCAGTTTGAATTGGACAGGAGTTGACCCAAGGTCCTGAAATACAATGGAAGCACCATGACCATTGTGACCTATGAATGTTATCTATAATGTAGCCAGTGAAGGTTGAGTTTCAGCGTTTAGTGTACCGTGGCCTTTGGGTTCATGGAAAAGGGAAACAAAAAATAACACAAAGCAAGCAGCCGAAAGCAAGCAGCCAAAAGCAAGCAGGGCAGCACTGTGACCTGCGGTGGCCACAAGCCCAGCACCAGGCACTTCGTGGCAGACCCACAGATGTGGGGGCTCCACAAGGCACAGCGGCCCAGAGACCTCTCCAGGGCCTTGCCCTTGGTGGTCCTACTTAGGTGGCTGGGCATGTTTCAGCTTCTCAGAGTGACCGATTGGTGACCTGCTCGCTGACGCTCCAGCACCATCCCCACACCTCCAGTTCCCAGCCCCTCCGCAATCCTGTAAGGTCTAATTCCACAACAAATCCCTTAGCCTGTTCTCACATGGTTCTGCTTCTTCCCTCACTGAATCTTGACACTTCCTTCAAGGTGAGCGTAAGCGGTGAGCGCTCTCTGGGCCCTGGGAATGCACCTGAACCAGGATGCCCCTCCCCAGGGGCCTTCCCTTCCTCAGCAGCTCCAGAGGGAGGCTTGCTTCCCTCCGCCCTTAGCAGAATGATTTGTTAAAAGGGTCACATCAGCCCCACACTAGCCCGAAAGGCCTCAGGGACAGGGCAGGGTCTTCGATCCTCATCTCTTAGGGCGGTGAGGAGGAAGCCACAATATACTGGGTACCTGCTTGGTGCTGGATACTTCATCATTTTATCCTCACAAGAAGCTACTGCCCCAGGTTGCAGTGAAAAGCTGATAGGGAGGGAGGTTGGTGGTGCTGGAGTTTGAACACACACTTAACAAACACCAAAGTCCATAGGTCCCTTGACCTGCCCACCTGCCCACAGATGCAGCAGGAGGTAGAGCTGGGATTTCTGCCCATGTCTGGCCTCTGCTGAGTCCTGGGGCCTGCCGCTCTCTGCTCTTCCCCTTTTCCACCTCCCACCTGCCCCCTTTCTCCTGGGGCTCAGCTTGGCGCACTAAGATGCTCATCAGTGTCTGGGGCACACAGCAGCTGAGGCCACAGAACCAGGAGGATTGGTGGCTCTGTCATTGGGTCCAGAGGTGGCTCTGCCACGGGAACCTGGGGACATGGGTTGGGGCTGATCCAGACCCGAGATATTATGGAGTGCAGCCCCCCAACCCAAAGGGCCTGAGACAAGGAACAGCTGGTCCCCATCCCTCCGGTCAGCACCATCTGAGGCCTCACCATCTGGGTTGGTGCCACTCAGTGCCTGCTGCTGGCCTAATGCCTTGCTTGGTCTCAGAGAATTCTCTCCTGCCATGCAGCAGTTTGGAGTGAGTTTCCTCCATGGCCCTTCCAGCCTGGCTATGCCACGGCTTTCCATCTGTAGCTGGTAATGAAGGATGTGAGGTCGACAGACAAGGACACCCATCCTGGCTCTGCTGCTTTGGAGCTCCATGACCCTGGACTAGCTACTTTCTCCTTTTCCTCATCTATAAGGGCTGTGCTGATGCTTCCACAAGATAATGTGGGTAGAGCATGTCGCACAGTGACTTGGCACCCAGTAAGTGCTCAAAAATGATGGTGGCACTAGCGGTTGTCATGGAATGCAAGAAATTACAAGAACTTATGGTTGGATCAACATGGGTCCAAATCCCAGTTTGACCACTTAGCAGCTGTGGTGGGCAAGTTACCTCACCTTTCTGAACTTTGGTTTTTCCATCTGTAAAAAAGAGGATGATACTTGTACCTCCCCTTCCCATAGGGTTGTTCTGAGGCTTAAACGGGATAATGAACATGAAAGCCTCTGCAAATAGCATTCTGGAGCATTCCTGAGTTCAGGTAGAGGGAAAGGTTTTTGCTGGGACTGGCTTGTTATGTTCTTTCTAAATGGAAATGGAACTGAAGTGTCTCCTCTATCCATTTACTGGAAGAGTCATAAGTGACATGATTAGATGATCCCTTGGAGCCTACGGCTTAGGTCAGTGGTTCTCTAGGCTGCACATTGGAATCACCTGAGAGTTAAAAACAAAAACCAGGACACCCTATGCCTGTGTCTCATCTCCAGCAATTCTGATGTGATTGGTCAGGGCTGTGGCCTGAGCAGCCTATGGCTCATCTCCAGCAATTCTGATGTGATTGGTCGGGGCTGTGGCCTGAGCAGCCTGTGTCTCATCTCCAGCAATTCTGATGTGATTGGTCGGGGCTGTGGCCTGAGCAGCCTGTGTCTCATCTCCAGCAATTCTGATGTGATTGGTCGGGGCTGTGGCCTGGGCAGCCTGTGTCTCATCTCCAGCAATTCTGATGTGATTGGTCGGGGCTGTGGCCTGGGCAGCCTGTGTCTCATCTCCAGCAATTCTGATGTGATTGGTCGGGGCTGTGGCCTGGGCAGCCTGTGTCTCATCTCCAGCAATTCTGATGTGATTGGTCGGGGCTGTGGCCTGGGCAGCCTGTGTCTCATCTCCAGCAATTCTGATGTGATTGGTCGGGGCTGTGGCCTGGGCAGCCTGTGTCTCATCTCCAGCAATTCTGATGTGATTGGTCGGGGCTGTGGCCTGGGCAGCCTGTGTCTCATCTCCAGCAATTCTGATGTGATTGGTCGGGGCTGTGGCCTGGGCAGCCTGTGTCTCATCTCCAGCAATTCTGATGTGATTGGTCGGGGCTGTGGCCTGGGCAGCCTGTGTCTCATCTCCAGCAATTCTGATGTGATTGGTCGGGGCTGTGACCTGGGCAGCCTGGGTTTTGTTTTTTGAAAGGTCCCCGGTGATTCTGATGTGCCGTCCAGGTTGAGATGCACTTTAGGCCCTTTCCAGCTCTTTAAACACATGTATTTATCTAGGAAGGTATGAAAGCATAAGTTTTCTTGAGACTGTCTTTAACATCTATAAAGGCTTTCAAGGCAGCTTCTATAGATTTTTTTAATGGCTGAATATTTTTCAACAGGCAGCATTTGGGTTATAAAATTAGCTTTTGGTAGAGTTGACTTATACCACCTGCAGCTTTTGCTCTCAAAAATAAATACTGGTTTGGCCGGGCGCGGTGGCTCAAGCCTGTAATCCCAGCACTTTGGGAGGCCGAGACGGGCGGATCACGAGGTCAGGAGATCGAGAGACCATCCCGGCTAACACGGTGAAACCCCGTCTCTACTAAAAAATACAAAAAAACTAGCCGGGCGAGGTGGCGGGCGTCTGTAGTCCCAGCTACTCGGGAGGCTGAGGCAGGAGAATGGCGTAAACCCGGGAGGCGGAGCTTGCAGTGAGTGGAGATCCGGCCACTGCACTCCAGCCTGGGTGACAGAGCAAGACTCCGTCTCAAAAAAAAAAAAAAAAAAAAATACTGGTTCTTTTGGCACACTCGTGGTTTTAGCCTAAAGTTCCTCTTTGTAAGCCAGTTATTAAAAGTTGCGATGCAGCCAGGGCGAAGTGGTACACACCTGTAGTCCCAGCTACTCGGAGGACTGAGGTGGGGGGATCGCTAGAGCCCAAGACGTCAAGGCTGCAGTGAGCTGTGATTACACCACTGCATGGCAGCCTGGGCCACAGAGCGAGACTCGTCTGTTTAAAAACAGAGAATGCGCCGGGCGCGGTGGCTCACGCCTGTAATCCCAGCACTTTGGGAGGCCGAGGCGGGCGGATCACGAGGTCAGGAGGCCGAGACCATCCTGGCTAACACAGTGAAACCCCGTCTCTACTAAAAATGCAAAAAATTAGCCGGGCGAGGCGGTGGGCGCCTGTAGTCCCAGCTACTCGGGAGGCTGAGGCAGGAGAATGGCATGAACTGGGGAGGCGGAGCTTGCAGTGAGCTAAGATCACACCACTGCACTCCAGCCTGGGCGACTAAGCGAGACTCTGTCTCAAAAAAATAAATAAATAAATAAATAAATAAAATAAAAACAGAGAATGCTGTGATGAAAGGTGATGCTCACCTCTCCCACACTCTTTTACAGTTTAGGGATTGTATTTCCAAGGCTTCTGGACTGAGAACCCTTATCTTTCCATCTTTGCTCATTGACACTCTATCCATTCATCCTCCTGATTATCTCCCCTGCGATGGACACACGGGTAGTCAGGGCGCAGGTCTCAGAACTGTCCTTCAGGCTCCAGGTGATCAACCAGGGCCCTTGTCTGTAGTGTCAACTCATTACTGTCCCTTCCTAGTAATCCCCGTAATTTAGCTCTTCATCTCATAGTCTTTCCTTGGGTGACCATGGAAAAGTGACCATAGTGGCTGGGCGCAGTGGCTCAAGCATATAATCCCAGCACTTTGGGAGGCCGAGGCAGACCGATCACGAGGTCAGGAGATCGAGACCACTCTGGCTAAAATGGTGAAATCCCACCTCTAATAAAAATACAAAAAATTAGCCAGGCAAGGTGGTAGGTGCCTGTAATCCTGTAATCCCAGCTACTCAGGAGGCTGAGGCAGAGGAATTGCTTGAACCCTGGAGGTGGAGGTTACAGTGAGCTGAGATTATGCCAGTGCACTCCAGCCTGGGCAACTGAGCGAGACTCCATCAAAAAAAAAAAAAAAAAAAAAAAGGGACCAGGGTACACTCAGCACGGATGAAATGAAACAATGTTGGTCAGGTGCGGTGGCTCACACCTGTAATCCCAGCACTTTGGGAGGCCAAGGCGGGCAGATCACAAGGTCAGGAGATCGAGACCATCCTGGTTAACACAGCAAAAGCCCGTCTCTACTAAAAATACAAAAAATTAGCCAGGCACGGTGGCAGGCGCCTGTAGTCCCAGCTACTCGGGAAGCTGAGGCAGGAGAATGGCATGAACTGGGGAGGCGGAGCTTGCAGTGAGCTAAGATCACACCACTGCACTCTAGCCTGGGGGACAGAGCCAGACTCTGTCTCAAAAAAAAAAAAAAGAAAAAAAGAAATGAAACAGTGTTTAGAAACATTAATCTTCTGTTTTGTAATGCCCTGTAGTCTCTCTGTATGTTATATGTCACTTTGTAATTAACAACTTGCTGGTGAAAAGGACCCAACCAAAGTGTTGGATATAAGCCAGACTGTAAGTGGATTACTATTTCTGTCAATCATTTAACCATCTTTAACCTAAAAGAGTTTTATGTGAAATGGCTTATAATAGCTTACAGAATATTTGTAGAGAGGCACATTTGCTTGTATTGGATTTAAAGTGATGTTTTCTGCATCTACATGATGACTTATGATTCTTTATAGTTGTTGGATTTGAAATTCCAGACAAGTTTGTTGGAGGATATGCCCTTGACTATAATGAATACCTCAGGGATTTGAATGTAAGTAATTACTTCTTTTTCTCACTCATTTTCAAAACCTGCATAAAAATTTAGGAAAGATAATTGTTTTTTTTCCTTCCAGCACCTCATAATTTGAACAGAATGATGGTTCCCATTAGTCAGATAAAGCTGTAGTCTAGTACCGACGTCCTTAGAACTGGAACCTGGCCAGGCTAGGGTGACACTTCTTGTTGACTGAAATAGTTGAACAGCTTTAATATACAATAACTGTTGCATTATTATTTCAGATGATAAATCTGGTCATAAGTAAGAAATAAATGATCGGCTGGGCGCAGTGGCTCAAGCCTGTAATCCCAGCACTTTGGGAGGCCGAGATGGGTGGATCACGAGGTCAGGAGATCAAGACCATCCTGGCTAACACGGTGAAACCCCATCTCTACTAAAAATACAAAAAACTAGCCGGGCGAGGTGGCGGGCGCCTGTAGTCCCAGCTACTCCGGAGGCTGAGGCAGGAGAATGGCGCAAACCCAGGAGGCGGAGCTTGCAGTGAGCTGAGATCCGGCCACTGCACTCCAGCCCGGGCTACAGAGCAAGACTCCGTCTCAAAAAAAAAAAAAAAAAAAAAGAAAGAAATGATCAAGTTTAGTCTTTTAATTCACTGTCCTTTGAATACCTGCCTCTTACTCTGGAGGCAGGAGTCCCATGGATGTGGGAACATGGTTGAGGAAGATTTGGGAAGACTGCAACAGCACACTACCTAAAGCAGGTTTTTTACTCCATCTTTTTATGCCACTTACCCTGGCCTCCCACTTTCATATGCTTAAAATTGCCTACTTTATTTGTCTTTCAAAACTACATATTGAGGCCGGTTGTGGTGGCTCACGCCTGTAATCCTAGCATCTTGGGAGGCCGAGGCAGGTGGATCACCTGAGGTCAGGAGCTGGAGACCAGCCTGGCCAACATGGTGAAACCCCGTCTCTACTGAAAACACAAAAATTAGCCAGGTGTAGTGGTGTGTGCTTGTAATTCCAGCTACCTGGGAGGCTGAGGCAGGGGAATCACTAGAACCCAGGAGGCAGAGGGTGCAGTGAGCCAAGATCGCGCCACTGTACTCTAGCCTGGGTGACAGAGCAAGACTCTGTCTCAAAAAAACAAAAAACCAAAAAAACCCAAAAAACTACATATTAAGACAAGAAACAAATTAAACTGATAGATAGACTACTGCTTTGTTTTCAAAAGATACACTCCCCAAAAGTTCCTGGTCTAAAATACAGTAGTACCATCTCTGTCTGTTTAGTAAGAACCTGGCAACATAACAGTGTTCTTATATGTAAAATGCTGTTCTTGCCTTTCATTTCAGAATATACTTTTTAAATGTGAATGTCTGGATTTTCATTTTATAGCATGTTTGTGTCATTAGTGAAGCTGGGAAAGCAAAATACAAAACAAGCCTCAGTTGAGAGTTCCAGTTGCGTTTGGAAACATCTGGAGTCCTATGGACATCGCCAGTAAAATTATCAATGTTCTAGTTCTGTGGCCATCTGCTTAGCAGAGCTTTTTGCATGTATCTTCTAAGAACTGTATCTGTTTTGTAGTTTAGAAATGTCAGTTGCTGCATTCCTAAAGTGTTTATTTGCACTATAAGCCTATAGACTGTCAGTTCCCTTTGGGTGGATTGTGGTTTAACTTGTAAAGAAAAAAGTCACTTAAACCACACCACTGTTGAGTGAAACATTGAAATCATATCTGTAAGATATAAAGAGAAGATGTATTAGTTTTTTAATTGATATTTTAATTTTTATATACTCAGGAAAGAACAGAGGTGATTGAATATTGTTAATTATACCACTGTGTGTTTAGAAAAGAAAGAAACAGTCAATTTTCACATTAAAGACAGCATCTGAGAAGTTTTGTTCTGCCAAATAAACCTATGTCCTGGAATTATTTGAGTAGTGTTTCAGTAGTGTTGCCTGTAGTTTCCAACTTGTTCAGATTATTACAGTTGATTAATCTTTGTCAGCAGTTCCTTTCAAATGCAAATCAGTAAATTCCGACAAGTTTGCCTTACAGTGTCCAGTCAAAATACTGTTTTCTAAAATTACTTATTTTCTTCTTCATCCCTCTCAGCATGGCCGTTATTTATAATGCAGTTTGGTTCATTAGGGTTTATGTTCCAAAAACACCCTTAGCCTTCCTATCCTAGTTTTAATGAATTATTAGGGTGAAACATAATAAGAGTCGGAGCTATACAGAAAGGTCTACTCGGAGGTGCTTTGTTTCCTCCTATTCTGTTCCCACCATTCCTACTTTCCACTCCTTTTTCCACTGACCCTGTGGGCATCATATTCATTGTTAACAGCAGTTACATTCTCACCAAGTGCTTCCCATCTGTAGGCACTTGCTGTGCATTGCTTCTTTTGGTGTTCACAGCAACCTCTTGAGGGAGGCACTATTATTGTCGCCTCCTTTTTTTTTTTTTTTTTTTGACAGAGTCTCACTCTGTTGCCCAGGCTGGAGTGCAGTTGTGTGATCTCGGCTCACTGCAACCTCCACCACCCAGGTTCAAGCAGTTCTGCCTCAGCCTCCCAAGTAGCTGCTGCAAGTACAGACACCCACCACCATGCCTGGCTAATTCTTGTATTTTTAGCAGGGATGGGGTTCTGCCATGTTGGCCAGGCTGGTCTCGAACTCCTGACCTCAGGTGATCAACCCATCTCGACCCCCAAAATGCTGGGATTACAGGTGTGAGCCACCATGCCTGACTATTATCCCCATTTTTATTTTTTTTTTTTTTTTGAGACGGAGTTTTGCTCTTATTGCCCAGGCTGGAGTGCAATGGCACAATCTCAGCTCACTGCAACCTCTGCCTCCTGGATTCAAGCAATTCTCCTGCCTCAGCCTCCTGAGTAGCTGGGATTACAGGCATGTGCCACCATGCCTGGCTAATTTTGTATTTTTAGTAGAGACAGAGTTTCTCCATGTTACTCAGGCTGATCTCGAACTCCCGACCTCAGGTGATCCACCCCCCCCACCTCAGCCTCCCAAAGTGCTGGGATTACAGGCATGAGCCACTGTGCCTGGCCTTATTATCCCCATTTTTTAGATGAGAAAGCTGAGTCCCAGAGAGCATGGGGAGCTTGTCCAGAGTGACATCTCTGATGCATAACCAGTACTCAAACCAGTATTTTTCTGACACCAAGGCCTGTGTGGAAACTGTAAAAGGGCTGTTTGGCACCTACTTTTCTAAAGTTGTCTGATCCCTTGTCAGTCCAGGTCTTCCTGAAGCTTGGCACTTCTGAAGTCACCTTTCTGAAAACATTCTGGTAACTGTTAGATCCCTTGTTCTAGCTATTCATGTGTTCTGTGTGGTTAAACAAGGTTCACAATGGGCCACCTGGCCTTTGGAACTTGGGTGAAGAGCCTGCCTTCAGTTGATCCTCCCCACCCCCATTTTCAAACATGGGTTTCCATGTGTTAGTTGTAAAGTAGGAAACATAACCATGCTTTGAGGCTTCATAGAAAACAAATGTCGGGCCGGGCGCGGTGGCTCAAGCCTGTAATCCCAGCACTTTGGGAGGCCAAGACGGGCGGATCACGAGGTCAGGAGATCGAGACCATCCTGGCTAACCCGGTGAAACCCCGTCTCTACTAAAAAATACAAAAAACTAGCCGGGCGAGGTGGCGGGCGCCTGTAGTCCCAGCTACTCGGGAGGCTGAGGCAGGAGAATGGCGGGAACCCGGGAGGCGGAGCTTGCAGTGAGCTGAGATCCGGCCACAGCACTCCAGCCTGGGTGACAGAGCAAGACTCCGTCTCAAAAAAAAAAAAAAAAAAAAAAAAAAAAAAAAAAAAACAAATGTCTGGGGTCACACAGGTTAAAGGAGGGAGCCAAATTCAGCACTATCGCTGTTCCACTCAGCACTATCGCTGTTCCACTCAGCACTATCGCTGTTCCACTCAGCACTATCGCTGTTCTATTCAGCAGGCAATTCTGGGGTCTCCCTGTGTCTCAGGTTCTATAGTAGTTGTTTCAGGACTTTGGGATAAACACAAACTATCCCTGCCCTCAGGGGGATTAACGTCAGGTATACAAGCAACTCTAATTCAAGGCCAGGTTGGATTCAGTGCTGGAAGAGGAGGGCACACCTCATACTACGGGAGTTCAAAGAGGAAATGATCACAATGAGGAGGGAGAGATGGGTCATTCCAGGAGAAACTTCAGGGAAAAGCAACATTTAAAATGAGACTTTGGAGAGTAAGGGAAGTTTGGACAGACGGATATAGAGGATTCAAGGCCAGGGGAAAGGTTTTAGCCAGAAAGTCTGCCTGGGCAAATGCATGAGTGAAAAAAGAAAGCTTTTTTTTTTTTTTTTGGTGGGGAGGCTGAGGCAGGTGGATCACCTGAGGTCAGGAGTTCAAGACCAGCCTGGCCAACACGGTGAAACCCCATCTCTAATAAAAACACAAAATTTAGCTGGGTGTGGTGGCGGGCACCTGTAATTCCAGCTACTCAGGAGGCTGAGGCAGGAGAATCACTAGAACCCAGGAGGCAGAGGTTGCAGTGAGCCAAGATCACATCACTGCACTCCAGCCTAGGCAACAAGAGTGAAACTGCATCTCAAAAAAAAAAGAAAAAAAAAAAAAAAAGGAAGGGAAGGGAAGGGAAGGGAAGGGAAGGGCAGTGTGGGGAATGGTGAGTAATCTAATTTGGTTGTTCCAGAGAGGATGTAGAAGGAACTGACAAGAGAGAAAGCCAGACAGGTGGATTAGGGTCATCTTAAGGACCTCTGAAGTCTGTTAGGATGCCAGTTAGGCATGTTCTAGACTTCCAGGCAGGTTGCCCAGCTCAAACTGGCTTAAACAATGAGGGGGATTATTGGCTCTGTAATTGGGAAGTCCAGAGGTTCTAGGAGTACAGAAAATTATTATTTAGTGTTAGTTTGACAAAACACCTTCTGTTTTCTGGGAGCAGGAGATGCTTGCCAAGGTGTAGGTCATTGAGTTCAATATTATCATTGCTTTATTAAATTGCCAAGGGCACAGTAACTGTTGAGAGGGGAGAAGTACACATGAAATAAAACGTGACCAGCTTAGAAATGTCAAATGATTATGACATGTTGTTACAAATTATTGTAATTCTTTGTCTACTATAAGCAGAGAGACTTGAACTCCAGGTCATGGGCCTGGTTCTAGCAACAATCTGGAAGGTGGTCTTGCACGAAGCCCTTCTTTCTTCTATACTCTTCAGTGTCCTCGCCTGCAAAATGAGGCCTTTGTTATATTAGGGCTCCTACTGTTTTTTAAAATAATTTTATTAAGTCCAACATTTTTACTAAGGTCATCGCTTTTATACATTCCTATTTATGAAAGGGGTTTTTGAGTATTTACCACGTTTTATTAGAAATAGAGACAGTAAGAATGTTTGACTTTATTGACACAGGCATAATTGAATGGGTATAAATGGCATGCCATAGAAAGAGAAAATTGAGTTGAGTTACTCTGTTGGTTTCACTGATGAGGAAATACATCATTCAAACAGTCAGGAATTAAATCCGTCCAACTCATAAATGGGGAAACCAGTTGTGTCTGTACCCATGGCCAGCCGGACTGAACACAAATCAGGAAAGTCAGTGAACTTTTCCTCAGTTCTGAGGGACTTCAGTGGCTGTGGTTCATTTTCATTTTGTTTCTGAAACAGTCCAAGTTGATGCTTGCCTGGACAGAGCGGCAGTGAGTGGTGGAGTCTGAAGGCCAGGTCTGTGTCCAGTGCAAAGTGCCCAATGCATAGAAAACATACACTACTAAGTGTGAGATGCTCAGTGAAAAATAAAATGTGGGGTTGAATCCTCCTGGGGGATACTGCATACTCTATTTTCCCCTGCAGATTTCCAATGCTCATTAGTATTTAGAGACCCTGAGAATTCCTGTAGCAAAGGCACCTGCTGAGGTATTTGCAAACTAGTTGAGTTAAACCAGACTTTCAACAATTCATTACTAAAGTCCACTCAAAATCTGTCAACACTCTGTCATCTCTATGTGATGATAGAAACATAGAAATTCAGGGTAAATGTTTAGAAATTTCTATAGAAACCTGACATTCTCCCAGCATCTGTATGTAACATCAGGGGACTTGTCTCAACGAGCAGTTACAGACCACCTCAGGTATTGTCAGACTTGATGGAAAGATGCAGAGGCTGTCAACTGCAACTGAATCATGTGCACAGGGACCACACTGCAAGCTGCGTTCTTTAAGGTTAGTCTGTCAACTATAGTATAATCTCACACATCTGAGAAATGGGAGCATATACTGTATAAAGTCTTATTTTTGCAATAATTTTAATTTTCAATCAAGCCAGTGTTAGCATTGTTAGTGAAAACAAAAGGAAGTTGGATTATTTATTATTAATCCTAATTTTATAGTGAAACAAATTGTATTAATTTTTTTAACCAACAAAAGATGCACCTTGTAAACCAAGAGATGATTATGGAAGTGATTCTGGAGAAATGAAGACCAAAGGTGTTTGTCCTTGTTTTACTCAGAAGTGCTATTTCTAATGGACAAGTGATCCCCGACATACAATGGTTTGACTTACCATTTTTTGACTTTATGATGGTGTGAAAGTGATATGCATTCAGCAGAAACCATACTTCAGTAGTCAATAAATTACATGAGATATTCGACAATTTAAAATGGGTTTGTGAGAGATAATTTTTGCTCAACGGAAGGTGAACGTAAATTTTCTGAGAATGTTTAAGGTAAGCTAGGCTAAGCTATGATGTTAGCTTAGGTGTGTTAAATGCATTTTATTTTATTTTATTTCATTTTATTTTGAGACGGTGCTTCATTCTTGTTGCCCAGGCTGGAGTGCAATGGTGCAATCTTGGCTCACTGCAACCTCCGCCTCTCGGGTTCAAGCCATTTTCTTGCCTCAGCCTCCCCAGTAGCTGGGATTACAGACATACACCAACATGCCCGGCTAATTTTTGTATTTTTAGGAGAGACAGGGTTTCACCATGTTAGCCAGGCTGGTCTCGAACTCCCGACCTCAGGTGATCCACCCGCCTCGGCCTCCCAAAGAGTTGGGATTACAGGCTGAGCCACTGCACCTGGCCTTAAATGCATTTTTGGCTTATATTTTCAACTGATGATGGGCTATAACCCCTTTGTAAGTTGAGGATCATCTGTCTTGAATTTGGTTTTACAGGCATAACTGAAGGTGAAAGGATAGAATCACAGTGTGTTACTGGCACAGGTGCATTGGCTAGTGAAGCAAGAAGACATTCAAAATGTAAGTTGCATTCACGTGGGAAGCACAAATAATTAAATTCAAAACAATGAAACATTAGAGAAAAGCATGGCGTTAAAAGACAACAGAATCAGATGTTTACTATTTCTCATTTTAACACGAGTGCTTTGCTGGCTTCTAATAAACATGTACTCCAGGAGGCTAAGACTGAAAAGTGACACTAGTGAAAAATAGCCTTGCAATGGTTCTTAGAAATGTTGGGTGAATGTGGGGCAAAGATGCCACTAAACTTTAATTTTCCATCGACACACAAATTCAAAGTTTTCCAGAGCCAGCAAGTGAAATGGAAGATCCACTGACAGGACACATGCAGTGTGCGAGGGGAATGCTTTTCAGCACTCCTTGATGGATGCACAAATAATGCCAACGTGGTCAATGTTTTTGGTAAATGTGCAATGGAATGTGGTGGTTGTGTGAAGGAAGAATTTTATTTTCAGCTTCATTTTTGATAAACACAACCAGCTCTGGACTGTGCAAAACCATGGAGCATTGCATAGTTAACAGAGGTGATTTGGAGTTTTTTAGCTTTGCATAAGAGGATGTTCTGATGCAGAAGCTACAGTGACAGGAAACCATTGTGGACCAGTTACAGAATTAAGGAGCTTGTGCCGGGTTGGAAATAAATCAATGACTTCTGTCTTCTGTCTTTGAGAAGTTTTTTCTCTGCTCCTCTGTGATTGTTAATTTTTTTTTTTTTTTTTTTTTTTTTTTTTTGAGACAGTCTCACTCTGTCACCCAGGCTGGAGTACAGTGGTGCAATCTCCGCTCACTGCAAGCTCCGCCTCCCGGGTTCACGCCATTCTCCTGCCTTAGCCTCCCAAGTAGCTGGGACTACAGGCGCCGGCCACCACGCCTGGCTAATTTTTTGTATTTTTAGTATAGATGGGGTTTCACCGTGTTAGCCAGGATGGTCTCGATCTCCTGACCTCGTGATCCAGCCACCTCAGCCTCCCAAAGTGCTGGGATTACAGGCGAGAGCCACCGTGCCAGGCCTTTTTTGTTGTTAGTCCTTCCCTCCAGTGTCATGGAGATAATCAGAAAATGTTTTAGAGCAAAAAAATTTATTTTTCCTTCTTATTGTTAGCAAAGAAATTTATTTTTCCTTCTTGTTATTTATTGGCCTTGGAGACATACACCAAATAGCTCATTCTACTTTTGAAATTTTGTTTTGGTTTCCCTGGCCCCTCCCCACAAAGTATTTCAAATTAGCAGGGAGTCAAGCCTCGCCCATCTGACTGTGAATAAAATGTTTCAGGCTGCTTTTGCATTTAATATACGTGCTCTTGTTACAAGTCACACCCACATCTTACTTCCGGTTTTGTAAAACCCCAGGTAAAAAAGAAAACAATGTGTCTGAGTTCTGCTTTATCAGCCCAGTGGAGAACCCCTCCCTTCCCTGAACTGAGGGCCACTTCTAAGGGGTTGAAATAGGGCCAATTACATTCTATATTCCCAACATAATTGTCCATGCACAGATCCAATCAAGTTAAATGAGCAATAAGATATTTATTCTCAAAACAAGCTATTGCTACAATAATCATCATAATGCTATAGTAATATTCTAATAATAAGATATTAGAATAAAAACTGATTATTAAAGTACTAAACAGTTGAAAGTCCAAATTTCTTACAAGGTCAACTATAGCAAGTATATAAGATTTAGTATTATTCACACATTAAAAATTGTATTCAGAAAAGTAATGACATAGGAAAACAGTTTATTGATACCGACATAATATAACAAATATAACTAAACTGTGCTAAAATGCATTTTAAAATAAAATATGCCAAAATATTATTGATGATTTTGGATGATGGTATTACTATTAAGGTTTCAAATTTAATTTGCTTCTTACTTTTTAGGACTTTTATAAATTTTTTAATAATAAAATTAGTGTAGGCCGGGTGCGGTGGCTCAAGCCTGTAATCCCAGCACTTTGGGAGGCCGAGACGGGCGGATCACGAGGTCAGGAGATCGAGACCATCCTGGCTAACACGGTGAAACCCCGTCTCTACTAAAAAAATACAAAAAAACTAGCCGGGCGAGGTGGCGGGTGAAAGGAGCTGGGCACATTTCCTCAGCCCCGGGCTCAAAACTCCCTGAGCCTAGCACAAACACATCCCATCCTCCCATCCCACCACCATATATCTCTCAAACTCCCTGAGCCCAGTACAAACACCACCTGGAAAGTCTCCGATAAGGAGACAGCCGTTCAAGGTTACTGAAAGCGCAGGAGCCAAAAGAATTTCTTTGTTCCCCTACAACTTTCGGGCTATAAAAAGCAAACGCTCGCATTGTTCGGGGCCCTCTTGTATACTGTGTAAAGGAGGGACCAAGTTCGAACTTGTAGTAAAGATCCTTGCCGCTTGGCTTTGACTCTGGACTCTGGTGGTCTTCTTTGGGGAACAAACAGTCTGGGCATAACATCTGGGGGCCCGTCCGGGATTCCCCAAGCCCACCAGACCCCTGGTCAACGGATCTGCTAGGATCGATCTACTGATAGGTGAGCTGGCTCGTCTCCGTTTGTCTGTCTGTGTCTGTGTGTCTGTTCTGAATCTGAATCTCTGACTCGCGAGGTCTGAAACTGAGGCTGGCACAGTCCTGGCGGACGCGCTATAGGACGGCCAGTGGAGACCGGTGGGAGACGTCCCCTGGCTCTCTTCTGATTTAAATTGCGATCTGAGTTGCCGGAGCGGGTTCGCGATCCGGGCAACAGTCTGAATCTGACCCCGGTCCCCGGGTGCGCGCCTGCTGTCTGAATCTGACCCCGGTCCCCAGGTGCGCGCCTGCTGTCTGAATCTGACCCCGGTCCCCGGGTGCGCGCTCGCTGTCTGAATCTGACCCCGGTCCCCGGGTGCGCGCTCGCTGTCTGAATTGCCCCGGTCCCCGGGTGCGCGCTCGCTGTCTGAATTGCCCCGGTCCCCGGGTGCGCGCTCGCTGTCTGAATTGCCCCGGTCCCCGGGTGCGCGCTCGCTGTCTGAATTGCCCCGGTCCCCGGGTGCGCGCTCGCTGTCTGAATTGCCCCGGTCCCCGGGTGCGCGCTCGCTGTCTGAATTGCCCCGGTCCCCGGGTGCGCGCTCGCTGTCTGAATTGCCCCGGCCCCCGGGTGTGCGCTCGCTGTCTGAATTGCCCCGGTCCCCGGGCTCCCGGCTTCCGGCGCGCGCTCACTGTCTGAATTGCCCCGGTCCCCGGGCTCCTGGCTTCCGGCGCGCGCTCGCGGCCCCGGTCCCCGGGCTCCCGGCTTCCGGCGCGCGCTCGCGGCCCCGGTCCCCGGGCTCCCGGCTTCCGGCGCGCGCTCGCGGCCCCGGTCCCCGGGCTCCCGGCTTCCGGCGCGCGCGCTCGCGCGGCCCCAGTCCCCGGGCTCCCGGCTTCCGGTGCCGTGCCTGCGGCCCCGGTCCCCGGGCTCCCGGCTTCCAGCACGGATTTCCTTTACAGGGATTCCAACCCACAACCTAATTCTAACCCACATTCCTTTACAAAAAGAGACACAGAAAGTGAGACTGGGGAGAAGAGAAAATAAGTGAGAGAGAGACCATAGAGACGGGAAAGGGAGAAAGTGAGAAGGGAAAAACGGAAAGAGAAAGGGGAGAAAACGGCAGACGTGGAGAGTCAGAGAAAGAGACTGAGTATAAAGGAGAAAGGACACGGGATGACAGAGAGACAGAGAGAGAAAGCGTGCGCAAATGAGATAAAAACTTAAAAAAAAGACCCTGTAAGTATGTCAATCAAAGATTTAGACAGAAACGGAAAGATTAGAGAGAGAGATAGAGGGACGGAGCAGGCGGAGGGGAGGCGGGCTCGCTGAAAGGGAAAGTAACTTTAAAAGGCTGGGGGGGCGGACGCGAGGGTGCACTTCGCGGACTAGGCCCCCCCCCCAGCCGCCTGACTCCATGGTGGCTTTACCCCTTCGGGAAATAAAACCCCCAGATGACACAGGAATCCCCAAGCTCCAGTACTGGCCATTCTCCACCAGTGATCTGTATAACTAAAAGGCTCAGAGTGCTCGGTTTTCAGACAACCCCAAAGATTTACTGGCTTTACTGGATAGTGTCATGTTCACCCACCAGCCCATTTAAGATGATTGTCAGCAGCTCCTCCGAATCTTGTTTACCACGGAGGAGCGAGAGGGAATACAGGTAAAACCTGGAAAGCTGGTCCCGGGGGACGACAGTCAACCGACTGCTAACCCTGACCTCATAAACGCGACCTTTCCTCTGACCAGGCCGGCATAGGACTACAACACGGCAGAAGGTAGGGGACGGCTACACCTTTATCACCAGACTCTAATGGCAGGTCTCCGGGCAGCTGCTTGCAAGCCCACTAATTTGGCTAAAATATATTCTATTCGGCAAGAAAAGACAGAGAGCCCAGCCACCTACTTAAAAAAAAATTAATAGAAACTTTTAGACAGTACACCCCCATAGATCCAGAGGCTCCAGAAAGTCAGACAGCTGTTGTAATGTCTTTCATAAATCAGGCAGCCCCAGATATTAAAAAAAAAAAAAAAAAACTCCAAAAATTAAAAGACTTGGAAGAAAAGCGGATTCAAAACCTCCTTCAGATAGCCCAGCAGGTTTATAATAACAGAGATACTCCAGAAAAAAGGCAATTTAAGGCCACTAAAAAAATGACCAAGGTCCTGGCAGCAGTAGTACAGAAAGAACATCTACAGCCAGAGTACACCCAACCTAGGCGGCCCCCCCAGGCATGATAATCTGAAAAAAGACCAATGTGCCTACTGCAAGGAGGCTGGCCACTGGGTAAGAGACTGCCTCGCTACTGCCCAACCCGGACCTGGACGCCCCACTCCACGACTGCACCGAGGTACTAGCTCAGGTGCACGGAGTTCGAGAAGACCTGCAGGATCGCCCACTTCCTGACGCCGACCTCGTCTGGTTCACTGATAAGAGCAGCTTCATGCATCAGGGCCAGAGATACGCTGGAGCGGCAGTAACTTCAGAGACTGAAGTAATCTGGGTGGAACCCCTGCCCCCGGGGACATCGGCCCAGAAGGCCGAACTAATAGTGCTCACCCAAGCTCTTACCTTAGGGGCGGAGAAAAAGCTGACGGTATATACAGACAGCCGATATGCTTTTGCAACAGTGCATATACATGGGGCCATTTACAGGGAGCGGGGGTTACTGACAGCTAAAAAAAAAAAAAGAGATAAAAAAACAAGCAAGAAATCCTAGCCCTGCTAACAGCCCTATGGAGGCCAGAAAAGTTAGCCATTGTGCATTGCCCAGGGCATCAGAAACTAACTACTCCAACTGCTCAAGGCAACTTTCTGGCGGACCAAACTGCAAGAAAGGTGGCGAAGGCTCCCAGCCAACTCCTTGCACTCCAGCTCCCTGACCCGGGCCCCCGGGACTTGCCATATTTCCCTGATTATTCAGAACAAGATCTCCAGTGGATTGACAAGCTTCCCCTGAAACAGATCCAGAATGGGTGGTGGACTGATACTAATGACCAAACCATCCTACCAGAAAAATTAGGACAACAAATGTTAGAACACATCCACCGAACCACCCACCTGGGTGCTCGGTGGATGATAGACCTGATCAGACGCTCTAAGCTCAAATTCAGACATACAGCCGAGACGGCCAGCAACATCGTGACAAGTTGCAAAGTCTGCCAGCTTAACAACGCCTACCCCCAATCCCAGGCTACAACGGGAACAAGGCTTAGGGGAACCAGGCCCGGTATCTACTGGGAAGTAGATTTTACTGAAATAAAGCCAGGAAAATACGGGTATCGGTACTTACTTGTCTTTGTAGATACTTTTTCAGGGTGGACTGAAGCATTCCCCACCAAGAAAGAAACTGCTCAGGTTGTAGCAAAGAAAATCCTGGAAGATATCCTCCCCAGGTATGGCTTCCCTGTCCAGATAAGGTCAGATAATAGGCCGGCCTTCGTTGCTAAGGTAAGTCAGGATTTGGCTTCCATCCTTGGGGCAAATTGGAAACTACATTGCACTTACAGGCCCCAGAGTTCAGGACAGGTAGAGAGAATGAATCGGACCTTAAAAGAGACCTTAACTAAATTAACTATGGAGACTGGCGCTAATTGGGTGGTCCTTCTCCCCTACGCTCTGCTCCGGGCCCGTAATACCCCTTACAGACTGGGCCTTACTCCTTATGAAATTATGCATGGCAGACCCCCACCCTTAGTTCCCGGCCTAAAAGATGATCTGCTCAAGTCCGAAACAGAAAATGTCTCTGAACTCTTGTTTTCCCTACAAGCCTTGCAGAAAATTCATCAAGAAATCTGGCCCAAGCTGAAAGAACTATATGAGACCGGTCGCCCGCCGACACCCCATCCGTACCAGCCGGGAAACTAGGTCCTGGTCAAGCGACACCGACAAGAGACCCTAGAACCCAGGTGAAAAGAACCACTCCAGGTACTCCTAACCACACCCACCGCCCTGAAGGTAGAAGGCATCGCATCGTAGATCCACTACACCCACGTCAAGCCAGTGGACCCAACCTCCGATCTTCTGGGACCAATCACGGCGGCGGCTGAAGCACCGGACACGTGGACTGTGGACAGAGCTAGGAACAACCCCTTAAAAACTCACCCTGCGCCGGCAGCATAGCTCACTGCAAACATGCAGTTAGGTAGTCTAACCCTAACGTTAGTCGCCCTAGTGGCCGCTGGAGAAATCACAAAACCAGCTCATAATCCCTTTGTCTGGAGATTCTGGCTTTATGAAAACCGAACCCACCCTGGGCAACCTCATAAGCCCGGAAAATTATTGGCCAGTGCTGATTGCCCTTCCTCAGGGTGCAACAGCCCAATTCTACTAAATTTTACTGGTTTTCAAATAGCCAAACCTATGACACCAATAATATGCTTTGAGTTTGATCAGACTAAATACAATTATAAACACTATTGGTGGCACCAAAATGCTGGCTGTCCTTATAACTATTGTAACATCCACAGACCCCGTTATTAGGGAGAGAGAAAACAGTTAAGACCCTAAATGGCTCTTCTATCGTAGACGGGATAGAGACTTTCCATATACCTGGATAGTTAGAGACCCCTGGAACTCCCGCTGGACCACACCTCAACATGGGGCTGTATACTACTCCCCCTCCTCCACATGGCCTAGCAGTCACCTCTATCTGTGGCGAGGCCTAGTGCAAGTACTGCCCCTGGTCCACGGGAATATCCAACGACAGGAAAACAGACTAACACAAGACTTACGTCCTTTCTCCTGGTTAAAGTTATTACAAGAAGGACTAGAACTTGCTAAACTTACAGGACTTCATAGCCTGTCTGGCTGCTTTCTGTGCGCCACTCTAGGACGTCCACCACTAACCGCTGTCCCTCTGCCATGGGGACCCTCTACCTTTGCCCAAGCTAACAACCTCCGAAACCTCTCGTATGCTCCTATCCTGAACGTGCCCCTATACCTAAACCCCAGTCAGGAGAAGTTTCCCTACTGTTTCTCAGGAACCAATTCCAGCCTCTGCAGCATCACTGCAACGCCCCCTAATATCACCTTAAAGGCTCCATCAGGCATATTCTTCTGGTGTAATGGAACCTTATCTAAGAACCTACCTAGTCCTTCTGTTAATAACCTACTATGTCTCCCTGTCACATTAGTTCCCCGGTTGACTCTACTAACTGCTGGCGAGTTCCTAGGGTATACCGGTAACTGGACTAGTGCTGTTATTCACCCAGACCCTAGACCAAGACCTGCACGAGCCATATTTCTCCCCCTCATTGCAGGAATCTCCCTCACCGCATCCTTCATTGCGGCCGGATTGGCGGGGGGAGCCCTAGGTCACACCCTCATAGAAAGTAACAAGTTATACCAACAATTTGCCGTTGCTATGGAGGAGTCGGCTGAGTCCCTTGCCTCCCTTCAGCGGCAGCTTACGTCCCTAGCTCAGGTAACCTTGCAAAACCGGAGGGCCCTAGACCTACTCACTGCAGAAAAAGGTGGTACATGTATATTTCTAAAAGAAGACTGTTGTTTCTACATAAATGAATCAGGACTTGTAGAGGACCGGGTCCAACAGTTACGCAAGTTAAGCACTGAAGTAAAAACACGGCAGTTTGCTTCAGCTGCAGACCAATGGTGGAATTCCTCTATGTTTTCTCTGTTAGCCCCCTTCCTTGGACCCCTGCTAAGTCTACTATTTCTGCTTACCGTAGGACCTTGTGTTGTTAACAGAATTTTACAATTTGTTAGGGAGAGATTTGACACCGTACAACTCATGGTCCTCAGAGCCCAATACCAACCTGTAAACGCTGAAACAGAATCAGACTTATAAGACCCAAGATTGGCTCTAAAGATACCTGAAAAGAAGGGGGGAATGAAAGGAGCTGGGCACATTCCTCAGCCCCGGGCTCAAAACTCCCTGAGCCTAGCACAAACACATCCCATCCTCCCATCCCACCACCATATATCTCTCAAACTCCCTGAGCCCAGTACAAACACCACCTGGAAAGTCTCCGATAAGGAGACAGCCGTTCAAGGTTACTGAAAGCGCAGGAGCCAAAAGAATTTCTTTGTTCCCCTACAACTTTCGGGCTATAAAAAGCAAACGCTCGCATTGTTCGGGCCCTCTTGTATACTGTGTAAAGGAGGGACCAAGTTCGAACTTGTAGTAAAGATCCTTGCCGCTTGGCTTTGACTCTGGACTCTGGTGGTCTTCTTTGGGGAACAAACAGTCTGGGCATAACACGGGCACCTGTAGTTCCAGCTACTCGGGAGGCTGAGGCAGGAGAATGGCGTGAACACGGGAGGCGGAGCTTGCAGTGAGCTGAGATCCGGCCACTGCACTCCAGCCTGGGTGACAGAGCAAGACTCCGTCTCAAAAAAAAAAAAAAAAAAAAAAAAAAATAATAATAATAATAAAATTAGTGTGTTAAAAATAACAAGTAATGTCTAGAAATCAGAAAAAGGCATATTGCCAAAGGAGGACTGAGTTAGTAGATTTGGGGCTCCATTAAGTTTTGTTTATGATCAAAAAACAAACAAAAACCAGGAAAAAGTGGCAAAAACTATCTCACTCTCTTCCTGGAAAAGTAAATGAAACTACAAAGAATTTCCAAACTTAAAAACCGGACATTTCAAGTCTATTCATAACTACTGAAGTCACAGTTTCTAAAAACAATGGCAAAGTTTTAATCGATATTTAATTCATATTTTAAAAAAAAACTGTCAGTATTGAAAGATAAATTTCATGGGAAAAGCATTGAATATTAAGTTTTGCTGTCACAAAGGTAAATATAATTTGCTTAATGCTGCCCTCAGTTTACAATGAGTCTTCAGTATTTTCTAAGCTGTGTTTGCCAAAATATAGCATTGGTTTGCTACATGTAATTTGCTCAGTGATAAAACACAAAGGAGTTACTTAAGACGTGAGTAATAAATTTATGCAAAATTTATGAAAGTGTACATTGTAAAGACAATAAAACTTTCCATTAAATTAATGGGAAAGGAGCTCAAAACCCAGCCGGGTGATTCATTATTGCAATGACTTCCTGCTTTACTGCG
This sequence comes from Macaca thibetana thibetana, assembly GCF_024542745.1. NCBI lineage: Eukaryota > Metazoa > Chordata > Mammalia > Primates > Cercopithecidae > Macaca > Macaca thibetana. The sequence goes on from NC_065584.1 coordinate 116,951,999, forward strand.
AAACCTCTCTCTTCATTCGGTGTTGGCAGTTTGAGCCCCTGTTAAGGATTTAGGCTCACGATGAAGCTTCTATAAATTTCTAAATCTCTGTCATGCTGGCATGTAGGTCATTCTCCTTTAGGAATGATGAGGCTGGAAAGCGGTTGCTCCAAGGGAAGGGGGAATTTTTCAAACCTGAGCTCTCCAAGCTCAGCATGAATTGGAGTGGGCTGCTGAGTCAGGCCAGCAGAGGCAGCCAGGAAACATGCAGATCTGCAATCCCTTCTGCCAGGTCTGTCCCAGCAGGTGTCACTAAAAGGCAGACGTGTGCTTCTGTCACTGTGGCAGCCTTGACAAGAAAGGTGGAAGGGAAGAGACCCGGTGCTGAACTCCAAGCAGAGATGGGGCTTTTCTCTCTGCATATTTTCCCTCCCCTCCCAGCCTGCATTTCCATTAACATATTGATTTACATTTGTATTATGAAACAAAAATGGTTGTAAGCAGATGTTCTTTCCTTTTCCACAATGTTATTTGCATTCCTATTTACATTCCTAACTGAACAATGTCTAAAGAGGTACTTAAACTGACATAAAACGCAGATAATCTTATGGCCAAATACTTAGCCCAAGAAAAAACTTCAATTTGCAAGAGAAGTCCCTCCAAATATAGAAAGGACCAGTATTGTAAGAGGTATGTTAACTAAAATGTGGCAATATAAGGCGCAGAGCAGGAAGAACCTTTAAGTCGGAAACTTACAACAAGTCAATTTCATAGTCAGTTTCCCTGGTCCTTCCACAACCACCTCTGGGCATCTGTTTTCTCTACAATGGAGGTACAATAGTAGCTATTTCAGAGCAGGAAATGGCTTAGAGCAGTGCTAGAATATGATCGTGGCTATATAAAGTTTTACTATTTATATATTGTAACAAACCTACAATGTGTTTTTACTGGTAGTCAGTAATGGATTTCTTGTGGAAAAGTAGCAGCCTCCTGTCGGGAGAACACCTGCAGTTCCCACTAAGTGAACACTGGTGTCAGCTAACCTTTGCCTCTGTTTGTCTCAATAATACACTGTCAAACTGTTCCTTGAGTTTGCGATTTTATTTACATTTTTTTCTTTTTTTTAATTTTTCTTTTTTATTTTTTCCTTTCCCTTTTCCTGTGACAGAGTCCCGCTCTGTCGCCCAGTCCGGAGTGCAGCAGCACCAGCATAGCTCACTGCCAGCTAGACCCCTGGGCTGAAGCAATCCTCCTACATCAGCTTTCAGAGTAGCTGGGACTACCTGCCTGCGGCCCACCAAGCTGGGCTAATGTTTGTGGTTTTTGCTTTGTTTTTCCGTTCTGGGTTTCGGTTGGGCAGGGTGGCTCACGCCTGCAATCCCGGCACTTTGGGAGGCCCAGGCGGGGGTATCACCCGAGGTCGGGAGCTGGAGACCAGCCCGACCAACATGGAGAAACCCCATCTCTACTAAAGAAAATACAAAATTAGCCGGGCATGGTGGCTCTTGCCTGTAATCCCAGCTACTCGGGAGGTCGAGGCAGGAGAATCACCTAAACCCCGGAGGCAGAGGTTGTGGTGAGCTGAGATCGCGCCATTGCACTCCATCCTGGGCAACAAGAGCGAAACTCCGTCTTAAAAATACACCAAAAATGAGACCGGGTTTCACCACGTTGCCCAGGCCGGTCTGGAACACCGAGCCTCAAGCGATCCGCTTTGCTCAGCAGTCCAAAGTCCTGGGACTCCAAACGTGAGCCCCTACACCAGGCCGATTCATTCCTTTCTGATTAATAAATTAGGCCTTGCGCGCTGGCTCACGCCTGCAATCCCAGTACCGCGGGAGGCGGAGGCAGGGGGATCACCTGAGGTCAGGAGTTCGAGATCAGCCCGACCAACATGCAGAAACCCCATCTGTACCAAAAACATAAAACCAAAATTAGCTGGCATGGTGGCCCATGCCTGAAATCCCAGCCACTGGGGAGGCTGAGGCGGGAGAATCACCTAAACCGGGGAGGTGGGGCCATGGTGAGCCGAGACCGCACTGCTACACTCCAGCCCGGAAAACAAGAGGGAAACTCCATCTCAAAAAAAAAAAAAAAAAAAAAGACCGAGTTTCACCATGTTGCCCAGGAGGGTCTGGAACTCCTAGGCTCAAGCAATCTCCCGTGCTCGGCCATCCACGGTCCTGGGATCACAAGAGTGAGCCACCAGACCAGGCAGATTCATTCCTTTCTGATTAATAAATTGGGTCGGGCTTGGTGGCTCACGCCTGCAATCCCAGCACCCCAGGAGGCTGAGGTGGGTGGATAAACTGAGCTCGGGAGTTTGAGACCAGCCTGACCAACATGGAGAAACCCTGTCTTAACCAAAAAAAAAAAAAAAAAATTTCGCAAGGCATGGTGGCTCAGGCCTGCAATCCCAGCCACTGGGGAAGCTGAGGCAGGAGAATCACTTAAACCTGGGAAGCCGAGGTTGCGGTGAGCCGTCATTGCACTCCAGCCTGGGCCTTGCTCCTGGGATTACACAGTGAGGGTTAATTTTATGTGCCAACTTGACTGGGCCACAGGGTGCTCAGATTAAACATTGTTTCTCTGTGTGTGTGTGTTTCCAGATGACATTAGCTTTTGAGTAAGTGAGTTCAGTAGTAGATGGCCCCATGGAGATGGACATCATCCAACCTGGTGAGGACTTGAGTAGAACAAAAGGAGGAAAGAGAAATTTGCCCCCTTTCTTTCTGCCTCTTTCCATGTGCTGGGACATCTCATCTTATCTTCTCCTGCCCTGGGACTGGGATGTACACCATTAGCTCTCCTGATTCTCAGTCCTTCTGACTTGGACAGAATTAAATCACCAATTTTCCTGAGTGTTCCAGCTTCCAGATGGCACATTCTTTGCCTTCATAATAATGTAAGCCATGACCCCATAATCAATCTCTTTTTAAGAAAATGTGGCACATACACATCAAGGAAGACTATGAAGCTATAAAAAAGGAACAAAATCATGTCCTTTTCAGCAACATGGATGCAGTTGGAGGCCATGATCCTAAGCAAACTAAACCAGAGAAAGAAAACCAAATACTGCATGTTCTCACTTATAAGTGGAAACTAATAATTAAGTCCTAATTCCTAGAACCTGTAAATGTTACCTCATTTGGAAAAAGCATCTTTTCCGGTATGATTAAGTTAAGGATCTTGAGGAGAGATATCCTGGATTGTCTCTGTGGGCATTAAATCCTGACACGTGTATCCTTATAAGAGGGAGATAAAGGAGATTTAACTTCAGACAGAAGAGAAGGAGGCCATGTGACCACGGAGGCAGAGCCCGGAGTGGTGGAGCTGCAAGCCAATGAATGCCAGCAGCCACCAGAAGCTGGGAAAGTCAAAGGATGGATTTTTCTTTTTTTTTTTTTTTTTTTTTTTTTTTTTTTTTTTTTTTTTTTTTTTTTTTTTTTTTTTTTTTTTTTTTTGAGACGGAGTCTCGCTCTGTCGCCCAGGCTGGAGTGCAGTGGCGCGATCACGGCTCACTGCAAGCTCCGCCTCCCGGGTTCACGCCATTCTCCTGCCTCAGCCTCCCGAGTAGCTGGACTACAGGCGCCCACAACCGCGCCCGGCTAATTTTTTGTATTTTTAGTAGAGACGGGGTTTCACCGTGGTCTCGATCTCCTGACCTTGTGATCCGCCCGCCTCGGCCTCCCAAAGCGCTGGGATTACAGGCGTGAGCCACCGCGCCCGGCCTTTTTTTTTTTTTTTTTTGAGACGGAGTCTGGCTCTGTCGCCCGGGCTAGAGTGCAGTGGCCGGATCTCAGCTCACTGCAAGCTCCGCCCCCTGGGTTTACGCCATTCTCCTGCCTCAGCCTCCCGAGTAGCTAGGACTACAGGCGCCCGCCGCCTCGCCCGGCTAGTTTTTTGTATTTTTTTAAGTAGAGACGGGGTTTCACCATGTTCGCCAGGATGGTCTCAATCTCCTGACCTCGTGATCCGCCCGTCTCGGCCTCCCAAAGTGCTGGGATTACAGGCTTGAGCCACCGCGCCCGGCCAGGATGCATTTTTCTCCTTAGCCTCTGAGAGCACTGGCTCTGCTGATACCTAGATTTCAGCCCAGTGATACTGATTTTGGACTTCTGGTATCCACAACTGTGAGAAAATAAATTTCTGTTGTTTTGAGTCACCAAAGTTTTGGTAATTTGCTCTAACAGCCACAGAAAACTAATATACATGCCTACCTGGGTCCAGCTGTGTCCTGTGACTCCTGCTTTCCTGGGACCGGCAGGCTGCTCCGTGCCTGCTGGCCATCCTCCTGGGTGCTGGACGCTGAAGGCTGCTCCCTACCTGCTGGCCATCCCCCTGGGTGCTGGACGCTGAAGGCTGCTCCGTGCCTGCTGCCCATCCTCCTGGGTGCTGGACGCTGAAGGCTGCTCCCTACCTGCTGGCCGTCCTCCTGGGTGCTGGACGCTGCAGGCTGCTCCATGCCTGTTGGCCATTCCCTTTGGTGCTGGACAGCGCTCACATTATGAAATCCACTGGCCGTGTGAAAAACACCTGCAAATGTTACCAGGAGAGGGATTAGTTCTTTTGCTGGCAACCCTTGTTATTGTTTATGCCTTAACATCTGTGCCTCCAAGATCCCTTCTCTCTGCCTTCATCGATGCCAGGAAGGCAGTCACATTTTGCCTTGCTTTGCCTCTCAGCAAGTGGCATGTCTCCATGTCACTTTAAGCGTCAAGCACAAGGAGCCCAATAAGATGCTGAGAAGTGTCTGCCTACAAGGTTACAAGGTGGTGGAGACATTCTCAGCCGGTAACTCCAGGGCTCAGTAAAACAGCTACAGGAAACCTAAAGTTCAAAATGCTGAAGTGAAAAATGGGAGATCACAACGAAGGGAAACACAAGCCCCTTATTTTGTAAATATTATGGTGATAACGCACAACATAAAATTTACCGTATTAACCATTTGTAGGTATACAGTGCAGTAGTGTTAAGTGTATACATGCTGTTGAGTAATGAGTTTCTAGAACTTGCTCCTCTTGGAGATCTGAAACTATACCCACTATCCAACAACTCCATTTCTCTCTCCCCTGGCTTCCAGAAACGACCGTTCTATTTTCTGTTTCTATAAGTTTGACTAATTTCGAACCTAATGTAAGAGAAATCATACACTATTTGTCTTTATGTGACTGGCTCATTTCAATTAGTATAATGTTTTCAAGGTTCATCGATGTTGCAGCATGTGACAGGACTGCTTTCTTTTTTAAGGCTCATAATATTATAATATTCCATTGCATGGATAGACCACATTTATTTAGTTAGGTGATTAATTAGTTATTGAGACAATCTCACTCTGTTGCCCAGGCTGGAGTGCAGTGGCATGATCATGGCTCACTGCAGTCTGACCCTCCCATTCTCAAGCGATCCTGCCACCTCAGCCTCCTGAGTAGCTGGGACTACAGTCACATGACAGCATGCCTGGATATTCATCTTTCTGTGGAACTGGTTGAGAAACAGGGAAGTAACAGTAAAGAAACTGTCTCAGAATAAATCTGGTGGCAGGAGAAGAGAATATGAGACACATTGTCCTCACAGAGCCTTGAAGAGTGTGATGGTAGTTGAGGGCCACACTGTTGTCTTAGAGTGAAGTGAGGAGAACTTACATTGGTTTGGTACTCATGGGAATGGCAGGAGGAATGAAATGTGAAAGCTCATTGCCAGCCAGAATCAAAATGGCTTGGTCTTTGTAGTCAACTATTAAGTGAGGAGGAGGAATTATTGGCTGACTTAGAAGAAGTAAAAAATGTGAAATATCAATAAAACACAAAGCTCATGATTTTAGTCAGGGTAAAGCTTAAGCACTGTGTGATTCTAGATAGATTATTGAGCAGTTTTGTTCCATGTATTTTATATCCCACATCTTCTAGCTATGACCCTATTTCTTTGTTTCTTGACATAGCCAAACATTTTTTAAACAGCTTTATTGTGATATAGTTTTTGTATGATAAGCCTCACCATTCAAGTGTACAGTTCAGTGGTTTTTAGTGTATTCAGAGTTACACAACCATTACCACTCCCTAATTTCAGAACATTTTCATCTCCCCAAAAAGAAACCCCGTGCCCATTAGCAGTCACGTCCTGTACCCGTCTCCCCCACCGTTGATCCTGGCAACCTCTGATCTAATTTCTCTCTGTAGATTTGCCTCACCTGGACATTTCATATAAATAGAATCATACAAAATGTGGCATTTCGTGACCGGCTTTTCTTTACAGTATTTATAAATGAAATGCCTGAAGAGGCTAAGCTTAGGATAGTGTTTGCTGTACAACTTTGACAACTGAATCTTGTTAAAGTTGAAAATATGACTGTGACTGTATATGTGGCATATTATCTTTAGATGACCCTTACTTCAATTATTATTATTATTATTTTTTTTTTTTTTTTTTTTTTTTGAGACGGAGTCTCACGCTGTTGCCCAGGCTGGAGTGCAGTGGCGCGATCTCGGCTCACTGCAAGCTCCGCCTCCCGGGTTCCCGCCATTCTCCTGCCTCAGCCTCCTGAGTAGCTGGGACTACAGGCGCCCGCCACCGCGCCCGGCTAATTTTTTGTATTTTTAGTAGAGACGGGGTTTCACTGTGGTCTCGATCTCCTGACCTTGTGATCCGCCCGCCTCGGCCTCCCAAAGTGCTGGGATTACAGGCTTGAGCCACCGCGCCCGGCCAACCCTTACTTCAATTATTAAGAATTTTTTCCCCTAGTAATCTTCAACTGTCTCAATATTCAGCAGGAACCCCTTGGAGACAAAGAGCAGTAGGAATTTGGAACACATATTGACAAAATGAATGTAATTTAATTTAGTACAGTAGTAAAGTCGAACACTTTTAGGTGTTGATGCTGCTGAAAGTGTATATTAAGGAAAAGTTTACTTACCTTACTTTTGGCGGAGGTGCTAGAACTACTTCTGTCTTGTGTTTAGATTTCAACAAACCTTTGCATAGGTATTATGTGGTTGTACAAATGTACTTTCTTTTGATCTGAAAATGCAAAAACTTCTTTTCTTCCCACTTTCTGAGACTCTGAAACCTTAAAGGAAGAGTGGAGTACTTTAAAGGAAAGGTGGTGGTGGCTGGGTAATGGGTAACAATGTCTACTGTATACTTCCTTTCCCAAAACAAGTCCCTGTCTGCCGTCAGCATTTCCAAAATGTGAAGATCAAGTGTAGTGTTAACTCATTAACTAATGACTAGACTTTGAGTGGTTGTGGAAGCAAAATCTCAGTGAGTGCCTGGATGTTCTAATTCTGTTAAATCAGTAAGTGCACATTCTATACAATACTCTCTTAGCCCAGTGGCAGATTTAAGGAGTGGGAGATAGATTTCTACATTTCAGAAATGAAATACATAAAGAATAAAAATTTTTAATCCATGGTTCTTTGCCTGAGTTTAATTTTTTGGAGAGTTTTTCTTTTAGATTTTCTTTCCCTTCCATTAAACTTTTACTTTGAAAGGTCCCAGGGTTTGGGCAAAGCAAGTGGGAAAGACACTGGCTTGGATTCTCCAGGATAAGGGAGTGAGAGGACTTCTTGCCCTCATTTTGTTATTGAATAATGTCATGATAACAATTATTAAGGTGAATAGTCTGCAGTAGAAGTGTTTAGATGCCTTCTCTGCAAAATAGTTTGGTTTAGTCAACACAAGGATGCCTCTGGATAGCTGGAATGGAAGATGTGCAGGCTGGGGTGGTCTTGGCAGGTTTTCTGGGGGGAGACACAGCATTTGGAAGGGTGGGAAGCAGAAGGAATCTCAGGCAAGGGAAATGTGTGGGCAGAGCCCCAGAGGACAGAACAGGTTGTGGTGGACTTGGTGTCCACATAGACCTAATTAGTGGTCTTAGCTTTTGTGTTTTCAAAATTACCACAGTTTGTGTTCTAAAACTGTCATTCCCTTGATTATATTTTAGGTATGCTATCTGTGTATTTTGAAATTTAAAGTAACAGTAAAGGAGAAACGAAATTATTTTGCTTGAGAAAGAGTTAAAAGGATAAAATGTCTTGATATAAGTAATTTTCTAATGGGAGATCTGGTACACCCCCAGAAGTTGACTTTGGTTCAGAGAATAGTCTTCAGATCTAGAAAGGATCTGAGGAGTCCCAGAGAGGAGCTACATGGTCTGAACCCTTTGATTCTCATGACAGAATGGATAAAAACAATTCCAACCATGAAGCAATGCAGATGTTCGTATTTTGGATAGGGTAAGGTCAGTGCTGTTGTCAGAGGAAAAACTCTTGGCCATCACAGGATGGGAGAGAAAGTTTCAGTTGTAAAGAATACTCAAGGCCGGGCGCGGTGGCTCAAGCCTGTAATCCCAGCACTTTGGGAGGCCGAGACGGGCGGATCACGAGGTCAGGAGATCGGGACCATCCTGGCTAACACGGTGAAACCCCGTCTCTACTAAAAAAAATACAAAAAACTAGCCGGGCGAGGTGGCGTGCACCTGTAGTCCCAGCTATTCGGGAGGCTGAGGCAGGAGAATGGCGTAAACCCGGGAGGCGGAGCTTGCAGTGAGCTGAGATCTGGCCACTGCACTCCAGCCCAGGCGACAGAGCGAGACTCTGTCTCAAAAAAAAAAAAAAAAAAAAAAAAAAGAATACTCAAATGCCATTTAAGGAAACGGGTTCTTCTGCGCCTATTCTTTGGAATATTTAGGGTTAAATTCTTAGTTTCTGACATCATAAAAATGTCAAAGTATCCTGTTCTAAGAGCCATTTCAAACAATTGACTAGAATTTCAGAGCAATTACATGAGAGTAATACCATTAGAATTTTTTAATTACTCATAGCCTATATCCCTAACCAGTATGTTCATGCTTGCATGTTCTCTTCTCATCTTTACTGTGTGCTTGCTTTCTGAGTAATGGCACGTAGAAATTGTTTAAGCAGGAACAATTCTGGAGATAATTTTGTATGTTTCCTTTTTTCTCTTTAAGGTATATATTGGGTAGAAGAGCATTATGTATGGAACTTCTCACGAAACAGGTGATTTTCTTATGATACTCAATTTTCACCCTCAATAGAGTGTTTTGATTATGTAAGCTAGATTTAAGCTAGATTCTCTTAAAGAAATTTTAGTGTGTGTTCTTTTTTTTTTTCATAGCCCCTACTTTCAAGAATGAAAAAGGTCAACCAGTAAAATGAGATTGTACTTGGTGGTGAATCTATGCTAGGATCGGCATTAAGAGTGACCTTTATTTAAGGTTCTAACTTGCTCATGGTTGGGCACTTAGAACGTCAGTTTGTTGTTTTTTGTGAGATTCTGGAAATGGTCCAATTTTACTTTTTCCCCTTGTCTCCAGACATTTTAACACTGATCTGCTGCTGTTGAGGTGCATGCCATTTTGTTAGGCCTTCTCAAGTGGGAATCAGGAATGCTGCTGTGTTCTAGAGATGTTTTGTTTCCTGTAGGGCTGAAGCAGTGCCTACTCAATAGAACCGGTCATCGTGCAAAGAAATGCCACCTGACTCAAAGGCAAATCCAGAGTGTAGCTTGGAGCAAAGAAGGTACTTTTATTAAGAATTTTATATAAACCATAAGATATATTTTATATTACTTTGTGCGCCTTCTTGTTACCTTAATTCTTTTTGAGAGAATTCATTTCATTTTCATTTGCTTTGCTTTCTTCTTGTTACAAAGATGATCTGTAGAAAATACAGAAGTAGGCCGGGCGCGGTGGCTCAAGCCTGTAATCCCAGCACTTTGGGAAGCCGAGACGGGCGGATCACGAGGTCAGGAGATCGAGACCATCCTGGCTAACACGGTGAAATCCCGTCTCTGCTAAAAAATACAAAAAACTAGCTGGGCGAGGTGGCAGGCGCCTGTAGTCCCAGCTACACGGGAGGCTGAGGCAGGAGAATGGCATAAACCTGGGAGGCGGAGCTTACGGGGAGCTGAGATCCGGCCGCTGCACTCCAGCCTGGGTGACAGAGCAAGACTCCGTCTCAAAAAAGAAAATATAGAAGTATAGGAAAATTAAAGATACTAACTGATAATCACTTAATGATTTAGTATCTGCTTGTTTAGTCTTTGTTATATTTACTGTAGACAAACATATCTACAGTTGTAAATTTATTATTGGTATGTATACCCTAGTAAGTTAAAAGTTATATATACTTTGAAGTTTTGCAAAGTTGAGTTCATATTATAGAATTAATTCCTGATGAACTTTTATGTGCTAGGCACTAGTCTTTTTATTTATTTATTTATTTATTTTTTACTTTTTTCCCCACTCTGTGCCTATGCTTACCAAGTCTTTTTAATTTTTACTTTTTATTTACTCTTTCAATCCTCTTAAGAACTTAAAAAGAGGGTATTACTAATATCTGCATCTTGTGGATGAGGTAACTCACGGTCGGTAACTTATCCAAGGTCACAGGTGGCAGAGCAAGGATTAAAACCGGACAGTCTGGCTGCCCAAGGCCCAACCAAGAGGAGCTGAGAGCCTGCACGGGGCAGAAGGATGTTGTTCAGGCTGGTTTTCGGTTCAGTTAACATGAAACGCAGGCTGTAACCTTCATTCCAGGACATTACCGCATTACCGAGAAAGCCTTCCAAAGCCATAGGTTTTTTACCATGAGCATGACTTTTAGCAAGAGTTTGTGGTTTAAAGGCCACATGGTGCTCTAACAAGCTTCCGTTCACGCTTATGGAGGGACTGGTAGTTGAGCTAAATAGTGAAATCCTGGAGCACACAGCCTTTAGGGCAGGTTCTGACCTATTTCTGTGGTGAGGAAAGACACCTGTCTTTCCTTGCTGCCCACAGCCTCCAGGTATTCACCTTCGGATTTTAATCTTCTGTGATCACATTCAGATGAGAGATCTGTTTTGTTTCTTCCAGGGTAGGAGGAAGTGAGTCACCAACAATACTAAGCAGTCTAGTCTTCTGTGTATAAATGAGCAAGGTTGGCCAGCCAAATTTGAGAACCTTGTGTAATTCTGAGATTCTCCAAGAGAATTCAAGAGAATGTCAGGATTATGCTTGGTGGTAAAGTGGGCTTATGTTAGTTGTCTCCACAGCTCTCATCAAAAGCAGACACAGATACTTTCTGTAGGAAATTATCTCTAACTTAAGCCTATAGTATTCCCGAAGATTAAGAGCAGGCAACTAGGAATTCAGTGAAATCATAGCATTCAAGTAGTCAACCCAACATACTTGAGAATGATCAGAAACAATGAATCATATGTTTCCCAAAGACTATAGGTTTTGGAATTATCAGATACAGAACACAGACTTCAAATATTAGAATTGTGAGAAAATAGTTACACGTGAAATCTAATATATGTAAAAAAAATTCACTCATAAAATTGAGGAAGCAGTAAGACCACCAGGAGTGATGAGGAAGATCTGAAACGAAAATGGAAGAAACAGAACTTACAGAAATAAAATATATAGCTGGGTAGGGTGGCTCACACCTGTAATCCCAGCCCTTTTTGGGAGGCTGAGGTGGGAGCATGGCATGAGCCCAGGAGTTGGAGACAAGCCTGGGCAACAGGGTGAGAACTTGTTTCTACAAAAAATACCTCACCATCACCAAAAAAAAAAAAAAAAAAGAAAAATTAGCTGGGTGTGGGGCACCTGCCTATAGTCCCAGCTACTCAGGAGGCTGAGGTGGAGGATCACTTGAGTTCAGGAGGCTGTGGCTGCAGGTTCATACCACTGCAGTCCAGCCTGGGTGACAGAGTGAGACTCTGTCCCAGAATAAAATGAAATAAGGAAGTAAAAAAAGTAATTGTTGAAATAAGAAATTCAGTGGATGGATTAGACACCAGAAGAAAGAATTCATTGGTTAGACAATTCTCTCCAAAAAGTATGTTAGTATGTTACACAGAGAGACTTGAGAATAGATGATTGAGCAGAAGTTGGTGGGGTTGAGGGGGAGAGGGAGATCAGAATAAGGTCTAAAATAAGTCTTAGTGGAATCCCAGGAGGAGATGTTAAAATTTTATTATAAAGTGAGAGAAATAGAAGTTCTTCTTTTGTTTTGTTTTTTTGAGACAGAGTCTCTCTTTGTAGCCCGGGCTGCCGTGCAGTGGTGCGATCTTGGCTCACAGCAAGCTCTGCCTCCCGGGTTCACACCATTCTCCTGCCTCTGCCTCCCAAGTAGCTGGGACTACAGGTGCCCACCACCACACCTGGCTAATTTTTTGTATTTTTAATAGAGACAGGGTTTCACCATGTTAGCCAGAATGGTCTCGATTTCCTGACCTTGTGATCCACCCGCATCGGGCTCCCAAAGTGCTGGGATTACAGGCGTGAACCACTGCACCCAGCACAAAAGCTTTGTGTTTTTACAGATAATTAGACTTGTTTCTTGTTTAAGAAAAAAAAAATCGTAACAAGAACTTAAGAGAATAAAACAAATGTTTTTGCAAAAAAGAGAAATCATTGTGATAATCTTATCTTATTGGAATGTTGGATAATATAGTCTGTTTCATTAACCATCAAGCATGCTATAGATTTTCCATTTTTATAGGCTCTGTATCTCAATTAAGGTAATACTGGTAATTTTTGTACTGTATTTGAAGATGAAAAATACAGACCAAAATCAAAGACGTTGCATAGAAGCTGGATAATGAAGACAGCTCTGGAGGAACACATACACACACACAGACACACACATATATAAAGTATACACACTTTTTAAAAAAAATTTTTAAAGCTTTTAAAACAAAAGCCGGCCCCTTCCCTCTCCCAGATTGGGCGGTCCCTTCCCTCTCTCTGAGTGGGTGGGGACAGTGGTTGCACGGGCAGCTTTCCTTGTGAGCCACAGGCCCCTCTGGACACATTGCTGCCTGCTGATTGGCCACGCCCCAATTCCCTTTCATCTTCTCATTGACCAATGGGCTTGGAGCATTAAGGCCACGCCCCTTTTCTGCATTCTACTGGAGTCCTGGTTACGCCTCCTCTGGTTCAGTCACTCAGCTGCCTGGTAGGTGACTGGAGGCGTTGATCAGTGCTCACTGGGATTTTGCTGACGTGGCCCCAATCCCGCTTCCCTTCCCACCCTGCGATGGCAGAAGAAACTCGACAGAGTAAACTGGCCTTAGCCAAGAGAAAGGTAAAAATGCACCAGGTCATGGCCCCCCAACCCAGCCACAGATCCCCTCTGATGACAAGACCACTACCAGAGTCCATATCACTCCTGAGGCACACCAAACTGGGCCCCCCAACCCGGGCACCTCTGGGCTGCCCCCACCAAAGTCTTGTCAATCAGCCCTGCCCCTTCAGCAAGAAGCCCAGTCCCTGCCCTCACCAATCACCCCAGGGTGACTTTGGGTGCGTGACTACTGGGGCTTCCCACTCCATTACTGGGCTCTCACCTCCTGCCTACCCAAACTTGACCTCCCTGGGTTCTTTGGGCTCACGTTTCCAAGCACCTGGGTCCTCCAGCCCTAGGCCCCACCCTCGCCAGTTGTCCCTGGGTGACTTTGGGCTGGTGATTCCTGGGGCTCCCTACTGCAGACTCGGTCCTCCCCTCCTGCTGCCTCAAGGTCAAACTCCCTGGGCTCTTTGTGCTGGTGTCTGCAAGGACCTGGGTCCCAACCCTGTGTTTCCCTCCCCCATAGTGGAGTGGGACTCGGACATTGCACTGATGTGCCCCACCCCCAACCAGGAGGAGTGGAATGTAGTGATGTCACAATCCGCCTACTAACTGTCATTACTGGAAGACCGGCCTTTGATCTTATGACCCAGTCCCCTAAGTGTTGTCACCCCATTTCTTGTTCCTCTAGTCACAGCACAAATTTGCAGCTGGAAGGGGAATGGAGACTATGGGATCTAGGAGCAAGCAGTTTCAGGCTGCCTCACTCCCTTAACATAGACATTGACAGGGGGAAAAGCCTACACTTCCCCCGTGAGCTCAAAACGTTGACAGTATCTCTGGGTGGCGATAGGAGAATGGTTTTGTTTTGGTTTTCTCCCAGGCTTCTACTTTCCAGAGAGATTTTAACATTTTTTTTCTGAGTTCTCCACCTCATATTCTAATTCTCCATGGTTCTGGGACCAGACTGCCCTTCAGTCTGTGGTCTCTGAAGTGAGATTTGCTCATCTTCTGTGGAATAGATCTTGGGAAACTGAACTTGACAGCTTGAATCTTCCTCATATTATCTTGACCTGGGGAACTTTGAGTGCCACGGGATAAATGTGAGACATCTTTCTGAAGCATCAGGTTCCCTTGATTCTCTTGAGATCAGGAGAAAAAACATTAATGTACTTAGGGATGACAGTCACATAGGCTTCTGAGAGTATACCAGACTTCTCTCTGAAATGAGGCTTGGGTTGTCCTCTTTCTGATGAATTCCCAGATTTAACAGAAAGACTGCCTTCTGCCATGAGGACACATTGATATAAAAGTTTGAGAGGTACTGGTGCACTTCTTGATACTAACAGATGTGTGAGGATGTATGACTCTAAACCATGCAGTGCCTGCCTACCTAATGTTTACTTTTCTACCTCTACCTCTGGTTTTGGTCCCTGGCAGCTGCTGATTCTTGGCAAAACCCCAGAGCTTGGAGTCAGAAGACTGAGTTTCGAAGTTCCAGTATCACCTTTTTTTTCTTTTTTTTTTTTTTTTTTCCTAGCCATTATATCAATCCCTCTCAGTCACTAAATGATGGTGACAACACCTTGTACAGTTGTTGGTGTCATTAAATCAGATGGTGTATAAGAGCATTTTGTTAAAACTATAAGGGAGGATGTGGCTGTAGGGGCCGATAGTTCTCATGAGGATTACTGCTCTTCTTTCCCACAGTTAAAAGAATATTGGCAGAGAAACAGCCCTGGTGGTCCAGCAGAAGCGAAGAAGAACGGGAAAACAAATGGCAGTGTCCCTGAGACAGCCACTTCTGGTGGTTCCCACTCACCTGGGGATGTGAGTCTTGGCTGACCAGGCTCCTGGGGACAGGGGGCCCAAGGGGCAGTAGAGGGTAATTGTTAAGATTGTGAATGGACTGTTGGGTACTGGTTCAGAATTCTGGTTTTGAATCCTGCCTCTCCATCTGCTAGGGATATGATTTAGGGCAAGTTGCTTGAGCTCTTTGGGTCTCTCTTTGCACATCTGTGTAATAGAGGTGGTATTATTGTTTGACTTCCATTTGTGAATTTTAAATGAGATTTGTTATTGTTTTAGGTTTTTTTTTTTTTTTTTTTTTTTTTTTTTTTTGAGACTGAGTCTGGCTCTGTCGCCCAGGCTGGAGTGCAGTGGCCGGATCTCAGCTCACTGCGAGCTCCGCCTCCCGGGTTTACGCCATTCTCCTGCCTCAGCCTCCGGAGTAGCTGGGACCACAGGCGCCCGCCACCTCGCCCGGCTAGGTTTTTGTATTTTTTAGTAGAGACGGGGTTTCACCGTGTTAGCCAGGATGGTCTCGATCTCCTGACCTTGTGATCCGCCCGTCTCAGCCTCCCAAAGTGCTGGGATTACAGGCTTGAGCCACCGTGCCCGGCTTATTGTTTTATGTTAATCCCTAGTACATGGCCTACTGTAAACACCCAGGACACCAGGATATGGTCATTGCTGTTTGATTTTCCTCATCCCCAGTCTCAAGGGGAAGCCAGGACAATGAGAACAGCCATTTGCCATCAGGAGTCACAGAAAGGCCCCCAGGGTGGGATGATGGGGAGATAAGAACCATGAGAGAGGTTGGCACAAAGGAGTTATGGGACGAAGGGTCCAAGATAGGCAGAAAAGAAAATGTTGCCCATTGATGGGGAAAAAAGGAAGTCAGAGGGCTTAGACACTGAGGGGGACAGAACATCTCCATGTGCACTCTCACCTCTTGTAGTCAGCAACAGGTATCGACGGAGAGGGCCCTATGTCATCTGCACCCCTCAAGGATCTGGAGGTAAGAGGCTCTGGGTGGAGGGGCAGTGACCCTGCAGGCCAATCCTCCAACCTCCTCCCACAGCAGGGACTGGGTGCCTCTCTGCCAGCTGAGACAGCCCACACACACCCCAGCCCTAATGATTGTTCTCTCTACCTCTCCCCCGACTCCTCCTCCACCTCCTCCTCTCTGCATGTGCCTCAGAGCCCGTCCCCAGAACTAGCAGCTGCCCTGGACTCGAGGTCTGTCAAAATCAGTCACCTGAAGAACACCATCAAATCTTTGGTAAGAGTCCAGTGGGGTCCCCTGATTCCAGTCTGACAATCCTGGGCTCCAGTTTCCCCTTGGGACCCTGAAGAAAGGGACTGGGGGCCCCTGGTGCCAAGGGCAAATAGGGAGCTGGGGCACCCAGACCTCACCTGGAGGGACCCCAGAGCACGTACCATGGCTCTTCTTTTGCTGCCCTCTTTGCCAACTCTCTCCTCTCCACACACCCCTGCTCAAGTCCTTGCTACACACGCCCTGGGGTTGTTGCCTCTTGGGGGAGTGTAAGCCTGACTGGTTGTCAGGGGCCCTGTATTTCTGCCGTGACTCAGTCCCTAATTTGCTCTTTGATTCTGGACAAGCCGCCTCTCCTTTCTGGACTCGGGTTTCCAGAGGAGGTAGTGAGTATCTAAGGTTTCTGTTAGCTCTGAGAGTCCGAGATTTAAAGGCCGCCTAGAATGGAAACCTCAGGGCCAAGGGCTGCTGTCTGTCCTTTTCCATCCTATATCTGCTGTGAAGAGCCGTACCTGGCCCGTACGTGCTCAGTCAATGTTTATTGAATGAACACACTTTTCTAAATCACAAGCAGGCAGGAGGGGGGTGCCTTTCTCCAACTCCATCTCTAGAGGATTGTGTTCCTGTCCTCTCAAGAGATTCCACATTCAGACTTTGAGTTCTGTGGCTATGGGTGAAAACCAACAAAGACCCAAATCCTCTGTCCTTGGGAGCTTGAGGAGAGTTGACCAGTTCGTGTTTCCACTGGGTCTGAGAACTTTGCCTTTAAAATCCATTCCTGGCCCCACCTACCGCTTCCTGGTCTGGAGAATAGAGTTGAGGGGGCCACCCTCCATCACCTTAATTTGACTCTCCCCACAGAAACAACAGAAGAAACAAGTGGAACATCAGCTGGAAGAAGTAATGTGATTTCTTTTTTTCCTCGCGACATGACGGCTGGGTTTGGGGGGCACTCAGATGTAGAGGCCCCAGTCTCGTCTCACCCACTCCCAGCCTGGGGAAGAAGGCTCACCCCTCAGATTCTACCCCATCCCCACAGGGTCCCAGATAACCTGGTCTCATGGGTGGGCCTGTCCTGGGGCATTGGTGGCATTCTGGGGGCATGTCTCTTGCTGTGCCATCTCTGCCTCCCCCTGGTAAGAGCTCTGTCTTCCTCTTCCTATAGGAAAAGAAGGCAAACAATGAGAAACAGAAAGCCGAAAGGGAGCTAGAGGTGAGTGGAGGGTGTGAAGTTTTCTCCTGTCCTCCGGGGAATGTTTCTTTCCTTCTCTTCCAGCACTTGCTTGGCTTTTCTCCCAAAGGTTCAAATCCAGACATTGAACGCACAGAAAGGGAAACTAAGTACGGACCTGTATCGCACGAAACGCTCGCTCAGATACTTTGAAGGTGGGAATCTGGGCGCCCTGTCATCCTTCAGCCTGGCACTTTGACAGGTCTTTAGGGGAGTCCTTTGGGACCCATCTCACATCTGTCATTACAGAACAGACCAAGGATCTGGCTGCCCGCCTGCAACATTCATTGCAGCGTAAAGGAGAGTTACAGCGGGCTCTGTCTGCTGTCACCGCCACTCAGAAGAAGGCGGACAGAGTGAGTCTGACCACCTGCCCCGTCCCCTGGGAGCCCGGCTTCGCAGATGGAGGAGTGAGCCTAAAGGTCCCTTCTGCAGGATGGAGTGTCCTGCCCAGAAGGCGGCATGGCCATTCCTCACTGCTTTTGTGTCTGGTTGTTAGAGGCAGCCTGGGGCTGAGTCAGCTGCTGTGGGTGAGTTGGGGGGTGCGGTGGGGAGCGAGTACTGGACACTGAACTTGGAGGCCAAGTGCCTGCCCTGCCCTTACCTGGCTGTGGTCTTGGCCAAGTCCTAGGTGCGGTTGGGTACTTTACTCGTGAAGATACAGAAGAGTACCTTTAGTATGTTACCATTTCTGTAGAGAGAGGAAACCTGTGTGTGTGTGTGTGTGTGTGTGTGTGTGTATGTGTGTGTACATACTATGATAATATACAGAAAACATGTCTGCAAGGTTCATAAAAAACTCAGGAGAGAGCCATAGGTGGCTGGGAGATACTTCCCTTCTGTACCTTCTGAGTTTTGAACTATGCGAATGTATCATCCTTTCAAACAGTGAACAAAAGATTCATTTTCCCCTTCCTATCTGTACCCCCATCCCCAGCAAGAAAAATGGGCTTAGAGAATTGGATAGAGCTGGGCGTTCAAATCCCAGCTCTGCCTAAGTGATGTTAGGCAAGTGCTTAACCTCAAATACTCCATGTGTTTTCATGTACACAATAGAGGTCATCATAGTAACTGTCTCCTATGGTGGTTGTGAGAATAAATGGGATTGCTAGCATGGTACCTGGTGAAACACTCCATAAAGGTTCAGACAGTGGTAGTAATAACAGTAATAACAATAGCAATATTATCTGATCTCTCTGGGTCTCTGTTAGCCAGCTGTAAATTCGATCTCTTTCCCTGTCCCTTCCAACTTTACTGAGTTCTTTTAAAAACCAGACCACAGACTTGGAAATGCCTCGATCTTTACTGACTGAGTTGCATATTAAGCCTAGCCCTAGCCTGTTTAAGGGGCACTGTATGGAATGGCCCAGGTTCCCCAGATAGAAACTTCTCACTCTTCACCATCCAGTCCTCGAGCCGCAATAAAGCACGTATGGAGTGGAAGTTAGAGCAGTCCTTACGGGAGCAGGCACTGCTGAAAGCTCAGCTGACACAGGTGAGATTTTGCAGAGGCAGGGAGGGAAGGAAGATGACCACAGGTGGCCAGGAGCAGGTGAGGACCAGTGACAGCCCTTCCTAACTTCTGTGCCCATTCTTGCAGATGAAGGATTCACTCAAACAAGCCCATCTAGTGAGAGACGAATATGTTCAACATCTAAAAGGAGAGAGGGCCCGGTGGCAGCAGAGGATGAGAAAAATGTCCCAGGAGGTGAGATCTGACCCTTCAGCCCCGCCACCTTAGATAGGTCACTGGATGTTTCTGGGCATCTGTAACATGGGAATATACAGCAAGAGGTGGTCATGGGTCGGGGCTTTGTGGAGGTGGGGGCAGAGAGGGAGATGGCAGCCTGTCCAGCCACCAGCCCCTCTCTCCAGGGCCCTTTATCCCTGTGCTTTGGGCAGGTTTGCACACTAAAGAAGGAGAAGCAGCATCACATGCGTCTGGTAGAGAAGCTGGAGAGGAGTTTGTCGAAACTAAAAAACCAGATGGGTACGATGGGGCTGATGTGACCTGGGAGCAGGCCTGGCATCGGAGGGGGCTCTGGGGGTGGCTTAGAATGCCCCAGGGAGGTGGGTGGATGGAAAGGCTTTGAGGCAGAAGGAAAGAGGTCTGTGCCAGGAAACAACAAGTCTTGTTATCTCCATGAGCCTGAGTGTCCCCATCAGCAAAGAGGGCCCGTTGTCAGCCACCCACAGTGCTCTCCATCTGAAAGTGGTTTGGAAGATTGGCTGCCATCCGGGTGCGAGGAATCATTAGCAGTGAGGCCAAGTTTGGGGAGCCTGAGAGGAGCTGTGCACCAAGAGGAGGGTTTTTTTTTTGTTGTTGTTTGTTTTGTTTTGTTTTTGTTTTTGAGAATCCAGAGGCCCTTATTGTCTGCTTCCTTTCTCAGCTAAACCCCTGCCCCCGGAGCCCCCAGCAGTGCCCGCTGAGGAGGAGCTGCAGCACCTGAGGAAGGAACTAGAGAGGGTGTCAGCAGAGCTCCAGGCCCACGTGGAAAACCATCAACACGTAAGTCCCCTGAACCAGCCACAAAAGGAGAGGCTTCAGGAGCAGGAGGAGAGGCTTCAGCAGCTGGCCGAGCCACAGAGCGGCGTCGAGGAGCTGCTGCATTGCCCCACCTGCGGAGCCTGCCCTCCTCCCTAGCCCTCCAGGGCTTTGTTTCCCCACCTGTAAAATGGGGCAGTGTAGCCCTCACGTGAAATGTTACTTTTAAAGGCACCTGTGAGCCACAGCCCTGCTCTGGTAGCTGTGGGAGAGAGGGGATGATTTTTCTAACCTGCCTCCACCCTTCCCCGTGCCATGGGAGTCAGACACCAACTTCTGGGGTCCCCAGCTGCAGTGGGTGGCAGCTGATTGCTTCTCTCTGTCCAGAACAATGAGAACAAGAGCGCACTGCAGTTGGAGCAGCAAGTGGAGGAGCTACAGGAGACGCTGGGCGAGGTGAAGTAGATTGTAACCCCCACCCCATCCAAGAAGGGCTGGGAAGCGGGCACCAGCCTCTGGGGAGGGGAGGTGCCAGGCCAGAAGCAGCTCCGGCCTGGGGGCAGGTGACCTCAGCACCCTCCAGGGCAGTCTTATGACCCTTTCTTCCTTCCTGCCCTCTGACTTTTAGAGGTGGGTAGCCCTGGGCTCCTCCCAGGTCTGGACATCATCATCCCAGCTAGAGGCATGAAGCCCCCCAATCATAGGGGAACAGACAGTGGGATAAGAGGCTCCTTATGCCAGGCACGGTGGCTCAGGCCTATAATCACAGCACTTTGGGAGGCTGAGGCAGGAGAATCTCTTGAGGTCGGGAGTTTGAGATCAGCCTGGCCAACATGGTAAAATCTCATCTCTACTAAAATTACAAAAAAAAAAAAAAATTAGCTGGACAAGGTGGAGCATGCCTGTAATCCCACCTACTCAGGAGGCTGAGGCATGAGAATCGCCTGAGCCCAGGAGATGGAGGTTGCAATGAGCTGAGATTGCACCACTGCACTCCAGCTTGGGCCACAGAGTGACACTCTGTCTCAAAACAAAACAAAAATGCTCCTTAGATTGAAACTGGATTCCAACCTCGGTTCCACTGATCACCATTCAAGTACTTTGCATCTCTAAGTCTCTGTTTCTTTTTGAGATGGAGTCTCACTCTGTTGCCCAGGCTGGAGTGCAGTGGTGCAATCGCAGCTCACTGCAAGCTCCATCTCCCGGGTTCACACCATTCTCCTGCCTCAGCCTCCCGAGTAACTGGGACTACAGGCGCCTGCCACCATGCCCAGCTAAGTTTTTGTATTTTTTAGTAGAGACTGGGTTTCACTGTGTTAGCCAGGATGGTCTTGATCTCCTGACCTCATGATGTGCTCACCTCAGCCTCCCAAAGTCCTGGGATTACAGGCATGAGCCACCACGCCCAGCCACCTCTGTTTCTTTAACTTCAAAAGGAAGGTAGCATTTTCCTTACAGAGGAGCTGAGGATTAAATTAGATAATACATGGAAAGCATTAGGCCTGTAGCACACTTAGCAGATGGTAGCTGGCTCCCACTGCTTTTCCACCAGTCTGTGGCCTACAGTTTAAATGGTGAAGTAGGGTATGAGATTTGAGGCTGAGGAAGGAAGCATGGGGTTCTAGGAAAGGGAGACAGTCACTTAGGCCTGGAGTAAGGGGCCAGGGCCCTGGGCAGGCGACAGAGCCCCACAGTGCCCTCGCCACCCTATTAATGGGCCCAGAATCTGGAAGCCAGCCGCCACTTGCCCTCACACCCAGGGTCTTCCTGCAGGTGGAGCTGAAGAGCCAAAAGGCTCAGAGTCTACAGCAGCAGCCAGACCATTACCTGGGTCACCTGCAGCAGTCCGTGGCCACCTATCAGCAGCAGGTGGCCGCCTATCAGCATCTGACCTCTGAGAAGGAGGCGCTGCACAGGCAGTTACTGCAGCAGACCCAGCTAATGAACCAGCTGCAGCAGCAGGAAGCTTGGGGCAAAGCGGTGGCCGAGATGGCCCGCTGAAAGTTACAGGAGACCCAGGGAGGGAGCTGCTGAAGACGGGACCATGAGGGGGACGACCTGGCAAACTCAGTGCCTTGTCACTCTTTCCTGGCCCCTTAGGAGCACCTGGAGGCTGCCAGGCAGCAGAATCAGCAGCTGCAGGACCAACTGAGCCTCATGGCTGTCCCTGGGGAAGGTACGGGAGGCCACTCAGAGGAAGAGGACAGAGCCCCAGGAGGAAGGGGGGACTGTTAGCAGCACAGGATTGAGGAGTTGGAAGAGACCTTTAGAACAGCTGGTCATTATGCCGACCGGGTGCCTGCACTAAGTTCGGCATCAATATGGCGACCTCCTGGGAGCGGTGGGGCCACCAAGTTGCCTAAGGATGGCTGAACTGGCCCAGGTCAGAAACGGAGCAGGTCAGAACTCCTGCACCGACCGGTAGTGGGACTGTGCCTGGGCGGTATAGCAAGATCTTGGTACTTAAAAGGAAAAATAAAGAACAGTAGCCGGGCGCGGTGGCTCATGCCTGTAATCCCAGCACTTTGGGAGGGCGAGACGGGCGGATCACGAGGTCAGGAGATCGAGACCATCCTGGCTAACACGGTGAAACCCCGTCTCTACTAAAAAATACAAAAAACTAGCCGGGCGAGGTGGCGGGCGCCTGTAGTCCCAGCTACTCGGGAGGCTGAGGCAGGAGAATGGCGTGAACCCGGGAGGCGGAGCTTGCAGTGAGCTGAGATCCGGCCACCGCACTCCAGCTTGGGTGACAGAGCGAGACTCCATCTCAAAAAAAAAAAAAAATAAATAAATAAATAAATAATAATAAAAAAAAATAAATAAAGAACAGTAGCTTATTCCTCTCTAGGAGGGGCTGGCTCAGGGTTACATAGTGAGGGTGGAGGCAGAGGTGGGCCCACAGTACCTGCCTTGTTGGGTTGTCTGAGGAGCCCTCTGGCCACCCCCTACAGGAGATGGAGGAGAACATCTGGACAGTGAGGAGGAGGAGGGACCTCGGCCCATGCCGAGCGTCCCAGAAGACCAGGAGAGCTGGGAGGCCATGGTGAGCCTGACTCCCCCCGCACCGATTTTGCCACCTTCCTCTGTGGTCCCTGCAAGACCCCTTTATGCTCTTACTTTCCCTGCCTTCTGATTTCTCTGGACCCTCATCCCTTCCGAGAGCCAGTGGTCAGACACCATTTCACCTGTGACGAACTGAGGCCCCAAGGGAAGGGGCTGCGCTCCACCCCTCTGCCCCGTTTGTTCTGTGTATGTCCCTACAAGAATGCTCACGTCTTGCCCTCAGGTGGCATGTTTCAAATCCGCTGGAGCCAGTGCCCAGGAGGAGCAGGCACGGTTACGAGAGCGGGTGACAGAGCAGAGGGTGTGCTGCCAGCACCTGGCTTACCTGGTGGCCTCGGCCCAGAAGGAGCCAGAGGCAGCGGTCCCAGCCCCAGGGACTGGGGGCGAGTCTGTGAGTGCGGAGACCCACCGGGCCCTGCAGGAAGTCGTGGAGAAGCTGGCCCATGCCAGGACTCACCTCCAGCTTCTCCATGACTTATTTGAAAATGCCACCTGAGGGCAGGTCTCTGCCGAGATGTGACCCCATTATTTTGGCTCCAGAGCGGCTTTATGGACCACCGGGAGGAGATGGCGGACCTGAGTGAGCTGGTGGAGAAACCCGAACTTCCGTTCATCGAATACTGGGGAGAGAGATGCCATCAGTGAGTGGGAGGCCAGGGCAGGGCAGGGGGAGCTGCAGGGCCTTCGGAGGGGCCCCAGCGTCTGAGCCCTGTCCTCCCGCAGGAATGTTCATCAGCTTCTAACAGAGGCAGGGGGCAGTGCCGAGGATGCAGCAATGGGAGGAGGACATCATCAGGCTGGTCCAGCACAGGGAGGAGATGAAGGTAGGGTGTGCAACATCTCTGCCGGGGTGGGGGTGGGCGTGGGGGTGGGCGCCGGCAGCGGTGTGACAGCTGAGCACCCCTCCCTCCAGGTGAAGCTGCTGGCGCTGCAGGAGATGCTGTTATGGTTGGCAGCGACTACAACAACAAGCACAGCAAACTCCTGATCTCTGCCCAGAACCCTGCTCATGAGCCCCGTCCAGGAGCCCCAGCCCCCCAGGAGCTTGGGGCTGCCCACAAGCATGGCGGTGAATAGAGCCCTCAGGCGGGGCGGGCAGGCAGGAGCAGGGGGTGCTGGCGCTGCACTCAGATCCCCGCCTCCCTCTCTCCAAAGATCTTTGTGAGCTGAGCCTCAGCGTCAGCGCCGAGACTGGGCAAGGAGAGGCCAGGGAGGGGTCTCCCCACGACAACCCCACTGCACAGCCCATCGCGCAGGAGCACCAGGAGCACCAGGAGCACCCAGGCTTGGGCAGCAACCGCTGCGTGCCGTTCTTTTGCTGGGCTTGGCTGCGGAGAAGAAGGAGATAAACATCACCGTCATCAAAGAGCTGGTCAAGAAACTTTTTAAAAAGAAACAAAGTTATGGGGTTAATCTCCTACACAATTCATTTAGTTCATTTGAATGTTAGAGCCACTCTTGATTATTTGTGTTTCTAGTTTGTAGTTTAAGTTTATTTGTAAAAAGTTAAAAGAGATTGGGTCTCTGTGGCTTTCACTGAGGTTCACTCTGGCATCCTTTAGCATTTTCTTTTTTAATTTCATAATTGTAGGTCATTAGCATGTGTATCGAGTTTGCCCTTACGTGGTGGGAGTTCAAACACCCAAAGACCCACTGTTTGCACAGAACTATTCTCGCTGGTTTGGAATAGGCTGCCATGCTTTTGTAATGTTATTATAGCATGTATGTTCATTACAGAATTCAGATAAAATTTGCTTATGTTCTGCTACTGTTTGATCCAATCTTAATCACAGTGAGCCCTTCATTAGCTCAATATGTGGTTTGCCCTCAAGTGTGCACTGTTGATTACTTTGTAGGGACATATTTTGTGCAGCATTTATGTGATCGTGCCTATGCATGAGGAATGAATGAATTTCAGTCACACATTCCCTAAATCATAACTTGATGATGCTTGGGAAAGACTCAACAGTTAAAACTTCATGAGGTTCTAATGTCTGTGTCCAAAACACATCACAGTATTAGGATGTAGGGAGATATGTACGTGTGCTCCCTGGGGTGGGGATTTCTAGTTACTAGACCATCTCCATTTTCAGCATTTGGCATCCTCATGATACTTTTATAAATATGACGTTAACAGGAGACTAAAATACGATTTTACTGATGAATAACAGATTTGCCTGCATTCACTGAAAGAGCGCAAATATTGGGTCCTGTGACTTCAACTGATTCTTCCAAATTGTATGAATATATCAGTGTATTAGATAAGCCCAGTTTCAGAATAATAAAGAAAAAATGTTAGACCAAATAATGCGACTAATTAACAGTGGTACAATTTCTAGCCCGTGGGTTTAAAATGCGCTTAAAGTCCTGTTCTTGCCTTTTATTTTCTGAACTTCCTGCTTTTGCATTCTTTGAGTTCAGTTTAAAGACCGTTACTTTAAGTCCATTTTAAACCCTCAGGCTAGAAATTGGACCACTGTGAATTAGCCACATTATTTTGTGTAATGTTTTTTTCTTTATCATTCTGAAACTGGGTTTTCCGAATACATTGATAAATTATTTCAAAGCTACTTTTGTCGTTGAAATCACTTCACTTTTACCCTGATAAACATCAGTGACTGGGCATGACCTTCAGATAGTGTTTAGCATCTGTGACCAATCTGACCATACTGTGTTCATCAGGTGCTGATGGGTTAAATCACACGCTGGCATATTTCAGCTGAATGTCCATCTGGAAAATAAATTTACTGTGTTAACTGAAATTGCACTCTTTGTGTAGGTATTTGGCATATATTTAAGAAACAGCTAAAAAGGATGGAAATCGTAGGACAATAACTTAAGTCTTTCTTCAAAGTGCACGCAGTCTTTTGCGATACCTCATTCAGCCAAGTATTTGTGCTCTTCCTCATTCAGTGTAAGGCAGCTTTCAATTTGCTTAGAAGGCAACATTGGAAGGTTAGAGTTCATCAGAAACATAGAATGTTAAAATGTGAGTTCAACTG
Source organism: Macaca thibetana thibetana (assembly GCF_024542745.1). Classification (NCBI taxonomy): domain Eukaryota; kingdom Metazoa; phylum Chordata; class Mammalia; order Primates; family Cercopithecidae; genus Macaca; species Macaca thibetana. Next base: position 116,977,893 of record NC_065584.1, read on the forward strand.
ACTAAATTTGAATTTTCTTAGGAAGAATCAAAACACCTATTTAAAGATTGCAATATATAGTAACCATTTTTAAAGTATTTGATTAAACCTGATAGGTTTTCCAGAAATGAAAAAAAAAAAAAAATCAGCTCTAATACCAAAGCTGATTTTTAGAAAATTTGAACATGTAAATCCGCCCTATCCATAATATAGTTTCTCTAAAACTTTATCTTAGTCATTTTAAAATAATATAACTATTAAAAAAGTAACTGCTATCAATGTTCTGAAATAAGTTAAAACATTTTAAAACATGAACACTGTAGTTTAAAAGAAACGGTGGGAAGGAAAAGTAGAGAAAGAAATGCCAATTCCAGTCCAAAGCTTTATCTGCCAAGTTTTCTTAGAATGACTTTTAGCAATTTATGAATTCTTGTAAACAATGTATAAGGAAATACTGAAAGACTTTTGCCTAAAGTGGCATTATTGTCTGCTGGTGTCATGCTACTGTAATGTAATAAATTCTTAAGTTGTTGCAAAGTGCTGTTTTTGCCTTAAAATTTTATTTTGCGTGTCTTGAAAACTGTGGTATTAAAGGTATTGATACTGTGCAAATGCTGGGCATGCCTGGCATGAGATAATCTCTTTCATTTTTACAAACTTGTAATAAAACTATGCAAGTGTTTATTAAAAGAACACAAAATAGAAAAAGTTATGGGATTAAAAAAAGTTTATGGGGTGAAAAAGTTATGGGATAAAAAATGTAAAAAAGTTGTGGCAAAAAAACCTTTGGCAAAAAAGTAGAAAAAAGTTTCATGAAAAGTTGCAAAAAAATTATGAAAAAGAAGTTCTGGGATTTAAAAAACAAGTCATGGGATAAAAATAAAAATTAAAAGCAGGCCCCTGTCAGCAAAACTTGGAGAGGTGGGGCTGAAGTCTCCACCGCCACCATGTCCCTACCACCCCTTCCCAGTCACCCCTTTACAATTAGGGTAGCAAGACAAGACCTCTGTCCAATGGGGAAAGACAAATAGACCCTTTGCCACCTTGACCAGGGCTGAGTCCTTACATTTCTGGATGACAATGATTGTTATTTAAGAGCCAGAGGCTGGTGGAGTTGGTTTGTTTGGAGGTCTGACGGCCTCATTACTCTCACCATAGCAACTTTTCCCTCAGCAGGGCTCCCAGCTTCTTATTCAGAGAGGTAGCTGAGGCAGGACAGTGGGGCTAACTGTGGACCACGGAGGACACAGGCTGCTGGGGTGGCCCTTCTTCCCCAGGGTACGTATTGTGTCTGTGTAGCGTTTTGTATATTCCAGACGGTAGGGCCGCCTCTGTATCGTATCTAGCGGTGGTTGGAGCTGGCTCATAGGGAGGAGGTTCTAATGATTATTTGTGGCTGGAAACTTATTTATTGCTAGCATAGGACAGAGGAAGGAGGCGGGCATGGGGTCGTGGCTCCCTGGTGATGCGACTCCTGTTTATTTTGCTTTTTATTTTGGAATAAACGGATTTAGCCATACTCCTCGGCCTGGTGTGTTCCCGTTTCCCTCACTGGGTCCTGGAGTTTGTGCCACCGAACGAGGAGCCCCAGAGTGTCTTGGGCATGTCCAGCTAGGCTGTTGGGGACCTTCCAGGCTTGTTACCTGTATGCTGCCTGGTGGCGCCTGGGGGATTCCACGGGGACTGCCATGGCGCCTACGGGGCGCGGTCCGGCCCTGACAGCCAACAGGCTCAGAAGCCTGATGTAGCGGTGGCCGGGAAGACAGGTACCAGCACCTAAGGGCACTGACTTCCACCCAGCCCAGGCGTCTTCCATTCCGTCCCCGTGCCTCCCTCTCCTGTCTGCACCTGGTGGCCTCTTCTGTCTGTCCCTCCAGAGTGCCAGCTGCCCCGCAGGCTCCCTCCAGGCTGCGTTCATGGCCCTGCCCCCTGGTGGCCAGAGCCGGCTTCACAGGATAAGAGCCAGGGAAGCTCCAGGGGCTTTCCAGGAAAAGTGTCCCTTGGAAAGGGTATGGCCTTTTCACCGCTCCCGACAGCACCCTAGAAATGGCTTGGCCTTTCCCCTCCCCTGAGCTTCATAGAGAACACAGCCAGCAGAGGACACATTTCCCTGCCATCCAGAAATGGGTGTGATTCTCAGCCGAGGGACAGCAGGACTGGTAGAGACTGTCAGGCCACACCGCTGCCTGCACAGCACTCCCATGCTTGGTGGGGGCGGGAGGGATGGCGGGGGCTGGCTCTCTGCAGGCCGGGCAGGACAAGGAGGCTCACTGGAGGTGCTGCACTTTGGAGGGGCAATGTCAGGGGACAGCTTTCTCTTGTTGGGACACAGGACTCCAGAAGGACAGCACGGCGACTGATTCCCAGCACTAGAGGCGAGGCGGCCAGCCACATGTAGGAGAGTGTGTGTGTGTGTGTGTGTGTGTGTGTGTGTGTGTATTCCTTCCTGCCTGCCTTCCTCCTTTCCTTCCTTCCTCCCTTCCTCCGTCCCTTTCTCTCTCTCTCTCTCTTTCTCTCTCTCTCTCTCTCTCTATTTCTCTCTTTCTTTCTTTCTTCTTTTTTTTGATGGAGTCTTGCTCTGTTGCCCAGGCTGCAGTGCAGTGGTGCGATCTCGGCTTACTGCAAAGCTCCGCCTCCCGGGTTCACACCATTCTCCTGCCTCAGTCTCTGGAGTAGCTGTGACTACAGGCACCCGCCACCATGCTCGGCTAATTTTTGTATTTTTAGTAGAGATGGGGTTTTGCCATATTGGTCAGGCTGGTCTCAAACTCCTGAACTCAAGTGTTCCACATGCCTCGGCTCCCAAAATGGTGGAATTACACGCATGAGCCACTGTGCCCAGCCAGGACTTTTAGCTTATGAGAAGAAAAAGAAACATTGTAAATCAAGAGGTAAAAACAAATTTTAAATCTGAATTGGGGCCAGGTGCAGAGGCTCACGCCTGTAATCCCAGCAGTTTGGGAGGCCAAGGCGGGCGGGTCACCTGAGGTCAGGAGTTTGAGACCAGCCTGGCCAACATGGTGAAACCCTGTCTCTATGTCTCTATGAAAAATACAAAATTAGTCAGGCATGATGGTACATGCCTGTAATCCCAGCTACTAAGGAGGCTGAGGCAGGAAAATCACTTGAACCCGGGAGGCAGACGTTGCCATAAGCAGAGATCGCGCCATCGCACTCCAGCCTGGGCAACAAGAGTGAAACTCCATCTCAATAAAAAAATCTGAATTGGAAAGGTATAAAAAAACTCCGAATTCTTCTCTTTTTAAGAAACAATAGTACCTAGATCTGACCTTTGAAAAGCTCCACAAGAAAAAAAGAAATCCTAGAGAACGTAGACTGCATTCTCTAACTACATCTAACAAAAAGTAAACAACATTTTTTATAGAAGTGGTTTCAAAACTAGGGACTGACTATTCCCAAAACAAGCCTGTGAAAGCTCACTGCCGGCCGGGCGCAGTGGCTCAAGCCTGTAATCCCAGCACTTTGGGAGGCCGAGACGGGCGGATCACGAGGTCAGGAGATCAACACCATCCTGGCTAACACGGTGAAACCCCGTCTCTACTAAAAATACAAAAAACTAGCCGGGCGAGGTGGCGGGCGCCTGTAGTCCCAGCTACTCAGGAGGCTGAGGCAGGAGAATGGCGGGAACCCGGGAGGCGGAGCTTGCAGTGAGCTGAGATCCGGCCACTGCACTCCAGCCTGGGCTACAGAGCAAGACTCCGTCTCAAAAAAAAATAAATAAATAAATAAAATAAAAAAAAAAAAAAAAGAAAGCTCACTGCCGAGAAGCCAGCAAGCCATCAGAGACAGGAGCAGGCTCATGCCAAAGGGAGAAAGGAGCAAACTTGAATGGCTCCCACTGGATGGAGATGAAACAATTTAAGCATCGAAAAGACTAAGGACTGCAAAGGACTAGATGATACACATATACATATATACATCTATAAGTTCTTAAGAATATAAAATCAATCTCACTGGACACTTATGGAGAATTCTAAGGTACCAACTCTTTATTCTGAAAACTGACCTATGAAGAGAAACAAGCATTTATCCTGCCTTGGGAAACAAACTCTATTTTAGGATAACCAAACAGTTGATCACGGAAAGCTCCTCTGTAAGAAAACTTCCAACTACAAATACAAAGGAAATTACGGAATAAGAAAATTATCATGTTGCAACTTTAAAGGATGACTACATGTAGACAATAATCGAATGGTGTTAAAACTATGAAATAAAAGAGTGATGAGTTCCTGGCTCACAGATGATGGTATGAAGAAAAAAAGAGTGATGGGAATATTTATAATAAGGCAGACAACATCTGACTCCAGTGATCAACTTTCACCCCTCTCATACAGGCATAGCATGTTTAGTTGTCTCACTTTCTATGAAGCAATAGGAAAAATACAGCATCAACTATGACAAATTCCTATGTCCCCAAGCCATCCCCCCCCAAAAAAGTACTGAACCAAGGGTCCACATATAAGCAGCCACGTGCAAGAAAGGAAAGGCAGGTGATAAAGGACTCTGTTAAATAACACCAAAAGGGTACAATAAAGCTTCTGAGGTTCCAATTTGGGCCAAGACAAGGGACAATTTGTAACAAATAAATGACACTAAAAAAAAAAAGACCAGGAATTAAGAGACTTAAGGGTCACATTATCTAAATATAATCCTGGCTCAAAGAAAAATTACAAAATGACATGTATGAAACCATCAAGAAAATCTGAACACTAACTGGCTATTAGATGATATTCAGGGACTATTGTTGAATGTATTGGGTGTGATAATGAAATTGTGGTTATATATTTTTCTAATCCTTTTCAGTTAGAAAAATGTATTTGTTAATAAAATGATATTATTTCATTTAAAAATACTCCAGCGAGAGGCCAGGCACAGTGGCTCATGCCTGTAATCCCAGCACTTTGGGAGGCCAAGGCGGGCAGATCACGAGGTCAGGAGTTTGAGACCATCCTGGCTAATATGGTGAAACTTCCTCTCTACTAAAAATACAAAAAATTAGCTGAGCATGGTGGTGGGCGCCTGTAGTCCCAGCTACTCAGGAGGCTGAGGCAGGAGAATGGCATGAACCCGGGAGGCAGAGCTTGCAATGAGCCGAGATCGCGCCACTGCACTCCAGCCTGGGTGACAGAGCGAGACTCCATCTCAAAAAAAAAAAAAAAAAAAAAGGCCGGGCGCGGTGGCTCAAGCCTGTAATCCCAGCACTTTGGGAGGCCGAGGCGGGCGGATCACAAGGTCAGGAGATGGAGACCACAGTGAAACCCCGTCTCTACTAAAAATACAAAAAATTAGCCGGGCGCGGTGGCGGGCGCCTGTAGTCCCAGCTACTCAGGAGGCTGAGGCAGGAGAATGGCGGGAACCCGGGAGGCGGAGCTTGCAGTGAGCCGAGATCGCGCCACTGCACTCCAGCCTGGGCAACAGCGTGAGACTCCGTCTCAAAAAAAAAAAAAAAAAAAAAAAAAAAAAATTCTCCAGTGAGAGAGAGAGAGAGAAAAAAAAAGAGAGACAGAGAATGAAAGCAGGAGACATATATGAACCAAGATAAACCAGTGTTGACGATTGCTGGAAGCAAATGATGCTGCCTTGTTATTCTTAGTCTCTCTACTTCTATATATGCTGAAATTTTCCATAATAAAAAAAAAAAATTGAGACAGGGTCTTGCTCTCTTGCCCAGGCTGGAGTGCAGTAGCATGATAATAGCCCACTGCAGCCTCAACCTCCCGGGGTCATGTCTCAGCCTCCTGAGTACCTGGGACCACAGATGCGTACCACCACGCCAGACTGTTTCTTTTTTTTCTAGAGACAGGGTCTCCTTATGTTACCCAGGCTGGTCTCAGACTCCTAGGTTCAAGTTATCCTCCCACCTCAGCCTCCCAAAGTACTGGGATTACAGCCGTGCGTCACCATGTCCAACCGATAATAAAGAAATTTAATGAATGAGTTAACCTAAAATGTCTGTTAATATTCCTTTTGGCCAGGTGTGGTGGCTTACGCCTGTAATCCCAGCACTTTGGGAGGCTGAGGTGGGTGGACTGAGGTCAAGAGTTTGAGACCAGCCTGGCCAACATGGTGAAACCCTCTCTCTACTAAAAATACAAAAAAAAAAAAAAAAATCAGCTGGGTATGGTGGTGCATGCCTGTAATCCTCGCTACTCAGGAGGCTGAGGCAGAAGAATTGCTTGAACCTGGGTGACAGAGGTTGCAGTGAGCCAAGATTTCGCCACTGCACTCCAGCCTGGCTGACAGAGTGAGACTCGGTCACAAGAAAAAAAAATTCCTTCCAGTTATAGAATTTGATGAGTCTATATTAAATTTCCTAAAACATATCCACTGCATGCTTCAGACTAAATATATTGGCTTAATATCAGTAATATTTCTTTAAATTATTACACATAGAAACCACAATGATTACATAGTGGTAAATGTGTAATCTAGGAAAATAAGCTTCAGATAAGTTTTATTTTTCTGTGAAAAAGACACAGATGCCAATAAATGCTTCCAAATGCATAAAGGAGATCATGACCAGTTAGTTTCTGTAGCTGTTGATGAGAAAATAAGATGAAAGAGATTTAAATTATATTACAAGGATGGTAAAATAGATTTTTGCTCCATTTTTTCTGTCTCTTTGTCACAAATTACACCATCATACTCTTCCAACATTCTTTTAATCATTCATTAAACTCTTCAGCATTGACTGAGTGCCTGAAATACACATTACTTTGCTGACTTGGCACTGTGAGGTACAAAGGTGAGTAACAAAATGAGGTTCTATGCCTTTAAAATGCTTATAGGGGCCAGGTGCAGTGGCTCACACCTGTAATCCCAGCATTTTGGGAGGCCAAGGCAAGTGGATCACTTGAGGCCAGGCGTTCAAGACCAGCCTGGTCAACATAGTGAAACCCTGTCTCTACTAAAAATACAAAAGTTAGTGGGGCGTGGTGGCATGAACCTGCAGTCCGAGCTACTCGTGAGGCTGAGGCTGAGAATCTCTTGAACCCGGGAGGCAGAGGTTGCAGTGAGCCAAGATCACACCACTGCTCTACACCCTGGGCAACAGAGCGAGACTCTGTCTCAAAAAATAAATGAATAAATGAGTAAAATTAAAAATAAAATGGTTATAGGATCTTCAACCACAATTTTTCTTGTTCACTGATAGTAAACCTAATAGAGATTTCGGGATTTATCTTACACTTGAAATTTTGTTACTGATTACTGAAAAATTATCTACAAGCACCCAATTGTGAGTTTTACAGAAAGCTGGTCTCAAGAGTTATGAACCAAAGATTCACCAGTGGACCCCACAGGGTTCCAGATCCCCTGAAGTCACGTGCTCGGTGTTGACTGCATTGCTGTGGAGAGGCCATAATGGTTTTCACTCCTCTTATTCCTCTCAAATGGTAAAAATCACCAGTGGAATGGAGCCACAGATCCTGTAGCGGAAACTTCTAACAATACAGGAACAAGATGAAACCTGGTACCATGTACCTGCTCAGCCTCCACAGATCCTGCTTCTGGAAGTTAAAACATATTTTTTTTTTTTTTTTTTTTTTTTTTGAGATGGAGTCTCGCTCTGTCGCCCAGGCTGGAACACAGTGGCACGATCTCAGCTCACTGCAAGCTCCGCCTCCCGGGTTTATGCCATTCTCCTGCCTCAGCCTCCCTAGTAGCTGGGACTACAGGTGCCTGCCACCATGCCTGGCTAATTTTTTTTTTTTTTTCTGCATTTTTAGTAGAGACGGGGTTTCACTGTGTTAGCCCGGATGGTCTCGATCTCCTGACCTCGTGATCCACCCGCCTCGGCCTCCCAAAGTGCTGGGATTACATGTGTGAGCCACCGCGCCCGGCCGAAACATAAATTCTTAAAAAGTACACAACTTTTTTTCTAGTGCTCGAATGACCTCTAGTGGCGCCTTAAATTATCACAGCCAATTGCTCACAGCAGGAATTAGGTTGGTGCAAAAGTAATTACAGTTTTTGCCGTTAAAAGTAATGAACTAAAGAACTAAAAGATGTTGAGAAATAACAAAATTCAGATGGCATCACAAAGGAGCACCTGGCTCAATTTCAAGTTATTATATAAGCTCCCTACTATCCAACCAAATGTAGTTCACAATACAGTGTGTGTAATTCAAAACAGTTCACCAGAGAGTTCAGTACACACCATTTTTTCAAATGAAATAAGTATGATTTTCCCTACGTTCTTGCATTTCACATTAATAAAGCATCAGCAAATACCCATGAAGAGAACAGTACCAGAATAAAAGATACAAGAAGCTCAGGAATTAACACCCACCCTTTCTTCTCCGTTGAGGCAGCACCAGGAATACAACGTCGACAAAGTACAAGTGGAGTAGCAGAAATACTTTGAGAACACAAACTGGCCACAGAACTCAACCTGAGTGAGCACAGGTAACACATAGGGTTCAGGAACTGCGGGGCCAAACCCTCCAAGTGGGAGTGCAGCAGCAGCAACAGCAAGTACCAGTAGAATGAGGGCAGCACATCCCCCAGGGTGACCAGCAGGTCCCAGGTTACTTCACATGCCCTCTGCCCAGTCCCTTGAGAATTCCTGCAGCAGCAAACACACCATCTTCCAGGCACTGCTACGGGGAGTCCCAAGCATACTGATACAGTTTTCTTCATTTATTTTGACATATTTGTCTGTATCTATATATACAAGACACTGCCTAGGCATTGGGGTGGAGTGTTGAACAAGACAGTTCAAAATCCCTGTTCCAAAGGAACTTGCAGTCTAGTGTGGAAAGAGAAATAAATACATAAAATGCCAGGTGGTGACATATGCTGTGAAAAAGATCAAGTAGAACAATGGGGTTTGGAAATGACAGGGTACCCTTAGTACTCTTTTCAATAAGTTAGTCATCTCAATTCAGACTAGCTGTTCTACAAGCGCTCAACAGCCGCAGTGGCTGGTGGCTACTATACTAGGTAGCACAACAAATCTGAAACTATCATCCATGCCTTTTTAGTTCATAATCTTTATCCTCTTTCTTTCTGAATCCTAAAAGAATTCATGCAACTGATCTTCAAATTCACTAACTCAGCTTCCTGAAGTATCTATCCTACTTACTACTGCAACTACTGAATCATTTAATTCAACAGTCATATTTTACATATTCAGAGGCTCTTTCTTCACAGCTCCTGAGCAACAAACGCCTGCTCTGATGATGCAGGAATGTCCTCTGAAATCTTGGGACTTTGTCTTGGACCTTATGTTCTCTGCCATCTCCTACAGCTACTCCATATCACTGGAGATTCCTCTGAGCCATCAGAAGAAATCCCCATTTTTGAGATCCTAAGCCTTCTTATCTTCCTGGTAATACTGCCCTATATGCTCAATCTTTTAGATAAAAATCTACTCAACACATCTCTGAGAACCAAGTTGGGGACCATCAGTAATCACATAGGTCACAATTCATTTATTTTAGGCCCCCACCAAAAAGGCAAAAAAAATTAGACTTAGTGGCATTTTACTAGTATCTCAAAGATCCAACCGTTTGCAGGAAATAGAGATGGAATTGTAAGCAAGGGAAATAAAGTGAAATTAAATTAATCTCCACCCAGACACTATAAGGACAGCTGGGATACCATCCCAGCAATTGCCTACTGCAGTGAACGGCACAGAGGGAAAATTTTCCAATTCCTCTTAAGGCTCCAAATACCAGTTGGCTATTATAGTGGATAACACAGATATAGAAAGTTTTCCAATTCCTCTTAAAGCCCCAAATACCACACAACCAGCTTCAGTTCCACAAAATCCCCACTCCTTACCCCTTTTTTACGTCTTTCAGGACCTCTTGCTGTTTCCCCTAAAAAGCCTTCGTTCTTTTCACCTACGCTGACTCTTGAGCCTCTCACAGTTCAAGGGAGAAAAGTCTATTACCAATTAAGTGTAACATACATTAACAGAACAGGCATAAAGTAATCTTTCATACGAAAACACTAAATTCAAGGTGAAAAGCCAAAGAATTTGAATTTTGAATTTTAAGGTATGCTTTAACTAGGAAATACAGTAGCTGTAATAAAATGTTGGACAGACTACAAGAAAACTGGAAATGAAAAAAGCCCTATTCAAAAACAAATGAAATAATGATGAGTAGGGCTCACGAGCCTTGTTAACTCAGCTGTGCCGTTTTAATGATGGACTACATTGTAGATGAGCTGCTGTGTTTAAGCCTAGAGGTCTGTTGAGGTGATAGTTTTAGAATGATGTCCACAATCCCACAAAGAAAAATCAAGTGAAGGTCAAGGAAAGCTGCATGTTCTAAATTACAGAACCAACAACAGTATTTCTTGTCATTCATCACATTTCAGTCATAGAAGACATTACCTCAACAACAGGTGTATTTTCCTGGAGCTCAGTTGTGTGCGAAGCCAGTAAACCACTCACCCAAGCAACCTTGGCCCGTCTGTAAACAGAGAGAAAACAGGCTCTGAAGAGTCAGGGACCGAGGAAACTAACCCAAGCTAGTTACATTATGCCATGATCAGCATTAGATATAAGACTGTGAAATAAAAATTGAATGTGACAGGTCAGGCCCACACTCCCCCATATACACAGCCCAGAGAAACTCTCCCTTGTATACACAGGGAGACATCAACTGTAATATCTGCTGCAATTCTGCAATAGTAACAAAATTTAAACCAGTTGTGGTGTAACAGCAAAAGGGAAAATAAAAATTTTTAAAAGCCTTATCCAGAGAAAAGAGCAAAACAGTAATTAATCATTTATTGCTGAGTACAGAGGCATTTGGCTAAAGGTCTCTGTTCTACTTGTTAGTAGATCAATGAGTTTCTATGTAAGTGCTAAATATCTGAACAATAACATATCTGTATGGATTCAGTTTAAAAGAAATTTTTACAATCAAAAGTTTTTAAAATACTGTACTATTTGCATAAACACTAGTCTTTTTTTTTTTTTTTTGAGACTATAAACACTAGTCTTAATGAGGTGTTCCTTTAGTATCCAGCAGAAAACTGAATTTGATAAATCACTATTAATAAATCACATTCAGTGTGATTTGAAAAGGTATTTCAGGCCGGGCGCGGTGGCTCAAGCCTGTAATCCCAGCACTTTGGGAAGCCGAGATGGGCGGATCACGAGGTCAGGAGATCGAGACCATCCTGGCTAACACAATGAAACCCCGTCTCCACTAAAAATACAAAAAAATTCGCCGGGCGTGGTGGCGGCGCCTGTAGTCCCAGCTACTCGGGAGGCTGAGGCAGGAGAATGGCGGGAACCCGGGAGGCGGAGCTTGCAGTGAGCCGAGATCGCGCCACTGCACTCCAGCCTGGGCGACAAAGCGAGACTCCGCCTCAAAAAAAAAAGAAAAGAAAAGAAAAGAAAAGGTATTTCAAACAGATAAGTTAATTCTGATGAGATTTTTTTCTAACTGAAACAAATGGTGAGTTGATGAGAACTGCTCTCATTTAGTGATGTCTGCATGTTGTCTGGGATAATCAGTATGTACCTTAGTCAGCTTTTATTTTTTACCTTCTTAAAACAAACCTATGTGGCACCGATGGAGGAAAACAAATCAGACTCAGAGAAGTACTACAGGGAAAATGTCTGCGCTATCACAACTCTAACATACAGAAATAATTCTTACAAATTTCTTTTTTTTAATTTTTTTATTTATTTTTTTTTTTTGAGACGGAGTCTCACGCTGTTGCCCAGGCTGGAGTGCAGTGGCGCGATCTCGGCTCACTGCAAGCTCCGCCTCCTGGGTTCCCGCCATTCTCCTGCCTCAGCCTCCTGAGTAGCTGGGACTACAGGCGCCCGCCACCGCGCCCCGCTAATTTTTTGTATTTTTAGTAGAGACGGGGTTTCACAGTGGTCTCGATCTCCTGACCTTGTGATCCGCCCGCCTCGGCCCCCGAAAGTGCTGGGATTACAGGCTTGAGCCACCGCGCCCGGCCACAAATTTCAACACTTATTACATTGCCCATTAAAATTTCTTAACATATACAAATTAAAGAAGTCCTAGGCAATTGTAGAATTAGCATCCCACCTCTGAATAAAAAGATTATACTTTAAAAGTAATCATTTTGAAAAATATCTGTAGAATAATTGGAAAAGCCATCCTCCCACCTCAACCCTCCAAGTAGCTGGGACTACAGGCGTGCACCACCATGCTCAGCTAATTTTTTAACTTTTTGTAGAGATGGGGTCTCGCTATGATGCCCAGGCTGGCTTTGAACTCCTGACAAACAATCCTCCCATCTCAGCCTCCCAAACTGCTGGGATTATAGGCCTGAGCCACTGCACCTGCCTGTCTATCTCTTTTCAAAGACAAACTCAAAATACTTTTGAAACACTGAACCATTGTTCAATCTATAAAAGTAAATAATGGCTACCAGATTTAATCAATGAAAATAAAAATGTATCAACATGCCAATTATTTTCCCTAATATGACCAAAACATTTCATATTAGAACAAGAGAAAACATACTACCTAAAACCCTATACTTTTAAAATAGAAACTTTAAATAGCTTACAAATAGTCACTTTTTACCAAAATCCTAAATACAAGTACCACATGCCCTATAGACAACACCCTCACAGTACAGGTTCCTTCTCAAAATTCAGGTTTTCTCAGGTCACCACTCCAGGTGCCCCCAGTGACTCGACACCATACCTCAGAATCAACCCACCTCCATGACAGCATCTAAGGCACCACCGTCTACCAAACCCTCATGCACTGACAGAAATGTCCCACATCTGCACTGTTCAATCCAGTATCCACTAGACATGTGACTATCAAGCACATAAAATATGACAGATGCAAGTGACGAACAAAATATTTTATGTACATTAATTTTTTTTTTTTTTTTTGAGACAGGGTCATCCAAGCTAGAGTGCAGTGGTGCAATCTCCACTCACTGCAATGCCTCTCAGGCTCAAGCAATCCCCCCAACTCAGCCTCCCAAGTAGCCGAGACTATAGGTGTTTGTCACCACACCTGGCTAATTTTTGTATTTTTAGTAAAAACGGGGTTTTGCCACGTTGTCCGGGCTGGTCTTGAACTCCTGAGCTCAAGTGATCTGCCCACCTCGGCCTCCCAAAGTGCTGGGATTACAGTTGTGAGCCACTGCATCTGGCCTTAATTTTTATTTTAAAAATTACCCTACAGTGGAGGGTGAGGGAGGCAGCGCCCTGGGGTCATTACTTACATTTCATGCGCCTGGTCCTGGTTACCTCATAAGTAGGACCAATAACAACACATACCTTCTGTTGTTAAAAGAATCAAAGGAGATAATCCGTGTGCAGAAAGCACCACTGCGTCTGACAATACGTGCTGAATGAGTAGCTACTATTAATTTTTAATTTAAATAACCCCCATGAAGTGAATGGCTACCACATTAGAGCAGAACTAAAATTTTGAACTTACTTATTCATTCGTCTACTTGTTTGCTATGTCTCCCTGACCAGCCCAGAAGATCCATGAAGGCAGGGCTGTGTCCCGATCGCCACTGTGACACCTAGACAGTGCTCGGAGCGTACTCGGGCATCTAAAAATGTTTGTTGAATAAATACATCAACATCAAAAGCAAAATAAACACATTAGTAGGAAAGAAGTGCATAAAAGTATGGCTGTACAAGGCAAACAAAATGCAAACAGGATTGCCAATGTAAATCTCAGTAGAATTCAAGGCTAAACTCATGAGAAAATGATTCCCTTTAAACTAAAAACCGTATGACCTACAAAAGATACAAGGTGTGAATCTTTATACACCAAATAACAAAGCATGAAAAGTAAACCCATAGTAGTGGTAAACTTCAATTTTCTTCTCTTCCAAGCACAGAGAGAAGGCAACAATGAATATATTCATCAATATATTCACACATTCAAGCATCCTAAAGAAAACTAATGAAGTCAAAGTAACAGATGTATCTATCAAACTCTACACCCTGCAAACAGCGACCACCCTTACTCAGTGGGAGGCTGTATAGGGTGGTGTCTAACACTCTGGAATTCAAAGTCTTGGCCCTGGCCCTGGCCCTGGCCCACCATTGGAGGTGAGGGAGACAGTGGCCTGGGATAATTACTCATCTTTCATGGGCCTGGTAGGCACAACAAGTAGACCAATCATAATATGTACCTCGTGTTGTTCTAAGAATCAGGAGATAATCCACATGGAGAAATTACCACTGTGTCCTGACAATTTGTGCAGAATGAGCAAGCTACTATTACTACATTATTAGCAATAGTTGACTACAGTCATGGCATATATTAAAAATGATTTTAAATTAAACCACAAAGATATGATTTCTTCCCTAGGGCAGAAATCATAAAGGACTCATTTTGATGTAGTAAAAGGAGAAAAGTAAAAATAACAAATATAAACCAAAACGCCTAAACACTTGTGGAGTTAAAAGCACTTCTGCCGGGCACGGTGGCTCACGCCTGTAATCCCAGCACTTTGGGAGGCCAAGGCGGGCGCATCACTTGAGGTCAGAAGTTCAAAACCAGCCCGGACAACATGGTGAAACACCATCTCTACTAAAAAATACAAAAATTAGCCAGGCATGGTGGTGGGCGCCTGTAATCCCAGCTACTCGGGAGGCTGAGGCAGGAGAATCGCTTGAACCCAGGAGGCAGAGGTTGCACTGAGCCAAGACTGCACCACTGCATTCCAGCCTGGGCAGCAGAGCGAGACTCCATCTCCTAAATAAATAAATAAATAAATAAATAAAGCACTTCTATATACCTTATACATCATATGAAAAAACGAAAACTTTGCCCAGGTACAGTGCTTCACACCTGTAATCCTCAGCACTTTAGGAGGACTCCATGGAAGTATCACTAAGGCCAGGAGTTCAAGACCAGCCTGGCCAACAAAGTGAGACCCCGTTTCTACAAAAAAAAAAATGTAATTTAGTCAGGCATGGTGGCATGCACCTGTAGACCCATTCCAGCCTGGGGGACACAGTGAGACCCTATTTTTTTTAGAGTGAGTCTGTAAAAATAATAAAAATAATAAAATAAATAAAGGAAACAAAAGAAAAAATAAAAGGGAAAGGCAAAGAAAGAAAGAGTCCATAAATCACAATCATGTAAGTAACACAAGTCCAAACTTATGAGACATTCTCTGTCTTTAATGATTGCAGACTAAACACTCGACACTCACTTTTCTGATCCCTCGAGAATCTCTAAGATACAAGTTCGTTTTATTAAATGATAATTGGAAAAAAAAATCACCATTCACCATTAGTTATTCCTTTAAGATGGTTCCTTGTGCTCTATTTAAACATAATTTGTATTCCTAGTGCTATGCCCCAGTATTTCCCAGCAGGGAAAAAAAAGAAAAACAGAATTTATGCTTAAGAACCTTAAAAGAAACAATGACTAGCAAACTAAATAAAATAGAAAAGTAAATCAGTGAAGCAAGGAAGAAGGAAAATAAATTATCCAAAACTAGTGAGGAAAGGAAATAGATAAAGGAACAGAGTTAGCTAAGAAAATTCCTGGAAACCCAGGTGCTTCTTGCAACTAAGATGAAAGACATAAGAAAACACACAAAGAGGCCGGGCACGGTGGCTCACGCCTGTAATCCCAGCACTTCGGGAGGCCGAGGCGGGCGGATCACGAGGTCAGGAGTTCAAGACCAGCCTAACCTACATGGTGAAACACCGTCTCTACTAAAAATACAAAAATTAGCCAGGTGTGGTGGCATGTGCCTGTATTCCCAGCCACTCAGGAGGCTGAGGCAGGAGAATCGCTTGAACCCGGGAGGCGGAGGTTGCAGTGAGCTGAGATTGTGCCACTGTACTCCAACCTAGGTGACGGAGTGAGACTCCGTCTCAAGAAAATAACAACAACAACAACAACAACAACAACAACAACAAAAACCCCAAAACAAGCCACACACTCAAAGAATGAGGAGGAAATTTGTTCAAAACAAGAAAATCTAAATTTAAGAACATGGACTTTCAATTAAAGAAAAAAAAGATGGACTTTCAAGACAAAAAGACAGGGGTAAACTTAATATTGCCAAAAAAAAGATCAGCGACATCAACACGACCCTGGGGGCCTGTGGACAACTCCTGGCTGCAGGTGCAGAGCATCCTTGCCAGATGCAGGTACCAGGGCTGCCCCCATGGCCCCAAAGCACCCCAGCCTCCACGGCTGAGCCTGAGGGCTCTTGGAACAGGCTCTGTGTCCAAGCTGGCAGACATGGGTGCTCTCTGGAGCTGTCAGAGAGCTCGTGGTTTACGGTGTAAGCGCTGAGAGCTGGGAGGGGGTTGTGTGTGGGGCTGCACTCTGAGGACGCCAGAGGCCTAGGAATGTCATCCTGGGCACACTGCCTGTTGTGCAGTCCGAGTCATGCTGCCAGGGCAGAGTATCCAGCTCCCAGCCTGGGAGTGCTGAGAGCCAAATCCACTGCACAGCAGGGGTGAGAGTCAGGGTCCCACCTCCTCTATCTGACGGCAACCCAGTGGTGACCTAGGATAAAACCTTGAGAGTCCCATACACACGGTCAACCCACAACACACCTCACCGCCCAGGCGGGGACACACAGCCTCTTCCCTCCCTCCCAGGTCCCATCATAGCTGCCAGCGTGTGACTGAAGGCAAGGTCCCTGGCCCCCGCTGAAGCACTATCGCAGGTCAGCAGGCTCATGCACCTTGGCCTGTTGCTCCTAGAGGTCGCCTCTGCTATTCAGCCAAGGGGACCACAGTGCCTGGTGTGCCGGCTGAGCTCTGCCCAGCAAGCCCACCCACCTCCCCTGCCATGGACTCTCCCTCTTCTGCTTTTCCCAACAGGAAGGGCCCAGCCTCACCTATACAACCTGCAACCCCCAACAAGCTGAGGCTCCTCTCTTAGACTTACAAGTCTATAGCCAGTGGCATCCGGCTGCCTGCCCTCCCTGCCTCCCCCAGGGTCCCTTCAGAGGATCCTGGGCGTTCTGACCACCCAGAGGGTTCTCCGGCGATCACTCCAGCCATCCATCCCTTTTAGCTTCATCATCCTGGTTCAAGCAGTGTTCCTTCTCTATCAGGCCTGGTGGCTGTTGCGTTGGGCTCCCCAAGGCAAGAGGTAGCCCCGGACCAGTGGGTTGGAAAACAGGGTGACCAGAGAAGAGGGAAGCCTGAGGGGGCGAGCATTGGTCTTAACAGAGGGTGCACTGCCTGGGTGTCATGGACGAGGCCAGCGTACGTGGGGTGGGGAGGGCTGCCACAGTCCCCAGGCACTACCTGTGAAGCTCCGGCTCCTCCCTCCATCTTCCTCCCCTTTCCCTTCCAGCCCCTCTTTTCCAGGAAGCTTGACACGCCCACACCTGTGCCCTCCCCTCCCTGACCCTCCCACAGCTGCTGTGGCACACCTGTGCTCTGCACTTGCCTCACCAGCTCTCTGCTCACTTTTCTCTCTCCTGTTTTCTCTCTGCTTTCTCTCCAACCGCCAGCCGATCGGGTCCGGCAAGTCCATCCCGTCTTGAGAGCCCCAGGCCCTCCTTCGACCTCTAAATAGATCCCCCTTCTTCTGGGAGGCCTCCCTTTCCAAGCCTGCTTGGGCGGCTGTTCTGTGATTTGACAGTGGCTCCCCCGGCCCCAAAGCCAGCCCCCTTCATCTGTGACTTGGTCTGCTGTAGTGGTGAGCTGACACCTCCAGGTGTGACTGTGGCTGAAAACGTGTGCCCCTCTCTGTGGTATGCCCCTGCCCTGTTCTATAAATATCTATAAATACATATATGTACATATATACACATACATATATACACATACATATACACACATACATATATACACATACATATATACACACACATATATACACACACATATATACACATACATATACACACATACATATATACACATACATATACACACATACATATACACACATACATATATACACATACATATACACACATACATATACACATACATATACACACATACATATACACACACATACATATATACACATACATACATATACACACATACATATATACACATACATATATACACATACATATACACACATACATATATACACATACATATATACACATACCTATACACACATACATATACACACATACATATACACACATAGATATACACACATACATGTATACACATACATATACACATACATATACACACACACACACACACACTCTCCTACATGTGGCCGACCGCCTCACCTCTAGCACTGGGAATCAGTCACCGTGCTGTCCTTCTGGAGTCCTGTGTCCCAACAAGAGAAAGCTGTCCCCTGACATCGCCCCTCCAAAGTGCAGCACCTCCAGTGAGCCTCCCTGTCCTGCCCGGCCTGCGGACAGCACCCGCCATCCCTCCCGCCCCCACCAAGCATGGGACTGCTGTGCAGGCAGCGGTGTGGCCTGACAGTCTCTACCAGTCCTGCTGTCCCTCGGCTGAGAATCACACCCATTTCTGGATGGCGGGGAAATGTGTCCTCTGCTGGCTGTGTTCTCTGTGGAGCTCAGGGGAGGGGAAAGGCCAAGCCATTTCTAGGGTGCTGTCGGGAGCGGTGAAAAGGCCATACCCTTTCCAAGGTTCACTTTTCCTGGAAAGCCCCTGGAGCTTCCCTGGCTCTTATCCTGTGAAGCCGGCTCTGGCCACCAGGGGGCAGGGCCATGAACTCAGCCTGGAGGGAGCCTGCGGGGCAGCGGGCACTCTGGAGGGACAGACAGAAGAGGCCACCAGGTGCAGACAGGAGAGGGAGGCACGGGGACGGAATGGAAGACGCCTGGGCTGGGTGGAAGTCAGTGCCCTTAGGTGCTGGTACCTGTCTTCCCGGCCACCGCTAGATCAGGCTTCTGAGCCTGTTGGCTGTCAGGGCCGGACTGCGCCCCGTAGGCGCCATGGCAGTCCCTGTGGAATCCCCCAGGTGCCACCAGGCAGCATACAGGTAACAGGCCTGGAAGGTCCCCAACAGCCTAGCTGGACATGCTCAAGACACTCTGGGGCTCCTCGTTCGGTGGCACAAACTCCAGGACCCAGTGAGGGAAACGGGAACACACCAGGCCGAGGAGTATGGCTAAATCTGTTTATTCCAAAATAAAAAGCAAAATAAACAGGAGTCGCATCACCACGGAGCCACGACCCCATCCCCGCCTCCTTCCTCTGTCCTATGCTAGCAATAAATAAGTTTCCCAGCCACAAATAATCATTAGAACCTCCTCCCCATGTGCCAGCTCCAACCACAGCCTAGTTAAGACACAAGGGCAGCTCTACCCTATATCTTATATACAAAATGCTACACAGACACAGTATGTACACCGGGGAAGGGGGGCCACCCCAGCAGCCCATGTCCTCCCTGGTCCACAGTTAGCCCCACTGTCCTGCCTCAGCTACCTCTCTGAATAAGAAGCTGGGAGCCCCCCTGAGGGAAAAGTTGCTATGGTGAGAGAAAGGCCATCAGACCTCCTCGAAACAAACCAACTCCACCAGCCTCTGGCTCTTAAATAACAATCATCGTCATCTGGAAATTTAAAGACTCAGCCCTGGTCAAGGTGGCAAAGGGTCTGTTTGTCTTTCCCCATTAGACAGAGGTCTTGTCTTGCTACCCTAATTGTAAAGCGGTGACTGGGAAGCGGTGGTAGGGACACGGTGGCGGTGGAGACTCCAGCCCCGCTTCTCCAGGCTTTGCTGACAGGGGTCTGCTTTTAATTTTTATTTTTATCCCATGACTTGTTTTTTAAATCCCAGAACTTCTTTTTCATAATTTTTTTGCAACTTTTCATGAAACTTTTTTCTACTTTTTTGCCACAGGGTTTTTTGCCACAACTTTTTTACATTTTTTATCCCATAACTTTTTCACCCCATAACTTTTTTTAATCCCATAACTTTTTTATTTTGTGTTCTTTTAATAAACACTTGCATAGTTTTATTACAAGTTTGTAAAAATGAAACAGTTTATCTCATGCCAGGCATGCCCAGCATTGGCACAGTATCAATACCTTTAATACTATAGTTTTCAAGACACGCAAAATAAAATTTTAAGGCAAAAACAGCACTTTGCAACAAATTAAGAATTTATTACATTACAGTAGCATGACACCAGCAGACAATAATGCCACTTTAGGCAAAAGTCTTTCAGTATTTCCTTATACATTCTGTTTACAAGAATTCATAAATTGGTAAAAGTCATTCTAAGAAAACTTGGCAGATAAAGCTTTGGACTGGAATTGGCATTTCTTTCTCTACTTTTCCTTCCCACCGTTTCTTTCTTTTAAACTACAGTGTTCATATTTTAAAATGTTTTAACTTATTTCAGAACATTGATAGCAGTTACATTTTTTAATAGTTATATTATTTTAAAATGACGAAGATAAAGTTTTAGAGAAACTATATTATGGATAGGGCGGATTTACATGTTCAAATTTTCTAAAAATCAGCTTTGGTATTAGAGATGAATTTTTTTTTTTCATTTCTGGAAAACCTATCAGGTTTAATTAAATACTTTAAAAATGGTTACTATATATTACAATATTTAAATAGGTGTTTTGATTCTTCCTAAGAAAATTCAAATTTAGTCAGTTGAACTCACATTTTAACATTCTATGTTTCTAATGAACTCTAACCTTCCAATGTTGCCTTCTAAGCAAATTGAAAGCTGCCTTACACTGAATGAGGAAGAGCACAAATACTTGGCTGAATGAGGTATCGCAAAAGACTGCGTGCACTTTGAAGAAAGACTTAAGTTATTGTCCTACGATTTCCATCCTTTTTAGCTGTTTCTTAAATATATGCCAAATACCTACACAAAGAGTGGAATTTCAGTTAACACATTAAATTTATTTTCCAGATGGACATTCAACTGAAATACGCCAGCGTGTGATTTAACCCATCGGCACCTGATGAACACAGTATGGTCAGATTGGTCACAGATGCTAAACACTATCTGAAGGTCATGCCCAGTCACTGATGTTTATCAGGGTAAAAGTGAAGTGATTTCAACGACAAAAGTAGCTTTGAAATAATTTATCAATGTATTCGGAAAACCCAGTTTCAGAATGATAAAGAAAAAAACATTACACAAAATAATGTGGCTAAGTCACAGTGGTCCAATTTCTAGCCTGAGGGTTTAAAATGGACTTAAAGTAACGGTCTTTAAACTGAACTCAAAGAATGAAAAAGCAGGAAGTTCAGAAAATAAAAGGCAAGAACAGGACTTTAAGTGCATTTTAAACCCATGGGCTACAAATTGTACCACTGTTAATTAGTCGCATTATTTGGTCTAACATTTTTTCTTTATTATTCTGAAACTGGGCTTATCTAATACACTGATATATTCATACAATTTGGAAGAATCAGTTGAAGTCACAGGACCCAATATTTGCGCTCTTTCAGTGAATGCAGGCAAATCTGTTATTCATCAGTAAAATCGTATTTTAGTCTCCTGTTAACGTCATATTTATAAAAGTATCATGAGGATGCCAAATGCTGAAAATGGAGATGGTCTAGTAACTAGAAATCCCCACCCCAGGGAGCACACGTACATATCTCCCTACATCCTAATACTGTGATGTGTTTTAGATCAGACATTAGAACCTCATGAAGTTTTAACTGTTGAGTCTTTCCCAAGCATCATCAAGTTATGATTTAGGCAATGTGTGACTGAAATTCATTCATTCCTCATGCATAGGCACGATCACATAAATACTGCACAAATTTATGTCCCTACAAAGTAATCAACAGTGCACACTTGAGGGCAAACCGCATATTGAGCTAATGAAAGGCTCACTGTGATTAAGATTGGATCAAACAGTAGCAGAACATAAGCAAATTTTATCTGAATTCTGTAATGAACATACATGCTATAATAACATTACAAAAGC
This sequence comes from Macaca thibetana thibetana, assembly GCF_024542745.1. Lineage (NCBI taxonomy): Eukaryota > Metazoa > Chordata > Mammalia > Primates > Cercopithecidae > Macaca > Macaca thibetana. The sequence goes on from NC_065584.1 coordinate 116,999,727, forward strand.
ATGGCAGCCTATTCCAAACCAGCGAGAATAGTTCTGTGCAAACAGTGGGTCTCTGGGTGTTTGAACTCCCACCACGTAAGGGCAAACTCGATATACATGCTAATGACCTACAATTATGAAATTAAAAAAGAAAATGCTAAAGGATGCCAGAGTGAACCTCAGTGAAAGCCACAGAGACCCAATCTCTTTTAACTTTTTACAAATAAACTTAAACTACAAACTAGAAACACAAATAATCAAGAGTGGCTCTAACATTCAAATGAACTAAATGAATTGTGTAGGAGATTAACCCCATAACTTTGTTTCTTTTTAAAAAGTTTCTTGACCAGCTCTTTGATGACGGTGATGTTTATCTCCTTCTTCTCCGCAGCCAAGCCCAGCAAAAGAACAGCACGCAGCGGTTGCTGCCCAAGCCTGGGTGCTCCTGGTGCTCCTGGTGCTCCTGCGCGATGGGCTGTGCAGTGGGGTTGTCGTGGGGAGACCCCTCCCTGGCCTCTCCTTGCCCAGTCTCGGCGCTGACGCTGAGGCTCAGCTCACAAAGATCTTTGGAGAGAGGGAGGCGGGGATCTGAGTGCAGCGCCAGCACCCCCTGCTCCTGCCTGCCCGCCCCGCCTGAGGGCTCTATTCACCGCCATGCTTGTGGGCAGCCCCAAGCTCCTGGGGGGCTGGGGCTCCTGGACGGGGCTCATGAGCAGGGTTCTGGGCAGAGATCAGGAGTTTGCTGTGCTTGTTGTTGTAGTCGCTGCCAACCATAACAGCATCTCCTGCAGCGCCAGCAGCTTCACCTGGAGGGAGGGGTGCTCAGCTGTCACACCGCTGCCGGCGCCCACCCCCACGCCCACCCCCACCCCTGCAGAGATGTTGCACACCCTACCTTCATCTCCTCCCTGTGCTGGACCAGCCTGATGATGTCCTCCTCCCATCGCTGCATCCTCGGCACTGCCCCCTGCCTCTGTTAGAAGCTGATGAACATTCCTGCGGGAGGACAGGGCTCAGACGCTGGGGCCCCTCCGAAGGCCCTGCAGCTCCCCCTGCCCTGCCCTGGCCTCCCACTCACTGATGGCATCTCTCTCCCCAGTATTCGATGAAGGGAAGTTCGGGTTTCTCCACCAGCTCACTCAGGTCCGCCATCTCCTCCCGGTGGTCCATAAAGCCGCTCTGGAGCCAAAATAATGGGGTCACATCTCGGCAGCGACCTGCCCTCAGGTGGCATTTTCAAGTAAGTCATGGAGAAGCTGGAGGTGAGTCCTGGCATGGGCCAGCTTCTCCACGACTTCCTGCAGGGCCCGGTGGGTCTCCGCACTCACAGACTCGCCCCCAGTCCCTGGGGCTGGGACCGCTGCCTCTGGCTCCTTCTGGGCCGAGGCCACCAGGTAAGCCAGGTGCTGGCAGCACACCCTCTGCTCTGTCACCCGCTCTCGTAACCGTGCCTGCTCCTCCTGGGCACTGGCTCCAGCGGATTTGAAACATGCCACCTGAGGGCAAGACGTGAGCATTCTTGTAGGGACATACACAGAACAAACGGGGCAGAGGGGTGGAGCGCAGCCCCTTCCCTTGGGGCCTCAGTTCGTCACAGGTGAAATGGTATCTGACCACTGGCTCTCGGAAGGGGTGAGGGTCCAGAGAAATCAGAAGGCAGGGAAAGTAAGAGCATAAAGGGGTCTTGCAGGGACCACAGAGGAAGGTGGTAAAATGGGTGCGGGGGAGTCAGGCTCACCATGGCCTCCCAGCTCTCCTGGTCCTCTGGGACGCTCGGCATGGGCTGAGGTCCCTCCTCCTCCTCACTGTCCAGATGTTCTCCTCCATCTCCTGTGGGGAGTGGCCAGAGGGCTCCTCAGACAACCCAACAATGGAGGTACTGTGGGCCCACCTCTGCCTCCACCCTCACTATGTAACCCTGAGCCAGCCCCTCCTAGAGAGGAATAAGCTACTGTTCTTTATTTTTCCTTTTAAGAACCAAGATCTTGCTATACCGCCCAGGCACAGTCCCACTACCGGTCGGTGCAGGAGTTCTGACCTGCTCCGTTTCTGACCTGGGCCAGTTCAGCCATCCTTAGGCAACTTGGTGGCCCCCCCGCTCCCAGGAGGTCACCATATTGATGCCGAACTTAGTGCAGGCACCCGGTCGGCATAATGACCAGCTGTTCTAAAGGTCTCTTCCAACTCCTCAATCCTGTGCTGCTAACAGTCCCCCCTTCCTCCTGGGGCTCTGTCCTCTTCCTCTGAGTGGCCTCCCGTACCTTCCCCAGGGAGAGCCGTGAGGCTCAGTTGGTCCTGCAGCTGCTGCTTCTGCTGGCTGGCAGCCTCCAGGTGCTCCTAAGGGGCCAGGAAAGAGTGACAAGGCACTGAGTTTGCCAGGTCGTCCCCCTCATGGTCCCGTCTTCAGCAGCTCCCTCCCCGGGTCTCCTGTAACTTTTGGCGGGCCATCTCGGCCACCGCTTTGCCCCAAGCTTCCTGCTGCTGCAGCTGGTTCATTAGCTGGGTCTGCTGCAGTAACTGCCTGTGCAGCGCCTCCTTCTCAGAGGTCAGCTGCTGATAGGCGGCCACCTGCTGCTGATAGGTGGCCACGGACTGCTGCAGGTGACCCAGGTAATGGTCTGGCTGCTGCTGTAGACTCTGAGCCTTTTGGCTCTTCAGCTCCACCTGCAGGAAGACCCTGGGTGTGAGGGCACGTGGCGACTGGCTTCCAGATTCTGGGCCCATTAATAGGGTAGCGAGGGCACTGTGGGGCTCTGTCGCCTGCCCAGGCCCCTGGCCCCTTGCTCCAGGCCTAAGTGACTGTCTCCCTTTCCTAGAACCCCATGCTTCCTTCCTCAGCCTCAAATCTCATACCCTACTTCACCATTTAAACTGTAGGCCACAGACTGGTGGAAAAGCAGTGGGAGCAAACCACTATGTGCTAAGTGTGCTACAGGCCTAATGCTTTCCATGTATTATCTCATTTAATCCTCAGCACCTCTGTAAGGAAAATGCTACCTTCCTTTCGAAGTTAAAGAAACAGAGGCAGCTGGGCGTGGTGGCTCGTGCCTGTAATCCCAGGACTTTGGGAGGCCGAGGTGAGCACATCATGAGGTCAGGAGATCAAGACCATCCTGGCTAACACAGTGAAACCCAGTCTCTACTAAAAAATACAAAAACTTAGCTGGGCATGGTGGCAGGCGCCTGTAGTCCCAGTTACTCGGGAGGCTGAGGCAGGAGAATGGTGTGAACCCAGGAGGTGGAGCTTGCAGTGAGCTGCGATTGCACCACTGCACTCCAGCCTGGGCAACAGAGTCAGACTCCATCTCAAAAAGAAACAGAGATTTAGAGATGCAAAGTACTTGAATGGTGACCAGTGGAACCGAGGTTGGAATCCAGTTTTAATCTAAGGAGCATTTTTGTTTTGTTTTGAGACAGAGTGTCACTCTGTGGCCCAAGCTGGAGTGCAGTGGTGCAATCTCAGCTCACTGCAACCTCTATCTCCTGGGCTCAGGCGATTCTCATGCCTCAGCCTCCTGAGTAGGTGGGATTACAGGCATGCTCCACCATGTCCAGCTAATTTTTTTTTTTTTTTTTTTTTTTTGTAATTTTAGTAGAGATGAGGTTTTACCATGTTGGCCAGGCTGATCTCAAACTCCCGACCTCAAGAGATTCTCCTGCCTCAGCCTCCCAAAGTGCTGGGATTATAGGCCTGAGCCACTGTGCCTGGCATAAGGAGCCTCTTATCCCACTGTCTGTTCCCCTATGATTGGGGGGCTGTATGCCTCTAGCTGGGATGATGATGTCCAGACCTGGGAGGAGCCCAGGGCTACCCACCTGTAAAAGTCAGAAGGCAGGAAGGAAGAAACGGTCACAAGACTGCCCTGGAGGGTGCTGGGGTAACCTGCCCCCAGGCTGCAGCTGCCTCTGGCCTGGCACCTCCCCTCCCCAGAGGCTGGTGCCTACTTCCCAGCCCTTTTTGGATGGGGTGGGGGTTACATCTACTTCACCTCGCCCAGCTTCTCCTGTAGCTCCTCCATTTGCTGCTCCAACTGCAGTGCGCTCTTGTTCTCATTGTTCTGGACAGAGAGAAGCAATCAGCAGCCACCCACTGCAGCTGGAGACCCCAGAACTAGGTGTCTGCCTCCCATGGCACGGGGAAGGGTGGAGGCAGGTTAGAAAAATCATCCCCTCTCTCCCACAGCCACCAGAGCAGGGCCCTGGCTCACAGGTGCCTTTAAAAGTAACATTTCACGTGAGGGCTACGTTGCCCCATTTTACAGGTGGGGAAACAAAGGCCTGGAGGGCTAGGGAGGAGGGCAGGCTCCCCAGTTGGGGCAACGCAGCAGCTCCTCGACACCACTCTGTGGCTCGGCCAGCTGCTGAAGCCTCTCCTCCTGCCTCCCGAGCCTCTCCTTTTGTGGCTGGTTCAGGAGACTTACGTGTTGATGGTTTTCCACGTGGGCCTGGAGCTCTGCTGACACCCTCTCTAGTTCCTTCCTCAAGTGCTGCAGCTCCTCCTCAGCGGGCACTGCTGGGGGCTCCGGGGGCAGGGGTTTAGCTGAGAAAGGAAGCAGACAATAAGGGCCTCTGGATTCTCAAAAACAAAAACAAAACAAAACAAACAACAACAACAAAAAAACCCTCCTCTTGGAGCACAGCTCCTCTCAGGCTCCCCAAACTTGGCCTCACTGCTAATGATTCCTCGCACCCGATGGTAGCCAATCTTCCAAACCACTTTCAGATGGAGAGCACTGTGGGTGGCTGACAACGGGCCCCCTTTGCTGATGGGGACACTCAGGCTCATGGAGATAACAAGCCTTGCTGTCTCCCGGCACAGACCTCTTTCCTTCTGCCTCAAAGCCCTTCCATCCACCCACCTCCCTGGGGCATTCTAAGCCACCCCCAGAGCCCCCTCCGATGCCAGGCCTGCTCCCAGGTCACACCAGCCCCATCTTACCCATCTGGTGTTTCAGTTTCGATAAACTCCTCTCCAGCTTCTCTACCAGACGCATGTGATGCTGCTTCTCCTTCTTTAGTGTGCAAACCTGCCCAAAGCACAGGGATAAAGGGCCCTGGAGAGAGGGGCTGGTGGCTGGTTTCTGCCATCTCCCTCTCTGCCCCCACCTCCACAAAGCCCCGACCCATGACCACCTCTGGCTGTATATTCCCATGTTACAGATGCCCAGAAACATCCAGTGACCTATCTAAGGTGGCGGGGCTGAAGGGTCAGATCTCACCTCCTGGGACATTTTTCTCATCCTCTGCTGCCACCGGGCCCTCTCTCCTTTTAGATGTTGAACATATTCGTCTCTCTCTTGATGGGCTTGTTTAAGTGAATCCTTCATCTGCAAGAATGGGCACAGAAGTTAGGAAGGGCTGTCACTGGTCCTCACCTGCTCCTGGCCACCTGGGGTCATCTTCCTTCCCTCCCTCCCTCTGCAAAACCTCACCTGTGTCAGCTGAGCTTTCAGCAGTGCCTGCTCCCGTAAGGACTGCTCTAACTTCCACTCCATACGTGCTTTACTGCGGCTCGAGGACTGGATGGTGAAGAGTGAGAAGTTTCTATCTGGGGAACCTGGGCATTTCATACAGTACCCCTTAAACAGGCTAGGGCTAGGCTGAATATACAACTCAGTCAGTAAAGATCGAGGCATTTCCAAGTCTGTGGTCTGGTTTTTAAAAGAACTCAGTAAAGTTGGAAGGGACAGGGAAAGAGATCGAATTTACAGCTGGCTAACAGAGGCCCAGAGAGATCAGATAATATTGCTCTTGTTATTACTGTTATTACTAGCACTGTCTGAACCTTTATGGAGTGCTTCACCAGGTACCATGCTAGCAATCCCATTTAATCCTCACAACCAATATAGGAGACAGTTCTATGATTCCCTCTATTGTGTAGATGAAAAATCGTGAAGTATTTGAGGTTAAGCGCTTGCCTAACATCACTTAGGCAGAGCTGGGATTTGAACACCCAGGTCTATCCAATTCACTAAGCCCATTTTTCTTGCTGGGGTTGGGGGTACAGATAGGAAGGGGAAAATTAATCTTTCGTTCACTTTTTGAAAGGATGATACATTCGCATAGTTCAAAACTCAGAAGGAACAGAAGGGAAGTATCTCCCAGCCACCGTGGCTCTCTCCTGAGGTTTTTATGAACCTTGCAGACATGTTTTCTGTATATTATCATAGTATGTACACACACACACACACACACACACACACACACACACACACACAGGTTTCCTCTCTCTACAGAAATGGTAACATACTAAAGGTACTCTTCTGTACCTTCACAGTACAAGTACCCAATACCCCACCTAGGACTTGGCCAAGACCACAGCCAGGTAAGGGCAGGGCAGGCACTTGGCATCCAAGTTCAGTGTCCAGTACTCGCTCCCCACCGCACCCCCCAACTCACCCACAGCAGCTGACTCAGCCCCAGGCTGCCTCTAACAACCAGACACAAAAGCAGTGAGGAATGGCCATGCCGCCTTCTGGGCAGGACACTCCATCCTGCAGAAGGGACCTTTAGGCTCACTCCTCCATCTGCGAAGCCGGGCTCCCAGGGGACGGGGCAGGTGGTCAGACTCACTCTGTCCGCCTTCTTCTGTGTGGCGGTGACAGCAGACAGAGCCCGCTGTAACTCTCCTTTACGCTGCAATGAACGTTGCAGGCGGCCAGCCAGATCCTTGGTCTGTTCTGTAATGACAGATGTGAGATGGGTCCCAAAGGACTCCCCTAAAGACCTGTCAAAGTGCCAGGCTGAAGGATGACAGGGCGCCCAGATTCCCACCTTCAAAGTATCTGAGCGAGCGTTTCGTGCGATACAGGTCCGTACTTAGTTTCCCTTTCTGTACGTTCAATGTCTGGATTTGAACCTTTGGGAGAAAAGCCAAGCAAGTGCTGAAAGAGAAGGAAAGAAACATTCCCCGGAGGACAGGAGAAAACTTCACACCCTCCACTCACCTCTAGCTCCCTTTTGGCTTTCTGTCTCTCGTTGTTTGCCTTCTTTTCCTATAGGAAGAGGAAGACAGAGCTCTTACCAGGGGGAGGCAGAGATGGCACAGCAAGAGACATGCCCCCAGAAAGCCACCAATGCCCCAGGACAGGCCCACCCATGAGACCAGGTTATCAGGGACCCTGTGGGGATGGGGTGGAATCTGAGGGGTGAGCCTTCTTCCCCAGGCTGGGAGTGGGTGAGACAAGACAGGGGCCTCTACATCTGAGTGCCCCCCAAACCCAGCGGTCATGTGGCGAGGAAAAAAAGAAATCACATTACTTCTTCCAGCTGATGTTCCACTTGTTTCTTCTGTTGTTTCTGTGGGGAGAGTCAAATTAAGGTGATGGAGGGTGGCCCCCTCAACTCTATTCTCCAGACCAGAAAGCGGTAGGTGGGGCCAGGAATGGATTTTAAAGGCAAAGTTCTCAGACCCAATGGGAACACGAACTGGTCAACTCTCCTCAAGCGCCCAAGGACAGAGGATTTGGGTCTTTGTTGGTTTTCACCCATAGCCACAGAACTCAAAGTCTGAATGTGGAATCTCTTGAGAGGACAGGAACACAATCCTCTAGAGATGGAGTTGGAGAAAGGCCCCCCCTCCTGCCTGCTTGTGATTTAGAAAAGTGTGTTCATTCAATAAACATTGACTGAGCACGTACGGGCCAGGTATGGCTCTTCACAGCAGATATAGGATGGAAAAGGACAGACAGCAGCCCTTGGCCCTGAGGTTTCCATTCTAGGTGGCCTTTAAATCTCGGACTCTCAGAGCTAACAGACACCTTTGATACTCACTACCTCCTCTGGAAACCCGAGTCCAGAAAGGAGAGGCGGCTTGTCCAGAATCAAAGAGCAAATTAGGGACTGAGTCACGGCAGAAATACAGGGCCCCTGACAACCAGTCAGGCTTACACTCCCCCAAGAGGCAACAACCCCAGGGCGTGTGTAGCAAGGACTTGAGCAGGGGTGTGTGGAGAGGAGAGAGTTGGCAAAAAGGGCAGCAAAAGAACAGCCATGCTGCGTGCTCTGGGGTCCCTCCAGGTAAGGTCTGGGTGCCCCAGCTCCCTATTTGTCCTTGGCACCAGGGGCCCCCAGTCCCTTTCTTCAGGGTCCCAAGGGGAAACTGGAGCCCAGGATTGTCAGACTGGAATCAGGGGACCCCACTGGACTCTTACCAAAGATTTGATGGTGTTCTTCAGGTGACTGATTTTGACGGACCTCGAGTCCAGGGCAGCTGCTAGTTCTTGGGACGGGCTCTGAGGCACATGCAGAGAGGAGGAGGTGGAGGAGGAGTCGGGGGAGAGGTAGAGAGAACAATCATTAGGGCTGGGGTGTGTGTGGGCTGTCTCAGCTGGCAGAGGGGCACCCAGTCCCTGCTGTGGGAGGAGGTTGCAGGATTGGCCTGCAGGGTCACTGCCCCTCCACCCAGAGCCTCTTACCTCCAGATCCTTGAGGGGTGCAGATGACGTAGGGCCCTCTCCGTCGATACCTGTTGCTGACTACAAGAGATGAGAGTGCACATGGAGATGTTCTGTCCCTCTCAGTGTCTAAGCCCTCTGACTTCCTTTCTTCCCCTATCAACTGGCACAACTTTCTTTTCTGCCTGTCTTGGACCCTTCGTCCCATAACTCCTTTGTGCCAACTTCTCTCATGGTTCTTATCTCCCCACCATCCCACCCTGGGGCCCTTTCAGTGACTCCTGATGGCAAGTGGCTCTTCTCATTGTCCTGGCTTCCCCTTGAGACTGGGGATGAGGAAAATCAAATAGCAATGACCATATCCTGGTGTCCTGGGTGTTTACAGTAGGCCATGTACTAGGGATTAACATAAAACAATAACAAATCTCATTTAAACGTCACAAATGGATGTCAAACAATAATACCACCTCTATTATACAGATGTGCAAAGAGAGACCCAAAGAGCTCAAGCAACTTGCCCTAAATCATATCCCTAGCAGATGGAGAGGCAGGATTCAAACCCAGAATTCTGAACCAGTACCCAACAGTCCATTCACAATCTTAACAATTACCCTCTACTGCCCCTTGGGACCCCTGTCCCCAGTAGCCTGGTCAGCCAAGACTCACATCCCCAGGTGAGTGGGAACCACCAGAAGTGGCTGTCTCAGGGATACTGACATTTGTTTTCCTGTTCTTCTTCACTCCTGCTGGACCACCAGGGCTGTTTCTCTGCCAATATTCTTTTAACTGTGGGAAAGAAGAGCAGTAATGCTCATGAGAACTATCGGCCCCTACAGCCACATCCTCCCTTATAGTTTTAACAAAATGCTCTTATACACCATCTGATTTAATGACGCCAACAACTGTACAAGGTGTTGTCACCATCATTTAGTGACTGAGAGGGATTGATATAATGGCTAGACAAAAAAAAAAAAAAAAAAGAAAAAGAAAAAGGTGATACTGGAACTTGGAAACTCAGTCTTCTGACTCCAAGCTCTGGGGTTTTGCAAGAATCAGCAGCTGCCAGGGACCAAAACCAGAGGTAGAGGTAGAAAAGTAAACATTAGGTAGGCAGGCACTGCATGGTTTAGAGTCATACATCCTCACACATCTGTTAGTATCAAGAAGTGCACCAGTACCTCTCAAACTTTTATATCAATGTGTCCTCATGGCAGAAGGCAGCCTTTCTGTTAAATCTGGGAATTCATCAGAAAGAGGACAACCCAAGCCTCATTTCAGAGAGAAGTCTGGTATACTCTCAGAAGCCTATGTGACTGTCATCCCTAAGTACATTAATGTTTTTTCTCCTGATCTCAAGAGAATCAAGGGAACCTGATGCTTCAGAAAGATGTCTCACATTTATTCCGTGGCACTCAAAGTTCCCCAGGTCAAGATAATATGAGGAAGATTCAAGCTGTCAAGTTCAGTTTCCCAAGATCTATTCCACAGAAGATGAGCAAATCTCACTTCAGAGACCACAGACTGAAGGGCAGTCTGGTCCCAGAACCATGGAGAATTAGAATATGAGGTGGAGAACTCAGAAAAAAAATGTTAAAATCTCTCTGGAAAGTAGAAGCCTGGGAGAAAACCAAACCAAACCCATTCTCCTATCGCCACCCAGAGATACTGTCAACGTTTTGAGCTCACGGGGGAAGTGTAGGCTTTTCCCCCTGTCAATGTCTATGTTAAGGGAGTGAGGCAGCCTGAAACTGCTTGCTCCTAGATCCCATAGTCTCCATTCCCCTTCCAGCTGCAAATTTGTGCTGTGACCAGAGGAACAAGAAATGGGGTGACAACACTTAGGGGACTGGGTCATAAGATCAAAGGCCGGTCTTCCAGTAATGACAGTTAGTAGGTGGATTGTGACATCACTACATTCCACTCCTCCTGGTTGGGGGTGGGGCACATCAGCGCAATGTCCGAGTCCCACTCCACTATGGGGGAGGGAAACACAGGGTTGGGACTTAGGTCCTTGCAGACACCAGCACAAAGAGCCCATGGAGTTTGACCTTGAGGCAGCAGGAGGGGAGGACCGAGTCTGCAGTAGGGAGCCCCAGGAATCACCAGCCCAAAGTCACCCAGGGACAACTGGCGAGGGTGGGGCCTAGGGCTGGGGGACCCAGGTGCTTGGAAACGTGAGCCCAAAGAACCCAGGGAGGTCAAGTTTGGGTAGGCAGGAGGTGAGAGCCCAGTAATGGAGTGGGAAGCCCCAGTAGTCACACACCCAAAGTCACCCTGGGGTGATTGGTGAGGGCAGGGACTGGGCTTCTTGCTGAAGGGGCAGGGCTGATTGACAAGACTTTGGTGGGGGCAGCCCAGAGGTGCCGGGGTTGGGGGGCCCAGTTTGGTGTGCCTCAGGAGTGATATGGACTCTGGTAGTGGTCTTGTTGTCAGAGGGGATATGTGGCTGGGTTGGGGGGCCATGACCTGGTGCATTTTTACCTTTCTCTTGGCTAAGGCCAGTTTACTCTGTCGAGTTTCTTCTGCCATCGCAAGGTGGGGAGGGAAGCGGGATTGGGGCCACGTCAGCAAAATCCCAGCGAGCACTGATCAACGCCTCCAGTCACCTACCAGGCAGCTGAGCGACTGAACCAGAGGAGGCCTAACCAGGACTCCAGTAGAATGCAGAAAAGGGGCGTGGCCTTAATGCTCCAAGCCCATTGGTCAATGAGAAGATGAAAGGGAATTGGGGCGTGGCCAATCAGCAGGCAGCAATGTGTCCAGAGGTGCCTGTGGCTCACAAGGAAAGCTGCCCATGCAACCACTGTCCCCACCCACTCTGAGAGAGGGAAGGGGCTGCCCAATCTGGGAGAGGGAAGGGGCCGGCTTTTGTTTTAAAAGCTTTAAAACTTAAAAAAAAAAGTGTGTATACTTTATATATGTGTGTGTCCGTGTGTGTGTATGTATTCCTCCAGAGCTGTCTTCATTATCCAGCTTCTATGCAAGGTCTTTGATTTTGGTCTGTATTTTTCACCTTCAAATACAGTACAAAAATTACCAGTATTACCTTAACTGAGTTACAGAGCCTATAAAAATGGAAAATCTATAGCGTGCTTGATGGTTAATGAAGCAGACTATATTATCCAACATTCTACTAAGATAAGATAACCACAATGATTTCTCTTTTTTGGAAAAACATTTCTTTTATTCTCTTATGTTATTGTTACAAATTTTTTTTTGTTAAACAAGAAACAAGTCTAATATCTGTAGAAACACAAAGCTTTTGTGCTTCTGACTTTGTGGTCTGCCCATCTCAGCCTCCCAAAGTGCTGGGATTACGGGCTTGAGCCACCGTGCCCAGTCTACTTCTATATTTTCTACAGATCATCTTTGTAACAAGAAGAAAGCAAACCAAATGAAAATGAAATGAATTCTCTCAAAAAGAATTAAGATAACAAGAAGGTGCACAAAGTAATATAAAATATATCTTATGGTTTATATAAAATTCTTAATAAAAGTACTTTCTTTGCTCCAAGCTACACTCTGGATTTGCCTTTGAGTCAGGTGTCGTTTCTTTGCTCGATGATCGGTTCTATTGAGTAGGCACTGCTTCAGCCCTACAGGAAGAACAAAACATCTCTAGAACACAGCAGCATTCCTGATTCCCATTTGAGAAGGCCTAACAAAATGGCATGTACCTCAACAGCAGCAAATCAGTGTTAAAATGTCTGGAGACAAGGGGAAAAAGTAAAATTGGACCATTTCCAGAATCTCACAAAAACCAACAAACTGACGTTCTAAGTGCCCAACCATGAGCAAGTTAGAACCTTAAATAAAGGTCACTCTTAATGCCGATCCTAGCATAGATTCACCACCAAGTACAATCTCATTTTACTGGTTGACCTTTTTCATTCTTGAAAGTAGGGGCTATGAAAAAAAAAGAACACACACTAATTTCTTTAAGAGAATCTAGCTTAAATCTAGCTTACATAATCAAAACACTCTATTGAGGGTGAAAATTGAGTATCATAAGAAAATCACCTGTTTCGTGAGAAGTTCCATACATAATGCTCTTCTACCCAATATATACCTCAAAGAGAAAAAAGAAAACATACAAAATTATCTCAAGAATTATTCCTGCTTAAACAATTTCTACGTGCCATTACTAAGAAAGCAAGCACACAGTAAAAATGAGAAGAGAACATGCAAGCATGAACATACTTGTTAGGGATATAGGCTGTGAGTAATTTAAAAATTCTAATGGTATTACTCTCATGTAATTGCTCTGAAATTCTAGTCAATTGTGTGAAATGGCTCTTAGAACAGGATTCTTTGACATTTTTATGATGTCAAAAACTAAGAACTTAACCCTAAATATTCCAAAGAATAAGGGCAGAAGAACCCGTTTCCTTAAATGGCATTTGAGTATTCTTTACAACTGAGACTTTCTCTCCCATCTTGTGATGGCCAAGAGTTTTTCCTCTGACAACGGCACTGACCTTACCCTATCCAAAATATGAACATCCTCATTGCTTCATGGTTGGAAATGTTTTTATCCATTCTGTCGTGAGAATCAAAGGGTTCAGACCATGTAGCTCCTCTCTGGGACTCCTCAAGTCCTTTCTAGATCTGAAGACTATTCTCTGAACCAAAGTCAACTTCTGGGGGTGTACCAGATCTCCCATTAGAAAATTATTTATATCAAGACGTTTTAACCTCTTACTCAAACAAAATAATTTCATTTCTCCTTTACTGTTACTTTAAATTTCAAAATACACAGATAGCATGCCTAAAATACAATCCAGGGAATGACAGTTTTAGAACACAAACTGTGGTAATTTTGAAAACACAAAAGCTAAGACCACTAATTAGGTCTATGTGGACACCAAGTCCACCACAACCTGTTCTGTCCTCTGGGGCTCTGCCCATACCTTTCCCTTGCCTGAGATTCCTTCTGCTTCTCACCCTTCCAAATGCTGTATTTCCCCCCAGAAGACTTGCCAAGACCACTCTAGCCTGCACATCTTCCATTCCAGCTAACCAAAGGCATCCTTGTGTTGACTAAACCGAATTATTTTGCAGAGAAGGCATCTAAAAACTTCTACTGTAGACTATTCACCTTAATAATTGTTATCATGACATTATTCAACAATAAAATGAGGGCAAGAAGTCCTCTTCACTCCCTTATCCTGGAGAATCCAAGCCAGTGTCTTTCCCACTTGCTTTGCCCAAACCCTGGGACCTTTCAAAGTAAAAGTTTAATGGAAGGGAAAGAAAATCTAAAAGAAAAACTCTCCAAAAAATTAAACTCAGGCAAAGAACCATGGGATTAAAAATTTTTATTCTTTATGTATTTCATTTCTGAAATGTAGAAATCTGTCTCCCACTCCTTAAATCTGCCACTGGGCTAAGAGAGTTTTGTATAGAATGTGCACTTACTGATTTAACAGAATTAGAACATCCAGGCACTCACTGAGATTTTGCTTCCACAACCACTCAAAGTCTAGTGATTAGTTAATGAGTTAACACTACACTTGATCTTCACATTTTGGGAATGCTGACGGCAGACAGGGACTTGTTTTGGGAAAGGAAGTATACAGTAGACATTGTTACCCATTACCCAGCCACCACCACCTTTCCTTTAAAGTACCCCAGTCTTCCTTTAAGGTTTCAGAGTCTCAGAAAGTGGGAAGAAAAGAAGTTTTTGCATTTTCAGATCAAAAGAAAGTACATTTGTACAACCACATAATACCTATGCAAAGGTTTGTTGAAATCTAAACACAAGACAGAAGTAGTTCTAGCACCTCCGCCAAAAGTAAGGTAAGTAAACTTTTCCTTAATATACACTTTCGGCAGCATCGACACCTAAAAGTGTTCGACTTTACTACTGAACTAAATTAAATTACATTCATTTTGTCAATATGTGTTCCAAATTCCTACTGCTCTTTGTCTCCAAGGGGTTCCTACTGAATATTGAGACAGTTGAAGATTACTAGGGGAAAAAATTCTTAATAATTGAAGTAAGGGTCATCTAAAGATAATACGCCACATATACAGACACAGTCATATTTTCAACTTTAAAAAAGTTCAGTTGTCAAAATTATACAGCAAACCCTATCCTAAGCTTAGCCTCTTCAGGCATTTGATTTATAATCACTGTAAAGAAAAGCCGGTCACAAAATGCCACATTTTGTATGATTCTATTTATATGAAATGTCCAGGAGAGGCAAATCTACAGATAGAAATTATATCAGAGGTTGCCAGGATCAACGGTGGGGGAGACGGGTACAGGAAGTGACTGCTAATGGGCACGCGGTTTCTTTTTGGGGAGATGAAAACGTTCTGAAATTAGGGAGTGGTAATGGTTGCGTAACTCTGAATACACTAAAAACCACTGAACTGTACACTTGAAAGGTGAGGCTTATCATACAAAAACTATATCACAATAAAGCTGTTAGTTTAAAAAATGTTTGGCTATGTCAAGAAACAAAGAAATAGGGTCATAGCTAGAAGATGTGGGATATAAAATACATGGAACAAAACTGCTCAATAATCTATCTAGAATCACACAGTGCTTAAGCTTTACCCTGACTGAAATCATGAGATTTGTGTTTTATTGGTATTTCACATTTTTTACTTCTTCTAAGTCAGCCAATAATTCCTCCTCCTCACTTAATTGTGGACTACAAAGACCAAGCCATTTTGATTCTGCCGCCAATGAGTTTACACATTTCATTCCTCCTGCCATTCCCATGACTACCAAACCAATGTAGGTTCTCCTCACTTCACTCTAAGACAATAGCGTGGCCCTCAACTACTGTCAGGTGCAGTGGCTCACATCTGTAGTCCCAGCATTTTGGGAGGCCAAGGCAAGTGGATCACTTGAGGCCAGGCGTTCAAGACCAGCCTGGTCAACATAGTGAAACCCTGTCTCTACTCCTACCTAGGTGACAGAGCGAGACTCCATCTCAAGAAAACAACAACAACAACAACAACAAACCCCAAAACAAACCACACACACAAAGAATGAGGAGGAAGTTTGTTTAAAACAAGAAAATCGAAATTTAAGAACATGGACTTTCAATTAAAGAAAAAAAAAGATGGACTTTCAAGACAAAAAGACAGGGATAAACTTAATATTGCCAAAAAAAAGATCAGCGACATCAACACGACCCTGGGGGCCCGTGGACAACTCCTGGCTGCAGGTGCAGAGCGTCCTGGCTGGACGCAGGTACCAGGGCTGCCCCCGTGGCCCGAAAGCACCCTGGCCTCCATGGCTGAGCTTGGGGGCTCTTGGAACAGGCTCTGTGCCCAAGCTGGCAGACGTGGGTGCTCTCTGGAATCGTCAGAGAGCTCGTGGTTTATGGTGTAAGGACTGAGAGCTGGGAGGGGGTTGTGTGTGGGGCTGCACTCTGAGGCGGCCAGAGGCCTAGGAATGTCATCCTGGGCACGCCGTACCTGTTGTGCAGTCCGAGTCATGCTGCCAGGGCAGAGTATCCGCCTCCCAGCCTGGGAGTGCTGAGAGCCAAATCCACTGCAGAGGAGGGGTGAGAGTCAGGGTCCCACCTCCTCTATCTGTCGGCAATCCGGTAGTGATCCAGGATAAAACTTCAAGAGTCCCATACACATGGTCAACCCACAACACACCTCACAGGCCAGGCGGGGACACACGGCCCCTTCCCTCCCTCCCAGGTCCCATCATAGCTGCCAGCATGTGACTGAAGGCAGGGTCCCTGGCCCCCGCTGAAGCACTATCGCAGGTCAGCAGGCTCACGCACCTTGGCCTGTTGCTCCTAGAGGTCGCCTCTGCTATTCAGCCAAGGGGACCACAGTGCCTGGTGTGCCGGCTGAGCTCTGCCCAGCAAGCCCACCCACCTCCCCTGCCATGGACTCTCCCTCTTCTGCTTTTCCCAACAGGAAGGGCCCAGCCTCACTTACGCGACCTGCAACCCCCAACAAGCTGAGGCTCCCCTCTTAGACTTATAAGTCTATAGCCAGTGGAATCTGGCTGCCTACCCTCCCTGCCTCCCCCAGGGTCCCTTCAGAGGATCCTGGGCGTTCTGACCACCAGAGGGTTCTCCGGCGATCACTCCAGCCATCCATCCCTTTTAGCTTCATCATCCTGGTTCAAGCAGTGTTCCTTCTCTATCAGACCTGGTAGCTGTTGCGTTGGGCTCCCCAAGGCGAGAGGTGGCCCCGGACCAGTGGGTTGGAAGACAGGGTGACCAGAGAAGAGGGAAGCCTGAGGGGGGCGAGCATTGGTCTTAACAGAGGGTGCACTGCCTGGGTGCCGTGGACGAGGCCAGCGTGCATGAGGTTGGGAGGGTGGCCACAGCCCCCAGGCACTACCTGTGAAGCTCTGGCTCCTTCCTCCATCTTCCTCCCCTTTCCCTTCCAGCCCCTCTTTTCCAGGAAGCTTGACACGCCCACACCTGTGCCCTCCCCTCCCTGGCCCTCCCACAGCTGCTGTGGCACACCTGTGCTCTGCACTTGCCTCACCAGCTCTCTGCTCACTTTTCTCTCTCCTGTTTTCTCTCTGCTTTCTCTCCAACTGCCAGCCGATCAGGTCTGGCAAGTCCATCCCGTCCTGAGAGCCCCAGGCCCTCCTTCGACCTCTAAATAGATCCCCCCTCTTCTCGGAGATCTTCCTTTCCAAGCCTGCCTGGGCGGCTGTTCTGTGACTTGACAGTGGCTCCCTCGGCCCCAAAGCCAGCCCCCTTCATCTGTGACTTGGTCTGCTGTAGTGGTGAGCTGACACCTCCAGGTGTGACTGTGGCTGAAAACGTGTGCCCCCCTCGGTGGTATGCCCCTTCCCTGTTCTATAAATATCTATAAATACATATATGTACATATATACACATACATATATACACAAAAATGAGGTGGGCACGGTACGCACTTGTACTCCCAGCTACTTGGGAGGCTGAAGTGGAAGGATGGCTTCAGCCCGCGAGGCTGAGGTTGCAGTGGGCCGAGATTGCACCACTGCACTCCAACCTGGGTGACAGAGCAAGACCCTGCCCCACCCCCCACCAAAAAAAAAAAAGCTAAGCTTTGAAGCTTTGAAAGACATACATCATTGCTTCCACTGAGTTCCACTGGTCAAAGCAAGTCATGGGGTCAGCCTGGATTCCAGGAGACGAAAAGCAAAGCCCACCTCTTCATGAGAAGAGTGGTAAAGCCATGCCTCAAAAAGTCACCCAGGATGGAAACAATCTGTGCCTCTATTTGAATTTTTTGGGGATGAGTGTAAATGTGATCAAGCCTCTAGATCTCACTAATGTATCAATTAGTTCTTTCCCCTGTTGGATGATTTTAGATGTTAGAAATGTCTTCATTATTTTGAGGTAAAATCTGTCTCTCTTAAACTCACATCCATTTTCCGTCACCGATCCTTTAACACAGCACAGCATAAGTCAGTACTTACACTTTTCTATACCAAAAGGCTGAAATACCCATATGTCTTCTCTTCTAGTCTTCAGGCCTATACCTCCAAGAGTTAACAAAGGTTTCCAAGACCCTGCACCACTTCAGTAGTGCTTCTCTCTTAGTGAACTCAGTGTGTCAATATATCTCTCATAAATATGGACTCCAGAACTAAATAAAAAGACCCCAGATGTTGCCTGATTAGTGCAGAAAAGAATGGGATTATTATTGCCTATAATTTGGAAATGTCCATCAAGTGAAATGGTCTAAGGCTGTGTGTTAAGTTTTTGGCAGCTGCATCAGGCTATTGGTTCAACATTTAGTATGTAATAAAGAAGCCAAGTTTTGCTTTATAATAGCCTGATATAAATACATATTTTTGCTAAGCAATTTACCATAAATATCTCTTCTTTGTAGAATATTATACAGGAAGACTTATTTTAAAAGCATTTTCTAACTTTTTTGGTCAGGACTTCAAGTATGCAACATGACATGCATAAATAGGCTGACCAAGCTTTTAATTAAACAGAAATCCAACAAACATGGAGCTTTATTGCCAAATATGTATTTCCTGAAATTGTGAAAATAAAAAACTTAAGACCTGGAAGAAAAGGATCATCAAGTAAAACACCATTGTTAGACTGATGGTGAAACTGAGGCTCAGAGATGTTAAGTGACTATCCCAGTGTCACACAGCCAAAGGGAACTGGCCTGATGTTGAAACTGGGCCTGAAGACCTGCAGCAAGCATATTGTAAATGACACCATGCTGACGGCATTATTATTCTCCACCTGTGTACTCCATGTTTCTCCCAGGATCCCAAGTTCTCTCTAGTATCTAAGACCGGAAAGGAAAGGCTCTCCCACATTCCCAGTCTGACCCCGACTCTCTTTGACTTTGGCAAAATTACCACACCAAAAAGATTCCACCTTTTGGATTCCCCTTTAATAAACATAACCAATTGTTTATTTTTCTTTTTTAAATGTATGAAGTGGAGATAGTTTACATAGCATAAAGTCACCCCTAAAAATCTGTGAGAATAATAAATGGAAGGAAATGGAGAAAAGGTAGTACCCTATTTTGTGGGGAAAGCTAGATTTTTTTTTTTTTTTTTTTTGAGACGGAGTCTCACTCTGTCGCCCAGGCTGGAGTGCAGTGGCTGGATCTCAGCTCACTGCAAGCTCCGCCTCCCGGGTTTGCGCCATTCTCCTGCCTCAGCCTCCCGAGTAGCTGGGACTACAGGCGCCCGCCACCTCGCCCGGCTATTTTTTTGTATTTTTTAGTAGAGACGGGGTTTCACCGTGTTAGCCAGGATGGTCTCGATCTCCTGACCTCGTGATCCGCCCGTCTCGGCCTCCCAAAGTGCTGGGATTACAGGCTTGAGCCACCGCGCCGGGCCAGCTAGATTATTTTTTAAATATTCAGGATGTTGGGGGTGCCTAGTGAAATGTGGAAGTGCCAGAGTAAAACATTACATCCTTTCTGGGGGAATATAATGATGAATAAAGAGAAGATATATGCCTGTACTTACAATGAAATATTTAAAGAAATGTATCAGAAAGTGGCATCTAACATGTATGCAAAGGGATGGAGACAGAGGCACAGTATTAAAGTTCAATGAAGTTGTTTTTCTTGTTATAACTAGATTCTTTAAACAGACTCTATCCTGGTGATTCCACTTCAAGCCTTCCCACACCAATGGTCAGCATACCACCGTCAGATTTTCCTTTCCGCAGTACCACTTTACCTGGTCACTCTCCTGCTCAAAGGCTGAAAATGGTCTATGACAAATCTTTGCAAAGCCACATTTCTCATTCAAGGGTCTGCCTATTTGGAGCTCAATTTACTCCTTTCCCTTCAATACTCTATTTCCTGGCAGAGGGTTGCTCACTGTCTCCTATATGTCAGTCTTAATCCTCCTTGACCCAGCACGTGTTACTACTGTCTCCACGAGACTTTCTTGACAAATCTAGCCCAGGCCAGTCTCGTGCTTCTTAAATCTGAACTCATAGTGCATTCTATCCAGAACAATAGTTCATTGTTCTTTAATTCGTGCATGTATGCTAGATTGATCTTCCCACCTGGGTTGTATAGGGTCTTAGGCTTATGACTCTGGACTGCCTGCACTATAATAATATCCAAATGTGCTGATAGAAGTCTAAAGGGAGTATTGACAAGCCAAAGGGAAATAGCAAAGATGCAGTAAAGTAATTAAGTGGAGGCTAGACTGAGAAGAGACTGTAATCTGGCATTTGAACAAACAAAACAAGAGGCTTCTTTTTGAGACTGCAATATGAAGCAGAAATAGAATACTCCAAGAGCTTATTGTTTCATGCTTGTTTCCAGGGTTTTGGGGGAAAGAGCATTTCTCGTGAGCCCTTAGAGAATGTGAATTGGGCCCATTCTGGATTCCAGTAATCACCACTATCTGAGTCAACCGTTGACCATGTGATGTCCATGTTTTCATTTGTTGTAGATCAATTGTCTACTACTTTTTAGTGTCCACTTGGACTCTGAAATGTGTTCTGTGTATATGACAAATTATATGGTCATCCTTCATAGGTAAGTCGGGGTAACCTCTCTACAGGAAACACCTTTCAGCTAGGAACAGAAAACCAAGCAACGGTTTCCCAGGATGATGTGCTGAAGGAGACAGCCAAGTCTCAGTGGTCCTATAGTAAGCTCATGCCAAAAAACAAGCAAGCAAGCAAACAAATCAAAGGCAAGATTTAGTGCATTATTACAGGCATGTGTCACATACAAACACACATACAATCAGCCTAGGAATCCTCCGCCATCCCCAAGTCTAAGTGCATGAAATTGCCTCCATGCCTAGCCTCTTCCTCCAGATTATCTCAAAAGGTTTTCAACGGTTTTTAGCTCTTGTGATTTCTCCCATTCAGATTGCTTCCTCCAGGAATTTTCTTTTATTTGGTGCCATCTGCATAGACACATGTGGGCCCAGGATGGGGGCCTTATGGTGCAATGGACCCACTCCCCCAACGTTTCCTGCCTCTGCACAGAAGGGAGAAGGATATTTCCTCTTCTCCCCAATAAACTTGCTGACATTCAGGACTGGGTGCAAAATGAAATTTTGAAAGAGCATCTGTAATGAGGAAGATGGTCAGAAAGGAACAGTAGCTCAAGGAAAAATAAAATCTTTATATGAAATAACAGGAATCTAGGGAAGTAGCCTCTCGAATGCTATTTTTATTTTCAGCATTTCAGGGCAACAGATTGAGTTAGTGATGTTTTCCTATAGCTCTGAGGCAACTCAGAAATGGCAGGGTTCAGACCAGCAGAGATGCACTTCCTGCAGATTTGAAAGGGGTGAGGAGCCAAGTCCGGTGGTGTGCTGCGTCCCCAGGCTACAGATCCAGAGGAAAGTAGTACTGTATTAGGGAATTTCACATTCCACCCTAGGCGCCTGGCAGTTTGCACAGATCCTCTCTTATCAATTTCACCACTTTGAATCAGCTGCTCCATTTCCATGGCTAACAGGCTTTTGTATTGAAGTAACCCCAGAGGTTCGATGATGGAAAATTAGCCATATCAGAATAGGGGACCATTTAAGAATCCTGAATTCCATTTCACCCCTGATGTTTATGTTTTCCGTGGGAGAGATAAAAGTGTGTAGGTTCAAAAATAGGAAATTGCTGAAACCCGAATGGAACAGTTTGAGATGTTTCCTGCTGTTAAAGAACTGTTAAAGACCAAGGAATTAGCTCAAACTGAGGTCCGTTTTTTGGATGACTGGTGATTGTTATTTGGAGGTTTTATGTCAACCTATTAAAATCAATGAAGATTGGTAGAGACACTTTGACGTTCCAGCTCTTCTTTCTCCTTTAGTTACATTTTCTCAACATACACCTTTTGCAGAATTATTTATCGACATTGTTTGAACTCTTCAAAACCCTGACACATGGATGCTTCCCCAGCCTCAGCATGTGCGTGTGTGTGTGGATGCTTTCACGGACACACTTCAGACAACCCTCTGTCTATACCCTTTCCAGATAATTGTCTACCTTGCAGTCATAGTCTTTAGATTGTAAACTCCCAGAGAGATACTTCTATGTCTGTTAATGTTGAACTCTTTTACGTGGTACTTAAAGCATGATAATAGAAATGGGGAAGGGTAGAGTACCTTTCCTGAAAAAGGAAATAGAATTTCTTGGTTATTCATATCATATTATAATTCATATTGTCATATTTTGTTACTGTATTTATATATGTTATTTGTACTATAATCCTTTTTAACAAAGGAAAACATTCAAAAAGATTAGATAAAAACATTCATCCTGATGGCTGGGCATGGTGGCTCACGCCTGTAATCCCGGCACTTTGGGAGACGGAGGCAGGCAGATGACGAGGTCAGGAGATCGACACCATCCTGGCTAACACGGTGAAATCCCATCTCTACTCAAAAAAAAAAAAAAAAAAAAAAAAGCAAATTAGCTGGGCGTGGTGGCGGGTGCCTATAGTCCCAGCTACTCAGGAGGCTGAGGCAGGAGAATGGCATGAACCCAGGAGGCGGAGCTTGCAGTGAGCCGAGATCATCACTGCACTCCAGCCTGGGCAATAGAGTGAGACTCCATCTCAAAAAAAAAAAAAAAAGAATGCATGGAGATAGTTTATTATTTTCGCCCCCTGGAACTTATGATCAAAAGTCAATACCTTTGTGACCTACAGGTCTGTTTATTTGCCCTCCATTATAGACTGAGCTGTTAATAACATTAAATTAGCTCACATGGATTCACTGGCTAATAAAGAAGAATAGATTTGAGGGCATTGCTGCCCTGTTTATGCCAAAAATTTCCCTAAACTGAAAGTTGTTTTGTGTTCTTTCACTCCCCTCTGCTGGTAAATTTTAATATAGTTCTTAATTTTTTTAAGTCAAATTGATAGAAACATCAATTGTGTTTTTAAAACTGTAAGAAAAAATAATGTTGAACATCACAAAAATGTACTCAATCCTTCCCAAAACCCATTTCTTTCCATTTGAAATTTTCAACATTATTTTTTAGAACAGGTCGTTGATCTGAAAAATTTGTTTCTAGTGTCCAGATATGTTTTTGGTAGGGTCCTTCCCCTCCCCCCTTATACTTGATACACAGTCAAGATAAGGAAGCCAGGTGGAAAAGGAGGTGTATTTTGGCAAAAAGAAAAACAAACAACAACAACAACAACAAAACATTGAATTAATTTACAAATTGAAATAGTACCTATGTTGTTTGTATTAAGATATTTACATTAGAAAACATTCTCACATGTGTCATTTATTTCACACAATGGTACCGCAAGATAAGTATGCACATTCCAAAATCTAGAGCTTTATTGTTCTATTTTTTTATTTTTTATTTATTTATTTATTTATTTTTTGAGACGGAGTCTCCCTCTGTCGCCCAGGCTGGAGTGCAGTGGCGCCATCTCCGCTCACTGCGAGCTCCTCCTCCCGGGTTCACACCATTCTCCCGCCTCAGCCTCCCGAGTAGCTGGACTACAGGTGCCCACCACCACGCCCAGCTAATTTTTTGTATTCTTCTAAAAAATAGAAAAAAATCACTAGGTTCAGCCCCAGGTAAAATTCTGAAATAGACTCAGATTTGTTGCCTCCAAATGTTCCCCTTTTTTTTTTTAACCATTTCTCCCTCTGAGCCCCTCTCTCTCTTCCTCAGGTAGCCCATGGTCTAATTCTATTAATTTCTCTCTTTAGAAAATAAAGTACATAAAACAGTTATTCACAATGGGTGTCTCATATCTCAGGGTAATTTGCATTTTAGAAGAAAGTAACTAAAGCCAAAGCAACCAGCCCCTAATAGGAAATTATGGAGATCACAGAGTGGGGCATTTTTAGATAAGATTTTCAGTTGCTCCTAAAATCGAAAGGTGTTGGCTCTCGAGACTTCTCCAAAGGTCACCAGTGTCCCCAGTGGGAAGGGTACATCATGCTTTTGAGCCCATCAGCATCATGGAGCCATAAATTATATGACCAATATTCTTGAGAAACCATCAGCATTACCTTAACCATCAGGCTGGTTTCAAATGCGTGAAGTCTCACCAGCTGGCTCAACTTTCACCCATCTCTTGTTTTTCCTTAAGTCTTCAGGAAGGGTTTCAAAGTGGTAACACCTCCCCATCTTATCAAGTTCCATTAAGACAGAATTCCATGAACACAGAAAGCAGTTCAATGAAGTTAAGACTGCTGGCACGGGCCGAATGAATCTAACCGTATCTCAATTTTGGTGGTGAAAATGCTTTGAGGTAGTTCATTTTTGTCATCTTCTATAAATTCTGATCAAAAGATGCATTAGGGGGCCAGGCACGGTGGCTCATGCCTGTAATCCCAGCACTTTGGGAGGCTGAAGCAGGCAGATCACAAGGTCAGGAGATTGAGACCATCCTGGCTAACACAGTGAAACCCCATCTCTACTAAAAATGCAAAAAATTAGCCGGGCATGGTGGCGGGCTCCTCTAGTCCCAGCTACTCAGGAGGCTGAGGCAGGAGAATGGCGTGAACCCGGGAGGCGGAGCTTGCAGTGAGCCAAGATTGCGCCACTGCACTCCAGCCTGGGTTACAGAGTGAGACTCAGTCTCAAAAAAATAAATAAATAAATAAATAAATAAATAAATAAGTTGACGCATTAGGAATGTAATGCCTCATACATTCTGTGGATTAAAATTATGTACTTTACTGTGATGACCTTTTCAATACTCTGTCATGTGTTTGACTGATCCTGGAGCTCTCTTGTGTTTACAGCATCATTGACCT
Source organism: Macaca thibetana thibetana (assembly GCF_024542745.1). Taxonomy (NCBI): domain Eukaryota; kingdom Metazoa; phylum Chordata; class Mammalia; order Primates; family Cercopithecidae; genus Macaca; species Macaca thibetana. The sequence goes on from NC_065584.1 coordinate 117,024,276, forward strand.
CTACAAAATGCACGCAGAATAAATAGATAAACACACTAAACTCTGCAAGGGAAACATGCAGATGAGGGTCCCCATACCAGCCATGTCAATCTAGCAGGTAAATGAGGCCGTTGTCCTTTTCCCTGGTATTAAGCATTTGGAGGTGAAGTTCAGCAGATAAGGCTTTTGCTGTCTGAGAAGCAAGAACAGTCACATTCAAAAGGTCCTAGAGAAGAGTTTTAGTGGCACTGTACATGATACACACAGTATAGGCTTTCTCCTACCTTTCAGCACTTCGCCAGCTGTCAACATTTCCTGAGGGCTGAGACCTCTGACTTTGTATCAGCTAAAAGTATCTGTAATAAAAATAGTTAACGTTTATTGAGGTGTTTGATACTGAGGTGTCTGAGAATAACATGATCTAAGTAAGAATATTATACGGTTCATGTGATTCACATAACAACTCTTTGACATAGATACCTTACTCATTTCCATTTTACAGCTGATGAATTTGGGGCTCAGACAAATTAGATAATTTTTCCACACTTAAGTGGTAGAACCAGAATTCAAACCCAGGTCATCTGACTTCATTCCCCATGGCGGCCATAAAAAAATGTACCAGTCAGATCTCCTGCTGCAAGGAGCATCGTTGACTGAAAGACCTAGCTGCTCGTCTCGGGACCCATCACTGCCTTTGCACTCTGGGCTGTCCCCAGTCAATGACTGAGGGTTACTAGTGCTGGTCCATTCCTGTGGGATGCAGAACTCTAACGTGGGACTTCGGTGGGGAATTCCCTATCAACTTGTCCAAAATGTCTTAGAAGGATGCTGTAGTTTGAGGTTCAATCCTCCTTCCTTCCCTTCTCTTTTCAGAGATGTCTGAGCTACATCTGATCAAGTCAGAGTTGACTGTTCACAAGTCCTAGCCTATCATTTTGGATGCCAGAACAGCCTACAAGGCAACCTCAAGAGTAAGAGAAACCCCTGTTACCTGAGGAGACTAGGATACCGAAAATTATCTAGTCAGATAATCAAGTTTCTCTTCTGGATGCTTTCTACTTTTTGTTTGTTTAATTTGCATATCATAAAGCACAACAAAACATTGCTTGCTTTCTCTACCTAATAAGCCAGAGTGAGAAACATTGTTGAACTTAGGCCATTATCTTTTGAGCCTATATCAGGGCTTCTTAAATCTTGATGTACAAATTTTTTTTTGAGAATCATAAAAATGCAGATTCTGATTCAGTAGGTCTAGGGTGGGGCCTGAGTTACTTTTTTTCATGCACCACATAGCAATGTTTTGGTCAACAATGGACCATATAAATACATCCCTGTCTTCCACCTCCACATTCTGTCCCACTGGAAGGTCTTCAGGCGCAGTAACACACAAGGAGCTATCATCTCCTATGATAACAATGCCTTCTTCTGGAATACCTTCCCCCAGACCACCACAAATACGTGAGGATTGCACTGTGCTATAGTGATGCTACTACGGCAACATCATCACTAGGCAATAGGAATATTCCAACTCCATTATAATCTTATGGGACCAGTGGATATGGATAATCCTGACCCTGCCTAGGCCCACGTTAATGTGTGAGTTGGTATATTCATTTTGGTTTTGTTTTTGAGACAGGATCTCATTCTATCACCCAGGCTGGAGTGCAGTGGTGCAATCTCAGCTCACTGCAACCTGTGCCTCCCAGGTTCAGGCAATCCTTCCACCTCAGCCTTCCAAGTAGCTGAGACTACAGGTGCGTGTCACTACGCCTGGCTATTTTTCATGTTTTTTTGTAAAGGCAGCGTTTCGTCATGTTGTCTAGGCTGGTCTCAAACGCCTGGACTCCAGCAGTCCACCTGCCTCGGCCTCCCAAAGTGCTGAGATTGTAAGTGTGAGCCACCACACCCAGCCCTCTTAGTTTTTTGTTTGTTTGTTTTTGAGACGGAGTCTTGCTCTGTCATCCAGGCTGGAGTGCAGTGGCGCAATCTCGGCTCACTGCAAGCTCTGCCTCCCAGGTTCACACCATTCTCCTGCCTCAGCCTCTGGAGTAGCTGGGACTACAGGCGTCCGCCACCACGCCCGGCTAATTTTTTGTATTTTTAGAAGAGATGGTGTTTCACTGTGTTAGCCAGGATGGTCTGCATCTCCTGACCTCGTGATCCGCCCGCCTTGGCCTCCCAAAGTGCTGGGATTACAGGCGTGAGCCACCGTGCCCGGCCTATGTCTTAGTTTTTAACAAAAAAGTTTAAAACATAAAAATAATAGAAAAAATCTTATAGAATATGGATAGAAAGAAAATTTTTTGTATAGCTGTACAATGTGTTTGTGCTTTGAGCTATTACTACAAGAGTCAAAAGTTAAAAAAATTTAAAAGTTGATGAAATTAAAAAGTTATAGTAAGCTAAGGTTAATTTATTACTGAAAGAAAAAATTTTAATAAACTTAGTGTAGCCTAAGTATACACTGTTTATAAAGTCCATAACAATGTACACTAAGGTCCTAGGCCTTCATATTCACTCACCACTCACTGACTCACCCAGAGTAACTTCCAGTCCTGCAAGCTCCGTCGTCTCAGCTGCTCCTTCAGGAAGCTCTAGAGCTGGGAGGTCCTTCAGTTGTCTTGATAAGGGGGCCAGGCCTATGAAACCCCATATTAAGCAGGCATGGAATGTAGACTGCCCCAGGGAAGGCGTCACTTGGGGTGAGGCAGGTCCTTTCCATGGAGCAGCTCTCAGAGGGGGACTTAGCTGTGAGCCATGAGGAGCCAGCACTCCTGTCAGCGGGGCCAGTGAGCACTTCAGCCTGGAGGGGGATCTAGGTGAAGTACCAGTGTCTACTACTCTGGTGATAGCCCCAGTGACCTCAAGAAATCACTGTCCTGTTTTCCATCTTGGTCCACATTTAGGACAGAATATGATAGACATTTCTTCAAACATTTCTGTTTTAATAATAAATGGGACAACGTGTCTGTGGAATGTGCCAGGCCCTAGAGGCAAGTGATTCTAGGAACAGTCATTCTGGTTTTACAGAAAAAAACTCTGACCTAATTTGAAAGTTGCACAAATCATCTTATTTCAAGCAGGGATGCCGGTAAAAGGTTCAGGAAGGCCCTTTGGCAGATACTTCGTGTATTGATTTCACAGAAATGAAAGCTAGGTGAGCTAACATCTGAGGAAAAGGATGTGTGCCATCTAGTGGCACTAAAAGCGAAGCCTAATGCTTAAGGGAAGATTTCCCTTTTCATCCTCAGGGAACTCAGTGAGGTTTTCAGTAGTGTGTTCCTACTTTTAGAAGTAGGTGTGGGAGTTCACTAAGTGAAATAAAATTACAATGTCCACAGCTGGATAGCTGCGTGGGGTAACACATAAAATTGGATCCATTCTTTCTACACTGGATAAATTCCAAATTTAAGGACTGGGTGCGGTGGCTTACACCTGTAATTCCAGCACTTTGGGAGGCAGAGGCAGGCAGATCACCTAAGATCAGGAGTTCAAGACCAGCCTGGCTAATATGGTGAAACCTCATCTCTACTAAAAATACAAAAATTAGCCGGGTGTGGTGGCATGCACCTGTAGTCTCAGCTACTCAGGAGGCTGAGACAGGAGAATCATTTGAACCCTGGAGGCGAAGGTTGCAGTGAGCAGAGGTCTCATCGCTGCACTCCAGCCTCAGAGATCTAATATTAAAAAATGGAAAACATAGCAGTACTAGAAAATTAAGTACTAGAATTCACAAGAGTAAATACCTTTATAACTCAGGAGTGGGGAAAATACTCCTATGATCAGAATCCAGAAGCATTAGGGAAGAGATTAACTATAATTTAAACAAAAAAGCAAGGCAAAAAGTCTAAAAAATATGTGCAACTTATATCATGAGGGGCTAATATATAAAAAAAGTCTCTAAAATATTTTTAAAGTCCATCCTGATAGAAAGTAAAGGATGGACAATTTAAATAAAAAGAAGTACAAATAGCCCTTAAACAGGTGAAGTAGCATACTATATACACTCTTTCGTGCCTTGCTTTTTCACTTCACATCATAGTCATATATCTTCCACATTCCTTAAGAGCTTCATAATACTTTGTTGTATGCATGCATCATTTGAAAAGATGTTCCACTTCCTTCACAAAAGATCAATACAAAACTATACTGAAGGCCGGGCACAGCGGCTCACACCTGTAAACCCAGCACTTTGTGATGCCGAGGCAAGTGGATCGCTTGAGGTCAGGACTCCGTCTCAAAAAAAAACAAAACAAAAAAACAACTATACTTTGATAATATTTCCTACATATCGATTTAGCAAACATCTAGGAGTTTGACAATTCATTCTATTGGAGAGGCTGCAGAGAAACAGCAAACGTTGCTGGAGTGAATACAAAATTGCATAACCCCTATGAAAGGGAATTTGGTAGTATTAAACAAAATAACATGTTCTTTTACCCTTTGACCTAACAATCCCATTTATAGAAATCTATGCTAAAGACCCACTAGCAAAAGCATGTTATATATGCACAAGGAACCTTTTGTAATAGCAAAAGACTGGGAATAGTCCACATATCCACTAATAAGAGCCTGGCTAAATAAACTACACTACACCCATATATAACCAAAAAGAATTATGTCCAGTTCATTTACAACATAGTATCTTGACTGTATATCCCCAGTTGGATACAGTTTTAGAAAAAAAGGAAGTGGCCGGGCGCGGTGGCTCAAGCCTGTAATCCCAGCACTTTGGGAGGCCGAGACGGGCGGATCACGAGGTCAGGAGATCGAGACCATCCTGGCTAACACGGTGAAACCCCGTCTCTACTAAAAAATACAAAAAACTAGCCGGGCGAGGTGGCGGGCGCCTGTAGTCCCAGCTACTCAGGAGGCTGAGACAGGAGAATGGTGTGAACCCGGGAGGCGGAGCTTGCAGTGAGCTGAGATCCGGCCACTGCACTCCAGCCTGGGCGACAGAGCCAGACTCCGTCTCAAAAAAAAAAAAAAAAAAAAAAAAAGAAAAAAGGAAGCACGTGCAAAGTTAAACTTCATTATCTGTCTAACGTTAGCAATATCACTATTGTTATTCTGTTTTTAGTCATTCTTTATCCTATTACTGCTATTATTGTTATTGTTTTTATATACCTGTGAATATACGTAGATGAAGCAAATAAGCATTATGTTAATATTAAGAATCAATATTTTCATTGCCTTCATGTGTGTAGGAAAAAAAGAACCAATATTTTCATCTTAAGAGAAAGGAGACAAAAAGAGCTCAGCTTTAAAAAAGGATTACGACGTAGAAAAAGACACAACACTCAAGATTGTCATGGGTCTTTAAGAAACGGAAATTTGAGACAGCTAAAACACAGAAGAGTGTGGAGTTTGGGATAGAGATGAGGCTCAAGACAGCGTAAGCAATTTTTTAAAGTTATGTCTGAAGCAAGAAGAAAAGACAAGGAATAGGTTCAGTTTCATCTCTGATACACCGTTTCTTGTTAAAATTGATGTTTTTTTCTGCAGGCATTTGCTTCCTGAATGATGGTCCCACTCAGCCATCCACCTACACTTTCTACCAAGTCAATTTATACTGATTCTTCGGGTCAATCACTGGTACGTTTCCCCTCTCTGGTCAAGGATCTTTTATTATACCCTATCACAGAATCATATTCCTTTCCTTAGTGCACTTCTCTCAACTGATAAGTACCCCCATTAATGTAATTACTTGATAAATACATGCCTGCCTTTCCTCTTCCAGGGCCGAAATTGTACCTGGTTTTGCTCATCATTCTATAGTATATAGAAGGAGTTCAATAAACAGTTGTTAAAGCAACATATTTAACTTCCATTTTGTTCCCATCTCTTCACTCAGAGACTTTTCTTTGGATTGGGAAGGGTAAAATACCCGAAGACTTGAACTCCAAAAGAAACAAAATGATTTTATGCAAACGTTTCTTCCTTAAAACTCATTCATTGGGCAAATATTCATTTAGTCCCTGGCACTATTTGGTAATGGGAATACAGAAGTGCATATGGCAGATAAAGTTCTGTTGCTGCCCTTACCGAGTTTAGTAGGGGTGAGATGTGGTGTTAGTAAATGCATACTATATTGTCTGTATTTAAATCGAGTCCAAATCTCCCGCTCTAAATCCCGCCTTGGGATGTTTCTTACATCCCAAGAAACAGAGTATTTTGATGGGATTGCTGATGTTTCAGAATGCAAAAGTAGCTCAGGGCGTTTGCAGTCGTGCAAGTCAACAAGATAACCGTCTGAACCGAAAGCTGGGCTCCTCTGGGTCTCCTAACTCCAAATCCAACTCCAAGCTTCTGCAGCTGCCACCTCCCGTAGACTTCTCATTTCTTCCGCATTCTCCTCTCACGACGGGTCTTCTTTGTTGTACTTAATTTCCTATGCAACAAGATTTCAGCATCACCATCAGTCCCCCAAAGACCAATTCTCACAGAGCCGAAGTTCCCACCGAGGGCGGTGGGTAAGGGTTACTAAAATCAGCGTTTATGAATCCTGTCTCAAGTTGTCTCACCTGGGGTTCCGTAGAACAGTTTCTGCGTAAGAGGTCCTTCAGCGACAGCCGAGCTCGGAAAAAAACGGGAACAAGGTGTCTTTTACATTTCCTCAAATACCGTGTATGGTCTGAGGCGCAGGTCAGGTGTATTTAAATATTCTTTAAACAGTACTCCCCCGCCCCAAAAACTGACCTTGAAGGAACAAGTGAAACTCATCCTGCTTTTCATGTTTGGTAGGTTTGCCCGTTACACCCCTTCCCCCGCACCTACCAAGACAGGCAGCTGTCGGCCACCCTCCGGGGTCCTGATTTTGAAAAGAGGAGTGGACCAATCAGATGTGGAGCGCTGTTTGGCGCTGCAGTTTGAGCCTGGGCTGAAACTGCGGGTGTGACGACCGCGGTGGCTCCGGGTGTCTGCGGAGGAGGTGGGGGCGGAAGCATGAAGCTAACGGCTTGGCTTCCGTGAGCGCACCGGGATGTGCAGGCCGGGAGCTAGAGGCAGGCTGATGGGGGAGGGGACGAGCAGCCTGTGAGACGGGGTGACTGCGGCGACCAGCCCGGGCGGGCACCGGGACTGGAAGAGTTGCCCGAGCAGCCGGCTGGTCCGGCGGCCAGGCTGGGGCGGGGGCGAGCGCCCAGTTGAGCCTGCTGGGGCTGGAGGAGCGAGAAGGGTCCTCTTCACATTTCAGAGCGAACCAGACGGGGACAGTAAGGTTTGGAGGAAGGGAGATCGTTGGAAGCAGCCGGAAGTGGTGAGAATCTGGCAATAGGCGAGAAACGGAAAGAATCAAAAAGAAGCGAAGTCTATGTGAGTAGCTGAAAGGATTGGATGACCAGAAAGAAGGTCGGTGTAAGTGAAGGAAGAGTGAGGTGTGGCTGGATCAAAGGGCTAAGAGAAGAGGGTCTGTGTAAGTGGATGTAAGTGAGGATCAAGGAAAAGCCGTGGAAGTGGCCGGGGTTCGGGGCCGCAGGAGTGCCAGACGGGGCCGGAAGGCAGCGGAGCGGAGTTCAGATTTGAGAGCGTTTGGAAATTGGAAGACTTGGTGGCGAACGAGGGTCAGGACCTGCGTCCTGCCTCAGAGAGCAATCGACGTGTCCGGAATGTGGGATCAGAGGCTGGTGAGGTTGGCCCTGTTGCAGCATCTGCGGGCCTTCTATGGTATTAAGGTGAAGGGTGTCCGTGGGCAGTGCGATCGCAGGAGACACGAAACAGCAGCCACGGAAATAGGGGTAAGTTCTGTGAAAGGGATTTAGGTTTAAAAGAAAGGGCACCCCCTTTATCATCGCTTATTACCAGATCGTGCTAAAATGTTCAGTCTATCACAAAGAATGGTTAGGTGTGTAATTCAGTTCAGATGGTTGATTGCTGATATTTAAAAAGGGACCTTCTTGGTAGTGGTTTTTTTTTTCCCCCCTAAGGATTTTTGATCATTGAGAGAAAGTTGCAGGATTTTCCAACTTCAGCACTATTGACATTTTGGATTAGATAATTTTTGTTAGGGCAAGAGGAAATGCTGTTCTGTGAATTGGGATGTTGAGCGGGATGTCTGTCTTTTACCCACTAGATGCTGGTAGCATCTCTCGGTTGTGACAATTAAAAATGTCTCCAGATATTGCCAGCTTACTGTATTTGAAACAGGTAGTACATTGGGAGGGACCAAAACTCTACCCCTCCACCCTTGTTTTAGAGTAAGGTTGTAGAGGGACAAGGGAGACCAATGCATTTTCTAAAAGAATCTGTAGATGAAGAAGTATGACAGAACATTAGAAATAGGCTTCAAATGATAACTGCATATTCACCAATTTGAGAAATAAGTTTGCTGCTTGGCCATGTCATACTTTTGAGACAGCAATTTTTTTTTATTTGAGTAAATTGAGAAGCCAGAGTGGAATAATTGAAAAGTTGTTGATGTTTTGGTGGTTGAGGTAAAGGGATTTTGAATGAGATTTTAATAACTCTGCCACATCATCAAGAATTCCATTGTGAAAAATTAGCTGAATGTAAAGCATTTTATTTTAAATTTATGTGCCTAATTTATATGGCACTTCCTAGTACTTGGAGACAAGCTAATAAAAATATACATTGCTCTTAATAGTTTATGGTTCCTTTAAAAAAGTGCTTGGAGAAGAAAACCACTAACAAAACTAATATGTGTACCTCTTAGTCGCTGATAAACTTTGGAGAAGTTATTTTTGTTGGTAGCAAACTAATGGCAATACATGTACTTATATTTTAAAAGCTACAGTGATTTCTGATTGTAAAACTGGCTTTCCAAGATCTCAAATGTAGCTGATTTTGTAAGTATATGGAAGAGTTTGTATATGGACTTTTTTTCACCCCTTCACCCCTTTTCTTTCTTTTTTTTTTTTTTTTTTTGAGACGGAGTCTCGCTCTGTCGCCCAGGCTGGAGTGCAGTGGCGCGATCTCAGCTCACTGCAAGCTCCGCCTCCCGGGTTCACGCCATTCTCCTGCCTCAGCTTCCGGAGTAGCTGGGACTACAGGTGCCCACCACCACACCCGGCTAATTTTTTGTATTTTTGGTAGAGACGGGCTTTCACAGTGTTAGCCAGGATGGTGTTGATCTCCTGACCTCGTGATCCCCCCCGCCTCGGCCTCCCAAAGTGCTGGGATACAGGCGTGAGCCACCGCACCAGGCCTGAGCCACTGCGCCCGGCCTTTTCACTCCTTAACAAGAAAAACTGATGCCTGCTTTGAGAGTCAGATAGACCTGAGTTTGAGTCCTGTTCCACCCCTACTACATCTGTAAACTTGGGCTGCTTGTTTGATTTCCCTAAGCTTCAGTTTTCGATCTATAAAGTGGGAACAGTAGTATTTCTCCTTGAATTGTTTAGGGATTTTTAAAAAGTGAAGCTCTTTATGTAGGCCTAGCACAGTGCGTGTCACAGGCCACTTCTTCATCTAATGATAGTTGTCATATCAGTGGTCTGCCTCCTAATTGGTAATCATGCCATATAAATTCAGCTAGAAACACTTACAAGAATATTTTAATGAAGCAATATAGAAGATCATTGTGTTATGAGATCTAATGGGATAGGTATTTTGTTTGAAAACAATTTCTTTAGCCCACTGTGTTTGTTAGCTAATTGTAGTTTTTGAGCTTTTTTTTTTTTTTTTTTTTTTTTTTTTTTTGAGACGGAGTCTCGCTCTGCCGCCCAGGCTGGAGTGCAGTGGCCGGATCTCAGCTCACTGCAAGCTCCACCTCCCGGGTTCATGCCATTCTCCTGCCTCAGCCTCCCGAGTAGCTGGGACTACAGGCGCCCACCACCTCGCCCGGCTAGTTTTCTGTATTTTTTAGTAGAGATGGGGTTTCACTGTGTCAGCCAGGATGGTCTTGATCTCCTGACCTCGTGATCCGCCGGTCTCGGCCTCCCAAAGTGCTGGGATTACAGGCTTGAGCCACCGCGCCCGGCCTGTTTTTGAGCTTTTAAAGAAAAGTACTATAAATCTTTTTTAAAATGATACTATAGGTGAGATTCTAATACATAAAGTTTTAAAAACATTTTATGAGATTAAATTATAGTTGTTACTTGTGAAGCCAGTTATTCTAAATAGTAAGACTTAAGGAAGAAAACACGCTGAATTCTAGTTACATATAACAGAAGTAGACTTACCAGCTTAAGTATCTGGTTTATTTTTTACATTTGGTTTGGTTGCACAGTATCAAGAAAATTCTGATTTACCCAATAAAGGGGTCCCCATACTAACATTTTTTAAATAGCTTAGCTTAAAATGATTATCATAGTATTAACAAATATGTTTTGAATGCTTATTCTGTGTCAGATACTTGATACAAGTGTTTTGTATATTTTAATTTATTTAATTCTTCCTACACCTCTATGACTTAGGATCTGTGCGAGGATACGAGGAACAGAAACGTTAATTTGATCCAGGTCACTCAGCTGATAAGTTCAAGAGTCAAGATTTAAAACCTGGCATTTTTGCGGGCGCGGTGGCTCATGCCTGTAATCCCAGCATTTTAGGTGGCTGAGGCGGGTGGATCACAAGGTCAGGAGATCGAGACCATCCTGGCTAACACGGTGAAACCCCGTCTTTACTAAAAATAGAAAAAATTAGCCGGGCGTGGTGGCGGGCGCCTGTAGTCCCAGCTACTCCGGAGGCTGAGGCAGGAGAATGGGTGAACCCGGGAGGCGGAGCTTGCAGAGAGCTGAGATTGGGCCACTGGACTCCTGCCTGGGCAACAGAGCAAGACTTCTTCTCCAAAAAAAAAAAAACCTGGCTTTTCTGCCTTTAGGAGCCTACTCTCTTAAGCACTCACTATACCATACTGTCTTTTCAGCTTAAAACGTTTGTAAATTAATTGGAGCCAGGCGCTTGAAAAGGAATTAGTAAAATTTTGTTACTGTGTTGTGTCATTAACAATGCTGAGTGATTTTTATTGTAAATATAAAGTTAAATTTAATGCTCTTAAAACATGACTGCTGCTTGCTTGATAACTTGTGATAGCGAAAAAAAAGTACTTCAGCAGCATTCACAGAGTAGATGCATGTAAACTAAATTAACATGTGAGATTACATACCCACTTAATTTTGAATAACCAGACATTTACAGGCTTGAATTTACCTTTCAGTGCTATGGAAAGCAACACATTTTTAAGAAGTTCGGGCCGGGCGCGGTGGCGCAAGCCTGTAATCCCAGCACTTTGGGAGGCCGAGACGGGCGGATCACGAGGTCAGGAGATCAAGACCATCCTGGCTAACACGGTGAAACCCCGTCTCTACTAAAAAATACAAAAAACTAGCCGGGCGAGGTGGCGGGCGCCTGTAGTCCCAGCTACTCGGGAGGCTGAGGCAGGAGAATGGCGTAAACCTGAGAGGCGGAGCTTGCAGTGAGCTGAGATCCGGCCACTGCACTCCAGCTTGGGCGACAGAGCAAGACTCTGTCTCAAAAAAAAAAAAAAAAAAAAAGAAGTTCGAATGTGCGCACAAAGATAGCGGCAGATTCTTTATTCTTCAGTGTGCAAAAACATTCAAGTTAACACAGCTTTACTCTGGGGATCTTCAATGTATTAAAATTTGAATGGGAGGTTTTAAAAATGGGTTTCCAGCTAGTTGAATGAAGTTTGACTTAAATATTTGCACGCCCCTGCCTTGCTTACCTCAGGGCATGGTTTGAAAAGCACTCTTCTATAGAAGGTGGAAAATGGTTTAGGTATAAAAATAACCTCTTCTGATATAATTTTAGGAAGACTCAATGAATGACAGGAATTACTGTTTTGCTTTTCAGTTAACTTAGTCTTTTGTGTGTTTATAAGGTGAGCAAAAGAAAGTATATAGTCAGTATTTGTAATGTCATTAAAGGAACCTATAGTATTTTTGGGGTAAATGTTAGTGTTTTGGACCAAATTCTGTTTTAAGAATTTACTAAGCACTAACCCAATTGATTTTTTATGATCAGATTGGAAACTTGAGTTTACTAGATTATTTGAGGGGAATGACATTATCTTGGCCATCTTTGTACTCCCAGCACTTAGCATCCTGTCTAATATAGTAATTATTTGTTATCGAATGCACTTGAAATGATTGTTTTTTCCTTGGTTGACAGTTTATCATTTATTTCTGATTTTTTTTTAATTTTCCGAGGTCTTTAATTTGCCTAAAGTTTAAGAAAACTGATATTATGCCTAATATTTGTGTTAGAGTAACTGAATTTGTCATTTTAGGGTAAAATATTTGGAGTACCCTTTAATGCACTGCCCCATTCTGCTGTACCAGAATATGGACACATTCCAAGGTAAGCAGAGTTTGAAATAAAGAAGGCCAGGCACAGTGGCACATGCCTGTAACCCCCGCATTTTGAGAGGCCGAGGTGGGCGGATCACTTGAGTCCAGGAGCTCAAGACCAGCCTGGGCAACATGGTGAGACCTTGTTGCAAAAGATTCAAAGATTAGCTGGGTGGAGCACACCTGTAGTCCTAGCTACTCAGGGGGCTGAGGTGGGAGGATTGCTTGAGCCTAGGAGGTGGAGGCTGCAGTGAGCCTTCTAGCCAGGGAAATGAAGAAGAGAGTAAACATTTCAAACTGGTTTTAGAGAGTTTAAAAGAAATAGTTGATTAAAACATGCTTGTTTCAAACCAGCAAGTGTTAGAGTAAATGTTAGAAATCACAAAAAAAATTTGTTCTGTTAAAGTCACTTTTCAGTTCTACATGAATTCTTTTGCCACAATTCAGATTAAGTAATATACTGAATTACCAATTCAGTAATAATTTTGACTTTTTGTTTGTTTGTTTAAAAAATATTGGCCACGCATAGTAGCTCATGCCTATAATCCCAGCACTTTGAGGGCCGAGGCAGGAGGATCGCTTGAGCCCAGGATTTTGAGACCAGTCTGGGCAACAAAGCAAGATTCCATCTATAAAAAAATTTTAAAGAAAAATCAGCTGGGCAAGGTGGTGTGTACCTGTAGTCCCAGCTACTCCTGAAGCTGAGGCAGAGGATTGTTTGACCCTAGGAGTTTGAGGCTGCAGTGAGCTATGACCATTGCCACTGCACTCCAGCGTTGGCAACAGAGTGAGACCCTGTCTCTTGAAAAGAAATATTGGATAAAAGAATATTTAAGCTAAGATATTAGAGTATTTGTGAAAATGTATTATGTATCACTTAGCTTTTCTATGCCACTTACTATTTATAAATAATCTTTTTTTTTTTTTTTTGAAACAGTTTCACTCTTGTCACCCAGGCTGGAGTGCAATGGCATGATCTCGGCTCACTGCAACCTCCACCTCCTGGGTTCAAGTGATTCGCCTGGCCTTAGCCTCCCGAGTAGCTGGGATTACAGGTGTCCACCACCACGCTTAGCTAATTTTTGTATTTTTAGTAGAGATGGGGTTTCACCATGTTGGCCAGGCTGGTCTCAAACTCCTGACATCAGGTGATCTACCCACCTCAGCCTCCCAAAGTGCTGGGATTACAGGTGTGCACCACTGTGCTGGCCTATTCTAACTGCATCAGAAATTACTAGGAAAGTTTATGTTTTAAGAATATAATTTAAAAATGCATATGATGAAACTTATCTCTTAATTCATTTCCCCTCCATCTAAAGTAGGGTTCCTTTTGGCTACTATAGACCAATAATCTAGGTTTTAATCAACATGTCATCCAAAAGCAATTATTGAACACCTTGTTGCCTTAGGACAGCTTCCCCCCATTCATCCTATAGGTGTAGATTCATAGTCTTCTTAGGTAACCGCTTAACCATTATGGTCTGTAAATGACCTATGAAAGGCTTGATTTTCCTATAATAAGCACCTATAATGATTTTCAACAGGCTGGGCACAGGAGCTCGTGCCTGTTATCCCAGCACTTAGGGAATCCCAGGTGGTGGATTGCTTGAGCCCAGGAGTTCAAGACCAGCCTGGGCAACATGGTGAAACCTTGTCTCTACAAAAAATAGAAAAATTAGCTAGGCGTAGTGATGTGTGCCTATAGTCCCAGCTAGTCAGGAGGCTGAGGTGGGAGGATCACTTGTGCCCAGGAGGCAAAGGTTGCAGTGAGCAGTGATTGCATCACTCCAGCCTGGGTGACACAGCAAGACCCCGTCTCAAAATAAAAACTGAAAGAAAAAAATTTAAAAAAAAACAACAGATTTTCAGTGTCTGGAATTGCAAAGTCATATTCCCAGGAATAATGACTAAATCTTCATTGTAATTTCATTACCTACTTTTTATTTAATTAAAAGACTGTATTGTCAGTTACTGTCTGTAAATAAGGCTGACATTCAGCCACTGCACCAATACAACTGTCTCAGTTGTTTGTAGCTGATATTCATTCTAATTTGTGGGTGCCAGCTGTTCAGTATCTAGGTATCTAAAGCCAACATTGATTGAGATTATTGTTCAAAATAAAGAAATTGGGCACATTCCCCTTAATATGAAAAGGCTTATGAGGACTGGGAGAGGTCCTCCTTTTCTGAGGGATGATGTTGGGGTGAGGAAAAAAAGAACGTCGCCCTGTTTTTGGGTAACGTAGGAGATGAGAAGGTCACCCATGGAGAGATAGTAGACAAAAGAGGAAGGCGTTGGACGGAGCCCTGGGTTGTTCCAGCATGTAGAGGTCTGGCATGAGAGGAATGAGAAAAGGAGTTTGAGAAGGAGCAGTCAGGGAGACAGCAGGAAAAGTAACAGAGTAGTGAAAAGGTATTTTTGAGATGGACAGGGAAGGGGTCAGGTGTGTCAGATGGTGATACATCAAGCAATATGAGAGCAACATACTGACCATGGATTTGGCAAGGCAGAGGCTGTTAGTGAGCTTGAAGACAGCTATTGCTTTGGAGTTATGAGGTATGAGAATGATTGGAGAGGGGTGAGTGGAGACTGAGATATGAAGAGGTAGAGGCAGTAAAAAAAGACATGTCTTATGTCCTGAAGGGAAACAGAAATGAAGTAGGATTGAGATAAAATTTAGTGTGCACATTGGAGTTGTTATGAGTGAAAAGATGGGCATTGGAAAAGAATTTGGGAAGCAAGTAGACAACCAAAAGTAACATTTTATCTCAAAGACTACAGAGATTTGTGACTTTAGAGCTTCTGAAAGGTATGTAGTGCTTGGCCTGCTCATGTGTGTTAGCAGAGGAATAGGATTTGATAAGATGTATATCTAGCCAACTGAAAAAACATCTCTTTCAGCTTTCTTGTCGATGCTTGCACATCTTTAGAAGAACATATTCATACTGAAGGGCTTTTTCGGAAATCAGGATCTGTGATTCGCCTAAAAGCGCTAAAGGTAAGCATATTGTTGAACTATAATTTTTCATTTGAACCATTTTCTGATTTGGTTTTTAAAACTGAAATATTTAGAACTATTAATATGAGTAGTTGACAGAAATTGAATTTGCATTTTTTTCATGGCAGAAGAATTTTTTTCCCAAAAGAAATGGTATATTATTTCTATCGTGCTTTAAAAATTTAATAAATTTTAAATTCATGGTCCTTATTTCTATCAACTATTACGTAAAATGAAAAAATTTGTTAAATTGTATTGTTGTTAGCCTTCTAGAAGGAGTGACATAGCTGAGTGTGGTGGCACATGCTTGTAGTCCCAGCTACTTGGGAGGCTGAGGCAGGAAGATTACTTGAGCCTGGGAATTTGAAGCCAACCCAGGCCACAAAATCTGCACCACATTTCTATAAAAATAAAAATAAATTTAAAAATCATTAAAAATAAAGTAGTGACATATTTTAAAATA
Organism: Macaca thibetana thibetana; assembly: GCF_024542745.1. Classification (NCBI taxonomy): domain Eukaryota; kingdom Metazoa; phylum Chordata; class Mammalia; order Primates; family Cercopithecidae; genus Macaca; species Macaca thibetana. Next base: position 117,039,985 of record NC_065584.1, read on the forward strand.
AGAGTTAAGAGAAATTTATTAAATAAAACTCTCTTATTAGAGTATAACAAAAGATACTTTATTTGCAATAAACTCTTAAGTTGCCAAAATACTCAAGATTATTATATGTATTTCAGAATAAACTGGATCGTGGTGAAGGTTGCCTATCTTCTGCACCTCCTTGTGATGTTGCAGGACTTCTTAAGCAATTTTTTAGGGAATTGCCAGAGCCCATTCTCCCAGCTGATTTGCATGAAGCACTTTTGAAAGCTCAACAGTTAGGCACAGAGGAAAAGAAGAAAGCTACACTGTTGCTCTCCTGTCTTCTGGCTGACCACACAGTTCATGTATTAAGATACTTCTTTAACTTCCTCAGGAATGTTTCTCTTAGGTAAGTGGTAATTAAAACTCTTGGCAAATAATAGTTGAATTTTTCAACTAACTAATGTTTAATGCTTGTAGATATGTTCCATTTTATTTGGAATGGAAATTTTTCTTTAAAAATTACATATTTCTTTACTATGAGGAGTATATACTCTGTGTAATTTAAGAAACAGCATACCAAATGATTTAATACTTCCTTATCTTAAAGTCATCATCATGAATGCCTTAATGGTTCATTGCTGTTTATAAAATTCATTGTCCACTGAAAGGCTTTGTTTAAATATTTCTGTTTTGCTTTTCAAAATTTCCCTCTCCCTGCTCTCAGTGAGCCTACTTATTCTAGACGTACTTGCTGCCTTCTGATACTTCCAGCTTTTTATGTATAGGCTTGAAAATCAGATAAAGATGTTCAATTTCTGTGGAAAAGCAAAGTATGAACTCTAAGATTAGCATAGTTTTTAGAATACATATTTAAATATAGAGCGGCTATATATTTCTGATTCTTTTTGTGTTCAAGCCAATCATGTAGATGAAGGGTAACTATTTTCCCTTGTGTATGACGGATAGTAAGAGGTCTTCAAAATGTACTACATACGTGATTTTAACTCTTCTATGTTTTTACCTTGGACTCCATCTAATAAAGCCTTTATTCACTTAAGATCCAGTGAGAATAAGATGGATAGCAGCAATCTTGCAGTAATATTTGCACCAAATCTTCTTCAGACAAATGAAGGACATGAAAAGATGTTTTCTAACACAGAAAAAAAGCTACGATTACAGGCTGCAGTAGTACAGACTCTTATCGATGATGCATCAGATATTGGTAAGATGTAGTTGCATTATTAACAGAATTTGTTTAAATGAGGAAAATCTCTGTTTCTTCCAAAGGAGCTATGAAGGCAACTGTTAGAAAGTTGGTATATTACTGACTTCACGCCCACCCCACAGTACCGGCCCCTCCTGCAAAGAAAAAAAGAAAAGAAATTGGTATATTACTATCTCAACATTTTTGGGGAAGAGTGGAGGAAGGATAATAATTGTCTTATTTGTGAACTTTTTCATTTAGGGCGTGTACCAGATTTTATCCTGGAAAAGATACCAGCTATGTTGGGTATTGATGGTCTCTGTGCTACTCCATCACTAGAAGGCTTTGAAGAAGGTGAATATGAAACTCCTGGTGAATATAAGAGAAAGAGAAGACAAAGCGTAGGAGGTAAGTGGCAGTCCCATTTTATGGAGGTAGAGTGATGTGCTTTAATCGAAAGTACATTTCACATAAAGAAGCATGAATTGTGGTATTTGCCTTTTGGATGCTTATAGCACAGCTGGAAAGATAGGACGTATGGATGTAAAAAGTTAAAGCGATAGTACAATCTAATGTTAAGTGCTAAATCTTCAGCATAAATGTAAAATGTGTTAAAAGGAGAAAAGTTCCCTGGGTTGTAACAATCAGGAACTTGTCAAAGAGGAGTCAAACTGAACCTTCTTGAATAATGGGTAGAATTTAGTGGGATTGGGTGGAGGATCAGAATACTTATATCCTATTCTGGAGGAGAAGGATGCTATGAAGAATGGTTTGTGTAGGGAAGAAGTAACCTAGGTCTAATGTAAATACAGCAGTATGACTTGAGTGAAGTGTTCAGCATAAGGATGAAGGATGGTATTATGGTAAACTTAATGCCAGGCTAAAGAATTAGAATATTAACCTGGGTGTTGGTGAATCATTGAAGATTTATGATGTGAGGCATGATATGATTAAAAATTTTTAGAAAACTACCTGATTTGAAGAATTGAGACTTGGAAGTAGGGAGAATAGTCAGCAATGTGTGTCAGTAATCCAGGCACCAGATTATTGTTTGAACTTGTTAGTGACATGGATTAGTTAGGAGTACAAACTAAATAATGAAGGAAATATTATCAAGGAAGAATCAGAAAGACCAAAAGTTTTATGATGGTGGAGTTGGTAATAAAACTTGCAATCTCCTTGATCAAGAAATCAGAGACCATTCTTCTTCCAATTACTTTAGGAAATTTCTTATCTTTTGAATATCAGAACCAAATGTTACTAACTATCCCATTCCCTTTCTCATCTTTTGGCTTGTTATTGCATACTTGTGTTTCTTCTTTACCTCCTTTGTAGATAGGATAATATTGATGACTTATGTATCATTTTCCTAGGGCTACTGTAGCAAAGTACTACAAACTAGGTGGCTTAAACCAACAGAAATCTGTCTCACCGTTCTGGAGGCTAGAAGTCTGAAATCAAGGTGTTGGCAGAATGCCTGAAACCTGCAGGGGAGAGTCCTTTCTTGCCTCTTCCTGGCTCCTGGTGGTGGCTGTCAGTCCTCAGCATGCCTTGGCTTGCAGCTGCGTCACTGTGGCTGTCAGTCCTCAGCATGCCTTGGCTTGCAGCTGCGTCACTGTGGCTGTCAGTCCTCAGCATGCCTTGGCTTGCAGCTGCGTCACTGTGGCTGTCAGTCCTCAGCATTCCTTGGCTTGCAGCTGCGTCACTGTGGCTGTCAGTCCTCAGCATGCCTTGGCTTGCAGCTGCGTCACTGTGGCTGTCAGTCCTCAGCATGCCTTGGCTTGCAGCTGCGTCACTGTGGCTGTCAGTCCTCAGCATTCCTTGGCTTGCAGCTGCGTCACTGTGGCTGTCAGTCCTCAGCATGCCTTGGCTTGCAGCTGCGTCACTGTGGCTGTCAGTCCTCAGCATTCCTTGGCTTGCAGCTGCGTCACTGTGGCTGTCAGTCCTCAGCATTCCTTGGCTTGCAGCTGCGTCACTCCAGTCCCTGCCTGTGTCATCCCGTGGTGTCGCTCTGTGTCAGAACTTCCATCTTATAGGACACATTGGATTAGGGCCCACCTGAATGACCTCATTTTAGCTCGAGTACATCTGTAAAGACACTAATTCCAAGTATGGTCACCTTCATAGGTACTGGGGGTTAGGACTTAAACATAGGTTTTTTGGAGAACACAATGCAACCCATAAAACTTCCTATCCCAAATGGAGATATTTCTGAGATGCAGATCGTCTTGATTGCCCTCTTCCCAGTCCTGTAGGTGCAGTTATCACATCTAAATAGATAACCATCACATCTGTACCACCGTTATCTTGAAAATGTCAGTTCCGCTTTACTAACGGCCTGCTAGGCAGACCTCATCACATCTGCTTTTCATTGGTGTTTTAAGCTTAACATTTTGAAATGACCGTCTTCATCCTCTTTAACCTGGTTCTGTGTGAATTCCATTTTCTTCTAACTGCACCACTATTCCCTAGATACTCAGGCTTTAACCATGGCTTCCACCTCGTCCTCTAACATCTATTATCAGACAGTTTTCATGTCGTATAAGATCCTATCTCTGTAATGTTTATTGCGTCGTTACTGTAAGAATCTTCCTGGCCGCGTGTGGTGGCTCACACCTGTAATCCCAGCACTCTGGGAGGCCAAGGTGGGCAGATCACGAGGTCAGGAGATGGAGACCATCCTGGCTAACACGGTGAAACCCCGTCTCTACTAAGAATGTAAAAAATTAGCCGGGCGTGGTGGCGGGCGCCTGTGGTCCCAGCTACTCGGAAGGCTGAGGCAGGAGAATGGTATGAACCTGGGAGGCGGAGGTTGCAGTGAGCTGAGATCGTGCCACTGCACTCCAGCCTGGGCGACAGAGCGAGACTCCGTCTCAAAAAAATAAATTAATTAAAAATAAAAATAAAAAAAAGAATCTGGTCTTTATGCTTCCTCCTTGAATCTACCCTGTGTATTGCTATTAAGGCTCACTTTTTTTTTTTTTTTTTTTTTTTTGATGGGGTCTCTCTTTGTCACTCAGGCTGGAGTGCAGTGATGCTATCTTGGTTCACTGCAGCCTGCACCTCCTGGGTTCAAGTGATTCTCTTGCCTCGGTCTCCCAAGTAGCTGGGATTACAAGTGCACACTACCCCACCTGGCTAATTTTTGTATATGTAGTAGAAACAGGGTTTCACCATGTTGGCCAGGCTGGTCTCTAACTCCTGACATCAAGTAATCTGCTTGCCTCGGCCTCCCAAAATGCTCGGATTACAGGTGTGAGCCACTGCACCTGGCCAAGGCTTACATTTTAAATGTATAACTCTACTCAAGTATCTCACACACATACCCTTCAGGAATTTTAATTGATAATAGTGATATTTATAGCTTGGCATTCAAGGTCTTTCATAGGGTTACTCTAGCATACCTGTCTACTATTTCCTGTCTTTGAGCAACTTTAGTCAAACTATGTTATTTATTGTTTTCCAGACACTTTTATTCATTTGCTTACATTATTTATTGATACAATGTTTTTACTTCCATCTCTACTGATCTTTTAAATATCTTTATTCATGCCTCCATTTCCATGGTTCTTTCCTCAGTTCAGACCTTCATCTTTTGCCTTAACATGTAATGATTTCTTCTTCCCTACCCTTACTGTACGTTATGTGTATTTGTATTACATTTCTTTCTGTATTATGTCTTTTTTTTCTTTTGTTTTTAGGGATATGGAAGTATAAGTGGGGAATGAATAAAAATATGTCCTTTAGTGTTTTTCCTATTTTGAAATAATTCCTCTTAAATAACTTAAAATTTATAAGCTGATGTAAAGTTACATGTTGAACAAAGACCGCAAATGTTAATACGAATTATTGGTGCAAGACAAGTAAATGTTAAGTTGTAATTGCTTATGCCTTGCATTTCAGATTTTGTTAGTGGAGCACTAAATAAATTTAAATCTAACAGAACACCTTCTATTACACCTCAACAAGAAAGAATTGGTAGGTATTTATTATATGCATTTATTTTAATTAAAATTTGTATAGTATTCTATAAAATATAATTACAATAATTAACTTATATTAGTTAATCAAATTTAATCAAATCAAATTATTTTTAATAGACATACTGTACTATATATACTATGTTGTGACATTGCTAATTACATAGGCTATAATGAACCCAGCATTGTAGGCAAAAATTTTTTTAGTCTGTTATGTCTTTAATCTTCTTAATCATGCTTTTCTGTTTGTAATTTAGATGCTATTGAGCATGTGAAAATAGTTCAACCTCATTTTTATCTTAGGACTAGAAGTTCATTATTGTGTATTTCAACTTTTTATCCTAATTTGCTGTGGCTGCAATTATTCAGCCAGTAAGAGGCAACATGATCTTTTGTTTTCTAGAGTGAAGAAATGAACTGGTTAATACTCAACTATGATGAAAAGCAAAAATAATATTTAGATTAGTTTTTGTTTCAACTCCTTGATTGTAATTTCTTCCTTAAATTAATATTTTTTAATATATATCATATGCATCTTTTAGTCTAGTAGATTTAAGTAACTGCTCTCTCTTAAGAGTCCTGCCTCTGCGACTTCCTTATTTTCATTTAAGGAATTGCAGAGTGTTTTAGTTAACATCTGTTTAACTGATAATGTAAATATATCCTCATTTTTTGTTTAGCTTTAAGTAATAGCTTTATAAGAAGAAATTATGTAAAGCTTTTGTATGTTGTCAACTCTGCAGTAGAAACAACAAGTTGGTTTTGTTTTGATATTTTTTCAGCCCAGCTGTCTGTATCACCAGTGATTCTTACACCAAATGCTAAACGTAAATTGCCAGTAGATTCTTCTCATGGTTTCTCAAGTAAGAAAAGGAAGGCCATCAAGCATAATTTTAACTTTGAGCTGTTGCCAAGTAACCTCTTCAATAGCAGTTCTACACCAGTATCAGGTAGCAAATAGAATTTATATAAATGAATTGTAAACATTAAAATGGGTGCCTATTCCAGGCACAGTGCAATTTCATATGAATAGTACCACCCTAAGGAGCTACAACTTTATTCTGTGTTTTATCAAATTTATGAATTTTTATAAAACCCCCTGCCTTTTACAATAGACACTGTTTCAATATAGTGTGTGTGTGTATCTGTGTGTGTTATGACTACATCTGTTGAAAGTTATGATAACCCAGAGTAGTAGTTTGGGCTTCTGGTGATAGCATTGGTGCTTAGGTTTTATGTGATTAGACATCCTGAATCCTGCTATAGGTACTTCTGGGTCTATAGCTGTGGCTTTATTGCTGTCATTTGTTGAATTGAGGTTGCCAGATGTTTGATCATCTCTGATTCCCAAGTGGGAGTGTTACTATTGCAGGTTATGGTTTGAAAATGAGGGTATTTTTAAAGTTTTAGACTCAAGTACCTTTTGTAAAAGCTTTAGAACTTTGTTGACACTGTTCCTTGTGCCATGGCTTCCAGATCCCTTACCAGCCCAGCCATTTTCTTCCAAATTAACAACAAGTTCTAATGTGGCCAACCAGAGCCTTCAGAGAATAATAGAATATGATCACGCGAATCCGAAGATTAGTCTGGGTCTTAGATTGAATTGGCTCTTTTAGCATATACAGAATTCAAGTTGGCTTATATTAACCTTATGATCAACCAAAAATGAAATGATACTCTAAACCCAGGGTCCTCCATCTCATTTATTTTACATTTAGTCAAAATGTGAGTGATCTCTGATTATTTTAGATTTTTATTTTGTTGGTTTCAGACAATGTTAAGTTTCATTTTTAATTCATTGTCTGAGTTATATGAGTTCTTCCCCAAAGCCTCTCTTTTTTCTGGTGTCCAAAAGGGTTCTTATTTGTTTTTATTGAGAAGTTGAACGGAATAGCAACTTGAGGTTTTCCAGAAGAAACCACTTCACAGGTTCTCTAGGGCTCACTGAAATGTGACGACAGTAACTCTGAAGCTCATGTCTATGGCTTTTGCAATGTTCACAGGTTGGAGAGACTTAAACTGTTTTAAGCCACATAGTTCAGTTTTTTTTTTTTTTTTGAATATTTAAGAGGCTTTGCAGTTTGGAGGACTTTTTCCAAATGGCAAATGAGAATTGTAGTTCTACCTGCCTTTGCTTATTAGCATTGCATCTTCCCCAAGATGAACATATGGATTCCTTCTTCTCCTCCTCCAAGCTCCCAAAACAGAGGTTAAACAATCGTGCTATTTTCAGTTTGAGCTTGCCTAATCAGTGAATTTTCTTTATAAAAAAATTTAAAAATTCAACAACAGTAATTCTATTATTTTTACACCATTTTTCTTTGACCCTACTTTCTCAGCTACAATTCAACAAATTCCATATGCAAAATTGAAAATAGATTGATTTCTATGTTTAGATTGTAACAAATATGATGCTTTTTAAAATATATAAAGGCAACATTAATCTGTAGTCCATAGAGTATCTATTCATAATTTTCTTCTTTTTTTTTTTTTTTTTTTTTTTTGAGACAGAGATTTGCTCTTGTTGCCCAGGCTAGAGTGCAATGGCACGATCTCAGCTCATTGCAGCCACCACCTCCCAGGTTCAAGCAATTCTCCAGCCTCAGCCTCCTAAGTAGCTGGGATTATAGGTGCCCGCCACCACACCTGGCTGATTTTCTTTTGTATTTTTAGTAGAGACAGGGTTCTACCACATAAGGCCAGGCTGGTCTTGAACTCCTGACATCAGCTGATCCACCTGCCTTGGTCTTCCAAAGTGCTGGGATTACAGGTGTGAGCCACCACGCCTGGCCATAATTTTCTTATATATGTGATAAATTTGCATTGTTCCATATATTCTGACTGTATCTCCTGCGACCATTGACACATTTTTTATTTTTATTTTTTGAGACGGAGTCTCGCTCTGTCTCCCAGACTGGAGTACAGTGGCATGATCTTGGCTCACTACAACGTCCACCTCCCACATTCAAGCAATTCTTGTGCCTCAGCCTCCCGAGTAGTTGGGATTACAGGCATGCACCACCACGCCGAGCTAATTTTTGTATTTTTAGTAGAGACAGGATTTCACCGTGTTGGCCAGGCTAGTTTGAACTCCTGGCCTCAAGCAATCCGCCCACCTCAGCCTCCCAAAATACTGGGATTACAGAAGTGGAGCCACTGTGCCTGGCTGGACACATTTTTAAAGTGACTAGACTGCAGCCCTAGAATAAAGCTACTTATGTCACTTTAGATGTATAATAAAGGCTTCCAAAATTTTCTTTCGCTAAATGTACCCAAAAGTTACTATGATGGTCATATTTTTTCTGTTTTCATAATTGAAAAAATGTGAATGTGTCTGTTTGGGGAACTTTGTGAATTCTTTATTAATAACTCAGATGAATTGAGAGGGTTCATGTTTGTTGAATGTGTCCTGGGTACGATTCAAACATAAGTCAAGTGTATATGGAGCCTTTGTTCATAACTATTTTACTTCTTTCATAATTGTTTACTGTAGTTGATTTCATAATATAAATGGTGTTAAATAATTAAATCGAGCTTCTGTTGTACCAATAATTATTTGAATGGAACACAGCAGCAGCCAAGTGATTAGACATGTTATAGAATAATTAGTTTTTGTTTACTTGCCAAAAATATTGAACAAATTACATTCTGGAGTCAGGTGGGTAGCAGTTGGCCAGCAGGTGTATCTCAAATATTCAGATTCCAACTTGTTTGCCAATAGCTTATTTTTTATAATACCATTAATTAGTATTATGTACTACTTACTATTTTATATAGATAACAGTAATATTCATCATAGAAGTCCATTTTCAGAGCCTAAAGCCATTTAGTAAGTGATGGAGCAAACTCAAGCCTGTCTCCAAATCTTGTTTTTTTCCAGTCTGCAATGGTGCCTATCCCTGCCTTGTATTATTAAAAGATTTTAAAGAAAAGTTCTAATATAAAAGTAATGCTTAATCTGACCTTTAATTGGCAAGTCAAAAGTAAGAAATGAATGCTTTTTCTTAGCTGAGTTGGGTTATTTGACACTTGAAGTTTCTAACTAGAAATTAAGTGATTTCAGTTGTTGCTTGGTATAGAAATTAAGGCTTTGAATCTAATTGCAGCTATTACTATTTTATACTTTAAAAGGAAAATAGGTATGCGTGGTATATTACATGTGGTTATTTTCGTAGTTCACATCGATACAAACTCAGAAGGGTCATCTCAGAGTTCACTCTCTCCTGTACCCAGTGGTGGAAACCATTTGATCACTGCAGGTGCGCCAAGGCGAAGTAAAAGAATTGCAGGCAAAAAAGTTTGCAGGTACTTTATCCAGGACATTTTGTTTTCATCAGATAAATATTTGGTATACACATAGTTAATAAAATGTTTTATCTTTCTGTCAAGCATCATATTTGAATCATAATTTTTAAAAATCTCTTCCAGCTTTATAGTCTTATTAATCAATTGCCTTTTCAATACCCACCAGAGAAAAATTACTAATTTGAGTCCACTGTGCTTGCTTAAAATCCTATTTTATATTGATGGTGTAAGTTTAAAATTTCTTGTTAGAGGCTGGGCACGGTGGCTTATGCCTGTAATCCTAGCACTTTGGGAGGCCAAGGTGGGTGGAACACTTGAGCTTAGGAGTTCAAGACCAGCCTGGGCAATGTGGCAAAACCTCATCTCTATAAAAAGTACAAAAAGTAGCCAGGCATGGTACCACACACCTGTAGTCCCAGCTACCTGGGAGGCTGAGGTGAGAGGATCATCTGAGTCCAGGGATGTCGAGGCTACAGTGAGCTGTGACTATACCATTATACTCCAGCCTGGGCCACAGCGTTATACCCTGTCTCAAAAAAAACAAACAAAAAAATTCCTGTTAGGTTAAAAAGCTAGCCTATTCTAACAATTCTGATTTATAACTGACTAAATAACTTTTAAGATTAAGAGATCATTTTTATATGCAAATATAATGTGTTCATATATGGTATCTTAAAGTTGAACTGTTTTTAAAGAATTATTAATCCACCCAATTATTATCAATATGATTTGCTGTGGACTTTATTTCAAATTTTATATTTCAGGTATTTCTCTGGTGTTTTTTTTTTTTTTTTTTTTTTTTTTTTTTTTTTTTTTTTTGAGACGGAGTCTCGCTCTGTCGCCCAGGCTGGAGTGCAGTGGCCGGATCTCAGCTCACTGCAAGCTCCGCCTCCCGGGTTTACGCCATTCTCCTGCCTCAGCCTCCCGAGTAGCTGGGACTACAGGCGCCCGCCACCACGCCCGGCTAGTTTTTTGTATTTTTTTTAGTAGAGACGAGGTTTCACCATGTTAACCAGGATGGTCTCGATCTTCTGACCTCGTGATCCGCCCGTCTCGGCCTCCCAAAGTGCTGGGATTACAGGCTTGAGCCACCGCGCCCGGCCTTCTCTGGTGTTTATACTATAAACTGACATTTTTAATTCCACTTCTAGAGTAGAATCAGGAAAAGCAGGCTGCTTTTCTCCTAAACTCAGCCATAAAGAAAAGGTTCGAAGATCTCTTCGTTTGAAGTTCAATCTAGGGAAAAATGGCAGAGATGTAGTAAGTTTCTTACCATTTTATTAATCTTTATATTAGCATAATGCTATAAACTTGATACTAAAAAACACTCATAACCCTGCCTTCCCTCCAGTGACTGTCACATTCTGTTCTTTTTATACAAAACTCTTACACTTGAGTTGATATCAAATTTCCTTGCATTGGAATACCCAAAGCTTAGTCCTTCGACTTCTCTTTTTTCTCTCCACTCACTCAAGGCGATTATCAGTTTTAAACGTTATATACAGGTTGAGTAGCTTGAGACCAGAAGTATTTCAGATTCCCCATTTTTGGGGTGAATTTTGGAATATTTACATGATTTTTGCCAGTTCAACATCCCTAATCTGAAAATCTGGAATGCTCCAGTGAGCATTTTCTTTGCGCATCATGTCAAATGCTTAAAAGCTTTGGATTTTGGAGCATCCAGAATTTTGGCTTTTCAGATTTGGAATGCCCAACCTGTATTTACTTAAAACTTCCAAGTTTATGTTCTCTAATCCCAAATGCTCTTCTGAATGACTTGACTGTTTCTTAACATCAGCTTTTTTGACTCTCCTACTTGGCTATCTAATCCAATAGGCATTTCAAATGTAACCTGTCCCAAGCAGATGCATTTCTTTGCTGCTGCTATCCCCTGCACCAAACAACACTTTTACCTGTGGTTTTCCCTATCTCAGTTATGGCAAATCGTTCTTCCAGTCACTTAAGCCAAAAACCATGGTCACATCCTTGATTCCTCACTTTCTCCGACACACCATGTCTAAACCATTAGAGAATATTGTCTAACTTCTGCTTTTAGAGTATGTCCAAACTGACCAGTTCTCACTATCACTACTTTTCCCACTTTCTCTAAGTTCTGTCATCTTTCTGCTGGATTACTCTAATAAATTCCTGTTAATAGTTCTACCTTCTCCTACCCTTGCTGCAGTTCTGTAGCTGAAATTGTTCTTTTAAAATCTGTTAGGTTATGTAGTCTCTGCTCAGAACTCTCCAATGACTCCTCATTTCACTCTGAATAAAAGCCACAGTTCTCACGTTGACCCGCAATGCCTCACGTGGTCTGTTCTAAGGCTGCATTTCTGAGCTCTTCTCCAGTCCCCTTTGCTCACGCTGCTCCAGTCTGAGACTGCACTGGCATTCTGCTCTTACTGTAATGTTCTTCCCCCTGAAATCTTCCTGGCTCTCGCCTTTGTTTTGTTTTACTGCCAAATCATCTTCTCATCACCCTATTTTAAACTAAACCTCCATTCTTCACCACTCCATATCCTTTTTACCCTGTTTTACTTTTCTCCATAGCACTTTTCACCTTGTGTATTGTATTTATGCAATATAATTTACTGTTTATCTTATTTAAGTCTAAATTTCCCCATCTAAATAGAGTGTAAATTACATAAGGATAAGATTTTGGTCTAGGTACCCCACTGCCCCAACTATTTATGAACAGGCCCTAGCACAGAGTCAGAACACACACAAAAATTATTTTAATTAATATGTCAAACTGTTTTAAAAGTAGATCATAAAATACCAACTAATAGCAAAATCAAATGATCACAGTTTTCATTAGCAGGCAAGAATATTTGTCATTGTTAAGAATTGTTTCTCAATTATATATCCCTTTTTAAATCAGCTAAAGATTTTGATAACTACAAAAAAATTATTCTGTCTTTATATTTTCAGTTAACTAGGCTTATTTCTTAACTAAAACTTTTTTTTTTCCGTACAGAATGGATGTTCTGGTGTCAGTAGATATGAAAGTGTTGGTCAGCGACTTGCAAATCAACAAAGTTTAAAAAATCGAATTGAATCTGTAAAAACAGGTTTGCTTTTTAGCCCAGATGTTGATGAAAAGTTACCAAAGAAAGGTACATTTACATACTACTGTTAAGAGTTTTACCTAAAAATCCTGCTTTAGTTGCTTCTTTAATGATAAAATATATTAATTAATTTACTGTTCTAGAGATTAGAAGTTCATGTTTGAATAGTGAAAATATTAGAATTGGCAATGTATTTTTATATCAACAATTGGGAAATGCTTATACATTTAAATATGAAAATGTTTGACATTCTTATGTTAAAAATTATTTCTTATAACACAAATACTTTATTAGAATTAAATGCTTAGTGACTTATTTGCCATGTGCTTGGATATTATTTCAAAACAAGGTTAAATATAAAGGATTAAGCACTAAACTGCTTTATTTTAGGTTCACAAAAGATCAGTAAGTCTGAGGAAAACTTACTAACTCCAGAGCGACTAGTTGGAACAAATTACCGGATGTCTTGGACAGGACCTAATAATTCAAGTTTTCAAGAAGTAGATACAAATGAAGCTTCTTCAATGGTGGAAAATCTTGAGGTAGAAAACTCTTTGGAGCCTGATGTTATGGTTGAAAAGTCACCTGCTACTTCATGTGAACTCATCCCTTCCAATTTAAACAGTAAGCATAATAGCAACATAACAAGTAGCCCTCTTAGTGGGGATGAAAATAACGTGACCAAAGAGACTTTGGTGAAAGTTCAAAAAGCATTTTCTGAATCTGGAAGTAATCTTCATGCATTGATGAATGACAGGCAGTCATCAGTACCTAATGTGGGGAAAGTAAAATTAACTGAACCATCTTATTTAGAAGATAGCCCAGAGGAAAATCTGTTTGAAACTAATGATTTGACTGTAGTAGAATCAAAGGAGAAATATGAACACCACACTGGTAAAGGTGAAAAATGTTTTTCAGAGAGGGACTTTTCACCCCTTAAAACTCAAACATTTGATAGAGAAGCAACTATAAAATGTTATTCAACTCAGATGAAGATGGAACATGAAAAAGACATTCATTCAAATATGCCAAAAGATTATTTAAGCAAGGAAGAATTCCCCAGTGATGAACAAATAAAGAAACAGCAGTCCCCAAAGGTTAAACTGAATAATAAATTAAAGGAGAATGAGAATATGATTGAAGGTAACTTACCAAAGTATGCAGCACATAGCAAGGACAAGACTAGAGCCTCTTTCTCACAGCAGAGTACATGTGTTATAACAAACTTGTCAAAACCTAGGCCTATGAGAATTGCTAAACAGCAGTCATTGGAAACCTGTGAGAAAACAGTTTCTGAAAGTTTACAAATGACAGAACATAGAAAGGTTTCTGATCACATACAGTGGTTTAACAAGCTTTCTTTAAATGAACCAAATAGAACAAAAGTCAAGTCACCTCTTAAGTTTCAGCGTACTCCTGTTCGTCAGTCTGTCAGAAGAATTAATTCTTTGTTGGAGTATAGCAGACAGCCTATAGGGCATAAGTTGGCGAGTCTTGGTGATACAGCTTCTCCTCTGGTGAAATCAGTGAGCTGTGACGGTGCTCTTTCCTCTTATATGGAAAGTACATCAAACGATTCCTCTGTTTCATGTATCGAATCAGGTCCTAAAGAACGGAAGTCCATGTCATGTGAAGAGTCAAATATTGATGCGATTTCAAAGTCAAGCATGGAGTTACCTTCGAAATCTTTCTTAAAGATGAAGAAGCACCCAGATTCAGTGAATGCTTCTCTTGGGTCTACTACAGTTTGTAAACAGAAGATGTTATCTGATGGCCAAGTTAAGCTTCCCTTGGATGATCTGACTAATCATGATATATTAAAACCGGTTGTAAATAACAATATAGGCATTTCTTCTGGGATAAATAACAGGGTCCTTAGGAGACCATCGGAAAGAGAAAGGGCCTGGTACAAAGGTTCTCCAAAACATCCTATCGGAAAAACTCAATTACTACCAACAAGTAAACCTGTAGACTTGTAATTGGTAAATGTTATACTTGTCATTAATGTAAATAAAGTGAGCAGTTGATGGTATGACTTGCAGGATAATCTACCTGTTAGTTTGTAGCTCAGGATGATTATTAAGCAATAGATTTGCTCTGAAACATTTTTATTTCACTGTACAAGCAACTTGGATTTTTATTTGTACAAATTACTTGTTTTTCTTAATGATGGCAATTTTTAAACTTTAATTTTATTGTGATCTCAAAGCAGAAGTTAGACTTTACCTTTCTAAAGAAATTGTTGACTGGATTTATAAGAAGTTAATTTTTGAAAATTACATGATATTTTTGTGTGATAGGAAGAATGGAGCAAGTTGTGCCTATTTCCTCAAGTCAGATAAGGTTTCTAAAATAAATGAATTTCTAGCATGTAAAGGGTAGAGATAAACCCTGCAAATCTTATGTCTGGAATTATATTAATGTTTGTCCTTGCCAAAATTCCTAGAAATTAATTTCCTTCAATAGCATCCTAATATTCTATTTTTATTTGGGGCAGAGTAATTTCATTTATGTTGCCTGTAGGTGTACCATGTGTTCACTTGAACAAAGAACAAATGGCTAAGATGGAGTAATGACTAAAGTATGTTCTCATATTATGATGTGGAAATAATTGATAACTTTTAAGCCATACTACCATTTTAAAGACAATTTGCACAAATACATTTGTATCTGTTTTGTCCAATATAGATTTGGCAATTATTTAAAGAGGGATAATCTTGAAAAAAATTAATCAAGGTGATTTCTTATATGTAGATGCTTGATTTTGGAATTTGAAATAGTAGATGTACCTCTTTAACCTTTTTTACTTGGATAAAAACCTATGATGATTTTGTCCTGTGTGTAAATGTTATTTATTTAGCATAGACATTAAAGATAACTCTCTGGAAAATGACTTGACTAAGGCTGTCATGAAATTCAAAGTGCCATTTAGAACATGCAACAAATTGTCAAGCAAATCTGTCTAAATTTATATTTTAAATTATTACAAATTACACATCTTTGAGGAAGGAGTATTATGAACAATAGAACATATTCTCTAGGTTGTAGAGGAAGGAATAAGCAGACAGAATCAACCACTAAAGATAGTTTTTCAGATCAGTTGTTAGAATGTCATGTTTAGATGTTGGAGCAGATTAGAGCAGCATTCATGGACTTGGAGCAACCAGACTTACAGCGTAAGTATGGACGAGGAATTTCAGATCATTGGATGTTTGCTTGGCTAGTTCTACTTTGTTTATTTGATATCAAATAGGTTTGTAGATGTTTATGGTATTTCTAATTGTAAATAGAGACAAAATATTCATATACTCAGATACATGTTGTCTGCTTTAAACAATTTTTAAATTTTAAAAATGCATTAATGTCTTTTTATATCCATCAAGGGAAGGATGAAATGTTGAATTTGAAGACTAATTCAGTAAGAAGTCCTAGGGGTTTAACTGTACATACTACCTGAACTGGCTTTTCTGAGAGATGAATCAGTAATGAAAAATGTCTGTTTAGAAAAAAAAAAAAAACTGCCACATGTGACTACTTTTGTTAGCTGAAAGCTGCAATACAAAGTATTACAGGAATATGAAGGTGAATAGCTTGAAGATATGGGAACTAGAGAGTCAGAAAAGTTTTGTTTTAGACTTGATTTAATGTATTTTTATTTTTTCTTACACAAAATAGAGATAATGTTGCTAACTTCATGGGATATTTGAAGAAATGATATAAATACACTTTACAAAGTTAAAAGTGTCTGGACATGTGCAGTAACCGCATGGGTTCTTTTCTGTGTCTTAGTAATGTAAATAAAGATCTAATATTAATTTGGTTATCTAATAAGCAACAAACAATACATAGAACTTAATAGACTGTTCAACCACATTTTATAATATGATCACTAAGAACTTAATGTAGAATTTTAATAATCATGTTTTTTTAATTGTGGCAGAATTTAAACCTTAATTTTGTGATCTGTTTTTTTTGTTTGTTTTGTTGAGTTTTTTGTTGAGACAGAGTCTCGTTGTGTTGCCCAGGGTGGAGTGCAGTGGCACAATCTCCGCTCACTGCAACCTCCCTCCCCCGGGTTCGAGCGATTCTTCTGCCTCAGCCTCCAGAGTAGTTGGGATTACAGGCACGCATCACCACACCCGGCTAATTTTTGTGTTTTTAGTAGAGACAGGGTTTCGCCACATTCGCCAGGCTGATCTCGAACTCCTGACCTCGTGATCCGCCTGCCTTGGCCTCCCAAAGTGCTGGGATTACAGGCCTGAGCCACCGCACCCGGCCTCTGTGATCTCTTAAATATATATGAAGTTTTATTTTTGAAATACCAAATTTCGGCCAGGCATGGTGGCTCACGCCTGTAATCCCAGCACTTTGGGAGGCCGAGGTGGGCGGATCACGAGGTCAGGAGATGCAGACCATCCTGGCTAACACGGTGAAACCCTGTTTCTACTAAAAATACAAAATAATTAGTCGGGCGTGGTGGCGGCGCCTGTAGTCCCAGCTACTCAGGAGGTTGAGGCAGGAGAATGGCGGAGAATTTCGGTGAACCTGAAAGGCAGAGCTTGTGGTGTGCTGAGATCTGGCCACTGCACTCCAGCCTGGGCGACAGAGCGAGACTCCGTCTCAAAAAAAAAAAAAAAAAAAAAAAAAAAAAATTTAGTCGGGCGAGGTGGCTGGCGCCTGTAGTCCCAACTACTTGGGAGGCGAGGCAGGAGAATGGCGTGAACCCGGGAGGCGGAGCTTGCAGTGAGCTGAGATCGTGCCACTGCACTCCAGCCTGGGTGACAGAGCAAGACTGTCTCAAAAAAAAAAAAAAAAAAAAAAAAAAATTCAGATGAAGCATAGGCATTTTGATGTATTTCAATTAAATTCAACACAAAACCAGTAAATTGTAGTGACCTCATTTTTTCCAACCACAAAATGAAGATAACAATTGAACATAGCTAAAGTAAATTCAGAATTGAAGAAAGTCTCTATGCATCAATAATAAATACTCCAGCATGGCCAGTGAGCCTAGAGCCATTTATTTAGTGGATAGTGTTTGTCCTGTTGAGTTTAGCACGCATTGAAACAAGATGCAAGAAGCAGAAGAGCATCCATGGAAGAAAAAATACTGGGAAAGAGACTTGACTTCAAAATGAAAGGCCATGTGTCACATAACTGAATTTTGCCAGCCTCTATTCATTGCATAAAATTGCTGTAGATGACAATGGATTTGCTGTCTAGAGCTAAGATAAATAGATCTGGATTCTAACCTCATCAGGTTTCTTATTTTGAGACCCCTCCTTCCTTCCCAGGTATTTTACTCATTCTCTGTCTTGATGAAATTTGCAGTGCCATATTTATTGTGTGGCTTTATATGTCGATGTTAGTATTTGAACAAATTTCAGTGTTCAACATTGCACATAGTAGGTGCTCCATAAACCCTCATTTAAGAATCTGGGACTAGCTGGACATACTTCTACAGTATGCCGGGAGTATGGTTTCTCTTCAGGCCAAAGTGGAGTTTTACTTGATGGTTTGTGTGGAAGTTTAGAAATAACACTCAGAGCTGGTATTTCTACAGATGTTCAAGTTTATCACTTGAATGAAAGTTTCTAGCTTCTTGTATTAAATGTCCTCATAGTTTTCCTGATCAGTAAGAGGCCGCTCGGAGCAGGGTATACCTTATCATAGCCACCATTAAAAGTTCTTAGGACTTCATGTTCTGTCCCTCTACCATTCATTGCCTCTTCCCTCTTGAAGCTAAAAGACTTTGAAAACAAAAACAAAACAAAACCACGTTCTAGAAGTTGGCAAAATTAAAGGTGTGCTCTAGTGGTGATCTGGCACATTGTAATTGAGATTGAGAAAGGAGGTGAATGACTGCCACAGAGGTCGATGGAGCTGAAGGAAATGTAGTCAAGTGGTTTGTATGCAGAATGTGTGGGTTGAAGAGCTGTGCGGCTCGGTGAGAGGCTCACTTATCGGGGATGCAGTCTGCGGACGCCTGGCGAGTTAACTTCCACCTGCTGGAGGAGGGGCCGGGGCGGAGCTAAGATGCGGAGGAAGGTGACGCACGAGCTCTCCAGTTCGCCCGCTCCTGGCCTGACCCCCACCAAGGCCCATACCGCAGTAGGCTCCTCGGGCTGCTCCTCGGTGAGTACAGCTTTGATGTCGGCTCGGCCGCCTGCTGCCATGCCGAGATTTAGTATCGCCAGTGGGGGAGGGCGTCCTGCTAAAATCCTCGAGGTGGAGGCTGGGGTCAGACAAAGGATGGGTAGGATTAGAATGTTTGGCTATCAGTAAGGGGAAGGGAGTACTGAGGGAGGAGATTGGGCAGTTCATCAAATCAGAACGGCTTTTGCTGGAATGGAGGTGAAAGACTGCATTCAGAGTGGACTAGGGAAAGATGGAGATGGAGAGCCTCGTGCCTGCCTCCAGCCTTTTCCATCAGAATTGCAGATTTTGCTGTTAAAACAGCTACTCCCAGCTCTTTGGAGAGCGAGGATTTGTATCTAGTGACTAGAAATAGGCTTTTTTTTTTTTTTTTTTTTTTTCAGAAAAAGAAATTGGAGGGTATAAAAATTTTAGTTTCAGTGAAGGAAATGCACAATTTTGCCGCCTCCCATCTCTCCATCCCCCATCCCCCATCCCCAGTAGAAGAATGATTAGAAGGAGGATTTGCGCAGGGCATGGTGGCTCACGCCTGTAATCCTAGCGCTTTGGAAGGCCGAGGAGGGGTGGATCACCTGAGGTCAGGAGTTCGAGACCAGCCTGACCAATATGGTGAAACCCTGCCTCTATTAAAAATACAAAAATTAGCCGGATGTGGTTGTGGGCGCCTGTAATCCCAGGTAGGGAGGATGAGGCAGGAGAATCGCTTGAACCTGGGAGGTGGAGGTTGCAGTGAGTGCAACAAGAGTATATTAAAAAAAAAAAAAAAAAAGGCATTTGCAAGGCTGCTGCCTGAAGCATCCATCCCAACAGGTTAAGCAGCTGTCGGGTAAGCTGCAAGGATAATGTTCCCTTGTTTTGCAGACATACCCATAGAAACCAACATTTAGGACAGGCTGACCCTCAGGCTAGTTTTCTCCCTTTGACCACCATTGCCTCCCCGAATTCTAACCTCCAGAACTGTAAGGCAATGTTACCAACATAATAATAGCAATATAGGGGCTCATTCTGTGCCTGGCATTGTCCTAAACACTCTTAATATGTATCACAACAACCCTATGAGGTAAATGCTTTTATTATCTCCGTTTTGCAGAGGAGTAAACCGAGGGATTTGCCCACGATCACTCAGCATGTGGCTGAGTAAACATACCTCAAACTACCCCAGCAGATTGCAGGGCGGGATCTAAGCAACATTTTCCTTCCTTTCAGGATCTCAAACGTATTGGATATTTGCTAAACTAAAATGTTTTCCTGCCACCACTCCCAACCTGCCTGAGCTTCTTTACCATTTGTGTCTTCCTGACTCCCTCCTGTTAGCCTTTTCTTCCCTGAGACTGGGAAAACTCAAGATGCCACTATCTCTTTCTCAAAATTGAGGCAAGTTTGGTTTATTTGTTTTAGTAAGAGAAGGAGAGAGTGATGAAGTTAGGAGTAACGCAGAACTTTCAGGGAGCTACAAGGAGGATAAAAATTATGAGTAAGAACCGCCATTCCAGCCTAGCTTTCCCAAGAATGCAAACAGAGGGAAATGGATACCTGCAACTGTTTTGTTTAATACCTTTCTGCAATGATGTTGTGCCTAGCATAGAAACTTAAGACAGAAGCAACCTCCTAAGGATTTTTTAATTACATCCTCTTTCTGAGTGGTCCTTGAACCACAACCTGGAGTAGTTGCATCATTATAATTGTATTATCACAATTGCTGATTGTAGCCAGTCAGTATACATTTGGTCTTTTATCTGCAGGTTAAAAATGGTCTCCAGGATGGTCTCTACCATGCTATCTGGCTTACTGTTTTGGCTGGCATCGGGATGGACTCCAGCATTTGCCTACAGCCCCCGGACCCCTGACAGGGTCTCAGAAACAGATATCCAGAGGCTGCTTCACGGCGTTATGGAGCAATTGGGCATTGCCAGGCCCCGAGTGGAATATCCAGCTCACCAGGCCATGAATCTTGTGGGCCCCCAGAGCATCGAAGGTATTTACTATGTTCTGATGGTTTGAAGTTTCCATTAGCATTTTAAATAATATATTTGTGCACGTCTCCTCACAATAACCTTATAAGTAGATGCTTTTATTATCCCATTTTTTTTCAGAGGAGGAAGCGAATCTTTAAGAGACTCTGCTTTCTCATGGTTTTCCCTTTCTTCCTCTACACAGTGTCTGCATACTTACATATACACACCCACATGAGAATGTAAGTCCTGTGAGATGTGGGACCTTATCTGTCTAATTCACAGTTGTAGCCCTAGCACTTAGCACAACATCTGGTATGCAATAGGTGCTCAATTAATGTTTGTTGAATGAATGAAGGAGCATCTAGTGTTATCGCTAAAGAAAGCTTAGAACCCAGACCTGATGTTTTCTCCTCACTGCTGATCTTACTGAAATTGTGTCGTCAGATAGCTGCCTTTTGGGTCAATGCCAGCCAGGACTTGTAAAAGAGCTTCAAAATGTAGAACCTACAGGATCTGACTTGATTCTTAGGAATGACTCCAGTATACCCGAGAGGAGACAAAAGAGGTACTGACATTAAGAGTTTACGCTGAAAGCTTTTGAAAATATTTAAAAATATAACAATTTTATTAAATAATAAATTAAGAATAATTTGTTTTAAGGTGGCAAGACCGTTTCCCCCCTGAAGTTTTCCAAGTTTCTGGCAATGTGGTCATAATACTTGTATTAGTAAGCAGTACCTCATTTGTTTGTTGTTTAATGATCTGTTTATAAAGAGAATCTAGCTCCTGTGAGCTGGTGACGCAGCATTAGACAGATGCTTTATTTCCATGCCTTGATTTTTATCCTCTGATTCTAATGATCTCCTTCTCCACTACGGCAGAATCCTAAAGAGGTAGCATGGTTAATTTAAGTTAAATGCAAGGGAGCATTTCCTTATAGTTCAGGGATTTGCCCATGGAGTAGGTCCGAAGGAAAATGATAATTATCTCTAAAAACATACCAAACAAATGCTGTTTGTTCCCTACAGATTGATTATGCTATTTTGCCTGAGTCTGTGATTTTCTAAAAATGCTATCTGCCCCAGGGTTCTGTGAATGTCGTGAATATTGTTGATATATGATTCTCATTTTTGTTTTGTTACCCATAGTTTTAAGCCATTGAGTAAAACTAATTCTGTGAGATTGTAGTCTGTTTAGGTTGACATCTGATTTCAGGAGTAGATTAACACAAATGCGTTGACTCAGCAAGCATGCAAACCTAGCACATGGCTTGAATGAGAACAAATCCGACAGAGCTTCCTGTCATCCCTTTTGGGGAGAATCTCAATCCTTCTCAGCATCTGTCACCTGTTACTTCAAGCACGCCTATATATTTCAGGCCAGCTCTTTTGAGACAAACAATAAATATCTACCTTTTTAAGGCAGGAAGTGCTTGGTTATTCACCTAAGCTGTTGTCATGGAGAAGGCTCTCTGAGTTTCCACTAATACCTGAGGCCTGATCAGCTGCGCTGGAAAAGAAACAGCCACTCCCAGGGCATGAAAAGCCTATGTTTATCCAGAGACTCCATTCCCTCCACTAGCCAACTATTTAGTACCCACTATATACCAGGCACTAGGCAGGAGACTGATGCAGCTCTGCCCTAAAGATTCACAGTCTGAGTGGAGAGGGAAGCCGGGATACACATCAAAAGTTATGACAGTGCCTCCCAGCAGGTGTTTTGATAGATGTACACACAAGCTGCTGCCGTGGAAGCAAAGAGAAGGAGTAATTTAGTCTGCTCAGGAGTGGGTGGGGTGGCTCTAAGGAAATGCTGCTTTGAAGAAGCAACATGTGACCTGGGTTTTGAAGTTTGAGTAAGAGTCCATCAGGGAACCATAAGTGTAAAGGCATGGAGGTACAACTGTTACGTACCCACAAAAAAACTAAAAAAATAAAGAAAAGGTACAGAGACATGAAAGATCATGGATTAGGACAATTCAGAATTAACAACTCAATTTCCCTTATTACCCTTGGAATCATGTGCTAACATAGCAATCTGAAGTCTGCCCTATCGGTGTCTGTGGAAGGGATGCACACTGACTTGAATTTTAGTTTTCTATTACTGTATAATAAATTACCACAGATTTAGCCGTTTTACACAGCACTCATTTATTATTTGAGTTTCCCTCTGCTCAGGAGTTTGGTGTGGGTTAGCGTTCAGGTGCTGACCAGAGGTGTCGTCTTGGCTGCGGCTTGGGTCCTCTTCCAAGCTCGTGAAGGCTGCTGGCAGAATTCCATCTGAATTATATTGTAGGACTGAGTTCCCTTTCTCTCGCTGGCTGTCAGCCAACCAAAGCCCCTCTCAGCTCCTAGAGGCCGCCGCAGGTTGTAAGCCACGTGACTTCTCCTAGCTGGAAGGAGAATATCTCCTCAGTCTTCTGATTATAATGTAATATGATCCTGGGAGTGACTATCCCATGACCTTTTTCATATAACAAGGGACCCATATCTCATTATATTCCCAGCAGGTGGGAATCTTGGGAGTCATCCTAGAATTGTCTGCTATAGCTAGGATGAAAACTAACAAAGAGAATAGTCCAAAGATACTTCGGGCAAAAACAACAAAAGAAGAAGCCTGGGTTTTTCCCAGTCTGGGACCTTGGCATTGAATTTGTTGGGTGGTCTGATCATGTATTCATGTGAGTTAGTTATTGTTTCCCCTCATCCATTTATTTGCATTATCTTTGCTCACACTCCCTGATGCGAATTCTCTTTGACAGACACATGGAGTATCTTCCATACCCTTCCAACACTGATTTCACGATTTTATTATGAAGAACCAAGTTGGGGAAGTTTATTTTTAATTGTTACAGAAAGAATATACATAATATAGTATTATATTGTACAGTAATACCGTATTCTGGTGTGAATTTCAAATACATTTAACATGGTGCTATGAGCACAAACCATTGTCAGAGACACCTGAATTTGAATGCCACCTTCATCATTTATTACTAATGTGACCTTGGGCAAGTTACTTAACTCCTATAACCTTCTGTTTAGCTTAGGGGTAGGATTTGAATTCACTTACTTGTAAGCAGGTAATGTTCCAGTCCAGAGAAGCAAAAATAAAGTTTTAGCATGGATAACCGCACTACCAGGAAATCATTTCTAAACGAATCATCATCATCATCATCACTTTAGATAATTACTGGGTGTTAAGTTCCTTGCAGGCAGACTTGTTCACTGCCCAACACATGGTATATAGAAGACAAATACCTATCGTGTCTACTTTAATAAATTAATTGTATGATCAATGGATTTTAACAAATGTGTATATTTCCTCTCAAATATAGAATTATAAATTGATCTTTTAGTATAGGAATATACTATCAGTATAAATTAATGTTAGGTCAGGGAGGTATCATATATCCCATTAAAAAATTTTTTCTTCTTTGATTCCATATCCCTTCTAGTTACTGTTCCAATTTTCTGCTGCCTTTCACAGCAACCTTTCCTCACATGCTGATTGTACTTCTTCACCTCTCATTCTCTCCTGGTCCATTGTAGCCCACTGTTCTCACCACTCATTCATCAAACCAACTAGTATTTATTGAGTGCCAGGCACTGTTTTAGGTGCTGAGGAAATAAATGTGAACAGCAAAGTAGCAGGGCAAAGAAATGTAGTCCTTAAATAAACAAGTAAGTATTGGGCTTTCCTTTTTTCCTTTACCTGTTTGTTAGTTTCATTTACAGGTTTCTCTGGCGGCCTTTAAATGTTAAGTTCTCCAGGGCTCAGTGCTGGGTCCACTTCTCTTATTTCCCTCAATTCTCTATCTACTTGATCTCATTCATTCTCTTGACTCTCATCCATTTCTTGGCTCGTGACTCTGGTGTTTGTATTTCAGCCCACACTTCTTTGTTGTATATCCATAGACTTACACTAATTGCTAAATTGCCAGGTTTCAATCCTGATTTCTCAAACCACCACCTTCCCCAACCTGTTTATATCAGTCTTTTCTGTCTAAATGAGTAGTGCCGCTGCTTAGCCATGTATGCACACTAAATACCTACAGTAATCCTTGATTTTCTCCATCACACTTCATGCCTCAATTTTAAGTAATTTATTTCATTTTTTATTTCTAAAATCCATGTGCAATTTGCCTGTCTGCTTCTCTCTAGCTCTACTCCAAATACCCTGGTCCAAGATACCATCGTGTCTAGCATGAAGTTTTGAAATCGCCTCCTAACTCATTTTCCTGCTTTTATTCTTGATCCCTTTTCAATTGTTCTTCACAGGAAGGGCAGAGTTAAACTTGAAAAGTTTAAACCATATTACTGTCACCTCCGTAGTTACAGTTCCACTGGTGGCTTCCCATTGCACCCTGAGTAAAAATAACCTTTCTTGCCATGACCTACGGGGATCCACAGCTCCGGTCAATTGTACCCCCGACTTGGTTCCGCGCATTCTGGCCCTGAGTCACACCGGCCTCTTCCCACCTCAAGGCTATCAACACAGGCTGTTCCTCCCACTCCTTGTGTAGCGAGTTTCAAAGTCACCCACTCAGAGAGGCCTGCCTGACTGCCCTGTCTGAGTAGCACCCCCCTCCGTTCTCTGTTGCAGTCTCTTTTTTTTTTGTTTAAGCTCCATAGCATTTTTTGTCATTTATAATCATTGTTTGTTTTCTTGCTTATTGTTTATCTCTCCACTGGAATGTAAGCTCCATGAGGCTATATCTGTTTATTAACTGCAACGTATTCTAGGCACATAGTAAGCATTCAGTAAATATTTGAGGAATTAATATATAATATTGGGGAAAATAAATATATCTAATGGCAATAAGTATGTAAATACTGTTTTACATCTGGATCTGTCAAGCCTTTCTTCTTCCTTTTATTTATTTATTTATTTTTTTTTTTTAATTTTTTTTTTTGAGACGGAGTCTCGCTCTGTCGCCCAGGCTGGAGTGCAGTGGCCGGATCTCAGCTCACTGCAAGCTCCGCCTCCCGGGTTCGGGCCATTCTCCTGTCTCAGCCTCCTGAGTAGCTGGGACTACAGGCGCCCGCCACCTCGCCTGGCTAGTTTTTTTTTGTATTTTTTAGTAGAGACGGGGTTTCACCGTGTTAGCCAGGATGGTCTCGATCTCCTGACCTAGTGATCTCTCGGCCTCCCAAAGTGCTGGGATTACAGGCTTGAGCCACCGCGCCCGGCCCTTTCTTCCTTTTAGTTCAAGGAAAATATTCCATTTCTATTCTGCGTTTTTAAAAATCTCTGCCTAGAAGTTCTTGCCATGAGCTCAGTGATAATGTGCTGAGCAAAAATGTCTGTTATCTAGAATTGACTGTGACTGTGATCACCAGGGTGCAAGGTTTGTACCCTTTGTACAGCGCCTCCCAAGGAGCTAGAAGGACTTTTTGCAGTTCTGGGACTAAACCAGCAGAGGCCAACTAGACGAGAAGTTTCTTTTGGAGGATTCCTGAACCCTGGTAGCCAGCCTCCTGGTCCTTAATAGCTTTAAATGGTCACGGGGTAGAAGCATTTGCCAAAACATCCAGAGAGGATTGGGGGTTATGTTTAACTTCTCCATGGGTGCCTTAAAAACAGCTTGGTAAGGAGCGTCTTTCAAATGTGTAAATTCTTAGTCCAAAGCAGATAGAAACACAAAGACAAACAGGGACCTACTTGGCATTACATGAAGAAAAGAGTGTATATGTTTATGGCAGATAACTGGGGTTGAGCCGTAGCCATGCTATTTTCTAGCTATGTGTAATCTTGGCAACTTTCTAAGCCTTGTTCTGTCAAATAAAATGGGCCCAAATAAAATGGGCTTATCTGGTTCGAGTTGGTGTTTGAAAAATAAAAATAAAATAAAATAAAATGGGCTGTCCAGCCCACTCTTAACGTGCAATCAGTGGGTGCTGTTAGCAACTGAATTGCAGGCCTTCCTCCTCTCACTTTGTGGATTATCGACAACATGTTTTCAACCTTTAATGGCTTGCCCCGATCTTATTTATTTATTTATTTATCTTTTTTTGAGACGGAGTCTTGCACTGTCACCCAGGCCGGAGTGTAGTGGCGCGATCTTGGCTCACCGCAAGCTCTGCCTCCCGAGTTTATGCCATTCTCCTGCCTCAGCCTCCCGAGTAGCTGGGACTACAGGCGCCCGCCACTGCGCCCGGCTAATACTTTTTTCGTATTTTTAGTAGAGACGGGGTTTCACCGTATTAGCCAGGATGGTCTCGATCTCTTGACCTCGTGATCTGCCTACGTCGGCCTCCCGAAGTGCTGGGATTACAGGCGTGAGCCACCGCGCCCGGCGCCCAGATCTAATTTTTGATTACTCATCAGTTAGCAATGCAGTTCAGATATGCTTCAGTGCACCATGTATTTCAGCAGTAACCATATTCTCCCAAGCCCAGCCGGTTGCTCGCTGGTCTCCAAGACATAGCTAAATGGCTACTGTTGTTGTATTATCCCCAGAAACGAATAAAGCCACCAACTGTCCAAGGGACTGATTCAGAGAACCATGTGCTGTGAAATGGGAGCTCTTGGGAGTCAGAACTGGTTGTGCCAGCTGACACTGATGATGGCCTTCGATGGCCTTGGATGAATCTAACCGGAAAATGTGCTTTCGTTTTCAGAACATTAACAGCTTCAGGTAAAAGATGGCTCCTCAGTGCCAGCTGTTCAGTTTCCCCACAGTTCTAGGCCACCAGATATCTAGCACTGTGATAACACCAGATATCCAGCCATTAAGATAGAACTGTATGAACATTCACATTTGATGGCTCTGAATAATTTTAAATCTATATTGCCAAACATTAAAATACCCACGTTCTGCCAGGCGCAATGGCTCACACTTGTAATCCCAACACTTTGGGAGGCCAAGGCGGGCGGATCACCTGAGGTCTGAAGTTCGAGACCAGCCTGGCCAACATGGTGAAACCCCATTTCTACTAAAAATACAAAAAATTAGCTGGGCGTGGTGGCGGGCATCTGTCATCCCAGCTACTCGGGAGGCCGAGGCAGGAGAATCGCTTGAACTCAAAAGGTAGAGGTTGCGGTGAGCCGAGATTGCACCATTGCCCTCCAGCCTGGGCAACAAGAACAAAACTCCATCTCAGGAAAAAAAAAAGAAATCCTTTTTTGTAACACTGACTGTTGGACTTCAAATTTTTCACTTAGAAATAGAGACCCGGCCGGGCGCGGTGGCTCACGCCTGTAATCCCAGCACTTTGGGAGGCCGAGGCGGGCGGATCACAAGGTCAGGAGATCGAGACCACGGTGAAACCCCGTCTCTACTAAAAATACAAAAAATTAGCCGGGCGTGGTGGCGGCGCCTGTAGTCCCAGCTACTCAGGAGGCTGAGGCAGGAGAATGGCGGGAAACCCGGAGGCGGAGCTTGCAGTGAGCCGAGATCGCGCCACTGCACTCCAGCCTGGGCGACAGAGCGAGACTCCGTCTCAAAAAAAAAAAAAAAAAAAGAAATAGAGACCCAAGGTTATTTTCTTAATAAATACCAAGTGGAGAAAGAGTCCTGTGGATGATAGGCTCCTTGAAGAGGTAGATTCTAGGAGCCTCTACTCTGCCAAGCTTTGGCTTTGGTAAAGGAGCGGCAGTGCCTCTGCTTTATCACAGGGTGGCAACGATTGCTTCCCATTTGAGGATAGGAGGGTGAAGCAAACCTTGAACAGTAGGGGACCCTCAGTTTCTGGCTAGTCGCTCTCTGCAGTTGGAGAAAGCAGTGCAGCTGACTCTTATGTATCTTGACTAGAATCTGTTTCTAGGTCATCCTCACCCTGGAGGAACCAATGAGAACATTGGGTTTGTAGGCCATCTTTGAATGGACTGGGACCCCCCATTGCACCCGTGCCTTTGGGGTTACATTTTGTCCACCTTGAACTTCAATCGTGAAAGTCTCTGGATGATTTTCAGTTTTCTCTGTTGAGCAATTGCATGTTTAGTAATGAGAAATTCAAAAGAAACAGGGGGAGGTTCTTTTTGGGAGGGGGACAGGATAGGAAAGATGAACATGATGACATGTTTGTGTGTGTTTAAGATGCCCTGGGTATCCAGAAGGCACTTAGATGTGTATGGCACAGGAGAGTCATCTGGGAAAGGAAGGGTTTCGGAGTCATCCCTGTGTCAGTGGTGGCTGATGCTGTAGGAATGGATGGGGTCACCCTGGGTGGGTATCGAGAACAGCAGGGCACCTAAGACAAAGGCCAGGTAGATGAAGAAGAAAACACAAAGGAAACTGGGATAAATCGGCCAGAAAGGAGAAGAACCAGAAAGATAGAGTGTAATGAAAACAAGGAAATAGTGTTCCGAGAAGGGGCAGTGGTTACCTCTGTCAGGATCAGCGGAGAGGTCACATGAAATAATAAAAACCATTGGATGTCAAGTGTTCACTGCGGGTAGCAACACGGAAGTTACTACTTTGTGGGGCCTTTGGGCAGATCTGGCTCTGGGGAGTAGTGGGGGCCCACCGCAGGCCGCAGTGCATGGAGGGGATAATAGGAAACAAGGAAGAAGATACAACGTATAAATGTGTTCCCAGAATGTCAGGTAAAGGGGAGATGAGTAATAGCTGTGGAAGGATTGAGGGAAGGGTGAATGATTCAGAGCTGAGGAAGGTTTCTGTTAAGGTTGTTGTAGGATGTGAGAAATTCAACTTGCTGAAGTGCTCATTGCCAAGAACCAGCAGAGAGGGAGAGTTGAAGATGTGGGATGGGGAGCAGCAAGTGTGGAGGTGGGAGAGGATGAGGACTGGAGCACAGGTGTTGGCCTGCGTCTTAGGTCATTCCTTCCTCCATTGGGGAAAAAGGAAAGCGGCAAAGGTGTGCTGGGATACAGAGCTTTGGTAGTTTTGACCTCAGATGTTTGCAAGCACTGTACTATTTCTAGCCACCTGCTCAATTAAAATAAGAATACAAGAATGAAATGCATGCAGTCTCCCAAATCTCTTTCCTTTGCTTATACATTTCATACACCACACTGATAATGTCTTTCGATGTTTTAAAATTTTGGACAGCGCTATTTTTAACTTTTATAGCTGTAACTATTAGTTATTTACTAGTTATAAACTTTTAATATTTACTTTTTATAACTCCTAGATACCTTGTAGATCAAAAGATCTAAAGTGTTATCTTTGTCTATTTTATATCTTGCTTAATAGTAATAAATGTTTTAGTGAAGCGTATACCTGGAACAAAATAGAAAATAATCTTAATAGGGTGTTGGGGAATTTTATGTGAACACTTCATGTGTCTTTGAAACAGTACAATGTAAAAAATTAGTACAGTCTTATTGCATGCACAAAATGCGAAATAATGTGAATCTTTCCCAAATAACAATTTGTGAAGAATCACAATTTCAAAGTAGTAGGCTTAGTAATTGTAAACAATGATAGCAGAATTTGTCATCATCCTCAATTAGGATTGTTCTTGAATTTTGTGAATTTTCAATCACATGAGTGAGATCTTTAGTCCATTCCTTAAATAAAATGTGACTATCTTAGAATATCAAAGAGGGACACAGAAAACCAGATAACAACTCCTGAAATTAAGTTTACTGTATGGCAACTACTAATTGCTCTGCCAGTTGTCTGACTATAGAATAATCCTTGTGAAATGTTCACTTCTATATGGGATGGAACCTGGGCAAGTCTGAGGCCCAGTGTATGGAAGTCACTAGAACCAGATGTAAATCCTGGGTTCTCTAGAGAAACAGACAAACAGAACCAATAGAATATATAGAGAGACAGAGATAGTTATTTTAAAGAGTTGGCTCATATAATTGTGGGGACTGGCAAATTGAAAATTTGTAAAACAGACTGGAGACTTGGGTAAGAGTTGATAATTTTGAGTCTGAAGACAGTCCAGAGGCAGAATTCTTTCCTTGTCGCAGGACCTCAGTCTTTTCTCTTTAGGTCTTCAACTGATTGGATGAAGTCCACCCACATTATGGAGAGTAATCTGCTTTTCTTGAAGTCCACTGACTTAAACGTTACTCACTTTAATACCTTCACAGAAAAATCTAGTGTTTGGCTCATGATCATACAACTGGGTACTATAACCTAGGCAGTCTGACACATGAAATTAATAGGGTGTTGGGGAGTAAAATTAAGTAACACAGTTGTCATCAAGCTCCCATTTTCTCAGGAAAATTATTATAATCCACATAAATATGGTATTTTGCTTTTGAATCTCTCTAATAGGGTCTGGGTCTCAAATTGTCTTCATGCACAGCGTCATGCTTACCCTCACAATCACTGGAGGCAGGCAAGGAGGGTGAGTATTCCTTGCCACCTTTTACAAATGTGGAAGAAGAAACTCAGAGATGTGACTTATCTAGGGATACAGCTTGTCTTCTGGTCTGTTCAGGCTGCTATAACAAAAATTCCACAAACTACGTGGCTTAAATAACAGAGATTGATTTCACAGTTCTGGAGGCTGGGAAGTCAAAACCCAGGTGCCGGCGGACTCCGTGCCTGGGGAGACACCGCTTCCTGATTGGTAAGTGGCTGATGTTCACTGTGTGCTCACATGGCAGAAGAGATGAGAGAGCTCTCTGGGGCCTCTTTTATTACCATCACATTGGGGATTAGGCTTCAACATGTAAATTTGAAGGGGAACACAAACATTCCATCCATAGCCCAGCTAGTATTTGTGGGATCAGAGCCTGAGCCGGACCCTGGCGTTTTCCTCTTCTGTCTGTCCAGCACATCACACTGCTTCTTTGGCTAGTTGATCCAGTGGATTATAGGTGCTGTACAGATGCAGAAAGGGCTACACCTTGACCACATGGTGGTCTGTAGTGCCTAGACCAGGCCAGGCAAATAACACCCACTAAATACTTGTTGAAACAACCTTGCCATATTTGCTCCCTTGAAACAGCCATTGACCTCTGAGACACCTTCTAGTAGGACTCGTGTTATTCCAGTCAAGATTATCCAGGCTTCACAACCTGTAAATACATCTGGAGCATTTTGACGGTAATAACCTAAAAGTCACTGGCTTTTCTCATACTTGGTCACTTAGGACTGCAGTTTCCTGGAAAGTGCTCTACATATTTCTGGAGATCATAGAGCATACACCATATATGATCGTGGGCATAATGAACTGGTCCACTTCCATGGGACAGTTACCCATTTTCCCCTTTTCCTCCCCTTGTCCCCTTAAGTTCACACCACCATGCCCTTCGGCTGTGATTGTTTCCCATTGCAGCTGGTGGGTGCCCCCAAGCTATGCAGCCTCAGAGTGTTCTGTTGTAGTGGGTGCTGACTTGGGAGGGCAATGGGAAATCCCTTCAGTGTATGCTATAGTCTGAATGTTTGTGTCCCCTGCAAATTTATATGTTGATACCTAATGCCCACTGCAATAGTATTAAAAGACAGGGTCTTTAGGGGTGATTAGGTGATGAGGGCTTCACCCTTACAAATGGGATCCATGCCCTTATGAAAGAGGCCAGAGGGAGCTTGTTTGCCTTTCCACCATGGAACACAGTGAGAAGGAGCCATCTGTGAGGAACAGGCCCTCACGAGACACAGAATCTGCAGGCACTTTTCCCAGCCCCCACAGCTGTGAGCAACACATTTCAGCTGTTTGCAAATCACCTGGTCTAAGGTATTTTTTCACAGCAGCCTGAATGGAGCAAGACAGTGTGCCTTGACATCCCTAAATACTAGAGAGTTTTTAGGGAAACATAGCTTTATTTTTTTTGCCCCTCTGCCCCACAGCTTTCTGTAGGATTCACATGTTGGGGTTGGACATGGAGACAAAGCTAAGCACTGGAAACCATAGTTTCTAAAACATCCCATCCTTCCCGTTGACCCACTAAGGCATTATTGGTTGCCTGCCGCCTTGGGGTTGGCAAGCCGGACTCCTCTTTCCCTCAGTGTGAGCGTTCTCCAGGAGGTTTCTAAGTTCTTCATGCAAACAGACTTCTGGCAGATGTCCTCCCAGACCTATCTGTTCAAAACTCAGAGTGTTCAAGCCGGGACCCTGTTTCATGTCACCTGAGGCATGCCATCTGGAGAAAGGGGGAGGCAACAGGAAGCCTGCGGACTCACCAGGGAAGCCACAATCAACAATTTCCCACAGGTAATTGACAAAGTGGATCAGGCACATGTAGAAGTGGAATTGTGGTAACTAAATGGTATATATTTTGTGGTTTGCAGAAATACTTTTCTATATTCTGTCTCATTTGATGCAGCCTTTAAAAAGGTTAAAGAAGTTTAACATTGCCCACAATCACACCGCTTGAGCTTTATGAGTTAAATGTGCTGTTGGCAGGGCAGCTGTGTTAGGTTTAAATGCGTCTCCCCAACCAGCTGTCTTCTATCCTGGTAGACTAGTACAATCCTGTGATATTTAACTGAGAAACTATAACGATGCTGGGAGTCGTGGTAAACCACATGTGGATTTGAGTGGATGGTGTTTCAGGGACATGCCGCTTCTGGAAGCAAATTTTCTGACAAACTGCCCTCTTGGAACCAATTGGTGCAAATACCTTGGGCACCACAGTTGGTAAAGAAAACCATTGAAGGTGGCTGAAAGGGTTTAGCAGACCACAATTTCACACCACAAATATAACTGAGCGTGCACTTTTGACCATGGTGTGCTGTGTGATGTTAGTAGAGGAAGGGGCACTGGCGGTGGAGGCTGGGGGACTGGGTTTGCACAGCATGCAGGAAGAGCACTGAGGCAGGATGCCCAGGGGTTCTAGTCCTAGCTCAGATCAGCTGCGTGGCACTGAACAAGTCCCTTCAGTCCTGCAAAGTTTAGCTTCCCAATCTAAAAATGGAGATAAACTGTCCAGTCCATCTCACAGGGTTGATAGGGCAGAGAAATTAAATAATATATATAAAAGTATTTTGGAAAGTATAAAATGGTACACAGGTGCAAAGCATTATTCTCATGGTCCTTAATTCTTTCATCCTCCTCTCTCTCTCTATATATATATATAAAAATATATATATATATTTCCAGGTGTAAGTGGCTTTGGGATTGGAAGATCGTCATATCTTTCTATCTTAGGTTCCCTGTGTCCTTCACGTGGCCTCAGAAAACTGCCCCCAGTAGTTGCCTGTTAAACTTTGCCAGAATCAATTTCCCACCTGGCCTTAAGTGCGCTGCTCTGTGTTGGTGTTAACCTTAGGAGTGAGAAACATGTGACTCTAATGAGGATGGATGCTTTCTAAAAACTCATAAATAGCAACTTTTCATACTCAAATTTGCTCTGTTCCATTCTTGCCCTTGTGACTTTACAAATGTCGTATTCTGCCATGAAATAGGTTATAGAAGCAGGTTTAAAGGGAAGGAGACTATGCTGCCAAACTAAAAGTGAAACCTGTCCATGTGGATATAACAGATGTCAGTGGAAGAAAGGTGTGCAGAATTGAAAAGCTTGCTCTCCGTGGTTTGGGAACACACTGTCCTCTTGTGGACATCTCTGGCAGCCTATGATCAGTACACTTCTTTGAGCCAAATAGCCTATCAAAATATTATCTAGTACATTTCCACTGGTATTTACTCAGTAATTACTGCGTGCCTACTACATGCCAGGAACTGTGGCCCTAATATGTTTCAAAACCCATAAACGTGCATCTAACTTGTTTATATAGGATCCCCATCAGACACTATCATCTTTTAACCTTTCCAGTGAAGGTTAAACTCTGACCAGAGGAATTGAGTGTGTTTGCAGAAAATCAGAGATGGAACAGAATTAGACTGCTTTTCCCCTTACTTTTCCATTCCCTTACAGCATGTTCCATTGGTACTTGAGTCTAGAGGCATCCAGAGATATAAGAATAACAAAACACAGCAAAGATTAGGAGTAACAAAGTGTTTTCATGCAGTGCCTCACCCCAGTGAGGTGGGCCGGCTAAAAGGATGTGATACAAACTGATATCCAGGGAATGGCAAAGAGGAGTACCTGGGCCTGTCCATCATCTCTTATCATGACTCACAGCCCTTGTTTAAGGAACTTGAAGTCTAGGTGGGGGAGAGGGACATCAAACTTAAAATGCACAGCTGCAACCTACTAGATAAAAGCTGAGAACCCTGTATGTGGATCAGACAGACAGTCACCACTGGAGTTCAGGAAGGGGATAGGGCATTGGCCCCCGAGAAGACATCACAGATCAAACTTGAGCTAGACTTCCTTGAGGAGGGGTAGATGGAAAAGATTCAGATTCAGGCAAGAAGAGCATCTGGGCACAGTGGCACATGGTCTATATTACTCAGGCCCCTAAGTTCACCTGGGAAGCTCCAGCCTCTCTTCTGCACCTTGCCCACAGAATGTTCTGTAACACCTCTCTGTCCTTGCAGATAAAAAGGCTGCCCCAAGTCTAGCGGTACCCTCGATGGCAGCAGGGGTGGTAGCAGTCTAGCGATACCCTCGATGGCAGCAGGGGTGGTAGCAGTCTAGCGATACCCTCGATGGCGGCAGGGGTGGTAGCAGACTAGCGATACCCTCGATGGCGGCAGGTGTGGTAGCAGTCTAGCGATACCCTCGATGGCGGCAGGGGTGGTAGCAGTCTAGCGATACCCTCGATGGCGGCAGGGGTGGTAGCAGTGTTATTGGATGGGACGGTGAGTTGGATATTTCCCTTTGTTTTGCTCAAATACATGCGCAGATGGCACCAACACCATTGGGATCTCTGGAGACTGAGGTAGGTATTTCTTCAGTCACTCAGCACGAACAACTGTCAGAGAGGGCCAAGCGTGGTGGCTTACACCTGTAACCCCAGCACTTTGGGAGGCCGAAGCAGGTGGACCACGAGGTCAGGAGATCGAGACCATCCTGGCTAACACGGTGAAACCCCATCTCTACTAAAAATACAAAAAAAAATTAGCCAGGCATGGTGGTGGGCGCCTTTAGTCCCACCTACTTGGGAGGCTGAGGCAGGAAAATGGCGTAAACCCGGGAGGCAGAGTTTGCAGTGAGCCGAGATCGCGCCACTGCGCATCCTGTACTTGCACTGCACAGCATGTGCCAGATAATCTGTGAAATGGATCTTTCCTCTAGGAGCTCCACCTTTTCCAGGTGATTGTTCGCTTGGACATATTTGATTATAAGCTCCCAGAGTGTCAGACACGGACCTCTCATGGCAAGTTAGACCATCCCAGGTGCCCAGGTGGCAGTGCAGTGAGTGGGAGGAGGAAGAGTTTCCTGCTGGCTTTTGGTCTGACCAAGACAGAGGGACACTGATCCAGGGCCTAAAATGACCATGGCAATAGGCCTTGCCGGCAGGGATCTGTGGCAGGCTCCTGGCACTACTGGTCATTTCCCCCAGTGGCCCGTTCAAATTTTTCTTTGCATGAGACAGAGATTATGGCTGAGGAAACAGCCAGGCCAGAAGGCTAGCCTGCCCTGCAGAAGCCCAGGGACCTTCCTGATGCCATCTTTCTGGTACGACCGCTCAGCAGGCCTGTGTCAACAAGCCTTGCACGGTTTGGACAAGATGTGAGTGACTAAGGTTTTCCTCCGGAGCAGCAGGAATGGATGGGCCTGCTGGGAAGAATCCCTCTGCTGTAAACTACCTAAGACCCCTGTCTCCTGAATTGAACCAGCGGGTCCCTTCTCGTATCTGGCTTGCTTTCCTTAAAAAAAAAAAAAAAAAAAAAAAAATATATATATATATATATATATATATACACACACACACACACACACACACACACATATAAATCTTCAGCAGATGATGGGAGGAACTATTTGCTGAGTTTGTCCAGACTCTGAATAGCCTTTGGTCACTGAAGTGTGCAAAAACATGGCAACAGTGCAGTTGCTGTGGTCTGAAATGTTTGCAAAGGAAGAGAGGAAAGAGCAGTTATTCTGACAGTAAATGATGCATAATACTAATATTGGAAGGATTCTTTTTTCCCCGTGTGGTCAGTGAACAGAATTTTTGGCAGTCGTCTGTCATTTCACTAGGTCTGTTTGCAGCACACTGGAGCTTCGTAAGGGTCTCTGGCTCTTTTTTCAGTCAGAGTTTTGGTGCCTAGGGCTCTGGGCTGTGGACAGGCAAACTACCTGCAGGCAGGCGTGGTCAGGTTACTCCCAGCTTGCCAGATCCGTGGCTCTGACGAGAGAGTTCTCAGTACCTACAGAGCTTCCTCCTGCAGCCTGCCTACCCACCCAGGCCATCTTCTGACACTGCCTCCATGCGTCCGTGCTCCCGGGCAGATCAGATCACCTCCCTCGCTTGGTTTGGACATCAAGGAGACTGCGTGAATGACCATCAGCCTCTCTTCGGTCTACCCAAAGGTGTCAAGTATCCAGCACTATTCTGATGGAGAAGCAGTAAGAATGAGCCTACCTTAGATCTATTAATAGAGCTTATTCAGCAGAGGAAAAAGATCCAGCTAACCCAGATGACTGCATGAGCCCTAGGTCATTCACATGTAGCTTTGGTGTGTAATGAGAGATGCACGCATGATACACAAGCTGCTGTCCTTGGGTGCCCTGCACCCCTCTCAGGTGCTCTCCAGACTCAGCCCTCTGACTGCAGGGCAGACCCCAAAAGAAGATCAGCATTTCACCTCGATTACCCCTAGTACTTAAGACATTTGCCTTCATGAGTTTTGGGTAATCAATATTGTACAGCCATCAATTTAATTTTTTCATGGTATCAACCTGATACTAAAGCTGTAGAATCTGGGAAGAGCACAACAAAGCTTACCTGACTGACTCCACAATTATATTTGAAATGGATAATTGAGATATAATTTAAAGGGTAGAATATATTTTTTCCATAATTGCAAAAGTTTGCTATAACTAGCAAAAGGAAATACAAAATTGAGTAATAGTGTTGTAGGAGAAGGAAGCAAATACTTATTTTGTATCTACTGTGTGCCAAACGCTTGTTATTTTGCCCCCAGAAATCATATGCAGATGATTCTATTTTACAAGGGAAAGTTGAGGTTTAGAGCAGGTGAACAACATGCCAAGATGGAACAGAAGGGGCATAGGACCAGGATTCAAGTCAGAGCAGGGTTTACACCCTTGGCACCATTTACATGTGGGTCAGATAATTCTCTGTGGTGGAGGCTGCATCCCCGGCCTCTACCCACTAGCTGCCAGTAGCATTTCCCCCATTTGTGACAACAGAAAATATCTCCAGGCCAGGCACGGTGGCTCACGCCTGTAATCCCAGCACTTTGGGAGGCCAAGGTGGGCGGATCACCTGAGGTCAGGAGTTCAAGACCAGCCTGACCAACATGGAGAAACCCCATCTCTACTAAAAATACAAAATTAGCCAGACATGGTGGCGCATGCCTGTAATCCCAGCTACTAGGGAGGCTGAGGCAGGAGAATCACTTGAACCTGGGAGACGGAGGTTGCAGTGAGCCAAGATCACACCATTGCACTCCAGCCTGGGCAACAAGAGTGAAACTCCATCTCAAAAAAAAAAAAGAAAAGAAAATGTCTCCAGACATCGTCAAATGTCCTCTGAAGGTCAAAATCAGACCCCCTGTGGAGACCCATGGCTCTAGAGGCTTTGTTTTTCTGCCATCGCACGCTCGGAGGGAAATTTTGGGGTACCTTTAAGGATGCTATATGGATTACTTATGTTTCAGTATTTTTTTCTTATGAAGATAATAAAAGCTGTTGCAGATCATTTAGAAAACAAAATAAAGATTGTTTATAATCTTACCACCTAGAGATACCCACTTTCAACATTTGGCTATGTTTTCTTCCAGTCTGTTTTCTGTGCACACATAGGTAGTTTTTAAAATCATACAGTAAATCTTTTATCTGTATTTTTATACTTAATATTGTATCAAGAGCCTATCCCTACATTAAAATCAATGTAATTATTTTTAGTAGCTGCATTATATCCTATTATATGTTTTTGCCTCAATTTACCCAAGCATTTTTCCAAATGGCCATTTAGAGTTTTTCCAGTTTATCCCATCATAAACACGGCTTCAATGAACATATTTGTGTATAAACCTTTGTGTCCAGTCTTGATAAATTCTCTGGGGTATGTATTTCTATGAAAAGAAGAATAATTGAGTCAAGCTCTGTACCTATTGTTTAGGCCCCATTTCCTACATGCTGTCAGGTTGCTTTCTGTAAGTGTTGGACTTATATGGCTGTGCTCTCTCTCTCACTCGTTCGTGGGTGTCTTGTCTCACTTGTTAACTATGAGTATTACCTTTTTAAAGTATTTTAATTTGATAGGCAAAAATGGCATCTCATTGTTTTATTTGTGTTTATTTGATTACCAATGAAACGGAATATCTCTTCCTATTATATAGCTATTTGTTTTTCTTAGTCTCTGAAATATTTGTTAATACAATGCATTGCTTCTTTATTAGATCTAATTTGTGTCTATCCACTTCAAGTTTTGTTTCTTTCCATTTTCACATGTAGACTTAAAACTACAGTTCTTTAAGCTGTTTAGCAGCCGTAGAGGAAGACTTGAGGCAAGAGTTTGGAGGAGAGATGAAAGGGAGTGCTTTTGTATAAATTGGAGATCACCTCAACTATAGAATTAACTGAGCCCTGAAGTTGGAAGAAGAGGGAAGAATGGCAAAAGAGGAGGTAGTGCAGAGGTGTCCAGTCAGGATTTCCTGTAGTGGCCACCAGGTGGTGCCATCCGCCCGGGACGATTTGATGTCTCTGGTGCAGGAGAGCTGGAGAGCTGGGGAGAGTATTAATAAGGTGGTCTCAAGTGAGGTGGTTGGAGTGCCGTTCATACATGTGGGACATTAGTTGGGCTTCTGTAATTAACCTGTCAATGATCGTGAGTTGGTGCACGTGTGTTTGTGTGTAGAGCGGGGAAGAGAAGATTAGGGCTGTTAAAAAAAAAGAATATATATATATAAAATATACATATATAATATACACATATTATATAATACGTATATGTAAATGGCAGGTTTATTGAGATATTCACATACTATACAATTCAACAATTTAAAGTATACAATGTAATGGTTTTTAGTATATTCACATAGTACAATCAATTTTAGATTTTTTATTGCCCCAAAAGGAACTCCATTCCCCTTATCCATTCCCCTCATCTCTGCCCCCTTACTCCTTCCCTCAGTCTCCTTTCCCCAGGCCCTGGAAACCACTACTCTACTTTCTATGTCTGTGAATTTGCCTCTTCTGAACATTTCATATAAATGGAATCATAGAATAGGTGGTCTTTTATGGCTGTCACTGCTTGTCCTAGACAATGCTACACTAGCTTGACTTTGTGGCAGGAGGCATCGGGGTATCCAGATAGACTTAACTGTTTTAAAAGAAACAGCATTTGCAGGCTGGCTAGGATCATCACAATTACCTGGGAAGCTTAAAATGAAAGACTCCTGGCCCCCAATCTCTCCAGGAATTCAACTATGGCAGTTCCAGGGAGTCTGAGCTGCTTGGGATTTTTTCATTGCCACCAGTGACTCTAACGATTGCCTAGCTGGAAGCAGTGGGACTCCAGTTTTGAACAGAGGCATGAGAAGAAAATGGCATTTCCCTGCAGATAGGCTGTACCAGCTGCAGCTTCAAGTCCAGTGCCTCTTGTGGGAAAGGAACCACACCCTCGTCATTCGCCACATCTACACTGCAACACTGGTTCATCTCAGACTATCATCTTTGACTAGGCATGACAACAGTGCATATTTGAAGGCCATCAAACCAATGATATTAGCCTTGTTTACTGTTCATCTGGAAAATATCTCCCATGTGGTATGAGTAAGAAGAGCACTGAATTTGAATTCTGAATCTCACCAGAGTGTTCCACTGACTAGTCTCAGGGCTACTGTGAGCACCCAGTGAGAGTGGCCACGAGAGGTGACACACTGCACAAGTCAGGGCACTGGAATCATGGGACAAGATGGGACTTTAGAGAATATCTTGTCCACCTGCTTCATTTCATAGTAGAGAAAATGATGCCCTGAGAGGTCAAGTTATTCACTGAGGGTCATATGCCAGCTATTAGTAGTGTAGCCAGCACCAGGGTGACCTAGCCTTTGCCTCCTTCTGTTTCTGTGTGCCCTTCTTCCCTACGTTGCTCTCTTTTGGAATCCGAGGAATCACATTCAATCACTTTTCATTTTCAGAAATGAGGAAACCCAGGCCTCATTTGTCCATGGCTACAAGGCTAATTGATTTATATTTGCTTTGGATGACTAGGAGTTAAAATAATGACAGATGAAAAATCCAAGATGGCATTTGTATACCGCTTTTAAGAGCAATCCACAACAGATTCAAATTTCGTGAGGCCTGAAACTCATGCAATTTGAAAACTTTTTTCAAGAAAAATAAAACACAATTGCAAATGAAAAGGTAGGTTCCAGGCCTCAGAAGCAGTCTGCACCCATGAGGGGCCCTCATTCACTTCGCTATAAATCCACCTCCAGGAGCAGTAATAAGGAGATCCCTACTCACATGTGTGCTGCTAGGTTCTTCTGTTTGTATAAATAGCATGTGTCCTGCTAAGTCACCTCCACTCTTACAGAATGGAGGCCACGCGGTCAGCAAATATGTATTGAACATCTGTTATCTGTAAGGAATACTGAAGGAAACCAAGAGAGGAAAATAAGCTACCATCTCTAAGTTAGGAGATGAGACACAAAGGCAGAAAGGAGGAATTCCTTCCCTGCTGTGGTCTGGGCCAGGGCGCCTATGGGAGCCCAGCCTCTAGTAGGTTTCCAGTTTTGGTCTCAGAGAATCT
The DNA here is from genome assembly GCF_024542745.1 of Macaca thibetana thibetana. Taxonomy (NCBI): domain Eukaryota; kingdom Metazoa; phylum Chordata; class Mammalia; order Primates; family Cercopithecidae; genus Macaca; species Macaca thibetana. The sequence goes on from NC_065584.1 coordinate 117,081,291, forward strand.
TCCTCTCGTAGTCATTCTTCTCTCTCTGCCTATCAAATGGGGAAGTGGATGTTGACATGAGTAAACCCTTTGGGGTTTTTGGATGAAAAATTTTTCAAGATTTACATGACATTTTTGGGGTTGTGCCTACCCAAAAAAGTCTCATATCTCACATCACTGCCTTGAAATGGATTACAGGTGCATTTATCCATCAGGGCCACATTCACCTAAATGCACCTAATGGCACTGAAACAATTAGAATAACATAGGCATCCTGAATAATCCATGCCTCTTCTCAAGAAATTGTTTTCTATTTTTATTTTTGTAAAACAACTTCTTTATTCAGTTGTGTTTATTTAAATGATCACAACAGCATTAGGTTCTGGTTTGGGGTTGTTTTTTTTTTTTTTTTTGTTTGTTTTAAGTCTAGTTTCTGACCCTTTCTGAAAGATACAACATGGAGATAGGCCAGGAGGGAAACTAGTTTTAGGGTGTTCTCATTACATTCATTTTATGTCATTTTTAATTATTAGGTTTACATTATTGAATTCCTGTGGGGAAGGAGGAGTCAGAGCTGTGAAGAAGTCATAAGTCCCTATAGGTAAAATCAAGTACTATTTGTCTCTAGTCAAAATTGCCCTTTCCATTGATAGGAGAAACGACTGGGCCTCCTTATCATCCAGAGTTCATTTTGTTTTTCGTGGCAGTTTCACTGTCTTTGGGAATTGAGCTTTTTGACACGTTAAAGCGCGAGGGGCATGAACACCTTGGCAGGGTTTGCAGTATCTCCTTCGAGTGCAGGATGGAGGGCTCCAGAGCTGGCAATTTGAGGAATGGCTGGTGGCTTCTGATGTTACAACCAATCCTGCCACTCATGTGTCCCTCCCTGTTTTGAATCATGGATCTCAAACATCCTCAAAAGCTCTTCCATGGTAATTTCAAAACTCTGAACAAATCAATCCTAAGAAAAAATAAACATGCAGAGGAGCAAAGGATATTTGGGATATGGTTCTAATTAAAATTTTTAAGTTTTCCTTTTCAGAATCCTGTATGAGCTATTAAATATGAAAAAAACTTCTGAGTAGGAAAGCAATAAAGGCCATTACCCTTAGAGATTTTGAATCTTATAATAAACAAATAGGTCTTCTTTTCCCCAAATGTTTCTTCTTATCAACACTAGGGAGTTGAGTGATGGCTACAGCTCTAAAATACTGAACATGGCTGCCTACTGAATTCAGCGTACATACGTTACATAAGATGCACATACATACTTTATTTCTATTAGCCTGTGAAACAGTGAACATGCCTGCTCTTATAAAGTGTCTAGTAAAGGAACTACAAAAGAAACACATCTACTGGGCACTCTCACACTGGCCGAGGTAGGTTGGAACCATCTGGATGCTTGCCTGTGCCATAGTTAACCTCGTGACTATCCAGTTTGCCAGTTATCCAGGCCCATTTACCTCTGGTCCCACTCAGCGAGCCCTTTGGCTATTTCTGTCTTCATTGGCACCTAAAGTCAAGGAGAAAGAAACGAACATTTATTAAGTGCTATGTTTGTACCAGTTAATCTTCTCAGTGAAGTATTATTATCACCCCTGTTTCACAGAGAAGGAAACTAATATGCAAAGGGGTAAGATAACTTGTTCAGGACCACATGTGTTTTTTAAGTATCGAGCTCATGCATTATAAAGTGACCACACTAGCTAACATTTATGAAGCACAATATTTGCCAGAATTCTTGCAAAAAGCCTTACGAGGACTATTTTATTTTATCCTCATACCAACGGCTTAAGGATGGTATTACCTAAATATTCTTAGGTCATACAGCTAGTGTGATGGAGCCAATATTTAAACTCAAGCATCTGGATTGCAGGCTGCACTTTTGATCGCCATGCCTAGCTTCCTCTATACACCTGCTCTGACCGACTTGGTATTCACAGGCCCATGAGACCTGAAATATGGCCAGCTCGAGTTGTGATGTGCTCTAAGTATAAACTACACACCCTATTTGGGATACCGTATGCAAAAAAGAATATAAAAAGTCTCGTTGGCAATTGCTTATATCAATTACATGTTGAAATGATAATCTGGATATATTGGGATAAAAATTAATTATTAAATTAAATTTCAGTGTATTTACTTTTTGAAGTGAGAAGACTAGACAATTTAAAATTACAAATGTAGTTCATATTCTGTTTCTATAGAACAGCACTGCTATATACTAATTTAAAATAATATATAAAGGGGACTGGAACTGACTCAGGCCAACGTTATTTTTCATCAGTAGTTCTAGTTAAAAATTTGGTTGGAGTGGGTGGATGGGAAGGTCGAAGCCATTTTTAAAGATAAGTTTGGTGTTTTTATGAATTTGAGTTATGTGTGCTTTCTTCACCCCTTTTACCATGGGTGGGTAAGAGACTTGCCATTTTTAAGGATGAAAAGAATTCTGTGAGGTGTATTTCCAGTGTCTGTGTGTAGTGCTGCAGCTGTCTGAGCACATCGCCAGAGGCACCGCTTTTGGCCTGTAAGGCACGAATCATTCACCACTGTCCGCATAGCTTTGTGACCACCTTTGAGTCTCTCTCTTCTAACATAACATTGGCTTCTGGCTCCAGGTGTGGTTCCTGGCACAAAGCTGATAATAAGCAGTGAATACTGTTTTGTTTGGTTTGTTGTAGTTTTATTATTTATTTATTTATTTATTTATTTATTTTGAGACATCTCACTTTGTCGCCCCAGCTGGAGTGCAGTGAGTGGCGCGATCTCGGCTCACTGCAGCCTCCACCTCCTGGGTTCAAGTGATTCTCCTGCCTCAGCCTTTCGAGTAACTAGAACTACAGGCACACACCAGCATGCCTGGATAATTTTTTTGTATTTGTATTACTGATGGGGTTTCACCGTGTTGGCCAGGCTGGTCTCAAACTCCTGACCTCAAGTGATCCGCCTGCTTCAGCCTCCCAAACTTACAGGATTATAGGCGTGAGCCACTGGGCCCACTTTATTCTTAATACCTATTGCCAGGCAGAGGTTGCATGGATATAAAAGAGAGAAATTGGGAATATTTGTATGAGATGGGAAACCATAGGCCAGGAAAGCATTACCAAAGAGTTGTAGAGGATTTAGTCTGAGCCCCGTCTCCCTCCCCAACACACACACCACATGCCATTCTGAGGCTAGAATTAATCCCCGCTCCACCAACAGCAGCCACCGAAAAATAGTAATAACTGCCAGGAACTCAGAAACAGAAAAGAATTTCTACGAGATTACTGTCCAAAACAAATGTTTATTCTAGCCATTTATAAAGAACACTTACGGATTTACGGCAGTTTAGGATAGAGAAAAAGAAGTAGGGGAATGGTAATTAATGCAGGTACAAATTTGTAACGCCAAGTGAGAATCACGTTCCTTGTCGTGGCCCAAAAGGCCTTGTCAGATCCAAATGGAGTCTCCTCGTTTTAGTCTACAGACACATGGAGGGAAGTGGCATGATGGAATAATTACATTCGCAAGCCATGTACCCCCAGTCTGTGCTAGGGCCACTCCCCTGGCCAGTGCAGAACCAGGCCAGCTGATGGAAGGGGCTCTGAATGGGCACAGCGCTGCCAGGCCCTGCCACTCCCACCTCATCCCATCCAGAATGGGCCCAACACAGTTCCTGCTTCCCCTTATTCACACCTCCTCAACCATAGTCCCCAGTGACCTGCTTCCTTTGTGAAGCCCAGGCTGACCGGAAGGTGAGCCTCAACAGAAACCAGCAGAGAGCTGTGGGTCTGGGGCGGAGGGTCACCTCCACTGTCACGGTGTCTTGGTGTTAATGTCATCTGTTGGCTCAGCCATTCGTTGCTTCCGTCTTCCCTAAGCTCCTGCAGATCTCCTTTACTTCTTTCTTTCGTGTTCGAAGCTATCTCCTTGGACGCTGGGTCACTAATTATAAACTTCCTGTGCATTTACCTGGCTCTGCTTTGGCCCCTAATGACTTTATTTCTGCCTGCAGGATTGTCATTGCCATTGCCCCTTTTCCTTACCTGCGAACCTGACATACTCTGCTTATCCCTATAGCTGGCACACCAGGGGGTCTGGAATTCCTGTTGGTGAAGACACTACTTGAAGAGAATAATCCCAGAAATCCTCTAAGTTGCAAATATATCATACAGGAGCAGAGTACCACATGTGAATTAGCACTCATTATCATGTTAGTAGAGAAGCTTACCCAAAACAATGATACATAGGACCTGCTATGTCATTGAAAACAGAGAGGTGGGGCTCAGGTTCTGGACAAATGATGTCATAAGTAAGTATAGTTTCAGAAAGGAAGATGAAGTGGGAGCTTTAGATAACTGGAGGTGGTAGGCCTGTATGTGGAACCAGATGCTGGAGGGCCCACGTCCATATTTTTACTTTACAGTTTTGTGTCCATATCCTTAGCTACTCCCCACCACCACCACAGTTCTATATCCCATTATTTTTTCAGTATACCTGATCCTCAACTCAAGCTCCACTCTGACCCTCAGCTCAGCCATATAATTTCACCAAAGATTATAAAATAAAGATTTTAAAGGACAAACATGAGCCTTGACCTTAGTATAAAGACATGCTTAGCCTTCATACGAGTTGCCAAGTTGAGACTTCATTTCAGACAGCAAATAAAAGTTATATGAAGGAGCTAAAAGTACTACTGCAAATTACCTATTTGAAATGACTTTTTCGAAACCTGCTAACTTCACAGCTCTCCTAAAAAGGCTTCATTTCCAGGTTATTTTATTTTGGGGTTTTGTGTGTATGTGTTAGAGGGGGTGGGGTTTGTGGTGACTACAGAAAAATTAGTTAAATTCATAGGATAAAATTTGAACTTTTGCAAATAAGTAAACAGCCAAAACAAACACCACTTCAGAAAAAAAAAATACATTTTCTCCTTTTGAAAAGCAAGCAATGCTTAAGCAAAATACCTTAAAAGTGAACTAAAAAGCTTTTCTAAAATAAACAACTCTGCTTGTGATCCTAAATTGGGACCACATGTAGATGTGAAAGCTACAAATGCAGTGCACTCAGAATGTGCGTCTCTGCCTTCACTGTTTGCGTGCCTCTGAGTACACGATGATAATGTTGCCTTTGGTCCCCAAGGAGCCTGAGTTTTTTAGATCCTAGTATGAGGGGGGAAAGCAGAAGAAGAAAGGAAAGGAATGAAAACAAATGCCTTTCAAGACAAAATATCCGAATGGGTTTCACTTTGCTTATCTGCCAACAGGCTCAACCCAATTTAGATCTCTCCTACAAGGACAGGATAGTGCCAGCCGGGGTGTCTGCCCTTGCCGTCTATGTGGGGCCGTCCCTGTGAGGGACCAGGCTCAATTCAGAGCAGAAGGATCACTCTAGCAAACTGCCTGGGCCAGCCCTCTGCCCTGAGGCAAGTCAATGAATAAGCCAATTCAGCACAGATAGAATCATTCCTTTGTTTTTCTCAATTACCAAATGCTGTGTGCTTTGGGGTCACTTGTTGTGTGAGTTTAGAGAATGTGGATATTGCAACATAAACCCTCGCCATTCTAAACAGCTTAAACTCAATTCTGTTCCTAGGGAGGAGAGCTGAGGTGATAATATCCATTTCTAAGTATAAACTATCGTGTGTTCATTTTCTCATTCCAGGAGACACATTTCTCTTCTCTGCTAGTGCTGCTGGTCTCTTCCAGCAAGCACAAACATCAGATATGTGTTTATGTGGACATATTTTGTCCCCTATTACTGGAGAGCAAGCTCCTTGAGAGAAGGGATTATGTTGCCCGGAGAAGTAACTTTGTTAGGCAAAGCATGACTTTATTTAATTTTGAATTGATAAGAAGGCACTGATGTTAGTAAAAAGCTCAAATGTTCTGAGCCCTGTTGCTCAATACCTCAAACACAGGACCATGATCACCACAATGAAAAATATGTAGGATCGTTCATTTCAGCTCTGTTAATTGTGCGATTAGGAAATGTTGACTAGATAGTAAAAGCGGCTACCATTCACGGAGTGCTTATTCCATACCAGGTACTGAGGTAAGCATTTGACATCCAGTATCTGATCTGATCCTCCCACAAGCATGTTATCCCCAGGTTAAAAGGGGAGAAATTGAGGTCCAGTGAGATTGGGAGGCTATGGGAGGTTATCCCACAGTGTGTGGCAGAATGTGGACTTGAACTCAGGGCCCTGACAACAGGAAGCTAAAAAAGCCTCTTTGTATAAACAGTGCTCTCGTTTCTGCGGGTCCTCCGGAAATGAAAATAGTTGCTTTTCGTAAATCGGTTTGAATGTTGGGACCCTCGTTTCTCACCAGGAGTCAAGGACGAAAGGTCTTAATACATAGAGTGGATTTTGAGAAAGGATGTGTGGAAATGACTCTTCTTTTCTTTTATCTCACCTCAATTACTTGGGTTGCAGGAAGCAGAAACATGGGGGTCAGACATCTAAAATGTGAAGTTCCATCCTCATGTTGGCCACTTCTTTCAGGCTCCTTTCCCCATTCACAGGGGCCAATCTGTTTGTCCCTCTCCTGCTCTTTCTCCTTGCCGCTGTCTTCTTTCCAGTGGAGACACAACGTGTGGTGGGACTGCCTGAGTGCTTACTGAGAAGGAGAAACCCAAGCGCAGATTGTACAGGAGCTGACTGATGAGCCCTCTGGTTGTGGACAAGTGATTGCGCTTTTTGTATAATTGTGTGTTTACCTCAAGTTGTGAAAAAACAAAACAAAACAAAACTTGTGGGGCAAGTTGGACCTTAGGAAGGAGATTTCTGGGTCTGTGACTTCTCTTAGCCCCCAGTGCCTGGTGCCTACGGCCAGTGTGGCCTCAGGGAGTCCCAGGCTGTTCTGTGGCCTCCAGAAGGAGCCACCCCGCCCCTTCCTCACCCCACTCCACGCTGCCTTCCCTTAGCCCCGGGGGGGCTTGCCGCCCTCCACCTCTCTCCCGGTCTCCTTGGGCGCTGTTGCACTCCAGCCTTCAGCTCTGTCAGAGTCTGAGCGGGGGAAACCAAAGGAAGCCAGGCGGTGTCTGGAGTGCCCCATCCCTCTGCTTCACGCTCCCAGACTGCTGACAAAAGGAAAACTGGTCCCTCGCTTTCTGAACGATGTATCGAGACCGCAGTGTATTTTTAGCATCTGCTGTTTGTGGTAACATAAGTGAAAACTGCTGGACCTGTTCCCTTCAGCTGAATGGCTGGTATTCAGGGCAGTGTGCCCGCTCCCTGCCAGACGCTCCTCATGGAACTCCCTTTTTACGAGGTGGGCGACTGGCTCCCTGGCACCAGGCTGCCCCACCAAAATTCTCCTTTATTGCCCAGCGCCAGTGCCCCGTTGCCTGAGTCCCCAGGGCTGCAGGCAGGGTGAGGGGTACGAATGGGACGACGCTGGCTGCGGGCTTGTCAGGGTGTTCCCAAGTTGTGTGGCAGAGTCTGGAGGGCAGGGGTTGTCTGGATGTTCCAAACCTCCAGCGTGAGATGGGCGCTCAGGTGCGAAGGAACCTTGGTGGCGAGGCCGACAGGTGGCGTCCCGTTTCAGAGCCATTTTGCCAGTGCCTGGCTCTGCAGTGGTCACTGACGCTGAAGATCCCCTGAGTGACCAGGAAACTGTGAGAGACCCCAGTTACCCCAACAGGTCATTCTACTAATGGTGGCTGTGCAGCTCCAGCTCATTTTTGGAAGACGGAAACGCACTGGAAAGGGTACGAACGGACGCAGAAGGCCTCGTCGGGGCTCTCCCAGTGCCACCGTAGAGTGGACACGGGGCTGGAATCCAGACTAGCACCAACTTGCTGAGTGGCTTTAGGCAAGAAACCTTTCCCCAGGACTCACTTTCTCACTTAGAATTATGAAGAGTGATTCTTGTCCTACTGACCTCACTAGGACGTTTTTAATAAGGAGGAAAGCACTTTGCAACTGCTGAAACTGTAACATGATGAAAAAAAAAAAAAGAGTGACCAAGTAGCGCAGGTCCCATTTATGTTCTTAATTTCTGACCAACCTTAACGTCCGTCAAAACTGCCCCCACTAGCCCCAGCCGGAAGAGCCCCTGCATCGTGGTGGGACATCATCAGGCTCTGCAAAGGACATCACTGATACCATGAGAACTCACTTTCAAAGGAGGTGTTTACCTCTCATTCTCACAGAATTAGCGCAAGAAATGGGGCAGCAGGATCCTTTCCTTGCAAAGTGTGAGCAAGTGCCTCTGTAGAGTAAAACCTTAAGTAAAAGGACTACAACTGCAGTGACAGCTCCTTTATCTGAAACCGCAGACTTTTAAGAAAGTTTTTAGCAGCCACACCGATGTCACAGATTCCATAAAGCAAGATTGCCTAGGCACAATCTCAGAGCTAATTTTCTCTCATTTTAAATATAATTCTAATAGGCCTGGCTCTCTCATTTTCTAGCCCCTTGTTACTGAAAATGTGGCTCATGGACCAGCAGTGTCTGCACTACGTGGGAGCTCGTGAGGAATGCAGAACCTCAGGCCCCACCCTTCACCTTGGATCAGAATCCACATAGGGATAAGATCCCCGTGTGCGCGTGCGTGCGTGTGTGCGCGTATGTGCTTGCGTGAGTGCATGTGCGTGTGTGTGTGGTGTGTGCGTGTGTGCGTGCAGGTGTAGTGTGCGTGTGTGTGTGCGTGTGTGTGTTTTGGGGGGAGGGTAAAATTAGAAGAGACTTGCAGGGCCTAGGTGCACTCTCAATTTATTGTGTATCATTATGGAAAGGATTTGGGATGACTACAATTAATAACTTAGAAGGAGTGAGGTGACAACATTAAAAACGATTGCATCTGGGACCATTTGATACAGTTTTTTTTTTTTTTTTTTTTTTTTTTGACACTGTGTCTCACTTTGCCGCCCAGGCTGGAGTGCAGTGGCGTGATCTCGGCTCACTGCAACCTCTGTCCCCCGAGTTCAAAGTGATTCTCCTGCCTCAGCCTCCTGAGTAGTTGGGACTACAGGCGTCTGCCTGTAATTGTATTTTTAGTAAACACGGGGTTTCACCATCTTGGCCAGGCTGGTCTTGAACTCTTAACCTCGTGATCCACCCACCTCCACTTCCCAAAGTGTTGGGATTATAGGCGTGAGCCACCGCGCCCGACCCATTTAATATAGTTTTATATCCGAATGCCCTTTTTTTTTTTTTTTTTTTTTTTTGGGACGGAGTCTCGCTCTGTCGCCCAGGCTGGAGTGCAGTGGCCGGATCTCAGCTCACTGCAAGTTCCGCCTCCCGGGTCTACGCCATTCTCCTGCCTCAGCCTCCCGAGTAGCTGGGACTACAGGCGCCGCCACCTCGCCCGGCTAGTTTTTTGTATTTTTTAGTAGAGACGGGGTTTCACAGTGTTAGCCAGGCTGGTCTCGATCTCCCGACCTCGTGATCCGCCCGTCTTGGCCTCCCAAAGTGCCGGGATTACAGGCTTGAGCCACCGCGCCCGGCCCCGAATGCCCTTTAATCCTCTGAGAATACACTGTTACAACACTGTATAGTCATTGATATTCCCAGTAATAGTCCCATATTATCAAGAACAGCAAGGTCATATTCCCCTGCTGTTTATTTACCTAATATTCGTAGTGGAAAATTTTCCTTTAAAATGGTTAAATAAATCTTGATCTTAAACCGATGCTTCAGTGATCTGAATACTACATGAAACAGCGCGTTCTCTCTAAAGAGAGAAGAGATGTTCCTATAGTCAGAAACCTCAGTTAACTCAGATTTTGGTTTTTGTGCACAACATTTTGGAGAGTCAAATGATATCAAGATAAGATATGATAACAGAGATTTACTCTAACATTAAACAATGAAAAAAACTCTACCGGTGCAACAAGAAGGCCATGACTGTTTAGAGCCAAGTAAAACTTTGGGGGTCAGAAGATATTTACTTTACATATTTCCGTTTACTAGGTACTAACAACTGATCTTCAAAATCATGGAGACAGGAAAATGGATTTGAAACCCAAGGGAGTTTGTAAGTAACCAGAAAAGTTAGTGCCCTGTTCTGGACAAGCGATCGTTGGAGTTGTTAGACTCCAGCTGGTGGTCCCTGGGAGTGCTGTTGGGGGCTCTGTTGACACCAAACGAGACCATGAGTGACAAAGCTTCGAGTTGTGGTTGATCAGATCTCAAAGGCCAGGAGAGACCGAAACCAACCAGGTCAACTTGCCAGCTGAATTGCCAACCTCAAAGGGATATGTACAGAAGGGAGAATTGGAGGCACATAGCAGAGGGTGAGAATGCAGAGAAGAGCAGGATGCGGTCAAAAGCTCGGCAGATTTTTATGGAGGGTTCCAGCACAGGCCAAGAAAGAGATTTAAGAGCTCTGACTCAAATAAGACCAACTCTCCTTCTCTCTCCTTTGACAATTACATCTGAGTGCAACTTTATTGCCACGGCAATACAAAGAAAGTCTACCAATGATTTGATATCTAGAGCTTGGAAATAAACAGCTGCATGGTACCAATTTTATTATATAAAGCAAAGTTTATATAAACACAACTGGACTTAAAACTCATTTGGCAAGCATTAAATATTTTCCATTTATTCTAGAGACATTTGTAGAGTGCCATGGCTGTGGTGGAAACATAAATAAAGCCTCATCACAGGACAGGATTAATTAATTGCCTGAAATAATTTCAAAGCTGTAAGTGAAAGATCCTGTCTTTATTAATGGTATTCTTTTCTCAAATCAGCAGATTTTGAAATCTCACAAGCTTTTGACTCATCTCTCTCCTGTGCACTGCTAGAAATCTTACTTAACTCATGTTGCGGCCACCCTAATTCCAATCCTTGTCATTTCACTCCTGAGTTTCAGCAACACTCTTACAGCAGAATTTAATTTCTCTCCAACCTAGCTTTGTACAGTGGTCTGGTCTCTATACCACCATCTATTGTCTATACCACAATACATTATGTTGGGAATATATCTTATTCTGTACTACTGGCTTATTGTGTTAGTCATGAGTAACCAACTAGAATGAAGAAGGAACTAGAGAACAGGAACTATGTCTTTCACATTTATATCTTCTATAGCACCTAACATAATTATTGCTACACAGTATGTTGCTACAGGAAGTCTTCCATGACCAAGATCTGGGCTAGATACTTCTCCTCTACACAACTGTGACACACTGCCATACCCCGGTTACATTATCAGTGCATTACAACTGGCTGTATTATGTTTGTTTCTTTTTGTTTCTCTATGAACTATGAGAGCAGAGCCTACATTTATCTGGTTCATCACTGACCCTCTAGTACCTAGTGCAGGTTTTGATTATATATTACGTGCTCAATACATATTTTTAGATTGATTGAGTTATTTGTTGTTGGTTGTTAGTGCAGTAAGACGGTGAAGGAGGCTGGGATGAATAGACCAAATGGCATCCATAGCATCATATTATTTTGTTTGACTTGGCTTCAGGTACGATAGATCAACATGACCTAAATATTATAGTGAACCAGATAACTGGCATTTGGCTGTATTTGCAACTGTATCATGTTAAAATTATTTTATTTTCTATACCTGTTTAATTGTCTATAAAATTCTAGCTCCTGGAGCGCAAAGGACAGCATTTTTTACTTCTGCATATCTCTCTCAGTTCCTACGTCAGTGAGTGTTTCTTGATTTGACATCATTAAATGCAGTTTAAAAGGAGTCTGTGTTCTAATCTATCTGCCTAGTGCTAAACATCTGTTGCTTCCTAACAAGTGCTGCATTCATTTTAATGGCACTGGTGCACAGAGGTAAACAGAGCCTTGGCAGGCCTTCCATAAGGGAAACTGTTTGCTTCCTTCATTAATTACTAATGGAGCATTAAGACACGCATTCCGCCTTGAGCCAAGTTGGATAATTCCTGGCACTTAATGCTAGAGTGCTTTCAAAAGTTGAGACATGTATTGACACACCAGACAGCCTGCCCTCTAGCAAGCACAGTGGTGGCTGTAGTGCCAACATTATATAAAGCTTCAAGTCTATCAATACCAAGTGTACTGATATGTCTAACCTTTGCAGCTATTGGGTTAATGTGGAATGATATGTATCCCTGCACTAGCTCCAAAGGTAGCTATCACAGATGAACTGGATGAATCATCAGAAAGATACAGAAAGGTTAAAACTAAAAGGATAATCAAAGATTTACCAATTAAACACAAATAGAGTGAGAGTGGCAAACTAATAGAACTATAAATCAATGTATGATTTATCAGTTTATATTTAGCAACCAATTACCAACACAATTAAAGTGAAACATTTATACCCTTGGATATGCTAACTAGTATAGCATCAAAATGATAAAAACAGTAAGAAATAAGAGAATGACAGTCACTTATTGTTAGTAGTAGAGTTTAACGTATAACCATCAGATTATGATAGACTAGAGATGAAATGTGAATATGGATATAAAAAGAATATAATTAAAGTGTTGATAAATTGGCTATATTTAGATGTGTACGGGTTATATAAAATACCTTATATTACATATTCACATGGAAAATTTCCAAAAATAATATGGTAGTTTACAAAAGAAATCCTTTTTTTTTTATTTTTTATTTTTTTTTTTTGAGACAGAGTCTTGCTCTGTCTCCCAGGCTGGAGTGCAGTGGCCCGATCTCAGCTCACTACAACCTCCGCCTCCCAGGTTCAAGTGATTCTCCTGCCTCAGCCTCCCAAGTAGCTGGGACTACAAGTGTCCGCCACCACTCCCGGCTAATTTTTGTATTTTTTTTTTTTTTTACTAGAGACGGGGTTTCACCATATTGGCCAGGCTGGTCTCAAACTCCTGACCTTGTTTTCTGCCCGCCTCGGCCTCCCAAAGTGCTGGGATTACAGGCGTGAGCCATGGTACCCGACCACCTATTTTTTTTAAAAAAGTGCAGAATTTTTTTTTTTTTTTTTTTTTTTTTTTTTTTTTGAGACGGAGTCTCGCTCTGTCGCCCAGGCTGGAGTGCAGTGGCCGGATCTCAGCTCACTGCAAGCTCCGCCTCCCAGGTTCACGCCATTCTCCTGCCTCAGCCTCCCGAGTAGCTGGGACTACAGGCGCCCGCCACCTCGCCCGGCTAGTTTTCTGTATTTTTTTAGTACAGACGGGGTTTCACTGTGTTAGCCAAGATGGTCTCGATCTCCTGACCTCGTGATCCGCCCGTCTCGGCCTCCCAAAGTGCTGGGATTACAGGCTTGAGCCACCGTGCCCGGCCAAAAGTGCAGAAATTTTACAGTTTCTCTCATTACAGAACAGTGACCTAGATCTGGGCTAGATACTTGTCATCATTCTCGTCACAAAGCAATGAAATATAATATAAATGTAAACAAAACAAACAAACAACCACTTGATTTTGCTTGAATTTGGGGGCTAGAGGAATCAGCAGAGGTAAGATTGTCCTTTTAAGGTTAAACTTTAATCAAGACAGCACACAAAGACAGAGTGATGCAATGTCACTTCAAGGAGACAATATGATCCCCGGGGCACTGAGATCTAGTCATGATTCTACTGAATATATTAACATTTCCAAGGGGGGAAAAAAGTATGAATCCAACGAAGAGCTGGTTTAGCCAAAACAACAAAGGCAAGTGCTCATGTTCATCCAGGGACAAGGGAGCCTCATTCAACTGGACTTAACTAATCCAGCCTGTGGCAGGATCCTCCTTCGGGAGAAGATGGAAGCATGGTGTTATTTTTGCCTGATTTTGCTCAAATTTCATGCCCACCGAGGCACCTTTTGATTGTAAACCAGCCTCTCCTGTATAGGTCTGCGTACACCATGATTGTGCATTAAGGGAACTCTGAGTGTGAGGCTCCTGTGCCCCCATGGAGTCGGTAAGTATGAAATCCTGCTAAGAAATGATCTGCTGTGGTGCTGGACAAGGAAGCTTCATGAGCCTTATAGATTGTTAAGGCTACAAGAAAAGAAAGTCCAGAAATTCACATGCATTCATATGTTAACTTGGTAACTTGGTAAAACAAGTTATGGAGTATAAGTTGTTCTTAATTCACTGCTGTGTTTTGGTTCTCAGAGTAGGTTTTGGTATGTATGAGACACTTAAGTATTTGTTAAAGACGTGAAACAAGTAGGAAAGGACAGAATTATTTAGCAAATGCTGGTGGGATAATTAGTTAACTGTTTTACATACACTAAAATAAATAACATGGATTAAAGAGTTAACTCATAAACGGAAAAATTGAAAGAATTATCCAAATGTCAGTAGTACTTCTGAAGGGGCAATGATTTTGTGCATTTAGAAGGATAAGAAGAAATCAAAAAGGAGAATAAAAATGAGAAATCTGACTACATAAATATTAAAAACGTATGTTAGCAAAATACTATAATAGTAACCAGAATTCAAAGTCAGACAACATGGGAAAATATTTGCAGAAAAGGCGACAGCCAGAGGCCTTGTATCTTATTATGTAAAATGTTCATACAAATTGATAAGAAAAGCATTGAAATTCCAAGAGCATAAACAAACAGCTCACATAAAAGAAATTAAAATTAGTAAACATATGGGAAGATATTTGACCAAGCTGGTAATCAAAGACATTCAAAATAACACAGTAATTTTAAAACATTTGAATTAGCAAAGAAAATATAAAAATTGATTTTCATAAAACCCAATGCTGGTGAGACTGTTGCAAAAGTTGTATTTCATAGTTTGCTGGTGATGGCTTATAAATTGGTACCTCCTTTTTGGAAAACAGTTTGGCAATACCGTATCAAAAGTCGTTAAGATGTTTTATAGCCTTTGACCCAGTAATTTGACTTCTGGGAATCTATCCTGAGGAAAATTAATCCAAAATATGGAAAACATTAAATGTCTAAAATGAATTGGGAAACACTAATTGTCTCACAATAGGGGAGTGGTTAATATGCTGTAGTAGAGCCATTGGACTAAAAACTACATAGCCATTTATAATTACAGGAATAGAGACCATGCAGCCAAATGGAAAGACGCTTGTGCTTCAATATTAAATAAAAATGAATATATCCTTTGTATAAAAAGATACATAGCAACAATTGGAGTAAGTACACCAAATTTTAAGTGGCTGAGCTGAAATAGCAGGATAACAGTGACTTTATCTTTTTTCATAATGTGCTTTCAGCCTGTATATCTGCTTTTGCCTTCCTTTCTCGCCCCAAGTCCTGCCCAAGCTCCGTGCCCAGCTTCCAGAGCCCTGCCTGTGTTGGTGCCACTCAATTTCCAGCTTTTCCAAGAAGCCCTCCCATCCCGTCAGCCAAATGGAACTCTCCCTTTCCCACGCTCTCTCTCTCTTTTTTTTTGAAACAGAGTTTTGCTGTGGCTCACGCTGGAGTGCAGTGGCATGATCTTGGCTCACTGCAACCTCCACTTCTCGGGTTCGAGTGATTCTCCTGCCTCAGCCTCTTGAGTAGCTGGGATTACAGGCACCTGCCACCATGCCCTGCCAGTTTTGTAATTTTTTTTTTTTAGTAGAGACGGGCTTTCATTATGTTGGCCAGGCTGGTCGTGCACTCCCGACCTCAGGTGATTCGCCTGCCTCGGCTTCCCAAAGTGCTGCAGTTACAGGCGTGAGCCACCACGCCTGGCCCCTCTCCCATGCTCTCGTGATGCTGTATTCACATTTATTTTACAGGACAGTATATAATTTGTCTTGTATGGAAATCATATGTGTACAGTATGCGTCTGTTTCTGCAACTACATTTCTAAACCCCTAGAGGGCAAGAACCATTTCATTTATTTTTCTCTCCCCGCAGCAGAAGGCACAGGGCTTCTCCTGTTTGATATGCCTGAAGAAATATTAGTTGAAATTAATTTAATTGCATTGCAACGAACTACTTCTGATTCCTTTGCAGGTGGAGCTCATGAGGGACTTCAGCATTTGGGTCCTTTTGGCAACATCCCCAACATCGTGGCAGAGTTGACTGGAGACAACATTCCCAAGGACTTCAGTGAGGATCAGGGGTACCCAGACCCTCCAAATCCCTGTCCTGTTGGAAAAACAGGTAACAGACATGCCCTTGGGTTTCCACGGAAAGTTGGGGCTTTGGAAGGAAATGAGAAATTCTAACATCAGCTACAAATATTCCCAGAAATTGTTATTTCCATTCTGATGGGCCCATGCATATTTGTAAGTAGATGGGAAGGGGAAATTTATTCTAGAATTTTTGTGTGAGCTCTGTGTTCAGACACACCCACATAGGATCTTCCCCTGCTAAGGCTTTACTTTCTTTCTGTGTCTCTCGTTCTTTGGGAATTGATGCACTTTTCTGCGCTTGCTACTCTTTTCATGAAAAGGGGCAACATTTTTTTTTCCTTTTCCATGATACAACTTCTGCTGATTTTTAATGTCTTTGGAACTAGTTATGTTGTGGATTATCCATGCCTGTTTGTTTTCCTCACTCCTCATGACAGTCAACATTCTAACAGTGTCATGTGTCAACACTGAGTTAGCATCTATCCTAAAATCCTGTTTATTTGGGGGCCATGAAGTAGCATGAGAGAGAAGAGGTTCAGGAAGAAGTTGGTTAAGGAAGAAGGTTGAAATTCTCCATATTGTTCACGCATCCCACCCACTTTGCTACCCGCTAATGCCAAAGAGAATGGTGAGTGGGCTTCACTTACATCGAGCTTCGAGCAGCTGACCTTGGTGGTTAAGAGCAGTGGCTCTAGACTCTGACTACCTAAGTTCAGACTCCAGGTCAACCTGTGCGACCTTAAGTTAATTAATCACTTTCTACCTCAATTTCCTTATTTGCAAAATGGAGGTCATTGTGGCAATTAAATAAAATTATCCATGTAAAGCATTTTAGCACAGCACCTAGCACAGAGTAAGGACTCTTTAAAAATGTCATCCTGCTTATAATTAGCTTTGCTGCCGCTAGTAAATAATGCACCTCTTACCTTGGGCTTGTGTTAGCTTCTAGCACCAGAGTATTCTTTTCCTGCAAGCCTAATAATAATAGTTGGGATTTATCAGGTTGGTGCAAAAATAATTGCAGTTTCTGCCATTGCTTTCAGTGGGAAAAACCGCAATGACTTTTGCACCAATCTAATATTATTTCTACTTTATATTAGGAAAACAGAAGCTTAGAGAGTAACTTGCGGAAGGTTATCCAGGTAACAAGTAGCTGAACCAAGACTCAAACCCAAGTCTACCTGATTAAGGACTGTGTACTCAACCACCAGGACATACTGCCTTGCTCTGAAAATTATGATAACATTAACTACTCAACTCTTTTTCTTTTTCTTCTTCTTCTTTTTTTTTTTTTTTTGGAGATAGGGTCTTACTTTGTTGCCCAGGTGGGGGTGCAGTGGCACAATTATAGTAATTCTCTGCCTCAACCTCCCGAGTAGCTGCGACAACAGATGTGCACCACCATGCCCAGCTAATTTTTAAATTTTCTGTAGAGGTGGAGTCTCATGTTGCCCAGGCTAAGCTCAAACTCCAGAGCTCAGACGATCCTCCCAGCTTGGCCCTCCGAGGTCCTGGGATTATGGGTGTGAGCTACCACACCCAGACTTTGTTTTCTTATGATGCCCATAACTGGTCTGACCTCGCCTTTTCTTAAACACAATGCAGGCTCTCTCTTTAAGAGACTGTCTTAAAAAAGGATGCTCCTCCTTTTGTTTCGGGTGAGGCCTCTGTTTTCCATGGGGCACAAAGCTTGCATCTTGAGGCAGGACAACCAAAGTAGTTGGATGTGACCAAGCCAATGTGTGGCTGCTGGGCCAGGAAGGCAGGAAAACCTGAATCACTGCCTGGCTCTAATCATTTCAGCCACCTTTTACTTGCTTGTAGGGTTTTGGATGGAGAGGAAGAAAGACTAGATCAGAGTTTAGAAAGCGACAGTCTCCATTGTGAAATCCATTGGATGTGGTATAGTGCAGTGGTTCTTAAATCCCAGGACCACCACCACCAGCAGCAGCACCTGGAAACTTGCTAAAAATGCAACTTCTCAGGCCCTACTCTGATTCAGCCTATTGAATCAGAAAATTCTGGGGGTGGGACCCAGGAATTTGTTGTATGTAACCAGTCCTCCTCATGGCTCTAGTGCACACTGAAGTTGGAGAATATTATAGGAGAATGGAAAGAGGTCCAGAGTTTGAACCAAGAGATCTGAGCTCTAGTGTTGACTGTAGTATGCCACTTTCACTTTGTTGAGCCTTAATCTCTTCACCTATGGAGGGAAGACATAGACAGTGCCTTCAAAAAGCATACAGTGTAGTTCTAGCTTGTCTGAAAACAAAAACAATAAAAACACAAAACCGTACAGACCTATGGAATCAAGCTCTAGTCTGTGCACTTAGGAGCTCTGAGAGGAGAGCAAGCTGGCCCATTAGAATTGGACAAAATCCCAAACCCAAACACTTTCTTGTCACAGGTTGTCTGCCATTTCCTTTGCTATCCTTCCATGAAACTAACCTATTCCCTCACTCTTTGTTCTGCACAATCTGCATTCCAAGAATGAAATCGCTTGCTAAACTTAGCCATTATTTGTGAGGAATTGCTTGAATCATGACACAGCAGAGCACAGTTGAGCAATCCAAGAATAAAACCTTGACTTCTCCTTTCATGCCATGCTCCCCTCTGAATCGTGGCCCACTCACCCTGGACAGAGCAGCAAAGCTCAAAGAGTCCATCTCAGCTTCAGAGATAGGATGTGAATTTAAGGCACATTTTCAGGCCCGGAGACACCTTCGGTTCGGTTCCCAGAGCAGGCTTTATCTGCATCTCAGTCGGGGCCCACTCAGAGGTACACCAGAAACAATTATGAAAGGTTATGAAGGTGCCGTATGCAGATTGCCTGAACTCTCTGGAATTGGTATATTTTCCTACATGTTAATTGCTATATATTGTATAAGTTAGATAAATAGCTCATGGAAAAGTGGAGAGCGGTGATAGGGGTTTGTTCAGAATGCTGATGACTTCCACACTAGCCGCACGCTGCTAAGAGCTGAGAGACTGTGTGCTGAAAGCCGCTGAGAGCAGTTAAGAGCAGTGTCAAGAGCTAGACATCCTGGCTAATTGTAAATACCCCCTTTCAGCACTGCCTTGATGTCTCATTATGTCTTTAAAATGAGACCCTCCTTCCTCCTCCTAACCCTGCACACAATTCACAATCCCTCCTCTGTCCCCCTTTTTATTGCTGTTGTCTAAAATATATTAGACATGGGAAAAATGACTCATTTTTAGAGCATCATGCCTAATAATGATAGAATTTACATAAAAGCAGCATCTGGAGGGTAATCTGGGGCAATCTATGGCCAGGTGAAATCTGGGGACCTCAGGTCCCGGTCCGCGCCAGCTCCCAGCAGCCTCATCGCCATGCATCGGAAAATTGAGGAAATCAAGGACTTTCTGCTCACAGCCCGACGAAAGGATGCCAAATCTGTCAAGATCAAGAAAAATAGGGACAATGTGAAGTTTAAAGTTCGATGCAGCAGATACCTTTACACCCTGGTCATCACTGACAAAGAGAAGGCAGAGAAGCTGAAGCAGTCCCTGCCCCCTGCTTTGGCAGCGAAGGAACTGAAATGAGCCAGACACACTGATTTGAACTGTATTAAAATACTAAAAAATCCCCCCCCCCCCCCCAAAAAAAAAGCAGCATCTGAGAGACATAGGCTTCTTTCTTTGGTCTGAGTGGAAAACTTGCTGATTTCAAAGGGCAGTCGTAGTATAAACTGTCAGTTAAAGGGAGATGATGGGAAGGGAACTAAAGCATATTGCAAGCCTGTTATGTGCCGGGTGCTCTAACTGTAATCATCTCTATTCCTCACAGCAATCCTGTAGGTAAGTATTTGATTATTTGCATCTCACAAATCCATGAATGAACTTGGAGAGACCAAGTTAACTTTCCAAAGGAACTAAGCCTATCTGTATGTTAGGAGCTGGGATTTGATCCGTGAGCTCTGTTCTTGTCTGACTGCAAAGCTGAAGTTGGTATCACAATAAAACACAACAGCGAGTGATGAAGTGCTGTGTGGAGGTTGTGGAGATTTGGCTTTCTCCAGGAAGCCAAAGTACTTTCTAAACCACTTGCTCAAGAGAAAACAGAGTGGGTCATGTGCAATAGAAGTATGTTACTTAAGGAAACACTTGCTGTCGTAACAGACAAAAAAATTTTATGGCTCAATGCAATAGAAGTTTATTTTTCACCCGTGTGAAGCCCTGCCAGAGGTGAGTGAGGCTGTGGTGCGGTGGATGGTTCAGCACCCCAGACTGCCATGTTTACACTTGACACCCACAGTTGCCCTGGCAACATGTAACAGGCTGACCAGGAGATGGGGATGGGGGATGAGGAGAAGTGGAGCATGGTATGAGAGGTTTTTATGCTTTTCGGTGATGTATTTCACTTCCAGGCCTGGGAATGGAATACATCACTTGTGCCCACATTCTACTGGCCTCAACTCAGGCAAATGACTCCACGTGATTGCAAAGCAAGGCTGGGAAATTCGTCTAGCTAGGTGCCGAGGAGGAAAGGGAAGTGGGTTTGGTGAACAGCCAGTGAGTCTCTGCACAGGAGTGGGAGTTTGAGATGAGCAGTCCTATCCAACTGGATCCTAGAGGGAAGGTGGCTTCTGGTGTTCTAAGTTACTGCTGTTGTGAACAGATTCTGACCTGTGGATGCTAGTTGTTTTGGTGAATTAACTCTTAGAGTAATGATAAATGTCTTGGCTGTTCCTCAAAAACCTTTGGCTGTTTGCAGTAGATGATGGATGTCTAGAGAACACCCCCGACACCGCAGAGTTCAGTCGAGAGTTCCAGTTGCATCAGCATCTGTTTGATCCGGAACATGACTATCCAGGCTTGGGCAAGTGGGTAAGTCCTATCTCAATTGTTAGTAGATTTTGCACTTCAGTACTCTGAAGGTGCTGATGGCAGGGATAAGCAATATGGGCAGAAGGAGAGAAGAAAAATTACTTAGAAGCGAATTTTTCAGAAATCTCTGGTTGACAGACCTTCAAGTCATTACTATTCAAAACCAGCAGTCTACCAAATCCATCTAAAGAGACACAACCTAACATTGACTGTAGTCTCCAGAGGCTTCTACTCTGGTCTACTTCACAGCCTGTGTCATACACATCCTAAATATCACCAGTGTTTTATGCATCTCTACAGGGTTTTATCAAAGGATATGATTTTTTTTTAAAGTGACACAGAATTTGCAAATTTGATCTCTAACTAAGGGAGATGATCTCTGCGGAATCAAGGGAATCAAGATACCAGAGCTTAGAAACAGACATATATAATTCTGCTTTATAGAAAGAAAAAAAAAAATTCCAAGATGTGTAGCAGTGAGATTGCTGTTGGTCCTAGGTAAGTGCGTATAGCTGTCAGTTAAGGGAGTTGTTTATAAGCACTTGGAAAGAGAAATCATGACCATTTGGCATTGGCGTGCTAAAAGCAAATCTTGCCGATCCAATGATATTCTTCCGTTTGCCAGCATTATTCATTTATTTGCCAGCTTGATGAGGGAAATGAAGTGGGCATGGTGCATTTGGACTTTTGCAAAGCAGTTGGCAAGATCGTTTTATGTTCCCCTATTGAAAGAGGTGAAGAGAGACAGCCTAGGCAACAGAATATCACCAGAATGGGGCTTGTTAAAGAGTCCGTGTACATAGGGAGGGAGATTTCACATGGTATTCTGTGTGTCTTAGCACTACCCAACTTCACATTTTTATCAATGTTTGTAATAAATAGATAGAACATGTACTTGTCAGATTCCCAGAGGATGACATGAAGTTGGAAGAGATGCCATCAGATGACAGAGTTGGGATTCAAGAAGATCCCAGCAGACTAGAACAATGAGCCAAACGAGATCAGAACTGAGTGGGGATATGTCTGTGTTTCTGTGGTTGGGCTTATGTAAGCAGATGCTGAAGCCATGGGAGAAAAGTGGGGAAATACCTAGGAGTGTTCATTCACATGTAACAGCAGGTGGCCAATACGTCTGTGGAATGAATGAGTGAGTGAATGAGCAAGTATCCCAACTCCCTCAGCCCTTCTAAAGTCCTCACCTCTTCTCAGCGCATTATTGGCAGATGGCCTTGCTTACTACTTCACTGGGAATACTGAAATTTCAAAACTAAACTCCCTCCCTTCCTTCTACATTGTTTTAGAGAAATCTTCATTAATGACCACATTTATTTTTTTCAGTGTCTTGCTTTAACATGCATTGTCAGTTCCCTCTGTCTTCAACATGCACACATTTCCTGTCTTAAAACAACAAAACAACAACGTTCCTGAGTTAATTTTGCTTCTTCCAATTTGCATTATTCCATTTCCTTCTTTTTCATAAACAGTTCTGTTTGGAAGAATTGGTTTGCAGAGCCACTTTCCAGCCTCCTAGTAGAGCTTAAACATGTTGAATGAAATAGAAAAACAACTTTAGGTTCTTGAATAGGAGACTGAAATAATAAAAGCCTTCTATAAAAGAAGTTATTTTGGTGGCATATTAAAGGATGACGTAAAAGGAGAAGAGACTGATCCTAGACAGGAAGAAAATATGGGAATCATTTCAGTTATGATGACTGTGAACACAGTGAAGAAGGGTGAGAATGCAAGACATTGTAAAGGGGGAAAAACTATCTAGAATTGGTATATGGGATAAATATAGCGTGAAGAGGAAATAAGAGATATGTCAGGTTTGTATGAAATGGATAATATGAACTTTTTCTTTGAGTGCATTTTAGAAAGAAAGAAGAGAGGAATAGAGGGAGGAAGGATGTAAAAAAGAGAAGAGAGAGTGAGGGAAAGAGTAGATTACTGAGGAGTACTGGGAAGGGATCCACAAGAGGTGATCAAAGCATTACCAAACAGAAGGAAAAGCCAGCTTCAATAAGGCACAAAGAGAACATATTGAGCCCGCTGTTTTCCAGGCACTGCGCTAGATGCTCAGTATACAGGAGTCACCAGGACATGGTGCTGGTCTTCAGAGAGCTTATAGTCCTGTGGTTGAGATGAATTGCATGAAAATGAAATGAATCCAACTTTGCACCACTCAGCTTCATGTTTTGTCTGTATTCTGAGGGCCAGGCGCAATTATTAGGGAAGATGGAAGACAAGGGTAGAGGAAGATCCAGAGCTGAGGGCTGGTGTGACTGATTGGGATAGCCGCCATGAAGGAAGTCAAAGGTACTAAGGAGGGCAGCACGGAAGTTTCAGGCGGGAAGGTCTTCAGCTTCACTGGTAGCCTAGAAATGAGACAAAGAAAGGAGGGAGACTGAGTCAAGGTGTGAGTGAAGGCAAGGAGCCCAGTTGGTGGCATGATGAGGTGGGAGGGATGAATACATCTCTTTTCAGCTTTCCTCATCTCTTCTTGAAAATCTTCACCGATTTCTCTCACCAAATTCCACTCACTTCCAGTGCCCCAGCATGAGGCCAACCACTGTCCTTCATTCTCTGTGCTTCCTTCTCAAAACACTGACTTGAGTTTCTCTCAGTCTTTCCTATTCTTTGTCCACATTAGAGCTAAAGACTAGAATCTAGGACCAAATGTAAAAGGCAAATATTAGAGATCAGTGACCAGGAACAATATTTAGATACCTTTTATCATCTTCAATTATGTGGTTACTTAAACTTAGGTTTCCTTGTTTATTTTCCCATTACCACCTACCAGTAAAACATTATTTCCTTGGTTTTCACACGGAAGTGTGAACTGAGTATGTCTTGCTTTTCTTTTTTTTTTTTTTTTTTTTTTGAGACGGAGTCTCACGCTGTTGCCCAGGCTGGAGTGCAGTGGCGCGATCTCGGCTCACTGCAAGCTCCGCCTCCTGGGTTTACCGCCATTCTCCTGCCTCAGCCTCCTGAGTAGCTGGGACTACAGGCGCCCGCCACCGCGCCCGGCTAATTTTTTGTATTTTTAGTAGAGACGGGGTTTCACTGTGGTCTCGATCTCCTGACCTTGTGATCCACCCGCCTCGGCCTCCCAAAGTGCTGGGATTACAGGCTTGAGCCACCGCGCCCGGCCATGTCTTGCTTTTCTAAACTGGGAACCACAAACCTTCCTCAGTGCTTAGATGGAATGACAGTCTCAAGCTTGTCTTCAGCCCAACCATCCTTTAAGTTAACAGCGTCACCATCTTTCATGATAGAACAGCACAAAGACCCTGCTTCCTTATCTGCTAATAATGCTTCCTTGTTTTTGACACTAGCTGGAGCTGAGCTGCATCTTTAACGATGATTCACATATTACACATTTCAGTGTCTACCTTGTTTCCTGCATTTCTCTCTCTTTGTTAGTGCATCAAGACACATTTGTTAACGGCACATCATATGCCTTGCTGGCCCTGTGTTAGGTAATGGGAATGCAAAGATGACTCATAATAGTAATTGTATTACATAACACATAATACTATAATACATAGTAAATAGTAATGTTTATTGAGCACATACTATATGCCAGACACCTTTCTAAGTAATCAATCATCTTATTCCATCTGGCCATCCTTGTCATTCTCACTTTCCAGATGAGAAAATGCAGGCTTGGAGAGCTGAGGAGACTGCTCAGCCTGCAGAGCTGGGATTTGAACCCCATCATCTGACTCCAGAGTACTTTACAAGCTGGATACGTTCCCTACCTTTTCATGGCTCATTGCTCCTCACGTGTCCTGTGTGGTAGTCCTGTGGAGTCCTATTGAGGGCTGGCTGCCTTCCAGACAGTGGGTGTGACTACACCAGTGGTGACCACACCAAAGGCTGGCTACTGTGCATGCCGGCTACCCACTCCCCCTTTATACATTAACTGCTGAGTGTTACTTACTTATGAAAAAGTTGTCTCAAACAGCAAATTTTTCTCCTTTCCAAATGTTTTCATACCTTTTCATCAGCAGCTGAGCACAGCCAGTGCCTGAGCCACAGAGATATGAGGGACCAGGCCCCTCCCTGACTTGCTTTGTCGTTCCTGACCTTAACATGTTTGATGAGTTGAATGCT
The DNA here is from genome assembly GCF_024542745.1 of Macaca thibetana thibetana. NCBI lineage: Eukaryota > Metazoa > Chordata > Mammalia > Primates > Cercopithecidae > Macaca > Macaca thibetana. Next base: position 117,106,173 of record NC_065584.1, read on the forward strand.
CTTCAGTGTGGATTTGACTCAGGTTTTTCCATGTGATTAGACCTGCTTCGTATTTTATGTCCTACTTAGTACTTTACATCAGGAAGCACATGATGTCAGTCTGTCTCTTGGCTGGCAATGTTAACTTTGTTCAATTTGTTAAAGTCCTGCCCTCCAGGTTTCTCTGGTGTAAAATTCCCTTAGAAATTAATAGTTAATCTGTGAGAAGACGCTTTGGGGCTGTGTAAATATTCTGCTCCCCATTCGACTTTTAACCAACAAACGTAACATCCACTGATGATGCCTACCAGATTCAATGATAATGATGATAGCTTCAAAATGATGATTTTCTTACTCCACTATTCTTTCTGCATTTACTAGTTGACATTCTATTCTAAGCAAGAGTTTCCCCTGCTTCTCTATTTATTTATTTATAAATGTGTTTATTTATATAGTATAAGTATGGATTCGTGGATTCAATAATGCATATTATTATGTATTTTAGTGTTCTAACTGTCCAAAATTTGGCCAGTGGGAGTCTCCTCAAGCTGGCTTTTCTTTCCTTTTGACAAGACCCCATCATTTTTTGGAGCACTTCTTTACTTTTTGACCTAATTAGATATTTCATCTTCACCCATCCTTGTACTTTCCTTCCTAGCCCTGGAATTAGACATTTCTCCAGGAAGCCCCCTGGTTCTATTTAGGAGAGTAATTGGAAACCAGGATCTGGACAGTTGTCCAAAATCTTGATGGCACCATGGAAAGCCCTTTTAATGAACTTGAACCTGCTACTCACATGGAAAACAGGCTCACCACTCCCCAAGGAATCAACAAGGAATGGGTGTGAGGAGAGAGAGCTGATTTCTTTTCTTTCCATTCGTATGCTTCTCTTACCCATACCATACCTGCAATGCCTTCAAGTCCATACAATAACGGGGCTAATTAAGAATGTCCCAGACACTTTCATGCAGGGGTAGGGAAGCATTATCCTGCTAATCCTAACCCTAGCTCTTAAGGAGACACGGGAACCATCTTTGAGAGGCAGATTAGCCAGGCCTTTTGTATTTCTTTTTGAATGAAGACTCTTATGGGTATGACCTGCCCCAGGATCTCCTAAATAATGAAATGATGCTGCCTTTACCTGGCTGATGGCACAGTGGAGCTCTGCCAGGGCTGGCTGACAGTCCCACCCCATGGTAGTAGCTCTCAGGTTCTTCCACACCCCATCCAGCTCAGGCAGCTGAAAACAATGGTGCACATGAAGAAGCCCTTGTCCTCACCCCTTCCCGCCCTTCCCAGCTCTAACACCAGCTCTTCGGACATTCTCTGCCTCAGGAGTTTTTACATTCACAGAAGGGCAACCACAGACTGTAGAGCATGAGCCTCACAACAATATCCTCATTGCTCAAGAAAATGATCTGCAAGTCTGCCTTTTCTCCCTTCTGATATTAAATTGATTCATTCCCCAAGTAAGCAGGATATAGAGGCCGCAGCCAGCACTGGCGTTTTTAGCGGTAGAAGCTCCTCACTCTGGCACCGCCTCCCTGCATAGTTGGGGTTGGGCAAGAGATCTGCATTGTAAATTGCAGGTGGGGTAGATTTTAATGAACATGAAACACGACGAAGCTCATTCTTGGCATTGGTCATTTCCAATTCCAAATCCACCACTAAAAATAAATCTTCATAAGTGGACAGCTCAGAGGATACAGATTGTATAAACTTGTTTCTTACCAGAACTCTATCGTTGTCTTTTTTTTTTATCTTAATGTCAGGGTATTTTATTTAGAACAAAATGAATCACCTCTTTTATACATTATTTTCCTCCAGATAAAAAAATCAAATAAATAAAACAACCCAAGTAAAGCCCCCCGCCCCAAATCCCCTTCTCCCTTTCTGTCTTCAGGTTAAGTGTTCTGTCTTTTAGAATCTCAATAGAAGGGAAATCTGTTGAGCATGTGTCTGATATTTTAGAGCTCATTTAAGCCCACTATGTGTTTGAAATACAGCAATATGTGGAAACACTTACACAAACTGTGGTAACAGAGCCCTGCCCCCCAACCCAAATAACTTTCCTTTCTGCCAAGAAGTTTTTTGGCAGTTTTTAAAAGGTTCACTCTATTAAAAATGTTACAGACCAAATGGTTTTCCAATTGTCTCGACTGGGGGCACTGACTTACGCCACAGACGAAATGGTTGCAGAAGTCAGAATGTCTCATTTATTTACACGAGGGATTGTTGGTAATAGTCAGACACCACTCCAGAGAGCGGTTTATGTGTACAGTTTATAAAAAGGGAGTTAGATAGAAAAATACACGAGATAAAATTATTTGTTTTAAACAAAGGCTGTTCAAAGTGAGGAGACGGGTTTCCAGCACCCCTCATGTTTTAAAATGTCGTATTTCCCTGTTTATGTGATTGTTGATGACACTGGAGTGCCTCAGGGCATTGCAGAGGACTTTATTAAAAGCTGAACCACCACCAGCTTTTCTCTTGTGGTCTATCTTTCTGACACGACATTCCTTTCATCTAGTTTTGTTTCCAAAATATGTGTATGCAAATATCTAGGGGACACACCAAGTATTGCTTTTAAAATAGACATTCACCAAATTTGATCCATACTTCTGCATTTTTGTTTTCTTTTCTCCCCATTCTAGAACAAGAAACTCCTTTATGAGAAGATGAAGGGAGGAGAGAGACGAAAGCGGAGGGTAATACGCGGCTGGCTGGGTTGTTGCTGGGATGCTTGGAGCTTTCTGAGTGGGGCAGTGAACAGGCTGAAACCCTCGCTTGCTGGGAAGTCACAGAATCCTGGCTTGTGTAGTCCTGAGAAACACTGGTCCGTGTGACGAGGGCCACACCCAGAAAGTCTGTCCTTGGTTTCTGCGATGGCTTCCCCAAGCTTTAGCAGATGATTTTTAGTGGAACACCTAGTTTGTGGTGATTCTATTAACTCCATTTCCGTTCAGGAAATGTGTATTGCTTCCCCCATCAGTGTGGGACATATCTGGGGGGACATGAGGGTCTGTCTGCCCTCCCAGGGTCTGTAGGCCAGTGGGGAAAACTGATCACACATCTACATCAATTCTATAAAAAACACAAGACAGGCCGGGCACGGTGGCTCACGCCTGTAATCCCAGCCTTTGGGAGGCCGAGGCAGGCAGATCACGAGGTCAGGAGATCGAGACCATCCTGGCTAACACGGTGAAACCCCGTCTCTACTAAAAATACAAAAAATTAGCCCGGTGTGGTGTCGGGCGCCTGTAGTCCCAGCTACTCGGGAGGCTGAGGCAGGGGAATGGCGTGAACCCGGGAGGCGGAGCTTACAGTGAGCCGAGATCGCGCCACTGCACTCCAGCCTGGGTGACAGAGCAAGACTCCGTCTCAAAAAGAAAAAAAAAAAAACAAACACAGGACAGAAACAGGGAAGTGCTAAACTCCTGCTCCAGGAAATAATTTTGAAGGAATTTGGGAGCAACCGATGAGATGAACAAACCTAATTTCTCCTATATATCTTTTTTTCTTGGCCTAGCCAGACTGATGTAAAATCTACTAGATCTATAATATTCGTTTGCTGTCTGTTGAATTTGCTGCAGGCTTAGTTTTTAACCATCCCAGGGCTGCCCAAGTTAGGAACTTGGTCTAGGTACTCCACATTTAGCTACTTCATATACAGTGTTGCCTCACATAAAACTCAATGTCACATTTGCTTTGGCTTTCCAGGGTATTTTATAGCATCAAGACTTAATTAGTGATCAAGGTCCATTCTGCTAATCCACTGGTACCGTACTAGTCAGAAGGGCCTGGCCACCTGCCTCTTTTTTGATCAGATGAAGGTGGGAGGAAAACAGCGCCACTGTTACATGGTAAAATGCTATGAGATAGCGAACATTTTAGTTAAAACATACAAACCTAAGCATGTACTCAAAGCCACTGACTATTTATTCAGAAGAGCAAGTGCCTGGATCCTCTCAAAATTTGGGAATCTGGGCAATGGTAATTGTGGCCATTCTGAAGGGTTTTGCCAAATATAGTCAGAGCGAGTTTTAAGAGGTGTGGATTTTCTGGCCTCAGCATCAGTCCTCAGGCCCCCACAACAGAAGGTTCCAAGCCCCTGTGCTGCCTGACAAAACACAGAAGACATACAGCAATTTTCTATGCAAGAAGTAGAACATTTTTACCTCTGGAAACAAATCTCTTTTGAGGAGAGTTAACAGAGTTATTAAGAGTTTTTCTTGGTGATTACAGCTTCCAATAGCAGATGGTGACGGAAAGGGTCCAAAGGGTATAATGTGGTCTTGAGGGAGCATCAAGAAATTCCATTCTAGGAGCTCAAAATACATAATTTACCAGTAACATGGCTTGAATATCTCCCTACAACACAACAAGAACATTTCCCAATAAGAGCAATGACTGACTTAAAATGAATAAGTTAGCTTGAAGCTTTAATTGTCTCTACTTCCTGGCCCACCATTCCTTCTGCCCTGACTCAGTGAATGACCATGGGGCATGACTTAGGTCATTTTTCCATGAGACTAGTGATTACCAAAACTCAGCATACTGGCTAAGATGCATGTTATAAAGGATTTTACTTGAGCCTCAATTTCCTCCACATAGGAAAGGCTTAGAATTTAGGAAAAGAAGGGTCACTTTGACCCAGAGATATCAAATTCTTCCTATTCTTGGGCATCTACGAAGACCCATTCTCATGCCATAAACCATGGGCCTTTCTGGATTGATAAGGAAGCAGGTTGGTCCTGCCCATCATCAGGTCTCAGATACTGTTCCCATCTTGATTGAAGACCTTAACACTGCCCCCACACCACCCCCAGTGCATGAATCAATATAAAGAAACTATAAGCTTTCTTTTTTGAACAATGAAGTCTTCTTCCAACGAAACTCAGCATCTGCTGTGAGTTTCCAGAGGACATCGTAAGCAAAGATCCAATCCCAGTGGTTCTTCCAGTTTTGAAATGGGAATCATGGTTTCTGTGTGCCCTACCCAGTCTCTTGCCCAAGTGAGAGAAGATAAATACAGAAGTGCCCTGAGTTTTTCAGAGCACAATTAAAGCCAAGGCTCAGCTGGGCGCAGTGGCTCGCGCCTGTAATCCCAGCACTTTGGGAGGCTGAAGCAGGTAGATCACCTGAGGTCAGTAGTTCAAGACCAGCCTGGTCAACATGAAACCCCGTCTCTACTAAAAATACAAAAACTAGCCAGGCATGGTGGTGCGCTCCTGTAATCTCAGGTACTCGGGAGGCTGAGGCCAGGAGAATCATTTGAACCTGGGAGGTGGAGGCTGCAGTGACACGAGATCATGCCACTGCACTCCAGCTTGGGTGATGGAGTGAGACTCCCAAAACAAAACAAAAAAACGAAAACAAAACAAACCCAAAGCTCATTATTATTATTCCTAAGTGCTGGATTCAATACTCAGTTAAATATTTATCAAAAAAGTTCACGTGATTCCTCTTTTTACTTCCTCATTAATTTTTCCCCTCCCCTCCAACCTTTGCATGTTGTGGGTCTGGGCAGGACTTTTCCCATGAGAGAGAGATTCTCCTCAAAGTTGCAACCAAGCCCCATATGGCTGTGTGCAACTTTATGTACTCACCCAAATCCAACTGAATTCCTCATTGCTTCACAAATAAAAGGTCAATCTACTTTTAAATGACTATGAACTTTTAAACTCTTAAGCTGTTTCTTGTTAATATTTGAGCTGTACTATTTATCTTACTTAAACAGCTTATGAACTTTTTAATCTCATATTTGATAAACTTGAACCTCTCATGTCCTCCTTTAACATATTAGAATTGGCCGGGCGCGGTGGCTCAAGCCTGTAATCCCAGCACTTTGGGAGGCCGAGAGGGGCGGATCACGAGGTCAGGAGATCGAGACCATCCTGGCTAACACAATGAAACCCCGTCTCTACTAAAAATACAAAAAAATTAGCCGGGCGAGGTGGCGGGCGCCTGTAGTCCCAGCTACTCGGGAGGCTGAGGCAGGAGAATGGCGTAAACCCGGAAGGCGGAGCTTGCAGTGAGCCGAGATAGCGCCACTGCACTCCAGCCTGGGCGACAGAGCGAGACTCCGTCTCAAAAAAAAAAAAAAATTAGAATTTTTGGAATAGCTATTACTAAACAAAATGTTTGTGATACTGAATATACTTTTTCAGTCCACACTTGCTCCACTTACCCAAAGATTCTGATATGATCCCCTGGGGTAGGCCAAACCACTGTAATTGATAAAAGGAATTTTTATTATTTTAAATATTTCTAAGATGAATTCTCAGCGAGGTGTTGTCTTGTGACATGTCACTTTTCAAATGTCTGAGGACATTGCTCACTTTGTAATTCTCACCTACTTTGTGATGCATCTTTGCAGAGTGAGTCGGACCTTTCACGATTCATGTGTTTAGCAGTCAGAATGTGAAAGAACATTTGTAAATGCTAAACTCAGGTTTCATTCCTTTTCTTTTGATGAATGTCTGTTCACCTTTCAAGAGTCATGGCAGGCCACGTCATGGACCAGAGAGCTCCCCTGTGAACAGCCTCCATTCGTTCGTACGTGGGGATTGAGCATGCAACAGGTTGCTGCTCAATTGCTGATTGTTTGTAACTACAGCTTTTTTTTTTTTTTTGGAGGTGGAGTCTTGCTCTGTCACCCAGGCTACAGTGCAGTGGCGCGATCTCAATCTCGGCTCACTGCAAGCTCCGCCTCCCGGGTTCACACCATTCTCCTGCCTCAGCCTCCCGAGTAGCTGGGACTACAGGCTCCCGCCACCATGCCCGGCTAATTTTTTTGTATTTTTAGTAGAGACGGGGTTTCACCATGTTAGCCAGGATGGTCTTGATCTCCTGACCTTGTGATCTGCCCGCCTCGGCCTCCCAAAGTGCTGGGATTACAGGCTTGAGTCACTGCGTCCGGCTACAGCTTCTTTCTTATATTTTTGTTCCATTATTGGAAGGCAACTTCAATGAACAAACATCTTCCAAATCTTCTGAATTTTTTTCCTGCTTGTTAAATACTATTTTGTAAAGTTTCAATTACTAGTTCAAATCCAAACCTCAAAAAATAGATATGTATTAGAGAAGGAATGGAGAAACATTTACACATTAAGAATATCAACACATGAAAGCGATTTCAGAGTACGGAGTCTTCAGTCAAAAACAAAGGAGCCTTCCAGCCCTTTCAGGAAGCTTCCTTTTTTGCTTCAGTTTTTGAATTTGACTGAAGGAAGGTGGCAGTGATCGCTTGAGCCCCTAATGAATTCTCCTCAGTAAAATACTAGCAAGGAAGAATCCATCCCAGCAGCAGGGTGATCTGGGACCAGTCTTCAGATGCTAATTCCCACTTGGCCCTACTCTTCTTCTTTAGAACATTTTTTTTTTTTTTTTTTTTTTTGACGCGGAGTCTCGCTCTGTCGCCCAGGCTGGAGTGCAGTGGCGCTATCTCGGCTCACTGCAAGCTCCGCCTCCCGGGTTCACGCCATTCTCCTGCCTCAGCCTCCCGAGTAGCTGGGACTACAGGCGCCGCCACCTCGCCCGGCTAATTTTTTTTGTATTTTTAGTAGAGACGGGGTTTCACTGTGTTAGCCAGGATGGTCTCAATCTCCTGACCTCGTGATCCGCCCGTCTCGGCCTCCCAAAGTGCTGGGATTACAGGCTTGAGCCACCGCGCCCGGCCTTTAGAACATTTTTCATGCAAAATATAATTTAATGCATTTCAGATTCCCCCTCCTACCTAAATAGGGCCATAGAATAATAATTATCTTTCTTATGGGTTTTGGTCCCTAACTTAGTAGCAAGGACTTATGAGCTGGTTTACCCCAAAGCTTTGTGCCGAAAATACTAATTTTTAAAAAGACCACATTGCATCTGATAAAGGGCTATATAGTTGTGTGAAAAACACAATTAGAGCTATCTATCAGTCAGAAAATGTTTCATAGGCCACTGAGGTAGTAATTCATACACTGGGGTAGTTGTTTGGTGGTTGATAGGTGCCACTGGTACATTGTTGTTAACCCAATAGGCCAGAAACAATTCTTGTTCATTTCTTTTCTGAGCTGTCTGTATCTGATGTTCACATATAACACCAAACCACGTGGTTTTTGTTTGTTTGTTCGTTTTTCAGAGTGTCAATCCATATCTACAAGGACAGAGACTGGATAATGTTGTGGCAAAGAAGTCTGTCCCCCATTTTTCAGATGAGGATAAGGACCCAGAGTAAAGAGAAGATGCTGGATGAAAACCCACATTACCTGTTAGGCCTCAGCATGGCTTATGTGCACGTGTTAATGGAGCCCCTGTGAATGACAGCATGTTTCTTACATAGATAATTATGGATACAAAGAAGTTGTATGTTGATAGTTTATTGTCTTCACACCGATGACTCTGCTTTCTGCTAAATTAGAATAAGAGCTTTTTTGTTTTTTGGGTTTTTAAAATGTGAATCTGCAATGATCATAAAAAAATTAAAATGTAAATGTCAACAATAAAAAGCAAGACTATGAAAGGCTCAGATTTCTTGCAGTTTAAAATGGTGTCTGAGGTCATACTATGTTGGCCAAGTCTGTAAAAAGCTGGCATTCGATTTTGATTATGAAGTTCATCCAGCCCTTGGGCATTGTTATACACCAATAAAGAAGGCTGTACTCAAGAGGAGGAGCTGACACATTTCACTTGGCTGCGTCTTAATAAACATGTATGCAAGCATTGGCATATGAAGTTTTCTTTTTAAAGCATGATAAAGAACAATTTCTTTGTGTAATAGAACAGCCTGATCTACATACATGATAGCATATGACCCTAACAATAATACTGTGAACTTAATGGGTCTGGTGTTATCCCCATTTTACAGATGGCAGAACTGAGATGCATTCAACACACCATTGGGAATCATCGGCAAAATCCAGCTTGAAGAGACGCTACAGGATAAGTAGCCTAGCTTTTTCCAACAAATAAATGGGAGGAGGGAAAAGTGCTGGGGTACTGTCATAGATTTTAAAAGGCTTAAGAGACATGAGCCAAATACAATGTGTGTGGGTCTTATGTGCATCCTGACTCAAATCAAATCAAGAAAAGTATTGATCAGACAATCAGGGAAGTTTGAGTAGTGACTGAATATTTTGGTATGATTTAAATGTTACATAGTATTTATATTATGGCTATTTTTTTAAAAGAGCCCTTATCTCTTAGGGATAAATATTGAATTATTATTATTATTATTTTATTTTTATTTTTTGAGATGGAGTCTTGCTCTGTTGCCCAGGCTGGAGTGCAGTGGCACGATCTCAGCTCACTGCAAGCTCCGCCTCCCAGGTTCACACCATTCTCCCGCCTCAACCTCCAGAGTAGCTGGGATTACAGGCGCCCGCCACGATGCCCGGCTAATTTTTTATGTATTTTTAGTAAAGACAGGGTTTCACCGTTTTAGCCAGGATGGTCTCGATCTCCTGACCTTGTGATTCACCCACCTCAGCCTCCCAAAGTGTTGGGATTACAGGCGTGAGCCACTGCGCCCGGCAATATTGAATTATTTACAGATGAAATGATATGATGTCTTGGATTTGCTTTAAATTAATCCAGTGGTAGTGATGAGGTAGAGGGTCGGGAGGGAATGGGGATATAGATAATCAAGATAATCAAGACTGGCCATACACTGATAACTGCTGAAGCTAGATCAAGGGTACTTGGGAGTTAATTGTCCTTCTTATTTCTTATTTCTTTTTTTTCTTTTTTTTTTTTTTTTTTGGAGACAGAGTCTTGCTGTGTCACCCAGGCTGGAGTGCAGTGGCGTGATGCCAGCTTACCGCAACCTCCACCTCCCAGGTTCAAGCGATTCTCCTGCCTCAGCCTCCGGAGTAGCTGGGATTACAGGTACCCACCATCATGCCCTGCTAATTTTTGTATTTTTAGTAGCGACTTGGTGTCATCATCTTGGCCAGGATGCTCTCAAACGATCCTGATCTCAAGTGATCCACCCACCTCGGCCTCCCAAAGTGCTGGGATTACAGGCATGAGCCCCCACACCCGGCTTGCACTTCTTATTTCTGTGTTTGTATGTATTTGAAAATTTCAACAATAGAACCACAGTTGATGGTTAAAAAGTAAGAGTAGATCATGGTAAAAACTGGCCTGGAATCTGGGTGTGGTGCCTCATGCCTGTAATCCCAGGACTTTGGGAGGCTGAGGCAGGCGGATCACCTGAGGTTGAGAGTTCGAGACCCGCCTGACCAATATGGAGAAACCCTGTCTCCACTAAAAATGCAAAATTAGTCAGGTGTGGTGGCATATGCCTGTAATCCCAGCTACTTCTCTCTCATGACCCCTTTTTGTCTTCCTATGGGACCTCACGCCTCCTTTCATATAGTCCCTGTAAGAGGGTGTAATGATAAGAATTACTCTATATACAGAGCCTGCTCTACCACCTGTTAAAAGAGAAACCTTAGACAAATTAAATTGAACAGACTTTAGTTGAGCAAAGAGCAATTTGGAAAATAGGTTCAGAGAGACTCTGCACTGCCGTGTGGTTGAAAAAACCCGATGGACAGAAAAAGAAAAGTAAGGTATACAAAACAAAAGTGAGGGACAGAAACAGCTGGATTGGTTACATTTCAGCGTTTGCCTTATCTGAACATGATTTGAACAGTTGGCCACCTTTGGCCGAATCTCAGTGTTTGGCATAAGAGTAGGTTACAGCCTGTTTACACATCCAGTTAGGTTACAGTTTGCTATGTACAGAGAAAACTTTAGGCCGAGCTTACACTATGTAAGGAGGCAGCTTTGGGCTAAACTTAATTTAGCATACCCAATACTTGTTTACTTATTATGTGTATGCCTCATTCAACTGGGTTATAAGCTCCTTGAAGCCATAGGCTCTGTCTCATTTTTCTTTTTATCTTGATATCTTGTACGCAGCCTAACAAAGGCAATAATAACTGCTGAATGAATGAGTATGATGGAATTTTTTTTTTTTTTTTTTTTTGAGACGGAGTCTCGCTCTGTCGCCCAGGCTGGAGTGCAGTGGTGCGATCTCAGCTCACAGCAAGCTCCGCCTCCCAGGTTCATGCCATTCTCCTGCCTCAGCCTCTTGAGTAGCTGGGACTACAGGTGCCCGCCACCACGCCCGGCTAGTTTTTTGTATTTTTTAGTAGAGACGGGGTTTCACCATGTTAGCCAGGATGGTCTCGATCTCCTGACCTTGTGATCCACCCGTCTCGGCCTCCCAAAGTGCTGAGATTACAGGCGTGAGCTACCGTGCCCGGTCAATAGAATGTTTTAAAGAAGTCATAAAAGGTCAATCATCTTAGACTGTGTACAGAGGGAAAGGTGGAATTACCTCGCACTTTGGTGGGGTTTACAAATTGATGTGAAGTTGTGTACGTGGTTCTCAAGTCTTTCTTTTTTTTTTTTTTTTTTTTGAGACGGAGTCTCGCTCTGTCTCCCAGGCTGGAGTGCAGTGGTGTGATCTCAGCTCACTGCAAGCTCTGCCTCCCAGGTTCACGTCTTTCTCCTGCCTCAGCCTCTCGAGTAGCTGGGACTACAGGCCCCTGCCACCACGCCCAGCTAGTTTTTCTGTACTTTTAGTAGAGACAGGGTTTCACCATGTTCGCCAGGATGGTCTCGATCTCCTGACCTTGTGATCCACCCGTCTTGGCCTCCCAAAGTGCTGGGATTACAGGCGTGAGCCGCCACACCCGGCCTTCAAGTCTGTCTTAGAATCAGCCAGTGGAACTACCCGCTTCTTTTCTGAGTCACTGACCAAATGTCGGTAGTTCAGGAAGTGTCAAGGCACAGAGTTCCTGCCAAATATCTCAATTTGCTGCATACCATGACGGTTGTGCATGATTCATTTATTAGGGAGACAGACCAGATGTGTGGGACGGCCCTGCTCAACATCAAGGCAGATCTGTGGGCAGACAGAGCATCGGGTTCTGCTGTGGGTTTTCATTGACCAGTGTTCCTCTGACCATGGCATAGCCACTTGGGCAGTGCAGAAGGCATATCCCAGCCCGTCACTGGTATCATGTGCTGTGGCAACAGTCTTGGGGGTTAGAACAGAGACACCTGGGGAAACACTGGCCACTCAATGGGGAGCAAGCTTGGAGGGTAGGAGAGTCCTAAGATGGGGTCAGGGAGAGATCCAGGCCATCACCTTTCGAAGTGCTCCCGGACATTATTTCCAAAGGCAATTGGCATACCTAGCCAGGACCATATCTTGAGAAGGTAGTATTTTTTGAAGCCTCCTGAAGCCTGGGTTTTACCAACAGCCTAGGCCTGGCAGGATTCGGGGAGCTTGTACTTCACATACTCAACTTTCTGTTTCTAAAGGGAAAGAGAGACTCTACTAAGACTTTCTGGCCATCAGGCTGCTCTTCCAAAATTGTCTGGTGACTTAACCATAGGTGAATCAGAAACGTGGATCAAATTTCCTGCTAAAATACACATGAATGTGGCAATTCAAAGAAAATGTGTAGAATATAGCAGATTTGGTGGCCAGAAAGCCCTGTGAGAAGGCAAGGGCCACTGAAAATTATCATAACTATATAGTAAAAGAAAACTTGTTCCAAATGGGCACAGAGGAATCCATGGAGAAAGTTGCTAAGACATATATGGGTGTCACACATTGGCTTCTGAAGTCCATAAATTAAGGCAGGGTGTTTGCAAAGATTCTTGTAGAACCATGTCCTTGAATTTGGGCTTAAAAACTTATTAACTTATAAGTTGCAAAAGAAAGACTCTTTTAGAAAAGAGCTGCTCTAAGATGGGCTGAGTTAGAAAGACCTAACAGCCCATCCTAATAGACTGAATGTTCTATTGTTTGATGAATGTTATGTGCCAGTAGAACTTGTTGATAAGCCGTTCTTCCCAACAAAAACCGTAACTATATACACAGGAAACAAAAATATTTGTAATGGCTTTTAGCCGTGGCAACTGAACACCTGAGGAGTCAGAGCACCTTAATAAAGCCCATTTGGAAACTATAGTCACTTCCTCACAAGGTGGCCATCATATGGTGTCACCTTCCTTGACAGGACTCATCACAATACCATTCATTTATTCATTCAGCAGTAACTTATCAAGGATCTATTCTATGTGCCAAATACTGAGCTATATTCTGGGACTGGGGAGTCTTATCAAAGAGGTATAAGATACAGGCTCTTCCTTCTTGAAGTTTAAAGCACATTTGCAACCATAAATATTCAGCTATTTGTACACTATTATTACACACTTGATCCCATGGCGTCACTGTTTAACAGAGTAGTTAGATACAGACACTTTGTAATTAGATTTGCATTTGACTCTGGGTTCTGTGACTTTCAAATTGTGTGGCCTTGAGCAAACAATTCCATCTCACCAAACCTTAGTTCTTTCATGTAACCAATGGGAAAGATAATACTTACCTTATCATATTGATGTGAAGACAAATTCCCTGCAATACAGCGCCTGTGTTAAACCTCGATTTAGATTCCAAATTCAGAATTCATCAGATTTCAGTGCAAGAAACAAACTCTTTACTCTGGATATGTCCATATGAAAGGGATATAATGCGAGGAATTATGTGCTTACAAAATTATTTAAAGATGTGGAGGAGCATGAGGCAGGGATCCACAGTTGGGCTTAACCAGTTCAAGCTCACCCACATAGCTGGAATCCAGAGGTCAGGAAATAGTGGTTGGTGTCCCTGCCACCACCACATCACTACCACTGATGTGTGACACTCCCAAAGTCATTGTCTTGACCCAAGAATGGTGGGTTTGCCTGCAGCTACCATCTGTCATAGCAGAAGCAGCAGCAGAAAAAGAGATGTTTTTCTTTCTCTTCCAACTTCAGCATCTGTGGGAGTGCATCTATCTGGTGTTCCAGTTTGCTTCCAAAAGCCTGTCTCCTGAGGAGTCAGGTATCAACCACGTCAGGGGTTCCCAGCCCCTGGGCCATGGACCAATACTGGTCTGTGGTCTGTTAGGAACCTGGCCATTCGGGAGGAAGTGGAGGAGGAAGTGAGCCCCGGGCGAGTGAACATTACCACTTGAGCTCCCCCTCCTGTCAGATCAGTGGCAGCATTAGAGTCTTCTAGGAGCGCAGACCCTGTTGTGAACTGTCCGTGTGAAGGATCTAGGTTGTACACTCCTTATGAGAATCTAATGCCTGATATAATCTGAGTTGGAACAGTTGCATCCCAAAACCATATGCCCCTTGCCATCTGTGGAAAAACTGTCTTCCACAAAAATAGTCCCTGGTGCCAAAAACACTGAAGACCACTGATATATATTTTCCATATAGGGATAGCCAAAACCCAGGTAAGCTGAAGCTCTATGAAAATTCAAAGTAGAGCCCAGCTGTCCTGCTCTCAGTTTTACTATCAATTTACTATCTTATAATAGCTCCAAAGGAGAAAGGTGAAAAACTATAGAATTTTAGAGATTATTTTTTCCCACCTTCCTGGCTGATAAAGTAAGAAATAGTGCTTTAAAGAAGATGAATAATCACAGCACAGATGTAAACCAAACTCAAGCTTTATCATTAGGATTGGCATAGGAACCATCCCCATGACATAGACCCCAAACGGACAATGGTATGAATGAAAAAGGTAACAGCGGAGGCTGATCTTTATCATTTTTCACTATGCTTGTTTTTTTTGTCATTGTTGAGTTTTGAGTTGGAATGTGAGTTTATTTATCCTCCACAGCTTTTGGAAGATTTCAGCCTGGCTCATCCTATTTTAGAGTGTCTGACAGGGGAATAATGCATGGTATTTAGATGGTACCAGTTATCCAAGAAGGTCACATTTCTTTACAATTAGTCTATCATACTCCAGAATACCCTGAGAGAGGTTGGGGTAGGAGAGAGGGAGTTACCTTCATTTAACAGCAGATAGACTTAGGAAGCGGCGGGGGCCAATGAAAAAGCAGGAACGAGAATGGCAAGATGCCCCAACACTATCTCCCTTCCCCCACCAACAACCCAGGGAACTGTTTCCAAATCACTTTCTACATATGCCTTGACTGTTGATTCATCAAAGATGTCTTCAATAGATTCACAACTCAAACCACATTGCAGTATTTAAGTAAAGGGGAGCATTGAAAAATGTGAATGTGGTATTTCTTCTATTTTTGCAAATGGATGTGTTTGATACCAAACCCTGTCAGCAGCTAATACTATTACTGTGTTTGCTAATATGCTCAGATCAACTGGGCACACAACCAAAACCCGTAACATTCCTGAGTCAAGTATGATCAGATGCTCTCAAATGCAGTGTGCCTTCTTCCCTTGCATCATAAGAGAAGAGGCTTTTGTTGGATATGTTTTGTGAACACCAAAGAGAGTAAACAGCTTTTTGAAGAAGCCAAAGTGTTTCCCCCTGATTCATTGTGAATGCCTGCAAGAGCGTTTCCTTTTAAGTTAAAACAATTTACAAATTCTTCCTCCTAAATCAATCTACATATTTTTATCACTGCTATTTTTAATAAGTAACTTTTCTTTCTGAAAATTTATTTCACTTTCCCTCAACCTTTCTGTGATTCTTGGGAGACAAGAAACAGAGTTCATTTAAAACACTCTTGTTTATGATGGATGAAACCACAAACTTTGTGTGATGTTAACCCACTCACAGAAGGAGAATCTGAACTTCAGAGTATTTTGTGTTTGGAGTGAAGGCTCACTAAGGAAAATGGGCTCATTTCAATTCAGTATATTATAGGAAGGAAAAGATCAAGGAAGAGCTGGTCTTAAAACTGTCAAAATATAATAATTCGATGGGAAGAAAGAAGGAAAACAGACCAGTTGGAAATGCAAAGATAAAAGAACTGGATCCAGACATGTCTATGTAATTTCCCAGAAATGGAAATTGTACTGGCAATTTGGAAAGAGATATCGAAAAACAATATACATTAAATGTTGAGCGTTTCTTGCAGCAATGCACTTGGAAGGCTCTTGGAACACATGGCATAATGGTCTTATGATTCATCTACATATGGCCTGATCCTTGGTAACTGACGAAAGGGGAAACCAAGTTTCATAAGGAATCAAACACAGAAGAGGAAGTTAAACACTTTTTTAGGTTAAAAAAAACTCTTTTAAGCTGCTAGGTCATCAGCAGAGGATTAACTAACGCAGCCTACTAAATTTGCAGTGGGATAGATCACATATGTAATTTCCTTTAATTCTTCAATAGCCCTGTGATGTAGGCATCATTTTCTCTGTTTCCTGATAGCCCAAGAGTTGGTGTCTCTAAAGTTGCTTAGGTAGTTGATGGTTGAGCTTAGATGCAAATAGAATTCTTTCCACCACACCTCATATTGTCAAACCTGGCTGCTTATCAGAATTATCTGGAGAGCTTTGTAAAAATACAGATTCTTGGGCCTCAGCCCAGGAAATTCTCATGCAGTAGTATAGAGCAAGCTCTGGGGATCAATTTTTTTGTTTTGTTTTGTTTCTCCAGTGACTCTGATACACAGTGAATTTGGGGAAACACTGCACGCAGAAATGGTGTGAGAATGGGTGAAGACAAGAGCCCTGGTGGGAAGGATGTAGAACACAGGAACTCCACTGCTCTATGAGAAGCCTGCTAAACTACACCAGCCATAAATAGTCTTACGAAAATCTACCAGATCTGGAAAACATGCTTCGACTTCACCTGAATTTATTTCTAAGACCCCAGACATTCCTAATCAGCCCATCTCCTCCCAGATGGCTCTGCAAACCACTCCTATCGTTTGGAATTATGTTTTCAGAAGCCTTACAACCATGATAAAATGCTGTTGCCATAAGCATTTTCCTATCTCCTCAAGATGAATTAGATGAGCTACTTAGTCCTTCATCAATAAATTACAAAGGAAGAGGCATTTGGAACTATGGATGCCCTTCAAATGTACTTGGCTAGTTACTTGCCTCCGTTTCCAAAAAGATGAAAACATAAAATGAAGTGGCAAAATGTGCATCATTCCTGGCCACATACCCAAATAGTCTTTCTCTTATCCAATATGACTTTTTCCTTTGCATGCTTTTTCATCAGGCTAAGAAAACCAAAATATCTTTCTACAACAAATCCTTAAGGTTTCCCAGAAACACAAAGCAACAGTGCATTATTTACTTCTTATGAAATTTTACCATGATATTTTTAGCAGAGTGGGTGTTGCCCTGACACAGGCCATAAAACTTACTCACTTCTTTGGGGTCTGAGGAATGTAATCTTGTGATTGGTTTTACAGGGAGAACTTATTGGGGTGCAGTTGCAGTTCCCAGAGTGAGTCTGTGCCATCATTGCCTCCACTGTTGTTCAGTGGGTGGGGCGCCCAGAGCACAGGAATGTGCTCTCTGATTCTGTGACAAAACTAAGGACTGAGGCTCCCCTACAGGGAATGGATTCAGAGGCTCCTGAGGCTCAGTTCTCCAATGAGTTCTCCAATGAGTTCTCCATTGAGTTCTCCAATGAGTTCTCCAATGAGTTCTCCATTGAGTTCTCCAATGAGTTCTCCATTGAGTTCTCCAATGAGTTCTCCATTGAGTTCTCCAATGAGTTCTCCATTGAGTTCTCCAATGAGTTCCAGGTAAAATGCAGAAACCAGGCAAGGCACAATGGCTCAGGCCTGTAATCCCAGCACTTTGGGAGGCCAAGGTGGGTGGATCGCTTGCCCCCAGGAGTTCAAGACCAATGTGGGCAACATGGTGAGACCCCATCTCTACAAAAAATACAAAAATTAGTGGTTACCTATAGTCCCAGCTACTTGGGAGGCTGAAGTGGGAGGATCACTTGAGCCTGGGAGGTCAGGAGTGCAGTGAGCTGTGATCACACTACTGTACTCCAGCCTGCTGGGTGAGAGTAAGAGCCTGTCTCTAAAAAAAAAGAAGAAGAAGAAGAAGAAGAAGAAGAGAAATCAGAAACAGGAGCAAGGCAAAAAGGGGGCTACAGCAAGGGTTATAACATGAAGGAAAATGAGAACAGCTGCACTTTTAATCTATGAATTCAACAAAGGTCTGGGAGCATCCATGTACTCCAAGTGCCATGTAGAGGCCGGGGAGTCAGTGAGCCACACAGAGATGGTTCTTGCCACCACAGAGCTTAAGGCACATGGAGGAAACAGACAAAAACCAAGCAAATCTATAAATTGCATAATTTAAAAATTTGGTAAGAACCAGGAAGAAAGGGTATTAGTCAAAGGAAGGACATAGCCTAGTACATGAGTTAAGAAATGTCTAGGCTGGGCGCGGTGGCTCACACCTGTAATCCAGCACTTTGAGAGTCCAAGGCGGGCAGATCACGAGGTCAAGAGATTGAGACCATCCCGGCCCACATGGTGAAATCCCATCCCTATTATTAATACAAAAAAATTAGCTGGGTGTGGTGGTGCATGCCTGTAATCTCAGCTACTCGGGAGGCTGAGGCAGGAGAATTGCTTGAACCTGGGAGGTGGAGGTTACAGTGAGTTGAGATCGTGCCACTGCACTCCAGCCTGGTGACAGAGCAAGACTCCATCTAAAAATGAAACAAACAAAACAAAACAAACAACAAACAAAAAAGAAGAAGCGTCCAGTGGCTGTGGGTCAGCATCAGCGAAAGTGGGGAGAGCAGTAAAGAAGCAATTGCAACCTTCTAGGTGAGAAATGACCATGACCTGGACTTGGGAGTGGGCAGTGAAGAGGCAGGATGGACTCAAGACAGCAACTAGACTGCCACTGGCAGCGACATTTTGGAGAAACTAGCAGGCAGTTCTTCCGACACGGTTCCTACAGGTGATGGGATAAAAATAGAAGACAGCAGTGGAAATGATGAGGAGACCTGGAACATTTTAGTTACGATTCAACTCAGCCTCTGCTAGGGCCACAGGGACTCAAAGAAGAGAAGGAGACACTTCCTCCATGCAAGGAGTCTACGTTTCATTGAAGAAGATGCATCCAGCATACATGTAACGATAATAAAGGAAAAATATGACAAGAATAATAGAAAAGGCAGAACGCTCTGAGAAGGAGGCTTGAAGTCAGAGTATGAATTCAACCAGAAGACAGAAGAGTGGGGAATTCCGAGGGGAGGGAGGAGCAAGAGCAAAGGCGTGAACGTGGTGACCTGTGGTATGTGCTCAGCTCCTGCTGGGCTCAAGTGTTGCATATGCAGAGAGAACATTAGCTGGAGACCATCAGGCTGGCATTGAACACCAGGGGCAGGAGTGGATGCTTACTGCTCAACTGCACACTCCTCTCTTGTTCTCTGCTACATTTGTGCAACTGAACGTCTGTATTATACGTGTGTATTAAAAGCAAACTCTCACTTTGAAATTTTCCTTCTTAGTGGCAAGATTCTTTTCTCTAGATTGACAGTGCAGAGCTCACATAGTAATAACTGCTGTTAGAATAGATATTTAGGACTACAGAGCTAAAGCTTAAATACCATTTAAGGGAAGCTGCTGTTATCTGAAATAATTTGTCTTTCTTATTTAAAAGAACCAATACCCTCCCTCCCTCCTTTCCTCCTTCCCTCCCTTCCTTTCCTCTTTTCTTTCTTCCTTCCTTGGAAGAGTGGAAACATAACGAGGGGTTCTGGCTAGTGTCCTGAGGTGTTGGCTAGGTAAACTTTTTAGAGTTGCTTGTGCCAAGAGACCAGCACATACATTTCTCCAGGGGAAGTACATCCTAATGATTCCACAGACATCCATGGATTGCTCTGGCTAGCAGAGTAGTGCTGCAAAAATCATTATGATTTTTCTTTTTTTCCAGAAAGTTATTCTTCTTTGGCTTAATGTCCACATGACAAAGAATCACGCTTTACAGTCTTTAAGGGCCTATCCCATGCTCAGCCACCTTTCTACAAAATCGTGGCGACGTGGGCAGGCAGACACGTGCACTTGGGAGATCCTGAGATCCTGTCTGCTCAGGCTGATGCAGTGACCAGAGTCACCAGAAAACCTCTGCTCCATCTGGGAGACCCAAGGGAGATCATCTGGAAGCTGGTATCTGGGGACACACTGCTACGTTGTCCAGTCCAAAGTCCATCAGCTTTGTTTTCTTTCTCTGTCACTCGAACAAGTAAAACAGAGTGTAGAAACAAACACTGCAGGCAAGGTTACCTAGTCTCCTTGGAAATGTTTCCTTCCTACTGGCTAACTTTCAACCTAAGGGAAAAGGCAGCTCGATGCTCAACTTGAAGATTTTCTTTCACATTCTATTATACATGTGCATATAAAGGAGTTTCTCTTACTATTGGTTTCTTCCTTCTCTGATCCTCTCTCCAAAGGCACCACATTTCTCCAGAGTGTCCCAAATGCCTCATGTCTACGGAGTACTTTGCAAACATTAATAGACAAATGGTTAGTTTATATAAAGCACACATGTATTGCTCTGACATAAGCAGTGAGGAGCCCACAGTTTACATTTTTCATCTTTCTTTTAAAAAAGAACGACAAATCATATTCCAGATGATCCAACCTTTTACGCTACGAAGGGAAGAGTGAAGGAACCAAGATTGAAAAGAGATTTAAATTTGGACTGTTTGTGAGCCAAGTGCAAATTGGTGTACAAGTTCACATTGATCTTTAGAAGGGAAAGCAGGTATTGAATTTGCTTTCCACCTTTAGCTCCATCCTTCTTTACCTTGAGAAGAAGCCCAAAACACTGAACTTAATTTTAAGCTCCTAATTTTAAAGGTAGACTGATACGCTCACGCTCGTGGTTCCGGCACTTTGAGTGGTCGAGGCAAGCGGATCACTTGAGGTCAGGAGTTCAAGACCAGCCACGGTCAACATGGCAAAACCTCATCTCTACTAAAAATACAAAAATAAAATAAAAAATTAGCGGGGCGTGGTGGCAGGTGCCTGTAATCCCAGCTACTCAGGAGGCTGAGGCAGGAGAATCACTTGAACCAGTGCAGCAGAGGTTGCAGTGAGCTGAGATTGCGCCAATGAACTCCAGCCTGGGTGACACAGTGAGGCTCCCTCTCAAAAAAGAAAAAAAAAAAAAATATATATATATATATATATATATAGAGAGAGAGAGAGAGAGAAAGACAGATACAGTCATTAATAACGGTTCTAATGGCAATAAGTCAGGCTTGGGTTTTTGTAGGAAACTTCAAGACAGGGCATATGGGTTTTCTTTTTTTCTTTTCTTTTTTTTTTTTGTTTTGAGATGGAGTCTTGTTCTTTTGCCCAGGCTGGAGTGCAGTGGTGTGATCTCAGCTCACTGCAACCTCCGCCTCCCAGGTTCACGCCATTCTCCTGCCTCAGCCTCCGGAGTAGTTGGGACTACAGGCGCCCGCCACCACGCCCAGCTAATTTTTTGTATTTTTAGTAGAGACGGGATTTCACCATGTTAGCCAGGAGGGTCTCCTGACCTTGTGATCTGCCCATCTTGGCCTCCCAAAGTGCTGGGATTACAGGCTTGAGCCACCGCGCCCGGCAGCATATGGGTTTTCGATGGCCATGTGTTCAGCATTCTTTATAAGTAAACTCATGTGATATCTAAACCCATATTCCTCATACATGTGTTCGTATTTTACACAGCCAAATGTTTGACAATACCAGCTATCAAATTATTTAAGACATTTGACACTTAGGAATACTTTTCTTTGGTGAAAAAACAGTGGTATTTGAATACCAGTTCTAAGAGTGTATGGTGTAGACTCTTGTTCCCGGTATAGAGGGTAGAAGCTCAGTGTGTGGGGCATGGGGGTCAGCAGCTGTGAATTGTTCCTCTGCTTCATACAGCTGTGTGCCCTTGAGACAGTCACACCACCTCTCTAGACATCAGCTTCCTCATCTTTAAAACAGAACAAACAATAGTAGCAATTTCATACAAGTGTTATGATCATTAAATTAGATAATGCACATAAGGCCTTGTGTTTGGTACACATCAGGTAATGAATAAAAGGCCACTTTAAGAAATGCATGTATACACACATACACACATTGTTACTCTTACAAGAGAAAATAAAATGTTATAGTATGTTATAGTACGTTATTCACACAAGAGAATATTCTACTACTGTTAAACTGATATTTTTGAAAACTTTTAATAATGTCCCCCAAAATAATTAAAATATTAGGTTAAATTTAAAAGTTAAATAAGGCATCTTATTATATAGAGCATCTTCTCTCTCTCTCTTTCTCTCATATACACACGCACACGCACACACACCATACACATACACTATATAATTAGAAGGAAATCCATATATGTACATATATGTAGTGTGTGTGAGCAAACAGTGGTTATTTGGGGATTGTGAGATTACGGCATATTTTTATTTTCTTTATATTTTTCTCTAGTTCCAAGTTTTCTGTGATGAGTTTGTAATATTTTTACAATAACTTTATGTTATAAAATATTTTATTTTATTTATTTTTTGAGACAGTCTCGCTCTGTCACCCAGGCTGGAGCACAGTAGCGTGATCTCTGCTCACCACAAGCTCTGCCTCCCGGGTTCATGCCATTCTCCTGCCTCAGCCTCCCGAGTAGCTGGGACTACAGGCGCCTGCCACCGCGCCCGGCTAATTTTTTGTATTTTTAGTAGAGATGGGATTTCACTGTGTTAGCCAGGATGGTCTTGATATCCTGACCTTGTGATCCGCCCAACTCGGCCTTCCAAAGTACTGGGATTACAGGCGTTAGCCACCGTGCCCAGCCTATAAAATATTTTATAAGATGTAATGAACCAGTCCAAGTGACATATTAGGAGAGCTGCAGCAAGAGTAAAATCACACCTATACTTACATGCCTTTAAAAAAGGACACAAGAGTGAAAAGGTGGATCCTAAAATGACTTCTAGTAAATAGCAGAGTCATCAAGGAAACAAAGACTGGGAATAGACTAAGTAAGCCAAAAGTTAAAAAAAAAAAAAAAAAAAAAAAAGTGAGGAGCAGGATAGCCAGAGACAGTGGGGTAAAACCTTGCAACCTTCAGTTTAACAGATACTTTCAACAGATCCTCCCCAATGAACTAGCATTTTAAAACTGCGGTAAAATGAGTTTTTTTCAAAGAGAACTCCTCCACCAAAAAAAAAAAAAAATTAGAAAATGAAGAACACAAGCTATAAGGGAAAACAAAATTATTAATAAAGTCCCATCACATCTTTTTCCCAAGAGTGAGGTCACATCAAAGAGCTCAAAACAAATACATTCGGTTTAAACCTTTCGAACGTAACAAGTTATCCTGTCTGCAGACAAAGAAAGGAGCCCTCCTTTCAGATAGACTCTGTTACATTTAAGCACTGGGTATGTGAATATTTGCTGAGAAATACATTGGTGTCTCTGGCTTCCTGTCTTGTTTCGCTCCCCAGTCTCTTGGATGGGAGTTTCAGCCTGTCTAACTACACATTTGGGCATCTTCTGGTCTCTTATTCTTAGCTTCTATGACTGCAGTGGAACCATCCTGAGAAGGGTAACTTTAGGTTAGCGTGATTCTTACAGTGCAAGCAAAAAAGAGCCAGAAGTGTTTGGTAAAACTATTTACTGGTTTTACACACACACACACACACACACACACAGTTTCTGTGCCATTTACTGAAAGGTATCACTTTTTTTCCTGTCTTCCTCCTTCCCTCTCTCTCCCTTCTTTCCTTCCTTCCTCCCTCCATTCTCTATCTTTTCCTCTATCTCCTTCTTTTCCCCTTATTTTCTTCCCCTCCCTTCCTTCTTTCTCCCTATGCAAGTACTCATTTCATAGCTTTGTCAAGCATTTGCTGTGTGCCACCCCTGCATTACCCAGAGTGAATATAAAGACACATAAGACCCAACACACGCTGATATTAGACGTACTGTTTTTTTTTTGTGTTAGCTCCCAGTTGAACTCTAGTATCCATGCAGACACTGATGTTTATTAGGTGCCTGGCACTTTCACAGAGCTTGTTTTACTTAATTCCAGCATCTACCCAGAAGTGGGTGTTATCACCATTCCTGTAATACAGATGGTTGAATTTCAGCCCAGAGGCTTTAAATACTTAATTGAGACATTCAGCTTCTAAGGGGAAGTATCAGGAATTTACTCTGACTTTCCTGACTCTGAGTTCAGTGCTTTTTCCCACTGTGCCGGAACTATTGACTATGAAGGATTATGTTCATAGTTTGAAACTTTCACCTTTTGCATATTGCACTGCACGTGGAGTATACACAATAAATATGTGCATGAAATAGGGCATGAATTGTATTATAATGGTCCTGAATAACTCATTTCATATACCTGTATTTGGCAACATTGTCCAGAATTTTCATATGCACGTGCATTTTTCATACACAGGAAACTGGTTAGGCATAGATAGCAAGGTGGATAGCCAGGAGTCAGCCTTCAGACAGGTCAGCAGACATACACACTTACATAAGGGTTTGTTTGCATTCTGAAAACATGCCTACTCAGATTGGAGCTGGTTACAAAGGACACACGGGAAGCAAAAATGTTCAGTTTCCAAATGATGATCAAAGTCACTCTTGAAATCATAATAGAAACATCACATTTGTTTTAACTTTGAGGGTTTAAAAACTTATCAACATGGAGACGGAATTATCTAACAAACACATCCACGTACCCATCACCCAGAAATTCAGATTGTCCACATTTTGTCATATTTCTTTCAAGATTTTTGTTAAAGAAATAAAATGTTTAAATGTTTTGTAATGTTGAAATTTCTTTTGTTGTCCATGCCTGATCCACCTCCTCCCCTCCTCATTCTGGTAAAGATCATTAGAGGTCTAGGTTCCAATCCGCTATTTATACATGCACATGACCACATGTTTCACAAGCAACTTATGCTATTTTTATATGTTTACTACAAAATACACATAATGGTATCATGCTACTTATATCATTCTGCAGCTTCCTTTTTTTTTTTTTTTTTTTAAAAAAAAAAGCATCTCTATGTTTTGAGCTCTATGTTAAAATATAAAAACCTAATCAATTTCTTTTATTAGCTGTGTAGCTTTTTGCCATATGAATAAAATAATTTCTTATGCCCTCTCCTATATCTGTTGATGGACATTAAGATTGTTATGAACAATACCACAATCAACATGCTTACACAAGTTTCTAGCCCTCATACACACATTCAAACTTTTCTAAGGTTTTTACCTAGAAGTCTAATGCCTCAACATTCTCAGTCCACAACTATTTATTGAATCTGAGTGCTGTGTTAGACAATCTATATTCTATGTGTTTCATAGAATATATGAAGTGGCATACTAAGTGCATGTTTAATTTTAACACATATTGACAAATTGCTCTCTGAAATGATGGTACTAATTTACCCTCTCACTAGCAATGCATATGATTGCTTGCTTCTCTCTACCTTTTCCAATGCTGGGTATTGTCAGACTTTTAGATCTTTGGTAACCTAATAGATAAGCAACAGTATCTTCTTATTTCAGTTTATATTTCCCTGATTTACTGGTGTAATGTTGCATCTTTTTGTATTTACCGGCTGTCCAGGTTTCTTTTTTTGTGAATTACCTGCCCAGGTGCTTTGGCCATGTGCAATTTTTTTTTTTCCCATTGGGTTATCTGTGGGGATTTTTTTTCTTACTAACGTAACAAAAAATCGTTCCAAATATGATCCATTTAACTGCTGTTTGACTGTTGTGAATATGTTTTTACTTAATCATTGTCAGGTTTATAGTTTAATACTTTCTTTTCTTTAGAAAAGGCATACAAGTTCAGTTCAAACTGTGTGAAGGGCTTCTTTTCTAATCCTATGCAAGATGGCATACATAGTCTCTGCAATTGGATGAACAGCTGTACACAGCTTTTGCAGATCTAAGTAAAAACTCTTCTATAAAGGTATTCAAAGTTCTTCTCCAAACCTGGGGAGCAGCCCTCTTTTAGCTTCTTGGGGTTAGAGGGAGGCTAGCACATTCCATACACAGGTGGGCAAAACAAGAGGAAATGGACTTTACTTTTACAAACCAGTGGCTGAGCAGAATCTACTCTTCTCACAACCTCAAAGTAGTTTGAAAGTACTTTCATTAAATAAAATTAATCATTAAGTGATCATGGTTTAGGCATCTCAGATTTAAGAGTTTAACTTTGACTACATCGAGTCATTCTATGTCTTCTCCCCTACTAAAAGCAGGTTTTAATTATGTAACCATGTTTAGAGAGGTCTAGGGAGTTTTTACCCTTATGCCTTCATCCTGATTGGAAAATGGTTTGCAAGAACTTGTTAGGAGCTGTGGAAACAAAAATATTGGGCAAAAAACTTGTGTTTCTATATAAATATTTACAAACATACTAGACTATAAACTCTGTGAGGTGAGGGCCTGTGTTTACTCTATCCACAATGGTTATATCCTCAGCATTTGGCTCAGTTGATAATCTTGGTGGGAATGTGCTCAACATTCTCCATCCACAACTATTTATTGAATCTGAGTGCTGTGTTAGACAAGCTCTATTCTATGTGCTTCATGTAATCAAAGCGACCTAGACAAAATCCCTGCCCTTACGAACCTTACATTCTAGTGGCAGGAAATACTATAATGCCAGGGAGAAGGGAGAGAGAAGTGAGAATGAAGAAAAATGTTGCAGTGATGCACAGCTCTTTCTGTCTCTTTGGGATACAGAGGAGGGGGCGTGTGTTGGGGGGAGGAGGTGGGAGTTCTATTGTAGAAAATATGGCCTGAGAAACTGCATGAGGAAGAGTCATCATGATTTGATAGATGGAGAGAGAGAAAATCACAACGTCAGGGCTCCAAAAAAAATCACTTCCATTTTTTGGAGGTAATTTCAGCCTCTTTGTATGTTGATTTGGGGCAGGATGTAAGCCTTGGGGAAAAAAAGAAGTGACTAAAGCTTTTATTTTAGATGAGAAGGAGTTAATGAATTTGTAAAATATGCTCCGAAGGAGTACAGCAGTTTGCACGTGGGGAGAACAGCTGGCTCCAATACAGCTTGGTGGTGGGCTTTGGCTGGACTGGTCATCGCCTAAGTATTTTGTGTATTTCTGATTACCTATCTCTCCAGGAGCCCATGTGAGCAAGACAGGTCTTCAACCTGGTTCAATGCTCCCATCCTGCAGGCAACTACAAACTGTGGCTCACTGGATGATTTAACAAAAAATGAGAATTGTACAGTGCAGCCTCGAGTTCGTGTGTAGAAACTGCCATCTGCACAGACAAAACATTCAGAGGACTAAGATTGTAAAGCTATTAATGCAGACTTCCTTCTTGCTTCATTTATTTTAAAAAATCTATTGCACGTTCCTAACAGCATCTAGGAGATATTTCTTGCTTCTTCCCCCCAACGCCAGACTAAAGAGAAAAAAAAAATAGGCTGTTTCCTCGTCTGGTTTTGTTTTCCTAGTCGAGTACTTAAATTACGGGTGCTTCATAAGTATCTTTTGATGGATTTCATTGTTTTGTTTATTTTGCTTTAGACAATACAGACACCTTCATATTTTCTTCTGTAACAAATCTTTTCCAAAGTCTTCATTTGACATGGCTGATGGAGCTGGTCTGCACGGACTTTAGCTTCGACACACAGAACTTACGGCCTCTTTGAGGAACCAATTTTTCAAGCTAAGAGAACAAATGAAAGTGTTCACTCATTTTTCGAAAAATATTTATGTTCTTGGTATCCAGAATGTGACATTGGTTTTACACGTTGGTAGGTTTTTGTCCTAAACTTCTGGGAAGTTACTTCGTCATCTAACGTTTTATTTTCCTCACTTATTCGTCTTTAATAGGCTACAGAAAACCCCTGTCGCTCAGTGACTGTTTTCTCTCTCTCTCCTTAATATTATTTAGGAATGGAAGCCTTGACTTTTGACGGTCCTTTTAGTTTTATTCTCCTCCCGTGACTGCCCTCTGTACACTCACAGAGGCCGCCGGCATCTGGGCTGAAAGAACCCGTGGCGGGCGAGGAGAGGAGGGTGTCATATTGGCGACAGGCTCCTGCTGGCGGCCGGCGAGCCCGCGGGTTAACGGGGGCGCCGGGGTCAACGCCCTCGAAGTTGGGGGCCTCGGGCGGGGCCGCGCGGGAGCCACGACGGTCGCTCGACCAGAGCATCCCGCAGTCCCGTTCCCTCCAGAGGGGAAGAATGGCCGAATCCAGCACGATCCCACGGAGATCTTCCTCTTCCCGGTGCCGTCTCCGCTACTGAGCGCGGGACCAGCGCAGGCGATGCCGGGCGGCCGACAGGGAAAGCCCAGACCTGGGGCAGCGAAGGAATGAGGGGCCGGGAGCCGGGGGGATTTCCTCCCGCTCTTCCCTCTCCAACGGGAGCGGAAAATGTGATTTGCTGTGCATTCCAGGCGCGGTTCCCTGGGGTGACCTCTCCCAGCCGGCCCGGGCGGGGGGAGCAGACAAAGAGGCGAGGCGGGCGGAGAGGGGACCCCGCGGGGAAGCAGGAGGGGTGCGGGGGGCGGGGGCAGTACCGGGAAAGGGGGCGGATAGCGGGTCTGGCGGCGGCGGCGGCGCCTGGCCAATGGAGAGGCGCGGCCCCGGGCGCCGCGCGCTGCCGCCGGCATTTAAACGGGAGACGGCGCGATGCCTGGCACTCGGTGCGCCCTCCGCGGACCGGGCGACCCAGTGCACGGCCGCCGCGTCACTCTCGGTCCCGCTGACCCCGCGCCGAGCCCCGGCGGCTCTGGCCGCGGCCGCACTCAGCGCCACGCGTCGAAAGCGCAGGCCCCGAGGACCAGCCGCATTGACAGGTGAGCGCGGACGCACGGGGCAGGGGTGTGAGTGGGCTGGGGGGAAGAGGGCCGCACACGAACCGCAGGACCCGCTCAGTTCCACGCGCTGCAGGCCTCCGTGCGCTCGGGCCCGGGTGCGCTGTTCGCGTGGGCGAATCGTGAAGAACCATCGCGGGGCCCTTCCTGCTGAGGTCGAGGACACCGTGACCTCGCTGCTCTGGGTCTGCAGGGAAACGTAGGAAAAAAGGTTATCAGGAGCGGGCAGGATGACCCCACATCCCGTTTCCACTTCCCGGAGGGCCCCGAACACGCTCCTGGTGCTCGTGGTAGCAGCGCGGGGCAGACGCGCCGGCTTAGCGAGGGCGCGGAGTCCGGGCCGCCAGAGCGCAGGAGCATCGGGACCTGCGAGTCGGCCGCTGACGGCGCGGCCAGTTGCCTTCAGAGGGTCCCCTGTGCTTGAGGCGCCGCGCTGGGTCTGGGGGCGTCTTGGGGCTCCCATTGGAGTCCGCGGGCTGGAGCATCCGGAGAATCCATGATGTGTGCATTTGCCCATCCCCGAGGTGAGATGGAGACTGGCAAGAGCAGAGCCGCTGTGTTCAGCCACAGCGGAAAACCGAACTGTGGGTAACCCGACAGCTGGGGTGCGGGGCGCGGCCCTGGCCGCGGGGGTCCAGGGAACCCGCAGTGCTCACAAGGCGCACACCACACGCGCTCGCGGACCGGCCACGCACTCGCGGGCGCTCGCTTCTCTACTCCAGCCTCTTCCCGGCCCCGCACACGCCCGGACTGAATGGTAGACGTTCTGGCGCCGGGCAGCGGCCACCGGCTGGTTTCCACTTCCGTGCGCACCCCTTAAACTGTGTTCTAGAGGCCCCGGCCTCGCCTCGCTGCGCCTCACTAGCTCCTGAGGACTGGCGGCTGAGGCGGGTTGGCGGCTGCAGCGAGCTGGGCGTCTTTCGTTCTCTCTTGCTGCCCGGCTCGCTCCGCTGGCCCCTCCACAGCCTGCGGAGCAAGGCCAGAGTAGGGGAGTGGGAGGTACATCGGGGCTGTCACCTCCTTGCTGGCCGGAGTTATTTGTAGACTACAGGCTCCGGAAGAACAGACGCGCCACCGCTGTCGCTTGGCATTGCCTTCAGATCGCAGCTCCTCCTTGGGGGCGCCCCAGCTTGGTATTTATTTGCCTGCGCCAGGCGCTGGCGACGGTCCCCGGGCCAGGCGAGGAGGGACGGACGGCAGGTGACCAGCCTCTGCTGTGAAGAAATTCCCTCGCGCCCGGAACTGTCCCTAATGCGCTCCTCGACCGACTCCGAATCCCGGCTCTCATAGACAGAAATATAGCCTCAGCGTTAGGGGTTAAAATCTCCTCTTAAAGGGTCCGAGGGCAGAGAGGTGACCACCGATAGGTAATTGGATCTCCTGCTGGAAAGAGCGAATCTGAGCGGTGTGCGCGTCTGTTTATGTTCCCCTTCGAGATGGTGCCAGGACACGAACTGATTAAAACAATCTATTGTGTTAAGTGGGTCACTAGGGTTTTAAGCTGTCCCAGGGACCCCAGAGTAGTGGCTTCCTTCTGGCTGTACACACAAGTTAAATAAATAGCATAGAAGAGGTTAAGATAACCCCATTCTCGGGTGAGGAGTCCTCTTTCATCCCTAGGGCTTCCCCCTCCCCTTTTATCTTTTTTTTGGAAGGAGGGGGAGCATGAGAGGGGGGATGTACTTTTCAAAGCAAGGAGGGAAAGATCTTAAGAAAACTATAGATTCTTACTGCCCCCCAAGCCAAGTCTACAACAGTAGGTGATTTGATTACTATCTCTGGATAAATGGCACTGTCAAATTGTTAATATTAACTATTTAAGGGTTTTTTAGCAGGGTAGTGGCTGTGTGTGTGTGTGTGTGTGTGTGTGTTTAACCTCCAGGTCATTGTAGGAATTAGAGTCTTTTGTAAACTTTGTAATTTCACAGGTTTCCTATTTTCTTAAAAGTTCATTTTTAGTGAAATGTTTTGGTAACCCGCGCTCTGTAGGAAATCCAGGTTGGCTAATGTGGTCTTTATGTGAGTAGTTACACAGGGAAGAATAAAAACCTATTATGTCCCCACATCTCTGAATGAGGGCTGCCTACCCTGTCTTTGAAACTAAGTCGAAGATGCCTTCAGTCTTAATGGTCAGGTATTAAAAGTGATAAAATGCAAAGAAATTTCATGCCACAGACACCTCCCCCAAGAACTGTTGTTGGAGCGTGTTCCACAGTAAAGGACAGCCAGGAAATCTAAACCTTGTATGTAAAGGAAAGGCAGGTGGGGGACAGTGGTTAGGGGAGGTGACTGTAGCTTCTAACCAAAAGGCAACTATCAGGCAAGTGCTACCAGCCCGTGTCTTACATCTACCTGCAGGAATTTTCTTTAGTTTTAACATATGCTCTTAGAAATTCAAAGTACAACAGGAAGTCCTGGGACAAGAGAAATCTTTTTATTCACATGTGAACATGAAGATACAAAACAGATAATTATTTTATTTGTAGCACTCTTCAAATTGTATTGCATTAGAAAAATATCCATTGACCCACTGTTAAGGACAGCACTGGGTGTCATTAGGACAGTGGTTAAGGACCTGTATTTGGGCTAGATAGAACTGGTTTTAAACCGCTGGCTCGGCCGGGCGCAGTGGCTCACGCTTGTAATCCAGCACTTTGGGAGGCCGAAGCCGGCGGATCACCTGGGGTCGGGAGTTCAAGACCAGCCTGACCAACATGGAAAAACCCTGTCTCTACTAAAAATACAAAATTAGCCAGGCGTGGTGGCGCATGCCTGTAATCCCAGCTACTTGGGAGGCTGAGGCAGGAGAATTGCCTGAACCTGGGAGGCAGAGGTTGTGGTGAGCCCAGATAGCAACATTGCAGTCCAGCCTAGGTGAAAAGAGTGAAAACGCCGTCAAAAACAAAACAAAACAAAACAAAAAAACCCCACAAAAACCAAAAGACAAAACAAAAAAAACGCTGGCTCTCCCACTTATGAGCTTTGTTTCCTTGGACAAATTTATAATTCTGAGTGTAGATTCCCTGATTGGTAAAAGGAAGATAACATTATCTACCTCATATTTTGTTATGAAAAATAGATGATAAAATTGGGTCAGAATTCAACATAATGCCTGGCACAGTAAGGGCTTCAAAATAAGAGGTAACTCTTATTATTAGTAATGGTGTTAGGAAAAGTAGTAATGTTATACAGAACCAAGCTATATCACAGGGTAGTTCTGAAATTAAATCCTGAATCCTGGCTGAGCGGGGTGGCTCATGCTTGTAATCCCAGCACTTTTGGAGGCTGAGGCAGGCAGATCACGGAGTCAGGAGTTCGAGACCAACCTGGCCAACACAGTGAAACCCTGTCTCTACTAAAAATACAAAAATTAGCTGGGTGTGATGGCAGGCGCCTGTTATCTCAGCTACTCGGGAGGCTGAGGCAGGAGAATCACTTGAGCCTGGGAGGCGGAGTTTTCAGTGAGCCGAGAACGCGCCACTGCACTCCAGCCTGGGTGACATCTCAAAAAAAAAAAATCCTGAATCCCACGTTACGCAGTGACTAACACATCTTCACTACAGAATAGAACCCATAACTTGGCTGTCTCTTAGCAGTGCTGCTCAGTGAACGTTTAATATTTATTACTTTCTAACTCGTTTGTTGTTGATCTCAAGAATTGTATATAGTCATTAACTTTCCTAAGAAAATCTTTGACAAACATAGAGCTCCTGAGATATTTCACAACCAGGTGGTCTCCTCCCTGTCCTGTGCAATGTTGGGCCCTAGCCTGATTGAGCCAACCTGGTCTTCAGACTAGAGAGGGTGTTTAGGGTTCTTACAACACAAAGGGGATGAGACTTTGTCCTCTACCTGTGTGCCAACAAGGGACTCTTCTTATCTCCTTGGTGCAACTTGTCTGAAAAAGAAAATCAGCACAACTATCTTTTTAAAAATTAAAGATCAAATTAAAAATAAGCTATACTTTTCCCAAAGATTTAGACCTAAGAAAAAGTAATAGATCTTTCTAAAACCTGGCCTGCACTTAGAGCATTTGTAGTCACTTCCACTATTTCTTTTTTTTGTTTGTTTTTTGTTTTTTGAGACGGAGTCTCGCTCAGTCGCCCAGGCTGGAGCGCAGTGGCGAGATCTTGGCTCACTGCAAGCTCCGCCTCCCGGGTTCATGCCATTCTCCTGCCTCAGCCTCCCGAGTAGCTGGGACTACAGGCACCCGACACCACGCCGGGCTAATTTTTTGCATTTTTAGTAGAGACGGGGTTTCACCGTGTTAGCCAGGATGGTCTCGATCTCCTGACCTCGTGATCCGCCCACCTTGGCCTCCCAAAGTGCTGGGATTACAGGCGTGAGCCACCGCACCCGGCCACTTCCACTATATCTTATGCTGGGAGAATAATTTGATGTCATGCCTATTGAATGTCTTTCTAAAGCTTGATTCATCAGGAGGAACTGACCAGAAGTCCATGCACAGACATTTGGCTTTCACTGTAATTCCTACTCAAAACTCCCTTTCACTGATTATGAGCAGGTTGCTTAGCTAAAATGAGAAATACAGCAAGAAGAGTGATGGAAGGAGCTGGCTTCAACTGTCCCAAAGACATCATGAACACTGGAAACAGGTCATACATATACCATTTTTATTTCTCAGTCCTCAGAATTAGAATATTGTGTTCCTAGAGGCTTTGTGAAAATTGGAATACATTGCCATGACCTGCACAGGATAGAGGTGGTTAATATGGCTTATCTTGCTTGTAGATGTTTACTCTTCATCCCTAAGGGAAACTGGAAGGAAAGCATGCTATAGAGAGGACCTGCTTTGAGAGTATGTGTCCTCTGGGACAAGTGGAATGAAAGAGAGGATAGAGGCAAAGATAATAAAAAGGGGAGAGGAGGTGAGACTTGCTGGTGGAGGACAGTTGCAAAGAAAACTCATGATGAGAATAACATCACATTTTTTTGCATTGATGAGAAACCGAGGCTGAGTTTGAAACGAAGATATACTGTCTGCAAAAAAGAATCAGCAGAGATGTTAGGTATCTTGATGCACACTGAGCCTATGAGATGCAGCTTAATTTAATTTAATGATGTGAATAGGCCATTTCATAAGTGGTAGAAATTACCATAAAGCGTTTGCAGCTAATGACAGGGCATGGATGATGTCATAGGAACCTAAGTCTGGATGAGCTATGGATTGAATTTTTACTATGGGACACCCTTCTACATGTTGCTGTGGAAAAGAATTGTCTTCAAGAAATGTACATCTTCTGCATTTCCTCTCCATCTCTGATATTTACAAAGTGCACATTATTTGGTGACAATACAATTGGGATTTCAAGTGCGTATCATTCCTATTTCCTTCACTGAAGAATCAAGAGCAGTCTGGGGGTGGGGAGAGCTTGGGTGATTGACAAGGATGTGGCAGAGCCCTGGTTCCACTATGAATTATAGTTCTTACCCTGCTTACTGTCACTCATGTGGGGCAGCTAGTGTGCCTCAGAGCATTGCTGTTCTGTGAGAAGCTGAGATCTCGATTGTGACATTCTTGAAGTTGGTGTTTACTTCTCTCTGAATAAACAAAGGTTGACAACTCAGACATCTTACAATTAGTACTAAAGATTTTTGAAGAATAGACTTTTAAAAAACGAAAAAGCATTTCACTTTCCATAGCTAATAAATCTTATTTTGAGAAAAATGTACTTTTAAGAAAAAAAAAAAGCCTGTCTGTCACTGTAGACCCTTTGGCTTAGAAGGTAGGCACCCTCCCATAGAAACAGAAAGTCTGTCTAAATTAAAATTGAAAACCACAGTTGACTAATTTTGAATTTATAGCTCTGCTGTTGGCTTCTGCCATAGTATTAATTTCAATGGCTTCAATTAGAAAATGAAACCCATAGCATTCCATACGAGAACAGGTGAAAAGTCAGGGACATTTGGAATTTTCCTAGAAAAAGAAAGACAAGTCTTAGGAAGCTCTCTGGGATGGAAGGAATTTGCCACACTGAGAGTCAGACATCCAAAGGACTGCGGTTGGCTCTTCTGCTCATGGGCACTGGTGAAGGCATTTTAAAATGCAAAGGATGGTAACTCTGTAAATCAATGAGGTTCATAACAATCATGCATTTACCAAATTTTTACAAGCACCTGCCTTATGCCAGGCACTGAGGGTAAGGTGATGAATAAGCCCTCATCAACTCTCATCCTAGATATTTACTCAATAACACATGTGAAAATGCCAAGAAGGAAAAATTAAGTATAAAGAAAGCCTTAAGTTGGTTCAGAGAAATAAAATTGCATTTTTCGGATAGATGTTTGTGGAAGGGGCCTTACGAGGTAAACCTGTCCTATGCAGTCAGCATATATTCCCAGTTAGTCTCAGATTGGCCTCTGTGATGACAAACTCAGAGGGTCTTGGTTAGGAGGGGACGGGTGAATTTGTCTGGAGGCCATTTTCAGGAGGTATGGAGGAAGATTTGGGGAATAGGCCTGGGGCCATCTCGTGTACTCCTCCTCTGAAATGGGGAGTAAGTGAATTGCATTATATTTTATTTTAGATCTTTGTCTCAGTTGAATAAGTACCAGAAATTCGTAAAACCTTCTCAAATTCACAGTATTTTTTGAGACCAGGAGAATGGCTCCTTGAGGAGTTGCCACACTGTCTTAACCTGGTCTCTGGAAAAATTCAGTCCTGTATTATAACTGGGCTTTTCTCATAAATGCTTTTTTTTCTTTTTCTTTTTATTATACTTTAAGTTCCGGGATACATGTGCAGAATGTGCAGGTTTGTTACATAGGTAAACACGTGACATGGTGGTTTGCTGCACCCATCAACCCATCATCTACATTAGGTATTTCTCCTAATGCTACCCCTCCCCTAGCCCCCCACCCCCCAACAGGCCCCAGTGTGTGATGTTCCCCTCCCTGTGTCCATGTGTTCTCATTGTTCAACTCCCACTTATGAGTGAGAACATGCGGTGTTTGGTTTTCTGTTCCTGTGTTAGTTTGCTGAGAATGTTAGTTTGCTTGTTCATCCATGTCCCTGCAAAGGACATGAACTCATCCTTTTTTATGGCTGCAGAGTATTCCATGGTGTATACGTGCCACATTTTCTTAATCCAGTCTATCATTGATGGGCACTTGGGTTGGCTCCAACTCTTTGCTATTGTGAATAGTACTGCAATAAACATATGTGTGCATGTGTCTTTATAGTAGAATGATTCATAATCCTTCAGGTCTATACGTAGTGATAGGATTGCTGGGTCAAATGGTATTTCTGGTTCTAGATCCTTGAGGAATTGCCACACTGTCTTCCACAATGGTTGAACTAATTTACACTCCCATCAACAGTGTAAAAGTATTCCTGTTTCTCCATATCCTCTCCAGCATCTGTTGTTTCCTGACTTTTTAATGATTGCCATTCTAACTGGTGTGAAATTGTATCTCATTGTGGTTGTGATTTGCATTTCTCTAATGATCAGTGATGATCTTTTTTTTATATGTTTGCTGGCCACATAAATGTCTTCTTTTGAGAAGTGTCTGTTCATATCATTTGCCCACTTTTTGATGGGGTTGTTTTTTCCTTGTAAATTTGTTTGAGTTCCTGGTAGATGCTGGATATTAGCCCTTGGCCAGATGGATAGATTGCAAAAATTTTCTCCCATTCTTTAGGCTGCCTGTTCACTCTGATGGTTGTTTCTTTCACCATGCAGAAGCTCTTTAGTTTAATTAGATTGCATTTGTTAATTTTGGCTTTTGTTGCCATTGCTTTTGGTGTTTTAGTCATGAAGTCTTTGCCCATGCCTGTGTCCTGAATGGTATTGCCCAGGTTTCCTTCTAAGATTTTTATGGTTTTAGGTCTTGCATTTAAGTTTTTAATCCATCTTGAATTAATTTTTGTATAAGGTGCAAGGAAAGGGTCCAGTTTCAGTTTTCTGCATATGGCTAGCCAGTTTTCCCAACACCATTTATTAAATAGGGAATCCTTTCCCCATTGCTTGTTTTTGTCAGGTTTATTAAAGATTAGATGGCTGTAGATGTGTGGTGTTATTTCTAAGGCCTTTGTTCTGTTCCATTGGTCTACATATCTGCTTTGGTACCAGTACCATGCTGTTTTGGTTACTGTAGCCTTATAGTACAGTTTGAAGTCAGGTAGCGTGATGCCTCCGACTTTGTTCTTTTTGCTTAGGATTGTCTTGGCAATGCGGCCTCTTTTCTGGTTCTATATGAAATTTAAAGTAGTTTTCTCATAGACATCTGTAGAACCCTCCACCCCAAATCAACAGGACATATGTTCTTCTCAGCACCACATTGCACTTATTCTAAAATTGACCACATAATTAGAAGTAAAACACTCCTCAGCAAATTCAAAAGAACAGAAATCCTAACAGTCTCTCAGACCACAATGCAATCAAATTAGAACTAAGGATTAAGAAACTTACTAAAAACCACACAACTACATGGAAACTGAACAACCTACTCCTGAATGACTACTGGGTAAATAACAAAATTAAGGCAGAAATAAATAAGTTCTTTGAAACCAATGAGAACAAAGACACAATGTACCAGAATCTCTGGGACACAGCTAAAGCAGTGTTTAGAGGGAAATTTATAGCACTAAATACCCACAGGAGAAAGCGAGAAAGATCTAAAATCGACACCCTAACATCACAATTAAAAGAACTAGAGAAACGAGCAAACAAATTCAAAAGCTAGCAGAAGACAAGAAATAACTAAGATCAGAGCAGAACTGAAGCAGATAGAGACACGAAAAACCCTTTGAAAAATCAATGAATCCAGGAGCTGTTTTTTTTTTTTTTTTAAAGATTAACAAAATAGATAGACCACTAGCCAAACTAATAAAGAAGAAAAGAGAGAAGAATCAAATAGACACAACAAAAAATGATCAAGGGGATATCACCACTGATTCCACAAAAATACAAACTACCATCAGAGAATGCTATAAACACCTCTACACAAATAAACTAGAAAATCGAGAAGAAACGAATACATTCCTGAACACATACACCCTCCCAAGACTAAACCAGGAAGAAGTCGAATCCCTGAATAGACCAATAACAAGTTCTGAAATTGAGGCAGTAATTAGTAGCCTACCAACCAAAAAAAAGCCGAGGACCAGATGGATTCACAGCCAAATTATACCAGAGGTACAAAGAGGAGCTGGTACCATTCCTTCTGAAACTATTCCAATCAATAGAAAACGAGGGACTCCTCCCTAACTCATTTTATGAGGCCAGCATCATCCTGATACCGAAACCCAGCAGAGACACAACAAAAAAAAGGAAATTCAGGCTAATATCCCTGACGAACATCGATGCGAAAATCCTCAATAAAATACTGGCAAATGAATCCAGCAGCACATCAAAAAGCTTATCCACCACGATCAAGTTGGCTTCATCCCTGGGATGCAAGGCTGGTTCAACATACGCAAATCAATAAATGTAATCAATTACATAAA
This sequence comes from Macaca thibetana thibetana, assembly GCF_024542745.1. Lineage (NCBI taxonomy): Eukaryota > Metazoa > Chordata > Mammalia > Primates > Cercopithecidae > Macaca > Macaca thibetana. Next base: position 117,144,258 of record NC_065584.1, read on the forward strand.
CAGAACCAATGACAAAAACCACATGATTATCTCAATAGATACAGAAAAGGCCTTTGATAAAATTCAACACCCCTTCATGCTAAAAACTCTCAATAAACTAGGTATTGGTGAAACGTATCTCAACATAGTAAGAGTTATTTATGACAAACCCACAGCCAATATCATACTGAATGCTCAAAAGCTGGAAGCATTCCCTTTGAAAACCAGCACAAGACAAGAATGCCCTCTCTCACCACTCCTATTCAACATAGTATTGGAAGTTCTAGTCAGGGCAGTCAGGCAAGATAAAGAAATAAAGGGTATTCAAATAGGAAGAGAGGAAGTCAAATTGTCTCTGTTTGCAGATGACATGATTGTATATTTAGAAAACCCCATCATCTCAGCCCAAAATCTCCTTAAGCTAATAAGCAATTTCAGCAAAGTCTCAGGATACAAAATCAATATGCAAAAATCACAAGCATTCCTATACACCAATAATAGACAAACAGCCAAATCACGAGTGAACTCCCATTCACAAGTGCTACAAAGAGAATAAAATACGTAGGAATCCAACTTACAAGGGATGTGAAGGAAGGACCTCTTCAAGGAGAACTACAAACCACTGCTCAAGGTAGTAAGAGAGACACAAACAAATGGAAAAACATTCCATGCTCATGGACAGTAAGAATCAATATTATGAAAATGGCCATACTGCCCAAAGTAATTTATAGATTCAGTGCTATCCCCATCTAGCTACCATTGACTTCCTTCACAGAATTAGAAAAAACTACTTTAAAGTTCATATGGAACCAAAAAAAGAGGCCGTATAGCCAAGACAATCCTAAGCAAAAAGAACAAAGCTGGAAGCATCACACTACCTGACTTCAAACTATACTACAAGGCTACAGTAAGACAAACAGCATGTATGGTATAAGTGCTTTTTTAAAAAAAACTACAAAGTAAATCAATTTTTTTGTGGTTAGGGTAAAACAAAAACTCTGTATAAAGAGCAGGGATGTTGTAACATAAACTGACCAAAGCTGGGAAACCTACAGTTGGAGCAAAAGCTGAATGTCACATTATCAGCTCCAAACTTGAACTGGTCTAAAAGTACTAGGTTAATGTTGGAAAGATGGTGCCATATAAAGATATCTTAAATTCAATATTTATTTTAATTTGACATTATCCTAGGGTTGAATGGTGTTTACTTACCATGTGCTGTTCATTAGAAATCTAGATCCTACACTGCCTTTGTGCAAGGTAATTGCTCTGACTAATAATACCAACTTGTCCAGTTTTGGCGGGAGAAATAATAAGGTTACTGTTAAATTGCACGTAGTGGTTATTATGTGTAATACTGGTATTCCAAAGAGAGAAGGAAAATGGGTGCTACACAGCTATATTCTTAGGTTCAGAAAACCACAGGAGTGGGACAGGAGAACCTTCAGGATTCAGGTCCGATTGTTGTGATGGCCGCAGGAGGGAGGCTGTGAATTTGAAACTGCATCCATTGAAAAGAAAATCCTTCCACATTTTAATAATTCTTTCTGTGCCCCATGGCAGCAAGTGCTTATAGGCTTTGCTACTCAAAGCTTAATAAAAAGGCAGACCTGCACCGTAGCAATATCCCCAGATAATTGTCTGCATTTTCAAGTCTAAGAAGCACTGTCCCAGGAGGAAAATCTTTTGAGTCTGAGGCTTCTCTCTTGCACTCTCCTTTTTAAAATTATGCTGCTCCTTCTCCATCCCACTCCCTTCTGTCTTCTTCCTCCCTTTCTGTCTGCCTTTACTACCTCCTCTGAACACTCAACTTGTAGAAGAGTTCCCCTTTCTCTGAATTGCATTCTTCACTTCATTCATTTTTTTCTGTGTCTATGGCTTCCGATTTTTTGTTGATTTTCCCTCACCTCACCTCCTTGTTATTTTTTGTCATTGTTCACATGTCACTGCCCTCGCGGACCCATATCTAGCTTCAGACCTATCCACAGTAATTCATTGCCACTAATTTATTCAAAATACCCATGCCATTTATTAATGTAAATATTTGCACATACTTGTTCTACCATGCCCATTTTTCTACCCTTTAAATTATATATACACAGACACATGTGAGTGACATATTTCACTTTTTTTTTTTTTTTTGAGACAGAATCTTGCTCTGTCGCTCAGGCTGGAGTGCAGTGGCACGGCACGATCTCGGCTCACTGCAACCTCCGCCTCCCGGGTTCACGCCATTCTCCTGCCTCAGCCTCCCCAGCAGCTGGGACTACAGGCGCCCGCCACCACGCCCAGCTAGCTTTTGTATTTTTAGTGGAGATGGGTTTTCACCACGTTAGCCAGGATGGTCTCGATCTCCTGACCTCGTGATCCGCCCACCTCGGCCTCCCAAAGTGCTGGGATTACAGGCGTGAGCCACCGCGCTCGGCCATGTTTCACCATTTAAAAGGTAGAATAATGTATATCGTGGTACAAAGAATGATAGATTGAGTATCTGTGCCCAGTTTCAAGATGAGAATAAGTGAGAGGTGGAGCAGCTTCATGAGTCACGTCACCTACGTGCTGCTGTCTTTCATTCTATGTGCAGTACCGCCACACTTTTGGTTAGTTCTCCAATTGCTCTCACATGGACACTGAGTTGGATCTGAACAACCTACCTGGGGAGACAAAGTATTGGTATCTTTGCTTAAATGGAGTCATTTATTGAGAGATAAAGTGACATCCTTAAGATCAGATAGCAAGTTACTGCACCAGGATCCCGACCTTTCCTGTTTTGTTGTTTTCCCTCTGTCAAATGCTTTCTGGTCTCCATGAATCTCTCCTTCCACATAGGATAAAAATGCAAAGTCTCAGAAGCATTCACAGCTCAGGAAGCCTCAGGCTAGCTGGGGAGAAAAGACTGGGACATTTCTGGAGGAATGAAGTCCTCTGGGCAGAGAGGTTAATTCATCCTGCTGTAAAACCAAATAGAAAATGAGTTCCCCTGAAAAGGTGCAAAGGTCATATGGCATTAACACAGTAGGAGCTTACTGAATATTATCAAATACAAGAATGAATATGGTTAAGTGAACGCAATACAAAGTCAAATGTGGTTGGTGCCAGAGGCCAGGAAGAAGTTCTTGTGAGAATAGGTGCAGAGAAGAGCTGGCCCTAGGGGGCTGAGTTTAAAACTTGACTTAGTCACTGTGGGAATCTGGGGGAGTTACTCCATGGATTGATGGCTGGGTCGTGGAGATGATAGTACCTAATTCATACAGGTACTGTAAGAAGTAAATGGAATGTTTTACGTAAGTGTTTAACGAGTGCATTTAAATGCTAGGTGCTACTATTAATTTTTAAATTAACTTTGCCATGTTTTGTGTCTTCCCCTCTCTGTGCTTGCTTCCTTTAGTATGAGCCGCACAGCCTACACGGTGGGAGCCCTGCTTCTCCTCTTGGGGACCCTGCTGCCGGCTGCTGAAGGGAAAAAGAAAGGGTCCCAAGGTGCCATCCCCCCGCCAGACAAGGCTCAGCACAATGATTCAGAGCAGACTCAGTCGCCCCAGCAGCCTGGCTCCAGGAACCGGGGGCGGGGCCAAGGGCGGGGCACTGCCATGCCTGGGGAGGAGGTGCTGGAGTCCAGCCAAGAGGCCCTGCATGTGACCGAGCGCAAATACCTGAAGCGAGACTGGTGCAAAACCCAGCCGCTTAAGCAGACCATCCACGAGGAAGGCTGCAACAGTCGTACCATCATCAACCGCTTCTGTTACGGCCAGTGCAACTCCTTCTACATCCCCAGGCACATCCGGAAGGAGGAAGGTTCCTTTCAGTCCTGCTCCTTCTGCAAGCCCAAGAAATTCACTACCATGATGGTCACACTCAACTGCCCTGAACTACAGCCACCTACCAAGAAGAAGAGAGTCACGCGTGTGAAGCAGTGTCGTTGCATATCCATCGATTTGGATTAAGCCAAATCCAGGTGCACCCAGCCTGTCCTAGGAATGCAGCCCCAGGAAGTCCCAGACCTAAAACAATCAGATTCTTATTTGGCTTAAACCTAGAGGCCAGAAGAACCCCCAGCTGCCTCCTGGCAGGAGCCTGCTTGTGCGTAGTTTGTGTGCATGAGTGTGGACGGGTGCCGGTGGGTGTTTTTAGACACCAGAGGAAACACAGTCTCGGCTAGAGAGCACTTCCTATTTTGTAAACATATCTGCTTTAATGGGGATGTACCAGAAACCCGCATCACCCCAGCTCACATCTAAAGGGGCGGGGCCATGGTCTGGTTCTGCCTTTGTGTTTTTGTGCCCTCCTGGGAACCGGAATCTCCCTTCTGAACGAAGGTTCATGGAAGAGGCTCCTCTGAGGGCAAGAGACCTGTTTTAGTGCTGCATTCAACATGGAAAAGTCCTTTCTAACCTGTGCTTGCATCCTCCTCTCCTCCTTCTCCCCACAGTCCATCCTTCCTTAAGTTGTCAGTGACTATGTCAGTCTAATCTCTTGTTTGCCAAGGTTTCTAAATTAATTCACTTACCATGATGCAAATGTTTTTCATTTTGTGAAGACCCTCCAGACTCTGGGAGAGGCCAATGTGGGCAAGGACAAGCAGGATAGTGGAGTGAGAAAGGGAGGATGGAGGGTGAGACCAAATCAGGCCCAGCAAAAGTCAGTAGGGACATTGCAGAAGCTTGAAAGGCCAATACCAGAACACAGTGAGGCCCATGCTTCTGAGAAAGTCTTTTCCTAGTATTTAACAGAACCCAAGTGAACAGAGGAGAAATGAGGTTGCCAGAAAGTGATTAACTTTGGCCGTTGCTGCGATCTGCTCAAACCTAACACCAAACTGAAAACATACATTGACCACTCCTGTGTTCAGACCCAAGCAAGTTAGCCAAACCAAACCAAGCCCTCTGCTTTGTCCCTCGGATGGAAAAGAGAGGCAGTTTAGAACTCTCTGCATAGGGGTAGGAATTAAACAAAATCTCAGAGGCTGAAATTCCTAATAGCTTTCCTTTTTCATGGTTAAAATCTGCTTATTCCCGGTTCAGTATTTCCCATAATGCCTCTGAGAGCCACTAGCCTGACGGATAAAGATTCTGCCGGTGCTGAGTGTACCTGACAGTAGTCTAAGATGAGAGAGTTTAGGGACTACTCTGTTTTAGCAAGAGGTATTTTTGGGGTCTTTTTGTTTTAACGGTTGTCAGGAGATTGGGCTAGAGAGAAGAGGAGGAGAGTGAGGAAATAAAGGGAATTGCTTCTGGCTAGAGAGTAGTTAGGTGTTAATACCTGGTAGAGATGTAAGGGATATGACCTCCCTTTCTTTATGTGCTCACTGAGGATCGAGCGGACCCTGTTAGGAGAGCATAGCATCCGGGTGTATTAGCTGTTCATCTGCTACTGATTGTAACTATTCAGTATCTACTGGTAGGCACTGTCCTCTGATTAAACTTGGCCTACTGGCAATGCCTACTTAGGATTTATCTAAGGGCCAAAGTGCAGGGTGGGTGAACCTTATTGCACTTTGGATTTGGTTAACCTGTTTTCTTCAAGCCTGAGGTTTTATATACAAACTCCCTGAATATTCTTTTTGCTTTGTATCTCCTCAGCCTCCTAGCCAAGTCCTATGTAATATGGAAAACAAACACTGCAGACTTGAGATTCGGTTGCCCATCAAGGCTCTGGCATTCAGAGAACCCTTGCAACTCGAGAAGCTGTTTTTATTTTGATCCAGTGCTCTCCCATCTAACAAACTAAACAGGAGCCATTTCAAGGCGGGAGATATTTTAAACGCCCAAAATGTTGGGTCTAATTTTCAAACTTTTAAACTCACTACTGATGATTCTCACACTAGGCGAATTTGTCCAAACACATAGTGTGTGGGTTTTGTATACACTGTATGACCCTGCCCCAAATATTTGTATTGTCCATATTCTCCAACAATAAAGCACAGAGTGGATTTAATGAAGCACACAAATGCCAAGGCAGAATTTTGAGGGTGGGCGAGAGGAAAAGGGAAAGAAACTGAAAATGTAAAACCACACCAGAGAGGAAAAATGACATTCAGAACCAGCGCACAGTGAATTTCTCTTGTTGTTTTAACTCTGCCACAAGCATGCAATTTTGTTAGCAGAGATGACTTAAGTTGGCAGCAGTAATCTTTTTTTAGGAGCTTGTACCACAGTCTTGCATATAAGTGCAGATTTGGCTCAAGTAAAGAGAATTTCCTCAACACTAACTCCACTGGAATAACCAGCAGCATAACTACCCTAAAAGCACAGCACTAGCCAAGAGGGAAATGTCTATTCTTCTTACTGTGCCTATATTAAGACTAGTACAAATGTGGTGTGGCTTCCAGCTTTCATTGAAAATGCCATATCTGTGACATATTTTATTCGAGTCACTGATGATGTCATGATATATTTTTTCATTATTATAGTAGAATATTTTTATGGCAAGATATTTGCGATCTTGATTGTACCTATTAAAATAATGCCAAACACCAGATATGAATTTTATGATGTACTTTGTGCTTGGCATTAAAAGAAAAAAACACACATCCTGGAAGTCTGTAGGTTGTTTTTTTGTTACTGTAGTTCTTCAAAGTTAAGAGTGTAAGTGAAAAATCTGGAGGAGAGGATAATTTCCACTGTGTGGAATGTGAATAGTTAAATGAAAAGTTATGGTTATTTAATGTAATTATTAATTCAAATCCTTTGGTCACTGTGATTGCAAGCATGTTTTCTTTTTCTCCTTTATATGACTTTCTCTGAGTTGGGCAAAGAAGAAGCTGGCACATTGTATGTTTTTGGAGTCTCTTATCTGGTCAGGGGGAACAAAATCTTGACCCATCTGAATGTGTGTTACTGAGTCAGTGCCTGAACCTTTATTTTTTAAATTGAATGTTCCTTAAAGGTTAACATTTCTAAAGCAATATTAAGAAAGACTTTAAATGCTATTTTGGAAGACTTATGATGTGTGTATACAAACAAATAGCAGATAATGGTGAATAGCTCACACATAAAGCCCTTTTAAGGAGAAAATCTAAAATGAAAAGTGGATAAACAGAACATTTATAAGTGACCAGTTAATGCTTAAGAGTGAAAGTAGATCTATTGATTTGTCATTCCTCAAGATATTTAATATCAACTGCATTATGTATTATGTCTGCTTTAATCATTTAAAAACAGCAAAAAATTATCTAGACTATGATTGAGGAACCTTGCTGTGTAGGAGGATGAAAGGGGAGTTGATAGTCTCATAAAACTAATCTGGCTTCAAGTTTCATGAATCTGTAACTAGAATTTAATTTTCACCCCAATAATGTTCTATATAGCTTTTGCCAAAGAGCAACTAATAAATTAAACCTGTTCTTTTTGTGTGTGTGAGTGTGCGTTTGTGTTTGGTAGTGTTCCTAGGGCAGAGGTGGAGCAGGGATGCACTTACCCTGGGAAGGGAGGTAGAAAAGGGAATTGGATCGCCATGATCTTCAGTGGAATGTATTCCTTTTGCCTAGGCCTTTCAAACCTTGCTTGATTTCCATAGGATACCTCAGGTCGTGGCAAGGGAGAGCTGGTCTGCAACTGGAAGCACCAGCCTCTTCCTTAGAGCACACCTAGAAAGAAGAGCTATAGAATGTTATAAGGGAGGCCCAGAGATGGAAGGGCCATCACACAGAAATGATAATAACTTCATTTCAGGGCGTTTCAGGGTAAAAACAGGAGAAAAATTGGGGACTCAGTAGAAGGAAAAAATTCCTGATGATAGGAGTGATTGGCAATACCATGAGGTGCCTTTAAAAGATGGTGAACTCCTGTCCTTGGAAATACTAAACCACAGGCTAGATATCATTTAACAGGGATGTAAGGTAGAGTAAGTCACTGCCCTTGGTGTGCAATTGTGAACGCGTCAATTTCTGGGGTCCCTTTCTACTCAGATACATAATACAAGATTTCTATTAGGTATGGGTGCTGTGACGATCATGAAAATCCCAGCAGCTATGTATGGGATGGTTACGCCAGACGCTGTGCTAAGGATTTTCTTTAAATTGTTTCTCACTCAATCTTCACGGTAGCTCAGTGAGGTAGTACCATGATCACTGCTAGAAAGCAGTGAACTTACGTGGTCTTACTGTGGCACTGGGTCCTTAAACACTGCAAAACTGTGAGCAACTTTCATTGGTTTGTTCTTTTAAGAACATAACACAGCACTCGAAAAATAGATCTAACTAGATTGTTCACATCTAGCGATTAAGGCCACCCTGAGATTATAGTTGCATCGTCAGGAGCCCAAAAACTGAAGCATTCAGTCAAAGCCTCTTTGCCACCACTCTTTGTTATGGTCTTCTTGGACTTGGAGGGGGAAAATGGAAGCAAGTAGCAAGGAAACAGTGTTCTCAGAAAAGCCACAACCAAGAGGAAAAATACAAGGTCTGAAAGGTGAGTGGGACTTGACACGGAAGAGCATTTCAAGCTTCAAAAAAAGTATGTGGGAGGATGTCAGCAACAATGCTAAGGACCCTCAAAGAGTCTCTCCTCCATAAAACCAATGAGAATCTGGCAAAAATAGATTCAACTTCTTTTTTTTTTTTTTGAGACAGAGTCTCGCTCTGCCGCCCAGGCTGGAGTGCAGTGGCGTGATCTTGGCTCACTGCAAGCTCCGCCTCCCGGGTTCACGCCATTCTCATGCCTCAGCCTCCCGAGTAGCTGGGACTACAGGCGCCCGCCACCTCGCCCGGCTAGTTTTTTTGTATTTTTTTAGTAGAGACGGGGTTTCACTGTGTCAGCCAGGATGGTCTCGATCTCCTGACCTCGTGATCCGCCCGTCTCGGCCTCCCAAAGTTCTGGGATTACAGGCTTGAGCCACCGCGCCCGGCCTAGATTCAACTTCTTACAGCTCTGGAAATTAACTGAAGACCTGTAGCAATTTGCAGAGCACTTATTCAAGAAAAAGACGAAATGTCTGTGAGCACTGTGTAACTTGCACTATTCTCATCTGCCCCTCTCCAGCTCCACAATAGCTTTGAAACCAACAGCCAGCAATTACCATGAAAACCGGCAGTCTGGCAGCCACTGAAGGGGGCAGGATGGAGTTGGAGTTCTTTCAAAGTCCCATTCCTAGACAATTGTCATTATTTTGACCTGTTTGGCAGGCCCTGGAAGCTCCACTTGCAAGGCTACCTTTATTTGACCTGACTGGAAGCTTCCCAGTGTGAAAAACTTTGTCAAAACAACTAGAGGCAATTGATTATCTTCGTGGCTGCCTGGGGCAATGTATAACAGTTGGGGAAAGCAATTGGCTAAATAAAAAGCTTAAAAGAAGCTGGAAAATGAGATTTTCATAGGGGCTTTGAAAAGCTCCAAAGTGCTATTGGCAATCTAGACTGCCAAATGCAACAATAGGACTCCATCCATGCCCAGGACTGTGCGCATGCTCAGGAAAGACCCAAGAAAGCCTTAAGCTGTCACTTCAAGCTGATCTTGAGGCTCTGCACAAGCCATAAGTAAAGGGAATGCAGAGTTGTTAATTGCCTGGCGGAGTGTTGAGTGTGCCTCAGCATTCACACACAGCTCCTTGGCAGAGACTGGTTGAATGATTGGTTCCAATCATTGAGGAAATCCCTGTCCAACTACTAGATGACCACTAACCAAGCAGAGACTCTAGTGTCCACACACAACAAAAAATACAGACTTCACAGATTAGTTCAGAAAAGTCATTAAACACAGAAACAACAATAAACCCTGGGGAAATGCAGTATGAACAAACCCTGGGGAAATGCAGTATGAACAAACCCTGGGGAAATGTAGTATGATCAAACCATGCATGGCCCTGCCTGCTTGTGGGAATCCTCTTCCAAGTCATACTTTCTAACCATCATAAAAAGCCCAAGCCAGTCTCCTTTCCTGGCTCTCTCAAGTCCTTTTCGGACCAGGTTAGGAGATGTGAGCTGCTCTCCACAAAAAGCCTCATGTGAGTAATAAATGTTTCATACTCTCTTGGGGTGTGTGTAACATCATCAGTCTCAGCATTTAAACCAAATTTTGGTGACATTTCATCTGCTTTATGCAGGTGTCCACCACACCTATAAATAAACAAACTACTGAAAATGATTCAAGAAAAAATAAAACTCTGAATAGAGCTATCACAAGTAAAGAGATTAAATAAGCAATCAAATAACTTCCCAGAAAGAAAAGCCCAATTTAGGATGTCTTAAGTGATTAATATTAACAAATATTTAAAGAAAAATTGGTACCAATTCTTCACAAATTCTTCCAGAAAATAGAAGAGGAGGAAACACTTTCCACCTTATCGTCTATAACTAGTATTATCTCAATACCAAATTCTGACAAATACATCAAAAATAAAACTATAGACCAGTATCTTTTTTAATTGTAAATGCAAAAAAAATTCAACAAAATGCCAGATAACTGAGTCCAACAACATATGAAAAGGATTATACACTTTGACCAAGTGGGATTTGCCCCAGGAATGCAAGATTGATTTAACCATCAGTGTAATGCGTCATATTAATAGAATAAAGACAGAAACCACACAATCATCTCAATACACACAGAAAAATCATTTGGCAAAATTCAACACCCCTTTGTAATAAAATCAACACACTAGGAAGAGAAGGGAACTTCTTCAACCTAACATATGGCATCTATGAAAACCCACATCTGGCCGGGTGCGGTGGCTCACGCCTGTAATCCCAACACTTTGGGAGGCCGAGCCGGGCGAATCACCTGAGGTCAGGAGTTCGAGATCAACCTGACCAACATGGAGAAACCCCATTTCTACTAAAAATACAAAAAATTAGCCAGGTGTGGTGGCACCTGCCTGTAATCCCAGCTACTCGGGAGGCTGAGGCAGAAGAATCGGTTGAACCCAGGAGGTGGAAGTTGTGGTGAGCTGAGATCATGCCATTGTACTCCAGCCTGGGAAACAAAGACAAAACTCCGTCTCAAAAAAAAAAAAAAAAAAAAAAAGAAAGAAAAAGAAAAACCCACAGCTAACATCATACTTAAAGGTGAAAGACGGAAAGCTTTCCCCCAACAGGAACTAACAGGATCTCTGCTGTCACTATTTTTATTCAATATTATACTGGAGGTTCTACATAGGGTAATTAGGCAAAAAAAGAAAAGAAAAGAAAAGAAAAAGTCATCCAGATTGGAAAAGGAATAAAATGATTTCAATTTTAAAATGATATAATATTGTATGTAGAAATCCTAAGGAATTTACAAAATAACAGAGTTAATACATGATTTCAGCAAGGGTGCAGGATACAAGATCAATATACAGATATAAATTGTATTCTACACACTTGCAATGAAAAATCTGAAAATAAAATTAAGAAAAGAACACCCTTTCAATAGTATCAAAAAGAAGAAAATACATAGAAAAAATGTAACAAAGGAAGTGCAAGACTGGTACATTGAAAGCAATAAAACATTGTTAAAAAATTTAAAATCATCAAAATAAATGGAAATAAAACCTGTGTTCATGGATGAAAAAAATTAACATTGCTCTACAGATTCAATACAATTCTTATCAAAATCCCAGGTGGCTTAAGAAATTGACAAGTTAATCCTAAAATTCATAAGAAATTGAAAGGGACCCAAAATAGCCAAAATAATCTTAGAAAAGATTTTAAAAAGTTGGAGAACTCACAATTCCTGATTTCAAAACATATACCAGGCTGGGCACGGTGGTTCATGCCCATAATCCCAGCACTTTGGGAAGTGGAGGCAGGAGGATTGCTTGAGCTCAGGAGTTTGAGACCAGCCTGGACAACATAGTGAGATCTTGTCTCTACTAAAACTTTAAAAAGGAATTAGCCAGGTGTGGTAACATGCACCTGTTATCCCAGTTACTTAGGAGGCTGAGGCATGAGGATCACTTGAGTCCAGAAGATTGTACCACTGCACTGCAGCCTACATTACAGAGTGAGTCTCTGTCTCAAAAACAAAACAAAACAAACAACAACAAAAATACTGAAAGCTTTCCCCATACAAGAACTAACAGGATATCTGCTGCTGTTGTCTCTAATTATTATTATTATTATTATTATTTTTGAGACAGAGCCTCTCTCTGTTGCCCAGGCTGGAGTGCAGTGGCACGATCTTGGCTCACTGCAAGCTCCGCCTCCCAGGTTCATGCCATTCTCCTGCCTCAGCCTCCCGAGTAGCTGGGACTACAGGTGCCCGCCACCACGCCTGGCTAATTTTTGCCATGTTAGCCAGGATGGTCTTGATCTCCTGACCTTGTGATCCTCCCGTCTCGGTCTCCCAAAGTGCTGGGATTATAGGCATGAGCCACTGCGCCCGGCCTGCTGTCCCTATTTTTATTCAATATTGTTCTGGAGGTTCTAGCTAGGGCAATTAGGCAAAAAAAAAAAGGAAAAAGAAGTCATCCAGATTAGAAAAGAAATAAAATAATTTCAATTTTCAGGTGACATAATATTGTATATAGAAATCTTAAGGAATTTACAAAAGAACTGCTACTCTGAAAGAATTGTTGTAAGGCAAACACCCTTGTAATTCCCATTAGGTGAAGAAATTTTTCCATGCTTCACAGAAACTCTCCTTATACCCCACTTAATTTTAACCTTTTCCTGTACCACTATAGTTATAATTCTCCTAAAGCTTAAAGCAATTACCTCCTTGTTTATAGCTATACTTTCATCACTGAAGTGTGCATTCCTAAACTCAACACCTTAGTCTGGTTACAAACAGTTTAAATGAGAAAAGATAAGACCTGAATTAAGGCAGCAGTCCTAAACCTTCTTCTATAATCCTGATAGTGATTACCACCTAGGGGATTATAAACGTTTGCTTCTTCCTCTGGGACCAACAAGTTTACTGAGCAGAAGTTTAAAATAATTGGATAATGGGGCAGGTGACATCAGCAAGATGTTGTATTAGCAAATGCTGCATCCTTCTTTAATCTACAAACACACTTACTCTGCAAAAATTCATGGCTAAATTCCTTTGTGAGGAATCCAGAAACTAAAGGACTCCTGCACTCCAAGCAAATGCAAAAACCAGACTCACCAAAGCTGGTAGAGAGATTTGAGATACCACCTTGTCTGAACCCCTAACCCCAGCACCGTGCCATATAGTCAGCAAGAGACTCCCTAGTACTCAGTTTCTCCCAGGTGAGAGGAGTTGGTTCACATATCTAGGACCTCCAACTTTTCTGAGGAGATTCCTCAGAGGACTGGCTTCTATCTTGTCAGTCTTGGAGCTCTGACAGAATTGGTACAATCTAGCCACCTGGGGAAGGACAGAGACAGACGTTTAGACCAGTAGATGACATGGCACCCTGCCCTCTACTCCCTCACTCCTGGTTCAGCACAGAGAGGCCAAAAATTATGGCTGCCTACTTTTCCCTGGAGAAGGAATGATTTGTTAAAGGCCCCAAAGTTGCTGGGCAGACTTATTGGTGGGGGTCTTCTCCTCTGAGGGCCACCTGTGAAGACCAGGACAGGTGGCTGCTTTGTCTAATGTGCAGACACAAACACAAAGAGCCATGGAAAATGAAGAATCATACAAAGATGTTCCAAACCAAAGAACAAGATAAATCTCTGGAAACTGAGCTAATGAAATAAAGTTATGTGATTTACCTGACAGAGAATCCAGAATAGCTCTCATAAAGATTCTCACCAGAGTCAAGAGAACAATGCATGAAAAAAGCTAAGAATTTTGACAAAGAGATAGAGTATATTTAAAAATACCACAAAGAAATGGAACTGAAGAACAGAATAACTGAACTGAAAAAATTTACGACAGGACATCAACAAGAGACTAGATTAATCAGAAGAATCAATGAACTTGAAGACAGGTCATTGGAAATAATTCAGTTAGAGGAGAAATTAAAATGAAAAAGAGTGAAAAAAGCCCAAGGGTCTTATGGGACACCATCAAGCTGAACAATATACTCATTACTGGCATCACAGAAGAAAAGAGAGAAAAGAACTGAGAACGTATTAAAAGAAGTAACGGCTGAAAACTTCCCAAATCAGGGGAAGAAAATGAACATTCTGATCCAAGAAGCCCAAAGGTCATAAAAAAGTGATCTCAAAGCCTACAGGCATATTATAACTTGTCATCCTAGAGAAAGAAAAATATCTTTCTTTCAGCCTCCATATTCAGGTCTTAAGGAAAATGCTTATGGACTTAGTCTGAGTTTCAAGTTCATTTCTAAAATCAATCATGGTGGCCAAATGGAATGAGCATTCTGATTTGTCAATGTGGTATCATGTTATCCCTATGCCTAGAAAGGATACAGGAGATGAAAGGCATGGTGATAAGAAGATTGGATGGCACCATATGGAATAGGGGGAAAGTAGTTAAACAAAATTGTTGTAAGGAAAAGAGATACAAGGTGTCAAAAATAATAAATATCTACTTAAAAGCCTTTTCCACATTTAATGTTTTTCATTCACTGTGGTGTAGTAATAAGCTTCTATACTTAAGGGGTTAGTATTGACATATTTAAAATGAATAGTCTGGAAGGCAAGGAACCTCTTTTCCAACAGATTCATGCTACATTGTTTAGTGACAAATAAGGGGAAAACAGAGAAAATGATTTCAGCCATAAATATAGGAGATAATAAAATCCTTTAGTAAACAGTATCTAAGCCTTGTTTTTATGATATTGGGGAACAGTAACAAATCAAAGTACTGTAGTCTTCAGTATGCAGACCTTTCACTTTCTTAGTTTATTCCAGGGTCTTTTATTCTTTTTGGTGCTATTGTAAATAGCATTGTTTTCCTAATTTTTATTTAAGATCGTTCATTGTTGGTATAGAAATGCCACTGATTTTTGATTTCGTATCCTGCAACTTAACTGAATTTATTAGTTCTAACAGTTTTTTGATGGAATCTTTAGGGTTTTCTATGTATAAGATTATGTCATCTGCAAACAGCAACAATTTCACTCTTGGTTTTCAACGTGAACGTCTTTTATTTATTTTTCTTGCTTAATTGCTTTAGCTGGGACTTCCAGCACTAAATTGAATAGGAGTGATGAGAGTGGGCATGTATGCCTTGTTCCTTGTCTTAAAGAAAAAGATTTTCTACTATTGAGTATAATGTTACTTGTGGGTTTTTAAAAATATATGGCCTTTATTATGTTGAGGTACTTTCCCTCTATTCTTAGTTTATTGAGTGTTTTTCTCAGGAAAGTGTGTTAAGTTTTGTCAAATACTTTTTCTACATTCATCAAATGATTATGTAATTTTTATCCTTTATTCTGTTAATGGACTATCACATTAACTAATTTTCATATCTTGAAGTGTACTTGCATCCGAGGGATAAATCCCACTTGGTCATAGTGTTTGATCCTTTTAATATAATGTTAAATTCAGTTTGCCAGTATTTTGTGGAGGATTTTTGCATCTATATATTCATCAAGGATATTGGGCTGTAATTTTCTTTTCTTGTGGTGTCTTTGGCTGGCTTTAGTATAAAGGGAATTCTGGCTTCATAAAAGAAGTTAGAAAGTGTTCTCTCTTTGATTTTTTGGAAGAGTTTGAGAATAATTGGCATTAATTTTGTTAAATGTTTGGTTGAATTCACGAGTGAAATGATCTGGTCCTGTGATTTTCTTTATTGAGAACTTTTTGATTACTGGTTCAATCTTTATACTAGTCATAGGTCTGTCCAGTCTTTGTATTTCTTCATGATTTAGTCATCGTGTATTCATGGGTTGTAAGACTTAATATTCTTAAAATGCCCATATTACCCAAAGTGATCTATAGATTCAATGCAATCCCCATCAAAAATCCCAATGGCATTTTTATTTACAGAAATAGAATAATTCTAAAATTCATCTGAAGCCACAAAAGACAATGAATAAACAAATCAATCTTGAAAAAGAAGAACAAAGCTGGAGGCATTATACTTCCTGATTTCAAAATATCTTGCAACGGTACAGTAATCAAAACAGTTATGTAACCAGCATGAAGACTAACATACAGACCAACAGAACAGAATAGAGAGCAACAAATCCATGAATATACAGTCAACTGACATTTGGTAAGGGTGCCAAGCATACTCAATGGGAGAAATGATAGTCTCTTCAACAAATGGTGTTGGGAAAACGGAATATCCACAGGCAAAAGAATGAAATTGGACCCTATCTTATACCATGCTCAAAAATGAACTCAAAATGGATTATTTATTTATTTATTTATTTATTTTTTTTTTTTTTTTTTGAGACGGAGTCTCGCTCTGGGGCCCAGGCTGGAGTGCAGTGGCCAGATCTCAGCTCACTGCAAGCTCCGCCTCCCGGGTTTACGCCATTCTCCTGTCTCAGCCTCCCGAGTAGCTGGAACTACAGGCGCCCGCCACCGCGCCCGGCTATTTTTTTGTATTTTTTTAGTAGAGACGGGGTTTCACCATGTTAGCCAGGATGGTCTTGATCTTCTGACCTCGTGATCCGCCCGTCTCGGCCTCCCAAAGTGCTGGGATTACAGGCTTGAGCCACCGCGCCCGGCCCCAAAATGGATTATTTAAATGTAAGACTTGAAACAGTAAAACTCCTAGAAGTAAACAGAAGAGAAAGTTTCATGACATTGCCCTTGGCAATGATTTCATATACATGACAACAAAAGCACAGGTAGTAAAAACAAAAATAGACAAATGGGACTACCTCAAATTAAAATGTTTCTGCACAGCCAACAACCAACTGAATGAAAAGGCAATCTGTAGAAGAGAAGACATAAGGGTGACCTGAGACCACTTCGGTAAATCAGAATGCCCACTCCATTTGGCCTCCAGGATTGGTTTTAGGAATGGACTTTAAACTCAAACAAAGCCCATAAGATTATTCCTTAAGATTTGAATATGGAGGCTGGAAGAAAGATTTTTTTCCTTTCTCCAGGATGACAAGTTATAATAAGCCTGTAGGCCAATAGCTGCTGGCAGTCACATTTCCCAGGTATATGGATGAAACTATCTGAAGAGTGAAGCCTCTATACACAGAAAATCAGAGCTGTAAAGGGAAGAGGCTATCTTGATGAATTTTTTTCTTGGATTGAGCCATGCCTGAAGTCAAGCCAACTTTTGAAGTATCCTATAGTACTTATATATTGCTTGGTAACAAATTATGCTAAAATTTAGTAGCTTAAAACAACAAATATGTATTATCTCATGCATTTCTGATATAGATAAAGGAGTGACTAATCTGGGTGGTTCTGGGTGAAAATCTCTGGTGAGTGTGTAGGCAAGGTGTCAGTAGTGGGCTGCAATTATCTAAAGGCTTGCCTGGGGCTGGAGATACACTTTCAATGTGGTGTACTCACATGGCTGTTGGATGGAGGCCTCAGTTCCTTACCATGTGACCCTCTCTTCACGACTTAGTAACTGACTTCCTCTAGAGTGACTGATCCAAGAGACAGAAAAGATTGACAGCCTTGACAGCACAGTGCCTTTCATGGCTTACTCTCCAAAGTTCCAAACCTTTACTCTTGCTTTATGTTATTTGTTAGAGCAAGTCACTAAGTTTGCCCACGTCTAAGATGAGGGTATTTGGGCTTCACCTCTTGAATGGAGAAGCACCCAAAAATCTGTGGCTTTTTTTTTTTCAAATTACACTCTCAGTTACATGAATGGATAAATTCCATTTTTGGCTTAGCTTCTATCTATTGGGTTTCTATCACTTGCAGCCAAAGAGCCCTAATCAGTATCTACATCTGAGTCGTTAAGAAAGTTTCAGATATTATTGTTTATTGCTTTTAATCTAGTGAATTGATATATCATCATTTAATACAAGCAAGACAATGTTACTCTCTTTGTACATTGAACAGATGCAGGATAACAGTGCAGTGTTATCCTGTATCTGTACAATCAAGCACCCAAACTGGTTTTATAGAGGCAGGACCTTAGCATATAGCAGAGATAACTTATCTTCCAGCAGATCAGAGCTCCAGTTTGTAGACAGAAATGAATGATCTGGGCTACAGAAGGAGCTGTTGCACTATTCATTACCATTTCCTCCCATTCCCTCTCCAAATCTCCAACCCTAGGATTGTCTGCTTTGTTACTTGTTTAAAACTTGATTATGTAGATTGCTTTAAAATAAAAACAAAATGTACTTTTACATACATCATTTTGTTTGGTTCTCATTACTTTTGAGAGAAAGGCAACATAGATATTTAAATGACCACTATTTTAGAGGTAAGCAAGCTGAAATCATATAAATAAAATGATTTGCGTAATACCTCATGAGTGATTTGCTTTCTTTTAAATACTTTAGAATGTTTGGGGATTAAGTCTCAAGATAATAAGGGCAAGTCAGAAAATACAACTTATCTTTCTTTTCTTTTCAAAACTTTTTTGAGAGAAGGATATAATGCGTGGAGTTCAGAAAACCCATAATTTGTATGGCATTGATGTGGCCCATTCACAATCTAGAATTTTTGATAGACGTGAGCAGTCATGGTGGAGTGGGTCAGACCAGGCAAGGCTCAGCTTCCTACTTCAGGCCACACTGCTCAATCTGTTCACTTGATCCACATGCTAGGATGTGAGAATTTTTCTCTTACATCCCTTTGCTGGAGCCATTTTGGCTGTGCTTATGGTAGTGACAGAGTTTCAAAGAAGAAGAGCCCATAATGTCTCCCAGGCATACTACAAAGGAAATATAAGTCATCAAATAGTTGAATCTGGATGTGGGCCAGGATAACTCGACTCTTCTTATAGAAGGTGCCATGGGATCTATAGTGATGGCAGGTGATGGAAGAAGTGGGTCCCCTCAGCTTTATGTCTTGTCTGAAAGATGATAACCATGCTAATAAATTTAGTGCCACATTCTTTACAGTGTGCTCATCCGACCCCTAGAACAAGGCCATAAACTATAATGGGGTCCATGATGCTTTCAATTATTAGACATTCATTTCTGCTTTTCCACTTTCTTTCTCTTCTGCCAAAATTTGGCTTTATTGATTACGCTTTATGGAAGGATGGAAGAGGGCAGGGGTAGAAAAAAAGGTCCACTTTTTAGAAATCTGAGAAGAATTATATATCTGTCAGAATAAAATCCAGGCTCTTTAATGGAGGAATACAAAACATTTTTGCTATTGTATCTACCATAAATACCTAGATATAATGAGCAGAGCCTGGTTGGGGGCATTCCTGAGTCTTTTCAGAGCCACAGGTTATTTTATGTTAACACCCTCACTAGGAAAATCATTAAGTTATTCTTTCAGTAGTTAGTAGTGAGGATCTGTACAACCCCACTTCTGGCTTTTTTTGAGAGCAGGAAGGCATACAGAAAAGTTTGTGGAATGTGGCACTGAGCTCCAGAGACAGGCTCCGTTTGTCAAGGAAAAAGGGAAAAGAATAGAGGTGGGTGTTAAAGAATATGTTATTTGGATTTCTTACCCTGATACTTGACACTGAAAACTTGGCATTCCAGTTGTTGGAAGGAAGACTGGAAGAGCTATTTTATTCCCTGCTGGTCTATTCTTTTGTATTTTGTTAACCATTTTAACTAGTCACCTCCTTTCCAGACACACTGTTAACACTTGAATGCCACATCTATACCAAATTCTCACCCATGACTCAAGGGAAACTGGACACTATTCTCAAAATAGAAGTAACGAGCCATTAGTGGTGATGAAATACTAGATGGAAAAATCTCAATTCCAACTCCCTCCAGGAATTGAAGACTCTAAAATATTCTTCTACCCTGAAACATGTCTTGCAATCAAATTAAGATCTCCTCACTAATTTTTACCTCTCACCTGAGATTCCTTCTATTTGTGAATGAAAGCCTTTCATCAGCAATAAATGGGATGCTTAGTGAATAATGAATTAAGATTGTGGAAGAGAATCATGTCTTTTGGAGAAGATGATCAGCCTAGGATGATGCAAAATCTCTTGGTGAGTTTTCTCTTTTTAACTTTTGGCTGGCAGTGAAAGCTTTACCTGAAAGATTAAGGTGGGTGAAAATAGGTGAGGAGAGGAAAAGGCTGAAGTAATAATTAAAGAGAAAATTTTGATTTGTCTTGTAGGTTTCCAGAAGGTCCCTAGGCAAGTAGAGAACCAAAATCAGTAGAAGGAAATTGCAATGGAAGGGAAATATACACGTGGGACTGAGCAGTACAGCAATTTGTGGAGCCCTTTAATAGGAACCTTATCCACTATATTGGAGAATGAGTGAACCATGTCAGTAGTCAAAAAATGCTGCCAAGAGCTCTATGTGATGTTCCAAATACAGAATCCATATTGCCATTGTCTGCATTCCTTTCTAGACTTTTTGGAGTGAGGAATTAGTGGGGAGAGGGTTGTAATGAGGAAGTACTGAGTAATTGGAAAATATTGTTAATTGAGGCACTTCCTTCTTTGATTGCTGTCTCTGAAACAGTCTGAAAAAAAAAATCCCATCCTGCATTTTTGCGATTCGTTCATTAGAACAAATGAAGTCGGCCGGGCGCGGTGGCTCAAGCCTGTAATCCCAGCACTTTGGGAGGCCGAGACGGGCGGATCACGAGGTCAGGAGATCGAGACCATCCTGGCTAACACAGTGAAACCCCGTCTCTACTAAAAATACAAAAAAATTAGCCAGGCGAGGTGGCGGGCGCCTGTAGTCCCAGCTACTCAGGAGGCTGAGGCAGGAGAATGGCGTAAATCCGGGAGGCGGAGCTTGCAGTGAGCCGAGATCCGGCCACTGCACTCCGGCCTGGGCGACAGAGCGAGACTCTGCCTCAAAAAAAAAAAAAAAAAAAAAAAAAGAAAGGCCTTTCACTTGAATCATGTCTATATTTTTGTTTGTCTGTTTGTTTGTTTTGAGACAGAGTCTTTCTCTGTCACCCAGGCTGGAGTGCAATGGTGCAATCTCGGCTCACTGCAATCTCTGCCTCCAGGTTCAAGTGATTCTCCTGCCTCAGCCTCCCAAGGAGCTGGGATTACAGGCGCCTCCCACGGTGCCTGGCTAATTTTTGTATTTTTAGTAGAGATGGGGTTTCACCACATTGGCCAGGCTGGTCTCGAACTCCTGACCTCAGGTGATCCACCCACCTTGGCCTTCCAAAGGGCTGGGATTACAGGCAGAGGCCACCGTGCCCAGCCAATGTGTAGAATTTATACAGACATTAAGCAGATTCCTAGTTGAAGAGCACAATTGACCTTGCTTTCAAAACTTCCATTAGAAAAAATGTATGGTGAGACAAATCTATGTTTTTATAACCAAAATGAGAGAAAGGAAGCACACAAGTTTTCAACGACGTATTTGGTGACTCAGTCTCCAATTGTGATTTGGGCAAAAACAGAGTCAAATAATCTAACACGGATGTGTCTCCTTAACTAAGTTAGCTTTGCAAACCAGAAGGTTCTAGCTTTGGGGAATGGGCCTATACAGGAGGGGTTGGTAGACTGGGCCATGTGACAAAAACATGGCCATGGCTTTGGGTTCTTGAAGGACTCACAGATGACCAAAGAGGCAAGGAACGAACTCATCAGTACATTTTTACGTGATCCTGTAGAGCTTGTTTCTTTTTGAGAGTGTCAGGAGGTTTGACTGATTCACCCAATAGGCCTCAGTGGGAGCTGAAAAAGCCATGTTCTCTAGACCCCAAAAATGAGAGTGGATGAATTCAGCAATTGGTAGGTAACGTGATCTGCCTTTTGTAGCAAGCCAGAAGCCAGATGTCCCCTCCCCTTTGATCTGAATAACACTTTAGGCTGCAGACAATAAGATTGGTTTTAAATTTATTGTCTCTTTGATTTCTGCATTCTAATGCTTTTTAAATTCTTTACACAAGACAGGGCTATATATAGGCAACTGGGGTGGTTCAATGGAAGCCAAAAAAATGCCAGTAGCTTATGAGAAGTGCTAGGCAAAGCCTCATGCACATTTCTCTGTAAGGAAACAAAGCTGGCTTACTTGGGGGCAGGAATTTTTTTTTCCAGTTGTTCTTCAAAATGAAGTTTCCCGCTCCAAGTCCCAGCCAGATATGTGAAAAAAATCCTTGCAGAACAATCCTATTAGCAAAGCAGTAAAGCAGAAGAATCTGATTTAAATGAAATATATCAAATCAGAATGTCTTCCTTCTCTAAGTCCTCTATGACTTTCATCCCAGTTAAAGTTTTATTCCTGTCCTTGTTGATGCAGCCTGTGTTGGGCAATCAGATGACGAGGCCAAGAGTTCGATTTCATTCATTCTGTTGATGGTGAAGATGCAAATATCTGAACCCAATCTCATCCCATTGAGAGAAGGTAAATGGCATTTGGAAATCTCCTTCTTTTTTGTTTGCGACAGAGTCTTACTCTGTCACCCAGGCTGGAGTGCAATGGTGCGATAGCTCACTGCAACCTCGATCTCCAGGGTTCAAGCAATTCTCCTGCCTGAGTCTCCTGAGTAGCTGGGATTACAGGTGCACACCATCATGCCCAGTTAATTTGTGTATTTTTAGTAGAGATGGGGGTTTCACCATGTTGGCCAGGCTAGTCTTGAACTCTTGGCCTCAAGCGATCCACTCACCTCGGTCTCCCAAAGTGCTGGGATTAAGAGTGTGAGCCACGGTGCCAGCCTCCTTTAATTTATCTTCAGTGAATACTATTGATGAGGCATTCAATTGAATCTGTAAAAACTTTTGGCCCCGTTTTTGCCCTCAAGCGGATCAAACCACGAACAATTGCCCCAAGATGTCAGCCGCCCTGGAGAGCACCAGTTCCATAGCAGGAGAAAGGGTTCAAGTCTCAGTACATGATGTTTTCACTGCAGCTATGTGACCTTGAGTAAGTCATGGCTTCTCTTCATCTATTTTCTCTTGTGGAAGAGTGGGTAAACTCACACTGGCTTAACATTCTATTAAATTAAAAAGTCCTTCTACAAACAGAATGTTACTGGAGCCAAATAACCACACTGCGAGGTAGCCAGGGCAGCACTGTCCTTCATATTTTAGGATGAAGAAGCTGAGCTCAGGGGGTCCAAGAGTAATGGAAAGCTTTGTGACTGGTTGGAGACAAAGGTGATACTGTGACTCAGATCTCCTGACATCTTCTCTCTCTCTCTCTCTTTTAGTTTTTATTTTTATTTTTTTTGAGACGTAGTTTCGTTCTTGTCACCTGGGCTGGAGTGCAGTGGTGCGATCTTGGCTCACAGCAACCTCCGCTTCCTGGGTTCAGGAGATTCTCCTGCCTCAGCCTCCTGAGTAGCTGGGATTCTACAGGCACCTGCCACCACGCCTGGCTAATTTTTGTATTTTTAGTCGTATAGTTAGCGTTTCACCATGTTGGCCAGGCTGGTCTCCAACTCCCGACTTCAGGGGATCCGCCCATCTCGGCCTCCCAAAGTGTTGGGATTACAGGCGTGAGCCACCGTGCCCGACCTCTTCTCTTCTTCTGTCCACTTAGCGAGACTCACTCTACCCTCTGCCTCTGCACCTGTGTACCACCAGGGCCAGAGGTTTCCTCTGTAAGAAGCATTTGCAAACAAATGCCGCCATTACAGCGCAATTCTGATTCTTCTTCTCAAGAATCCCCGATGAACTTCTTCTAGCAGAAAGACAAGCCATGAAAGCACTTGGTGAGGTGAGGACTGGAAAAACAAACAGCAAAGGTTGATTTGATTTTTTTCTGCGCCCATGGTGCAGCTCACCTTTGCAGCATGAAAGCAGAGTTCAGTGTGCCCCTTTGTGTCAACACATCTATCGGATTTTCCAGACAGTTTTCCATCAATTCCTTGGCTATCAGGTATTAGGCCATAAAGCATTTCTTTCTACTTTATGGTTCTAAAATATAAACTATGGCCACAGCTGAAGCTTTTAAGTCTGATGGGGATGGCTCCCAAGAGAGGCTCTTCAGAAGCCTAAATAATAGTCTGAAGGGGGTGTAAATTTGGGAGGAAACGCAGGCCCTCACTGCACTGACACTCAAGTCTGCCTAGGATATTTCTTCAGTGCTCACAAAGCACTTTCCTAGATGTTTTGAAAAAATGTGAAGAAACTATAAGACCCAATCTGTATACCCAAGGGCATTACAGACACTATGGTAGCAAAAGCACTTTAGAAAGATCTTTGAAGTCAGCACCTACAAGAATCTATCTGAACAACTCTACATGGAGATACACTCACCCACAGTGGTGGAACTGCACATGTGGCTGGATTTGCTCATGTTTTGAATAGAGGTCTCTTAAAATGACTGCTTCAAGGTGTCCTTTCAGACCTGGGGGTTACCTGCTTCTTCTCTATATTTTTCTGCTTTTCAAAAAAATTCATCCTAACTGAATGAAGACTTTCAATATGTGAAATGAATGCCAAACAGGTTCTATGTGATCAAAATTACTTATATAACTTTGGGCCTGAGAAAGAATTGTATAGGGACTACAGGATTTTATCCCAAAGGACCAGACTCCCTCTTTTTATTCAATTCCTGAGAATGAGCATCAGTTCTTAGTTCAAATACACAGGCTTTCCCTCTGACTCCCAATCAGCAAGATAGAAATGAGTGGTCTCAGTGCTGTGCGCAGGAAGCAGGATGTTACTTTAGACTGTGTGTGCAGGGGAGATGGCTGTAGTAACAAATTTATATGTGGGTCTGGCCTCTGAGTCCTGAAATTCAAATGCGCATGAGGTTGCAAAGGAGCCTGGAAATTTGATTGCCATCCCTTGACCTAGCCCAAAGCAAAACATGAAGAAGGTAACCAGAAGATCTCATTGTAAATTAAAATCATCTGGTGTACATAGCATAGGGATACATAAACATGAAGTTTAAAGCATACAGAATTCTCCAGTGCCACTATCTTATAGTGTATGACATTTGTTCTTTCTAAAGTGCTACTGTCTGATATAATTTGATTCTTATAACTTTGTGAAGTAGGGAAGTGAATGTACATTTGGCATGTTGAGAAACCAAGATTCTAAAAGGTCAAGTGACTTGCCTAAAGTCATAAATGAGAGCTGTGACAATACTCCAGCCTTCCAATGCCCTAGGATCCTTCCTTCCTTCCTTCCTTCCTTCCTTCCTTCCTTCCTTCCTTCCTTCCCTCCTTCCTTTCCTTTTCTTTCTTTCTTTCTCTTTCTCTTCTTTTTCTTTCTTCTTTCTCTTTCTTTCTTTTTCTCTCTCTCTCTTCTTTTACTTTCTTCTTTCTTTCTTTTTCTTTTCTTTCTTTCCTTTTTTCTCTCTCTTCTTTCTTTTTCTCTCTTTCTCTCTTCTTTCCTTTCTTTCTCTCTCTTTCTTCTTTCTCTTTCTCTCTCTCCCCTTCCTTCCTTCCTTTTCTTCTTTTTCCCACATAAATTGATCTGCATTAGTCTTCAAGGCTCCTTGGATCGGAATAAAATATGGCTCCTGCATTTTGTTTTGTTTTGGTCCTTTAAAAAATGTCCTTTCTTTATCATGCTTTATCATATATATACAAAAAAAAAAAAAACCCCACAAAACAAAGTAGAGCTTATTGAATTATTGTCAAAGACTTTTGTCACATTGCTGGCACCGTGGAGGTCCTTTGAGTGTACTGACCCAGGAGGGCTTCATGGATGTGAGACAGGATCCTGTGTTTAGCAGGCACCACACCTTGGTTAGTGTTCTGCTGACACTCTTTTAAAATTCCTAATAATTTATGAACAAGGAATCTTATATATTCATTTTGCACTGGGCCTGTCAAATTATGTATCCAGTCATGCTGCTACCCAATCATATCTCCTTCTCCCTACAATACCCATTATCCTAACTTTCACGGGTCCCCCTTTTCGCTCTTGTCTATAGTTTTATCACCTCGGTGTGCATATCTGCACATTGTAGTTTATTTTACCTGTGTCAGAATGTTCTGTAAACGGAATCGCACGGCATATTATCTTGTGGGCAACCTTGTTGGTGAGATTCCTCCATTTGTTATTTGCACGTGTCTCATTCCTGTACAACATTTTAATCTGTGAATATGTTATAATTTAAAACAATATATTCTATTTTTGATGGAAATTTGAGAGATTTCCAGTTTTGGCTATTATGAATGAGGTGGTTATAAAAATTTATGTATGTGTATCTCCGTACCAAAGCGCACCTTCTCCCATTGAGCACTTTATCTAGGAGTGGAATTTTGCTAGGTTATAAGCTGTGTGTTTGCTCAGCTTTACTGATAATGCCATGTGTTTTCCAAAGTCATTGTCTCAATTCACACTCCCTCCAACAGCATCAGAGGATTTTCTTCTGCCACATTTTCATCAACGCTGGATATTGTTGGTTCTTTCAATTTCAGCCATTCCAGTGGGTGTGTATTAAATCACGCTAATAATCTCATTGTTATTTATTTACTTATTTATTTATTTTGAGATGAAGTCTCTCTCTCTCGCCCAGGCTTGAGTGCAGTGGGGTGATCTCAGCTCACTGTAACCTCCGCCTCCTGGATTCGAGCGATTCTTCCGCCTCAGCCTCCCAAGTAGCTGGGATTACAGGTACCGCCATCGTGCTGGGTGAATCTCATTGTGATTTTTATGTGGTCTTCCCTGATCACTAATGAGGTTGAGTGTCTTTCCAAAAATTTATTGGCCATTTGGCTATCTCCTTTTGTGCAGTTTCTTGCTGATTCTTTTATTAGTTGAGGTCTTTTCATATTAATTTATAAGAGTTCTTTATACATTCTGATGACAATTCTTTATTAGAACCATGTAGCAAATAGCTTCTCCCAGTCTTTACCTTAATAGGAGAGGAGCTCTTACTTTTAATGTAGTAAAATTTATCAAATCTTACGGTTGGTAGCTTTTTGTGTCCTAATTAAAAATATTTTCCTTTCACAAATCATGAATACAGTCTTTTAAAAACTTGATTGCTTTGCTTTCACATGTAGATCAACAAAGTACCTGGAACTGATACTTGTACATATATATTAGCTAGAGGTCAAGTTTTCTTTTTCTTATATAAGTGTACCATTATCCCAGAACTATTTACTGCAACAGCTTTTCTGCACTTCTCTAGAGTGGCATTTGTGTAATAGATCGAATAGTTATATATAGGTCTGTTTGGGGAGTCTTTATTGTATTCTATTTGTCTATCCTTGTACCAAATTCACACTTTTATAGTAGCTATATAGTTTCAAAAAATCGTGATATCTGGTAGAATACATTTCTAAAATACTTGTTCTCTTCTTCAAGATCATCTTGGCTATTCTTGACACTTTGCAATTACATTCAAATATTAGAATCAGCTTGTCAAGTTTTACAATGATATTTGTTGGGATTTTAAAATGCAACTGCATTGAATCTATTTATTAGTTGGGGGGTGAATTAACATCCTGAAATGGACTGAATGCTTATGGCCCCCCGAAATTCGTATGCTGAAATTCTCATCCCCAATATGACGGTTTTAGGAGGTGATTTGGGTGGCAATCAGGTCATAAGAATGAAGCCCTCGTCAATGGGATAAGTCCCTTTATAAAAGATACATCACAGCCTGGGCGACAGAGCGAGACTCCGTCTCAAAAAAAAAAAAAAAAAAAAAAAAAAAAAAAGAGATACATCAGACGGCTCTCTCACTGTCCTTTCACCATGTGAGAATACAACAAGTGAGTTGTCTGCACCCCAAAAGAGGGTCCTTACCAGAACCTGACTATGCTGGTCCCCTGATCTGGGACTTCTAGACTCCAGAAACGTGAGAAATAAGTATTTATTGCTTAAGCCTCCCCACCTGATATGATTTGGCTATTTGTTCCTTCCAAACATGTTGAAGTTTGATCCCCGGTGTTGGAGGTGGGGCCTAATGGGAGGTGTTTGGGTCTTACAGATGGATCCTTCATGAGTTGGTTAATGCCCTCCCTCTGGGTGAGTTCTTGCTCTAATAGTTCCCACAAGAGCTAGTTGTTAAAAAGATCCTGGCACCGACCGGATGCGGTGGCTCATGCCTGTAATCTCAGCACTTTGGGAGGCTGAGGTGGACGGATCACGAGGTCAGGAGTTCAAGACCAGTCTGGCCAATATGGTGAAACCTTGTCTCTACTAAAAAATACAAAAATTAGCCAGGCGTGGTGGCACCTGCCTGTAGTCCCAGCCCAAGAGGGAGACTGAGGCAGGAGAATTGCTGGAACCCAGGAGACGGAGGTTGCAGTGAGCTGAGATCATGCCACTGCACTCCAGCCTGGGAGACAGAGTGAAACTCCATATCAAAAAAAAAAAAAAAAAAAAAAAAAAAATTCTGGTACCTTCTCTTTCTCCCTCTTGCTTCCTTCCTCTCCCCTTCACCTTCCACAATAAGCGGAAACAGCCTGAGGCTCTGGCCAGATGCAGGTGCTGGTGCCATGCTTCTTGGATAGCCTGTAGAACAATGAAACAAACAAGGCTTTTCAAAAAAAATACATCACTTAGCCTCAGGTATTCCATTATAGCAACACAAAAGAGACTAAGAAACCATTTTTGGTAATTTCTTTACTTTTCTCTTTTCTTTTCTTTTCTTTCCTTTTCCCTCCCTCCCTCCCTGCCTCCCTCCCTCCCTCCCTGCCTCCCTCCCTCCCTCTCTCTCTGTCTTTCTTTCTTTCTCTTTCTTTTCTTTTTTTCTTTCTTCCTGAGACAGGCTCTCACTCTGTCTCCCAGGCTGGAGTGCAGTGGTTTGATCACGGCTCACTGCAACCTCTGCTTCCTAGGCTCAAGCGATCCTCTCACCTCAGCCTCCTGAGTAGCTGGGACCATAGGTACACACTACCAGGCCTAGCTAATTTTTGTATTTTTTTGTAGAGATGGGGTTTCACCATGTTGCCCACACTGGTCTCTAACTCCTGGGCTCAAACAATCCACCTGCCACGGCCTCCTAAATTGCTGGGATTTACAGGCATGAGCCACCACACTCAGCCTATGGTAATTTCTTATAGCAGCCCAAACTAAGACACATCCTTCATACTCCATTAACGTAGAAATATGCTTATATCCCTCTATTTGTTTAGGTTTTCAATTGCTCACAATAGTGATTTATAATTTTCTATGTAGAAGTCATGTGTTTCCTTTTATGTGATTCCAAATGGCACATAAACATTTTTTATTGGTTGTTGAGATATGTATGTGTGTGTGTGTTTATATACCATATATATAGTTTACCTTATATTCAAAACCTCTTTTATGTGCTTATTAATTCTAACACTTTGTCCATAATTTTGAATTTTGTGTGCATACAATAATATCTGTGAATAAGTTTTATTTTTTCCCTTCTAGTTTCTACAACTTTAATCTTCTTAGATTATTGCACTGATTAGGATCTTCGTTCGGTATAACGGTGATTAGAGATAATAATAGCAGCATTCTTGCCTTGTTCTCAATCTCAAAGAGAAGCTTTCAGTATTTCACCATTCGATATAACGCTCAATTAGGTTGTTTTATGAATACATATCTATCAGATGTATTTATTCTAGTTTGGTAAAAGTATTTTTCCATTATTAATTCATGATGCATTTTGTCAAATGTTTTTGGGGAGCATCAATAGAGATGATAATTTTTCCTCTTTATTCTGTTACCATGGTGAATTAAATTGTTTGATTTCTCAATATTAAACAACCATAGAGTTCCTGGAACTATAAAGCCAATTTAGTCATAGTATATCGTCTTTTTATATATTAGTTGAACCCAGGTTGCTAATATTTTGTTTAGGATTTTTGGATCTAAGCATATGACTGAGAATCGCCTGTAATTTTCCATTATATGCCTTTATCCAATTTTATTTTCAAGATTATTTGATCATCTTTCTTTTTCATTCTCTAGAGGAGTTTGTGTAAGTTTCATGTAATCTCTTCCTTAAATGATTAAAGAATTTTTTAAGTGAAAGCTTTGGGTTTAGTTTGATTATGTTTAACTTGTTTAATAATTTTAGAAGGATTCAGATATTTTATTTCTCTTTTGTTAGTTTTGGTGAATTGAACATTTTTAGAAGAAATTTTCCATTTCACCTAAATTTTAAAATATGTTGTTAAAGATTTTTAAAATCATCTTTTTAATCTTCTACTGGCTCTACATTGATGTTCCATGGTTCCCTTCTTTCATCTTGATTTCTTTTTTTTTGTTTGTTTTAACCATTCCCACCTTCGACCCCTCCCCACACTCCCCTTAGAACCTCTGGTAACCATCCTTCTACTCTCTATGTCCATGAGTTCAATTGATTTGATTTTTAGATCCCACAGACAAATGAGAATATGTGATATTTGTCTTTCTGTGCCTGGCATATTTCACTTGGAATAATGATCTCTATTCCATTCATGTTGTTGCAAATGACTGGATCTTGTTCTTTTGTATAGCTGAAGAGTATTCCATCGTGTATATGTACCACATTTTCTTTATCTCTTCATCTGTTGATAGACACTTAGCTTGTTTCTAAATCTTAGCTATTGTAAACAGTTCTGACAGTGCTGTAGCAAACACCAGAGTGAAGACAAATATTCAACATACTGATTTCCTTTCTTTTCGGTATATACCCAACAGTGGGGTTGCTGGGTCATATAGTAGCTCAAATTTTAGTTTTTTAAAGAACTTCCAAACTGTTCTCCACAGTGGTTGTACTAATTTACATTCCCAAAAAGTGTACAAGTGTTTCCTTTTCTCCACGTCCTTGCTGGCATTTGTTATTGCCTGTCTTTTGGATATAAGCCATTTTAACTTGGGTGAGATAATATCTCATTGTAGTTTCAATTTGCGTTTCTCTGATAATCAGTGATATTGAGCACCTTTTTCACATGCCTGTTTGCCATTTGTATGTCTTCTTTTGAGAAATGTCTGTTCAAATTGTTTGCCCATCTTTTGATTAGATTATTAGATTTTTTTTTTCCATACAGTTGTTTGAGCTCCTCATATATTCTGGTTATTAATTCCTTGTCAAAGAAGTAGTTTGCAAATATTTTCTCTCATCCTGTGGGTTGTTTCTTCACTTTGCTGGTTGTATCATTTGCTGGGCAGAAGCTTTTT
Organism: Macaca thibetana thibetana; assembly: GCF_024542745.1. Lineage (NCBI taxonomy): Eukaryota > Metazoa > Chordata > Mammalia > Primates > Cercopithecidae > Macaca > Macaca thibetana. The sequence goes on from NC_065584.1 coordinate 117,175,082, forward strand.
AACTTGATGTGATTCACTTGCCCATGTTTGTTTTGGTTGCTTGTGCTTGTGGGATAATGCTCAAGAAGTCTTTGCCCAGACCAATGTCCTGAAGATTTTCCCAAAAGTTTTCTCGTAGTAGTTTCATAGTTTGAGGTCTTAGATTTAAGTTTTCATCAATTTTTTATTTGATTTTTGTATGTAGTAAGAGATAGGGATCTAGTGTCCTTCTTTTGCTTATGGATATCCAGTTTTTCCAGCACCATTTATTGAAGAGACTGTCTTTTCCCTAGTGTATGATCTTGGCACCTTTGTCAAAAATGAGTTCACTGTAGGTGTGTGGATTTGTTTCTGGGTTCTCTATTCTGTTCCATTGTTTATGTGTCTGTTTTTATGCCAGTACCATGTTTTGGTTACTATAGCTCTCTAGTATAATTTGAAGTCAGGTAATATAATTCCTCCAGTTTTGTTCTTTTTGCTTAGGATAGCTGTGGCTATTCTGGATCTTTTGTGGTTTTGTATAAATTTTAGGATTTTTTTTTCTATTTCTCTGAAGAATGTCATTGGTATTTTGATAGGGATTTCACTGAATCTGTAGATTGCTTTGGGTAGTCTGGACATTTCAACAATATTAATTTTTCCCATCTATGAATATGAAATATTCTTCCATTGTTTTGGTGTCCTCTGTTCCTGCTTTCCCATATTGGTTCTCATGCTCTCATTTCATTTAGTCTTGCCAATGGTTTAAAAACTTTATTAGACTTTAAAAAATCAACTTTTGGTGTTAATCCTATTTTCTATTTTAATTATTTCATTCTTTACTTTCTTTTGATTCTATATATTGTTATTTGTCTAATTTCTTTTTTCCCCTTAGGTACTTTTGTTATAGCATGCCTAATTTCTTGAGATTAATATTTAATCATCTTTTGTAATATTACACTTATGATTATAACCTCCCTGCAAAACACTGATTTTGCTCTATTACACAAGTTTTTCCATGAAAAATATTATCTCTCAGCTCAAAATATTTTTAAATTTTCATTGTGATTTCTTTTTACCCACTGGTCATTTAGAAGAACATTTCTTACTGTTTATATAGAAATTTTCTAGTTTAAAAAGTTATCTCCATTTTAATTGCTTTGCTTTCACAGAACATATTTTATAGTTTCAGTTATTTTAAATTTGCTGAGAGTTGCTTATGATCCAACACATAGTCAATTTTTGTAAACATTTTGTATGTGCTTAGACAGTTGTTGAGTGTTGTGTTCTATATGCGTAGATTAGATCAATATATTAATCATGCTGTTCATGATCCTACTTCCTTCTAATTTCTTTCTGTGTGTTCTGCCAGTTACTCCCACAGTGCTGGGTGGCTTTTTCTGTTTCTCCTTATAATTCTATTTTTCTATTAAATATTCTGAGACTATGCCATTACATAAATACAAAATGAAGTTGTTTTATCTTCCTAGTAAGTTAAGCCTTTTCTCAATGTGAAGTGTTCCTTTTAATGTACAATAATGCTTTTTTCCTTAAAGTATACTTTTGTGAATATTAATGTAACTGTATCAATTTAGGGCAGGGCTTCAGGTGACAAATTTTCTCTTTTGTGTGTGTGTCGTTTGAGCACTGAATAAATCATATAATTATCTTCTGGATTTCATGCTTTCACTCGAGAAATCAGCTAACGATCTGGTTTTTGAAACTTTAAATGGTATATTTATACGTTTTTTATCCTTGCACTCTCACCCTTTCTGAATCTTTATATATCCCATCAATAGCTGTAAAGATTTTTGGTCTTCCCAAGAAATCAATTCTCATGGAATTTGTCTTTTAATTGGGGCATATAAATTTACTTTTAACATAATTACAAATATGAGTTTAAATCTACCATCCTACTATAAGTTGAGTTTTTCTTATCCAAAATACTTGGGACCACAAGTTTTTCAGATTTCAAATGTTTTTGGATTTTGGAATATTTGCACATATATAATGAGATATCTCGGGGATGACACCCAAGTCTAAATGTGAAATTCATTTATGTATCTTGGGGATGACACCCAAGTCTAAATGTGAAATTCATTTATGTTTTATATACACCTTAAACCCATGGCCTGCAGGTAATTTTATATATTTTGATAATTTTGTGCATGAAACAAAGTCTGTTTACATGGAACCATCCGGAAGCATAGGTGCCGCTCTCTCAGCCACCTGTATGGACAATCTGTGGTTGTTTGGCATCACCATCTTTCCTGACTGAATTTATATGTAACTGATAAGCAATCATTTTCTTACACTTACTCACACAAGTACCTAGCAGTAAAAAGTAGGACGTATCGTGAAGGCAGTGAAAAAATAATGTTCAGGGTAACTAAGCAGCACAGTAGCGTCACCAGAATACCTATATCAGTTTTTAAACAATAGCAACCACAAACGGCAGGTTTTCAATCTCTACCTTTGCTGCGTGTTTTGATTAAAAGGTTCCTATATACTGAGTTTTAACTTTTTAGATGAGAAGAAACATCAGAAGCAGTTGAGAGACCAGGAAGTGGGTCCTCTAGGAATGAGGAGGCATTCTGCTGGATGGTCTGTTTTCCCTTGGGAATCCTAAATAAACTGAGGTTGTGCGTCTGCATTTTGACTACAACCCATCACATGAGGTCAAGTGTGGAATTTTCCACATATAACGTCGTATCAGTGATCAAAAGTTTCGGATTTGGGAACATTTCAGATTAGGGATGCTCAACCTGTATAATAACTGTTTGATTTTAATGTCTTTTTTTCCCTGGATGTCTTTAGAATTTTATTTTTATTTCTGTTTTCCTGAAGTTTAATTAGGATGCATCTAGGAGTGAATTTCTTTTCCTTTATACTGCTTGGGTTTCCAACAGCTTCCTGAATCTGTTGGCTGATGTTTTGCTTTAGTTTTGGAACATTTCGCCATCAATCCTGCTAATATAGCTTTATACTTTTGTTCTCACTGTATCCTTTACTTTTCTTACCTTCTGTTCAATGTTTCATCTCTTTTGAGTTTCATTTTAGATTGTTTCTTTGGACTTGCTTTTCAGTTTACCAATTCTCTATTACTTTATTTCTAATTTGCTGTAACACCCATCCTGGGCATTTTTTTTTTTTTTTTTTTTTTTTTTTTTTTTTGAGACAGAGTCTTGCTCTGTCGCCCAGGCTGGAGTACAGTGGCGCGATCTCGGCTCACTGCATTCACAGTTTCAGGTTCCCAGGTTCACGCCATTCTCCTGCCTCAGCCTCCCCAGCAGATGGGACTACAGGCGCCAACCACCACACCCGGCTATTTTTTTTTTGTATTTTTAGTAGAGACGGGTTTTACTGTGTTAGCCAGGATGGTCTTGATCTCCTGACTTTGTGATCTGCCCGCCTCGGCCTCCCAAAGTGCTGGGATTACAGTCGTGAGCCACTGCGCCCGGCCCATCCTGGGCATTCTTAATTGGGATTATTGCATTTTTTGGTTTTAGAATTTTTCTTTCTCCCAAATTAGCCCTGTAATCTTTCATGGTTTTCAGTTCTTTGCCAAAATTTCCAATCGTTTCCTTTTTTCTCCTTGAACATTGTAAGCTGATAGCTTCAATATGTGAAGCCTATGCATGTTTGGTTCTATCGAGCATGCTTCCTAATTCTCATTCATGACTGTTGTTTCCTTGTATGCTGGTTTATCCTTGATTGTGTGACACAAATTTTATTTGAAAAATTGGTTTGTTTGTACAGATGTAAGATGACATTATATACCTCCAGAAAGGATTGTGTTGCTGTTGTTCCAGGCACTTGAGAGCACTAGCCATCTGGTGTCACCTTGCTTCAGGAATATGGAAACTTCTGTCTGATAATTGTTTACTGTGGAAGGGATGTCCTATGCCTTGTAGGAAGTTTAGCAGCTTCCCTGGTCTCTGCCCACTAGTTGCTAACGGCATCCCTTCCCAGTCCTGACTATCGAAGATGTCTCCAGACGTTGCCAAGAGTCCCCCGGTACTTGAGAACCACTCCCTTAGCCCAAAACAAGGTGATTTTATCAGCTTTAAACATAATGGTGCCTGATCTCACTTTTGCACCTCTAACACCTCAGTTTCCCAGCCGCTCAGTAACCTTTTTTATAATCCCCGGGTGGAAAGCAATGCCAAATGTCATCTTTCTCTCTTTGATCTTCTCTCAAAACTTAGTTCAGTAATTTTTACTTTGTAAAGTCTTTCTAGTAAATTTTAAAAAATGTTCTTTCTTTTCTTGTTGCTCTCAGTGAAGAGGAGACCCATCTTACCTACCATGCCTCGACACAGGATGAAACTACATACACACATTCCTGTTGTCTGGACAACACCCTGCCATATCCTTTGATTTACTGCAAATGTGGTTATAGGGTTTCCGTATTTACTGTCTGCTTCCCACATGGGTCATTACGCTACCTGGAATAGGCTCTCTCTTTTCTGCTGTTCTTCAAGAGAAATGTCTAAAGAGCCAGTCTTCAGCTCTAAGCGTCAATGGCCTCTTCCCAGATATTATGTGTTTACTGTAAATGCCCATTCATTTTTATTAATGGTGTGTTTCCTCTTTGGTATACTGTAGGTCTTGAAGACGGGAGCTCACACGGTGCTTTCTACAATAGCTGCTTACAGAGAAACTTAAAAATCATCTGGTCTGAACAAATGTGGAAATTGAAATGCAAAACGTCCAAGTGAATAAATAAAGTACTGTTGTGGGCTAACTAGAACTGAAAGAGTATCTCACCCCTAGACGAACGGGGAAGGCCAGGATGAATCAACTCACATGCAAACTGAGCAATCGAGTGACAAGGTTTAGGCTCAGGAGATGAGCCAATATTTTCCAATTGCGAAGTTCAAAAGGGGATGGCCCAGGAAAAACAATATTGGCTGTTTGTGTAGAGCACCTGTGACATAACTCCATCTTAGAAAAAGACTTTACTTTATATTCCATAGGGCACTTTGCCAATATGGATAACATGTTTTGTTTAATAAACATATAAAGAAATAAAGATTGCATCCAACTAGATATGGTCACAAACAAACAAACTCTTCCACTATCAGTTTTCACCAAAAGACACTGTGACTATAAAAAAAATTAAGCCTTCAGGAGCTTAAAACAGCCATCTTAACTGACACAGGCTTGCAGTTAATACTTGGCATCTCCCACTGAAGGCTGTGCCACCTCAGACGCTCTTCCTTGCAAGACCCACTGTATTAGCCCATTTTCACGCTGCTGATAAAGACATACCTGAGACTGAGACATACCTTACACATGGCTAGGGAGGCCTCAGAATCACGGCGGGAGGTGAAAGGCACTTCTTACATGGTGGTAGCAAGAGAAAAAGGAGGAAGATCCAAAAGCAGAAACCCCCGATAAACCCATCGGATCTCGTGAGACTTACTATCATGAGAATAGCACGGGAAAGACCGATCCCTGTGATTCAATTACCTCCCCCTGGGTCCCTCCCACAACATGTGGAAATTCTGGGAGATACAATTCAAGTTGAGATTGGGTGGGGACACAGCCAAACCATATTATTCCACCCCTGGCCCCTCCAAATCTCATGTCCTTACATTTCAAAACCAATCATGCCTTCCCACAGTTCCCCAAAGTCATTTCAGCATTAACCCAAAAGTCCACAGTCCAAAGTCTCATCTGAGACAAGGTAAGTCTCTTCCGCTCATGAGTCTATAAAATCATGAGCTAGTTGCATCCTAGATACAATGGGGGTGCAGATATTGGGTAAATACAGCCATTCCAAACGGGAGAAATTGGCTAAAACGAAGGGATTACAGGACCCATGTAAGTCTGAAATCCAGTGGGGCAGTCAAATTTTAAAGTTCCAAATTTTGAGAACCCCAGTTCTCAAATCCAGGTCACTCTGATGCAAAAGGTGGCTTCCCATGGTTTTGGGCAGCTCCGCCCCTGTGGCTTTGCAGGGAGCAGCCTCCCTTCTGGCTGCTTTCACCAGCTGGTGTTGAGTGTCCAGGCGCACAGTGCAAGCTGCCAGTGGATCTACCATTCTGGCGTCTGGAGGACGGTGGCCCTCTTCTCATAGCTCCACTAGGCAGTGCCACAGTAGGGACTCTGTGTGGGGGCTCCGACCCCACATTTCCCTTCTGCACTGCTCTAGCAGAGGTTCTCCATGAGGGCCCCGCCCCTGCAGCAAACTTTTGCTTAGGCATCCAGGCGTTTTCACACATCTTCTGAAATCTAGGGGTAGGTTCTCAAACCTCAATTCTTGACGTCTGTGCACCTGCAGGCTCAACACCACACGGAAGCTGCCAAGGTTTGGGGCTTGCATTCTCTGAAACCACGGACTAAACTGTACCTTGGCCCCTTTTAGCAATGGCTGGAGCAGCTGGGACACAGAGCACCAAGTCCCTAGGCTGCACACAGCATGGGGAGCCTGGGCCTGGCCCACAAAACCATTTGCTCCTCCTAGGCTGTGATGGGAGCGGCTTCGGTGAAGACTTACGACATGCCCTGGAGACATTTTCCCCATTGTCTTTGGGATTAACATTCACCTCCTTGTTACTTATTCAAATTTCTGCAGCCAGCTTGAATTTCTCCTCAAAAAATGGGTTTTTCTTTTCTACTGCATTGTCAGGCCGCAAATTTTCTGAACTTTTATGCTCCATTTTCCTTTTAAAATGGAATGCTTTTAACAGCACCCAAGTCACCTTCTGAATGCTTTGCTGCTTAGAAATTTCTTCCGTCAGATATCCTAAATCATCTCTCTCAAGTTCAAAGTTCTACAGATCGCTAAGGCAGGGGCAAAATGCTGCCAGTCGCTTTGCTAAAACATAACAAGAGTCACCTTTGCTCCAGTTCGCAAGAAGTTCCTCAGCTCCATCTGAGACCACCTCAGCCTGGATTTTATTTGTCCATATCATTATCAGCATTTTTGTCAAAGCCATTCAACAAGTCTCTAGGAGGTTCTAAACTTTCCCACATTTTCCTGTCTTCTTCTGAGCCTTCCAAATTGTTCCAACTTCTGCCTGATACCCAGTTCCAAAGATGCTTCTACATTTTTTCGGGTATCTTTTCAGCAACGCCCCACTCTACCAGTACCAATTTACTGTATTGGTCCATTTTCATGCTGCTGATAAAGACATACCCAAGACTGGGAAAAAAGAGAAATTTAATTGGACTTACACTTCCACATGACTGGGGAGGCATCAGAATCATGGTAGAAGGTGAAAGGCACTTCTTACATGGCGGCAGCAAGAGAAAAATGAGGAATATGCAAAAGTGGAAACCCCTAATAAACCCATCAGATCTCGTGAGACTCGTTCACTATCATGAAAATAGCACAGGAAAGATGGAACCCCAGGATTCAATTACCTCCCCCTAGGTCCCTTCCACAACACGTGGGAATTCTGGGAGCTGCAATTCAAGTTGAGATTTGGGTGGGGACACAGCCAAACCATATCACCTATGAACCACCCAAACGCAACCAGGACTCCTTTTGTCATCATAGCTCCCCCTGGACTTGTTCATTAACCCTTTCTCCTATCTCTTTTTTCTCTTGATGTTAAATATTACTTTGCTGTAAGGTATTTAACCTATAACATTTATATATTAATTAAATATGCTATTATCTATGGTTTGAAATATTAACTGACTTGTAGAGTGGCTTGAGCCTGCATGCCCTGGTTCTGACTACTGAGTGAAAAGAAAATAGTGCGAAGAATTGCCTCCTTGGAAACTCCATGTAGCCTGTGGCTTTTGTGATTGAAATAACATGAATAAAAGCCTGACACTGTGAAAAGACACAGACATGCATGGACCTAGTTTTCTCTAACCTTACACCACTCATGCCACTATTCTTAAATGAAAGAAGAAAATAATGTTTATTGCTTTGTGTCACACATTTTTGCATTATTTCTTTGTACCCTTGACAATATTTTTTTGTGTGTGTGTCCATTAAGAACCCTTGACAACCTTATACAATCCATTTGAGATATTTTTTAATTCCTATTTTTAGATGAGGCATCTGAGGCTTAAAGTGCTGTAACTTGCATCAGGTCACCACGTTAGTAAGTGGCAGAGCTGGGATATAAGATTGGGTCTGATCACAAGGGCCATGATCTTTCCTTATGTTGTGCTGCCCCTACAGTTTTCTTAGGGTCATGACTTCTCATTAGAGGACATATCAATAAAAATGTGTATTTTAGGAGGCCATTTTTCTCTAAGTTACCACTAAATTTTACATGGGGATCCAGTGAGATGAGCGGGCTCTTATATCAGAAAGGACCTCTTTGGAGAGGCTTGTAATGGGCCACTGGGAGAGCCCTTGGTGGGGTCCTTCATGTTCTCCTCTTTCTCACACTGAATCAGAAGCAGAAGCTAAAGAGCAGAGGTGTTTTGACTTTGTAAATCAGCACTCTCTTCCCACGACTTAGGCCAAAATTCTTCTGTGGGACAAATCCCCCCAAATGCAATGGTTTCCCAGAGGTAGCTAAACCATTTTGATCTTTGGAACTAGGCTGGAAGTCTTAGAAGGTCAGGCAAAGTGACTGAATAATCTGGTAACTCTTATGTTTTCTAGAACTTGAAGTATGAGGGAAGGCATTTTCATTCTTGAAGGATTTTTCTCTTTCCTTCTATTTCTGGCCAGCGTAAGAAAATTGAGGACAACTATCTGTTGTGGTTCTTTCAACAGAAGATTTAATTTCAGTGGCAAATATCTTCAAAATAACCCTGAATCAGCTCCAACTGGGTCTCATTTTGGCTTCAGATCAAGCAATGACATAGCCACAATGTTGGTAGATGGTGCTGGGAAATTCTGGGTAGTGTATGATCCAATTTTCTTTAAACATTTTTTTTCCATGGCTAGGACATTGTTCTACTTTGTTAGATGTATTTGCAGACTGATTCACTATGAGGCTACTTTAGGATAACAACTCAAGGGTGGATTAGATGGCTGCTCCTCTTAGTCTCACAGTGTCCCTCAAGTGCTTCTCACCAGCTCCTGCTCACTTTTTGTCTGTATTATGCCCTGCTTCACCCCACCTATAGAAGGAAGAAAGTGTTGGCAGATGTATATGAGCTGTTCCTTGAAGCATATATGTATACAACTGCATTCTGTTAGTTCCTTTGCCTTTTACAGAAGTGCTGGTGGCTTCAATGCTCTTGGGCTAGGTGTTTGACAAAAAGTAAGCCAAGGTTAAAGAGCAAAATGACTGAGAAAGAAGCATCCTGTTAGATGGCACATTTTTACTATCTCTCAAAAATGAAATTATAAGACCACCCATGTGACAAGGCCTCAGAATGTTTGTCTATACATTCTTCTTTCTCCTGAATTAGCTAATTCAATTTTTGTGACCTTAGAGACAGAGACAGAGCCGTGGTTGAGAGTGTTTCTTTAGATTGAATTCTGTTTTAGCCACTTACCGACTGCATGGGAAAGTTATTCCATTCTCCAAAACTCACTTTTAAAATCTGTAAAATAGGAATAGTAGTATTCTTTACTTTGTAATATTATTATGCATATTAAATTAATACCTATAAAATGCTTAATAGACTAGCTGGCATACAGGAAGCCCTTAATACATATGTATACACTATTATTTTTTTATTGTGGTAAAATATACATAAAACCTACCAGTTCACCATTTTAAAGTGTACAGTTGAGAGGCATTAAATACATTCACATGGTTGTTCAACCATCACCACCATCCATCTCCAGAACTTTTTCATCTTCCCAAAATGAAACTCCATACCTATGAAATAGTAATTCCCTATTCCCTCTTCCTCCAGCCCCTGGAAACCACCATTCTACTTTGTCTCTATAATTTTGATTACTCTAGGTACTACATGTAAGTGGACTGTATTAGTCCATTTTCACACTGCATGATGAAATACCCGGGCCTGGGTAATTTATAAAGAAAAAGAGGTTTAATGGACTCTTTAAAGGAACAGTTCCACATAGCTGGGGAGGCCTCACAATCATGGTGCAAGGCAAAGGAAGAGCAAAGGCACATCTTACCTGGCAGCAGGCAAGAAAGCATATGCAGGGGAACTCCCATTTATAAAACCATCAGATCCCATGAGACTTACTCACTACCATGAGAACAGTATGGGGGAACCGCACCCATGATTCAATTATCTCCACCTGGCCCCGTCCTTGACATGTGGAGATTATTACAATTCAAGGTGAGATTTGGGTGGGGACACAGCCAAACCATATCATGGGCCATGCAATATTTGTCCTTTTGTGACTGGCTTATTTCACTTAGTATCACATCTTCAAGGTTCATTCATGTAGCATGTGTTGAAATTTCATTCTTTTTTAAGGCTGAATAATATTCCATTATATTAATACATATATACTATTATTATAATAGTCAATGGAATATTTCAAGCCACTGAAAAGGTGTGATTTCATTTACTTACTGGCCAAGACCCAGCTTTAGCAGGGATCATCATCTTTCCTAGACATATGATAAACAATACAGGCTTATGATTTTAAAGTAAAATCCTAGGATCATCTTTGAGTCCTTCTTTTCTCAATCAGTGTTTGTAAAGTCACTTATAAAATATAAAGTCAGTTATTTCCTCCACTAGTTAGGATACATTTCACTTTCTTCAAGGTAAAGAGTGCCTCTATTCCAGAGAGGCAAGACAAACATGTCAATGCTCCAATATGCAGATTGAGGGAGGGAAGATTTGGGGAAAAGTGGGAAAAATTTTGAAAAAGAAATCTAAAACCTAGTTTTAGGACAAAAATTAGAACAAGGGAAGGAGGAGAAAGACTAGAGAGAAAAACACGGGGCAAGCTGCTGTGACAGATTGTATTTTCCAAAGATGGTCTCACCAATAGACATCCCATCTTACATGCTCTTACAATGTGGCATTGACATTCTTCCATCAAGAGGTAGAGTCTAGTTCCTCACTTCCCCAATCTGCACAGATGATTTATAAATAGCTTAATATGATGAAACTGACCAGCTTCTGAGCTTTGGTCAGAAAGAACATTACATGTTTCACTTTGGACCACTCAAGACGGGGCCATGTGGAGAGGAACTGAGGCTTCCAGCTTAGAGCCAGCACCAACTTGCCAGCTGAGTCAGCTAACTGGAAAGTGCATCTTCCAGTCCCACTCAAGCCATCCAGTTTTCAGATGATAACAGACTCATATTAATAATTTTTTTAGATGTTGACAGATATGTTGATAAACATGTTATGATGTTTAGATGACAGATATGTCAATAAACATATTGCTACAACCTTATGAGACACTCCAAGTGAGAATAGTACAGCTGAGCCCTTCTCAAACTCTTGATCAACAAAAGCCAAGAGAAATGAGTAATATTGTTGCATTAATGCACTAAAATTTTGGGGTATTTTGTTATACAGCAATTAATAACTAATAAAGTTATTTTCTCCTACTATTTATCATTACACAATGATGGGCATGAAGCAGACATTACCTTCAGAAGATTTGGACTCAGTGGCATCTCATGTGCATGAAGGGCCAGTGGAGAACTGTAAAGTCTTTTATTTCCGTAATGACACTCACAGCAAGGTGAAAGTGGGCAGCTGATCTGGAGGAGAAGATTTAGCCTCAGGGATTAAAAACCTGTGCTATGGTTTGAATGTCCCTTCTAAAACTCATGTTAAAGTTTAATTGCCATTGTAACAGTATTAAGACATGGGACCTTTAAGAAGTGATGAGGCTATGAGGGCTTCATCTTCATGGGTGGGATTAATGCAGTTATGAAAAACGCTAGGGCCCCCCTTGCCTCTGTGGCCTTTTGCCTTCTGCCATGTGATGATGCAGCAAGAAGGTCCTTGCCAGATGCTGGTGCCATATTGGACTTCTCAGTCTCTAGAACTGTTAGACAACAGATTTCTGTTTATAAATTGACCATTCTCAGGTATTCTGTTACAGGAACACAAAACACAAAAACAGATGTTAGTTGGAGCATCAGCTTCATAGACTATTTAAAGACTAGGCAAAAATGTATACTCATTAACTGAGCAGGGGAGAATAAATCTTGGTTAGACCAGAAATGAGATTCTTCCTATGGTGTGCTGGTATTTTTTCCAAAGTCTTTATGACACCCAGGCCTCTACCCTCACATGGGTGTTGTAATTCAGAACACAACCCTAATAATGTTTCTTAAAAATGTTAGCAGCCTTTGGATTCTTCTTTTCAAATAGTTCTGGAATATTTCTCCATGATAAGAGTATTTTGAAGGAGAGAGCAGTCTAATTTGATGAATGAATCCATCAGTTGGAAGGACTTTGACCTTAGTGTCAAAAAATCCGGGTTCTAGTCTTGAAGTGTTCACCAACACTGTGATTTTTAGCAATTCCCTTGAACTTCAGCAGTTTTACTGAGAGATTTTCTCCAATGTCCAAAGATTTTTTGCAGCTCATTGACTATGATTTAGAAGATTTTGTAGTGGTGAAATGTCTTCCTAGATAATAACTGTCTGTTCATTAAACATTGCTATACATGATAGGGTATACTGCAGCAAATATCTAGAACTCTAGAGTGTATGGCATTCAGGAACACCAAAGAAATGTATTAATTAAAGAACACAATTACCTTTGTATTTAAATAGAAGAGTGTTTTGCTTAAAGTGTTTTGGTTTTATGTTTATAAAATACCTGCATGCTTCATATTATTCCTTGAAAATAATGTGCACCGTGTGCTAAGATAATACATACAATCATGTTTCTATTCTGTTTCTCTAGTTTATTGTTTTCAACCCATAGCCTGAAGTCACCAATCTCTTCGTGCCCCGTCCCTTGGGCAATTTATATTCAAGCAGTGTTGCTTTTGGGTAAGCCTAATGCCTGGCTGGTTTTGTCTGTTGGTTGTTAGCCTTCAATGCCTGGCCAAGTTGCCCACAGTTGAAAGGGTAGAAATGGGAGAAAAAAGGAAATACCAGTGATAGACTTCCTCAGACCCAGCTCTTGCAGCTCAGAAGTAACAGTGTACTTGAGTGGTAATACAAGTTAGAAATGACAGCTATTATCCACATTACAGTACTACTGGGAGATTGCTTTACATGCCTCCTGAAAACAAATCTGCATTGCATACCAGATGGACATGAAACCAAGATTTATTAAAATACCCTTAGCATATTTACAATTGAAAGTCATGAATGCAATTCTCTGTAAATTCCAAAAAATATAATTCTATCTCTTAAAACAAATTAACAGAGGTATCAACAGATTAGGATAAATATAATCTATCACAGAGAATTTTTTGACTAGACAATTGACATTTTTCTAATCAATATATATTATATACAAAAATACACTTGATATGGTGACCAAGTACTGTCGAGGAAAAAAAAATATATATATATAATACGCACACATATTTTTATTATGTACAAATCAGTATTGGTTCCTTCACCTTTTCTTTTTAAAAATAAATACTTCATTTGGTTGCAAATGACATTTATAAATTCAACTCATGAGCATTTCTCAGCTTTGACAAAATTAAATATGCAAACAAATCAGAAATACATGTTTTTAAAAACGCAAAGGGAAAATACCTGAATCCAATGAGCTTATTATGCTTACAAATATCCAAGAGCACGTAAGGTTTCATGTCTTTTAAAGGGCCTTCTCCTCTCCCCAATTGTCTTCATGACTGCCTAAAATCCTTTCAGATTATATCTACAGATTGGTCTAATACTTAACTAAACAGAAAAGCCAATGTTTTACCAGGTTAAATGGCTATTTAGGACACGCTTACACTTTAAGTGCTTTCAAGAGTGTAGCAGTTACTGTTCATCTGAAAATAACCAAAAAGTGTCAACATCCTGATTCAGAATAGGGGTAGATGTTTGAATCATGAGTAGTAGTAAGAATGGAGTGGCAATAAAAAGCCTTATGATTCAAAGTGTTTTTGCCTGCACAGAATTAAGTCAATTTGTCCAGCAGCAGAGTTGCTTGAGATTCAAAAATTTGGCCTTCTGAACATCATAGCTGGTGACCTGCTCTGATGTACAAATTTATCAAGAGAATGGCCTTAATTAAAGTAAAATCTATGAAAACTTGAGAAGGCCTAGATTAACACCCCCCCCGCCACCCTGCCCAACCTTCTTAAAATAAAGTAAAATAAAAAGAGACGTATTTTCCATCTCTTTTATGGATTTTCCTTTTTGCTTAAGTGATGAGGTGATGCTGACATTAACAAGAGGCAGTCACAGCAGTGTGTCTCACATGGGCTCCTTGGTGACAGCGGGGCTCCCTGTCCAAACGGCTGAGGAATGGATGGAGCACAGGGTGTGAGGGGAGGGAGGAGGGGCCAAGGGAGATATTCAGTTGTCTATGATGCAGAGAGGTGAAAAAATCTGGGTCTGGGAGAAACTGTAAAGAAAGAAAAAAAAAATAGCCATGGAATACGAAGGAAAAGGAAGCTGGAACAGAAGTATTGAAAGGAGAAAGTGAAACAAAGCTAGAAGTCATAATGACTTTTGAACAGGCATGGAGTAAACAGGGTCTATGGACAAGCAGCCCCATGGATCTGAAATTGTTGGAGCTGTTAAACCAAGTATAGACCAGCTTCACTGGGGTACCTGCTTTCCCAGTACATTGTCTGGCACTGATCAATACAAGATCATGGGCACTCACATTTGCCTAATACAGATGTCTTGAACTTCCACAAAAAGCTGTCCAGGATACAACCATGGCAAAAAATCACCAGCTCCCTAACAACGTAATCTATCAGCAAAACATTGCATTAGCTTCGTTCAAATTTTTCCCCTCCATGCATCCTTTTTTTCTTGCTCTTCCCATTGCTTGCAACCTCACAAGGCCCCAGCTCTATGAAGACATATAACTGCATGGATCAGACACACTTTAGAAAGCTGCATCCAGGGTCCAGGGTATCACTAAGAAAACTAAAGTACTTGAAATAATTTACATTTCTGCTAGGTCTGATACACACTAGGATGCTGACTGCCGTCACTTAGGTTCTAGGCATGCAGGCCAGTGCTTATTTTCCAGGCCAAAGCGCAATCCCCTAAATCAAAGTCCAAGGCCACCCTGCTTGCCATGCTAGTCTAAATGAAAACTCAATGAAAGAAAAAGACTATGATAAATCAACGTTTTCTCTAAAGATTCTTAAAGATTAAAAATTATCCAATTTCTAATTTTAAAAGTTTCTGCCTTTTTAGAAGTATTTTAGATTAGTTCTTTAAAGGGAAATCCTTTTTATTAATACATACACTCTTTGAAGATTAGCCATCTAGCTGACAGTAGGG
Source organism: Macaca thibetana thibetana (assembly GCF_024542745.1). Taxonomy (NCBI): domain Eukaryota; kingdom Metazoa; phylum Chordata; class Mammalia; order Primates; family Cercopithecidae; genus Macaca; species Macaca thibetana. Next base: position 117,190,306 of record NC_065584.1, read on the forward strand.
TCATATTACTTATGCCTCGGGAAATTATAGAATTGCAGAATTATAAAATTAGTAGTTTTGTTGTAGACCTATCCCTTAGGTAGATCCCCAAAACCTATTTGTGTCATTGTGAGCAAACAGGAGAATTGTTACTACGCTTTCCCTCTCGCTCATGGATTTTTCAATAGAAATAGAAGCCTTTCAGATTATGCAGAACACAATCTCGGTGGGGCTGAGTTACCTTCCTTATGCCTTGTGGCCCGATGTATGAAGAAATAAGATTTTACCTACAGACAAGTTAGCATGAAGAGAGAAAAAAGGAGGAGATATTTGTAACTCACAAAAACATCTAAAGTATAAAGATTTCAAATGTCCTTTTAGTCCCTTATTGGGAAGAGCAGTATAATTTTTGTATGCTATAAACTCCTTTTTATACATCTCCTATAAAGAAATCTGGAATTCAAACTCCATGCTAAGAGTTTCCAGGTTCATCCCTGAACACTTATCATCCTTGTCATGGGGAGGTAGAGTCATTCCCTGAATAGCCAGTGGTCTACGGGACTAACCTTTCATTTTAGGAAGACAGATCTGGAAAGCGAACCCAGTTGAACCATCAAAAATACAGCAGTTTCATGACAGGAAAGTGGAAGAAAGTCCCTGAAGAGAACAATGAAGGAAAGTACACAATTTAAACTACTTGCCAAGGACGTTAACAAACCATTGCTAACGTGTGCCTGAAAACATCTGATTTCCTTCTTGATGTACTAAGTATAAGATAATGCATTGGCAGCTCATACTATGTAGATGGAGAGAAATATTCATATTCATTTAAGACATTCTCATAGTTTCAAAGGTAGAGAGCCCCTCAGTGTCTGCACAGGTAGAATTTAGGAAAATGTTCAGCCTATGTGATAGCTATAGTGTGGCAGAGGTTAATTCACGCCAAATTCTTTGGATGTGATTTGCTGCCTGAAACTATAGTCTCTTTAGCATTTTGCTGGTCCAATGTTATCAAGTTTCATGCAAAGCTTGGAAAAATGGCCCACAAGTGTAGTTGGATCAGCCTTTAGAAAAGGAGACAGACTAGAGATTCTCAGTATATTTAAGAGAAGATTTAAAAATAGATAGTTACATAAGGTTAGAGGGAATGTAGAAAAATAAATTGATGGCTATATCTACTACCTTCATATAAAAATGGAGTAAAAGTCACTCTTCCCCAGATCAAGAACTTCAGAGATGTAATACAGAATAAAGTCTGGAGTTCACGTGAGCTGTTGACTGAAGGAAACCAACCTATCAGAGAAGAGAAGGGTAAGAGAGAAAAGGTCTATGCCCCTGGTTATCACCAGAGTAGTGAGGAGAAGGGCTGGGGATAGAGGAGAAAATGAGTTCCGTAAGTTCTACCAGACAGCAGACCTACTGAATGAAGCTTAATTTGCTTCCCTCATCTCTCCATTAGTAGAAATTGCACAGTAGCTTAAGAGACAGAGTTAGCTAGCCACCATTTTAGTATCTTCTTATTTCCAAGTAAGTTGTTAACTACACAAGTCTCCCAAATGCGAACTTTATATCACAGTATTGGTTAAGAGTCTCGGAACAAATAAGGATACAGAATTGGACAAGGCTTCAAATTGGACATGTTAAAACTCATCACTTCCTAACAAAGCACTGATCTGGAAGAGTTTGGTAGAGTGCCCATTCCTTGGGAAGGGAGATGAAGAACTGTGAAACCAAAATGCAGTGTCTCTAATAAGGTGTCAACAGAGGACAGGTGTGCAGAAATGACACAAAATGGGCTTCCCGGTCACATACAAGCTGTGTAACTGAGCCTGGTTATGCCTGGATGCAATCGCTAATGGAGATATGAGTATCATTATGTAAGTCTAAAGAAGACAGATCTGCTGAGTGGACTATTCGAAGGTGTTTTCTTTAAGCCACTTCTGTACTAATAACAGTTTCCAGGCAGCTAGATTGTTTCTCTCTATAGCTGGAAAATGGAAATATATGCAACAAATTATTTGCATTCTGGAAAGGCTAAAAAGTATCCACTCTTTTCAAATCCTATCAGCTTGGCCACACAGACTGGTTTCATCTGTGTTGCAGATTTCTTTATGAAGACAAAGTAGCAGACATGAATGAAAGTTCATTTCTTTATTCTCTCCACTCTCTTCAGTTGCAGGGTACCTAAAGATAAAATAACTAATACAAAAAAATTTTTGAAAAGTGGAAGCTTTTTCTTTCCTCGCCACCTTTTGGCCACTTTTATTAGAACAGACAGGATAAAAGAAAAATGAAGCTCAAATATAACTGATGCTTCTTGTTAGCAATTTAAAAAGACAATTTAAACTACTTTATAAAATCAGATATTTAATATTTGGATTAGATATGGGGGGGAAGCTATATATTTTTGGACTTCTTCCTTCTCATCATATCAAGCTTCAAATTGATTTTATCTTTGTTGTTTTTATGGGTGGAGGTGAGTACTATAAAATCGACCAATTTTGTATGTCAGGGAGCAAAGAGGTTCCCCCGTCAATGTTACAGCCTGGTTCCCGGAAAGAGAGCCTGCAAGCGTGCATTGCAAAGTCCCCTTCACACACTGACTTGGTGCAGTTTGCTGTGCTGTTGCATGCAATGATCTGCATCAATGATACTGGCCAAGGGAGAAGCAGAAATAGAAATGAGGACATATAACTTTCAAGAAAGGAAGAATATCATTCAAATGAAAATTTCTCTGTTGCAGACAGCATAATGTAAAGAGAATGTGCAATCCCAGGCCAATAGGCAAACCTTCACCCAAAATACACGTATTTCTTCTGCTACCTCTCACTGTGTCCCTTAGAAAAACCATACCAATGACTTATCTTACTGGAGGTGTTAATACTACCATGTTTTATTCCTTCCTTCAGTTTTTTCCAGTTTCTTTACCAGCAGTATCTGAACTTTTCACTTAAGAAACACCATTCTTTATGGTACTTATGAAAACAGGAGGTGCCTGAAGGAGGCTGAGAAGAGGTTTGCAGCTTCTACTGTCCTTGATAGGGGAGAGGAGGGGAGACCGCATATGCCATCTGATATTCCATTCCTTAACCATACTGGCAATTTGTTTTGGCTAGAACATTTAAAGGTGTGATAGCACCACTGGGTTTCCTTATTCCACTTCTCAGGTTTCAGATAACCTTTCTCCGTAATTCCTGAGTAAGTCGCAGTGAGTGTGCAGGAAGACACCGTCATCAACATAGGATTCAAAAGGCAACTGTTGGGCAGTAGGGCCATCACCTATGACCTCTGGGCCCCCCACTGTCATCATAAACATTCACTTCTGCTTGGCCACACTTTTTCTTACTTCTTTTTCCCCAATAAGCTGCCACTTCTTGAAGTGAAAGCCATACAGCACACCTCCTAACCTGGTTTTTGATACTTCATGGGCCTGATGCTTTTTACCTAACATACCTATAGTGTGATTTATGATATACTTTGTGCAATTTATGTAACTTAGGATATTGCGTGCTCTGATGCTTGTCGATTGCTCATGCAAGAATCTGAACTATTGTCAAACTGTGTCCTCAGATTTAATAAATTTTGTCTACGAGGAGACAAAGTTGTTTGTAAGTTAAGGGTTCTTAGAGTTACTAGTAAGTCAGGTGTGAGTGTCTGGTTAGACACAGCTAGCAACACTGGTTACTCTCCTTTCTAGTTCAGGGAGGGCTATGCCTAGAACAGCCACTTAAAGCCTGCTGGCTGGATGTGCTCAAGCTGCCGAATGGCATCCCGATCACCTCCTCTCCAGAAAGTTCAGACTCTCCTGCCGCCCTAAATACAAGCTCGACAGCATTTTAGAGAGATCATTTTCAAGGCCTCCAGATTATTCTAGATGAACTTCCTTGAACAAACTGTCATTGACCTTTACTGAGCATCAATTTGAGTTAAAAATGAAGGCCGTGTCAGCAATGTGGTACATTGGTGGACTTGGGAGGGGGCATCCCAGATATATGACGCAGGGTTCAGAACAGGTGAGAATAATGAAGGTTCTGCCATGGTGTCTTAAAACACCAACATAATACATTGACTAGCGTGACAAAACCACTAGGTTTCCCCAACCAAGGCAGGCAAACCTTGCTTTGTAGAAATAGGTATTTTACTGCAGTTTTAGTCTGTTCACTAGGATGAAATCCAAAGTGGGCTGCATTTGTCTAACTCTCAAATTAAGCATTCTCACTCATTATTCTTCAGCACTGGTTCCTGGCAGGGTGACGTGGCCACAGTGGCAGCCCTGCTTACCTTCACTGATTTCTCATGAGCATCCTATTTAGAGACCAAAGTGGACAGCAGTGACTCCACTGAAAACCTCCTGTTGCTCTCACCATCAAGCCTATAAGGATTTAGACATCTGCTGGCCCCACAGAACTCAGAGCTGATTTCTATGGCATGGGTAAAACTGGCACTTTTCCTGTGCATGGTAACACTAGAAGGAGCATAGGATGGCTGTAAGTGGAATTCGTTTTTAATTGATCAGTTCTTTTGGTTGTCTTCAGAGTTAAGTGAAAACGAAGAGAAACTAAGAAAGCAGCATAAAAAGCTTCTTGCTCACAAGCAACTTCAAGCCTTTTTAGTCATGCATGTTCCTTCTCGGCTTTTCTATTTTGCTTGTCTCATTCCTTCATTGTGAATTTTAAAAATCCAACGTGTTACCATATTCCTTTCAGTTGCACCAGTAGAAGAGGCGGTTAGCACCTGCATGAATATGGCTTCTGTGACTTGATTTGATCCTGACCACAGTCTTCATTCCCGAAGCTGACATTAGATTAGGATATGGTGCTGTTTTCATTACTGGATCTGTTATAGAAGCATTCCTGAGGGGCTGCTGGCTGGCAGGCATATCCTGGGAAGATGCTCAGGCACCTGGCAAGTCCAAGGGTTCTGGAAAGATGCTGGGGCAAGGGGCACGCCACATGTGATGGCTGGATTGGGAAGAAATTTAAGATTCCTGCCCATCTCTGGACTGTCCTCCACCAACTGGAGGAGAAAGCTCAGCCTCTCTTTCTTCAAGGCCTAAAATGAGTCTTTGAACATATTCTCAATTCATCTCCAGTCCTCTTTCTTCACCCCTCACCTCTTTCTTCACCCGTCACAAGATAAATTCAGAGGTGGATTAAGGACAAAAGTATCAGAGAGGTCCAAGGTGGTTTCCTTATGTGACTCAAGAGCCAGGGTCAGAAAAAGCTGCCTATGAATAACATTCCACCTGAAGATTTCTATTAATGTAATTACCTCCTTTTCATTTTGATGTAAGGAATCTTTTTTCTACCCTTTTTTTTTTTTTGACATTAAAGAGTCCTGCTTCACCCTACTTCACATGCCTATCAGCCAAGGTCATGAGCGGGGGCTGTGAGTTGCATTTGCTCTCCTGTCTGGAAACTGCCTCCTGGGGACGGTCGGGCGGGGGGTGCAGCTGTAAAGTCACAGGACATGACGTAGAACTCAGCTGCATGTCAACACATCGCCCATTCATGAACGGTCCAAAATGTGAAAGGTGCTCTGCCGCTGGGTCTCTTGTCCAAGCAGGTTCTCTGACCCCAAGGCTATGCTTGCTCAGGTATTACAGTTTCTCCAGGGAGCTGGGATGCAGAATTTCTGCTGGCCCAGAAAACCACTAAGGACTGATGTAAAAACAAGAATGGGCCTCACTTAATAACTGACGTCGACTCCTTGCATGGTAACTTGTTCTCCAGGATGAAGTTTATGGCTGTATGTCTCCCTCTCTCCACCCAGGTACGATTCTGTTTTTCTCTTTTTCATTACGTAAACCATAACAACAAAAAATCGTTTTTCTAGTCTGGAAAATACGTGTTCTTGGACCTCTTCAAAAATAGTTTTGGTGAGTTGCAACGTTGGAGAGAAAGATGCTGCAGGATTTTGCTGCAACAGGATCAAAACTAAGACCAATAATCAAAACAGCAGCGTGTAACGACAAAGACTTTGAACTCTCCCAAGGCAACTGTCCTCAATGCTCCTTTCTCTCCTCTGTGACAATGTGACCTATATCAAGCTTTGGTTATAAAGCTGGAAATCTCAGCTCTTAAAAAATTTTTGGGAAAACTGTGGTATTTCTTCTGGTCTTACAACAGAGTGGACTTTGGGCTTCGACAGGAAACAGTCATCAAATATTTCTGCAATGTTCCCTTAAATAGTTTTCCATTGTTCCTGTGGCTGAATGTGAGACTTCTTAAAGAAGGCATGGGGCACTCTCTGCAGATGACCTCAGAAAGAGATGAGCAAAACAAACATTTAGTGACACATCTTTCAAGAACGTCCTGCAACCTGTGGTCACAAAGAGTATGCGTGCAAGGTCAGTCCTCCATCTCTAGCGCCATCATTTCCATGCGTCTTCCTCTTAGTTGGTGGTCACACTGGCTTCCTTCTGACGCAGTCTTTCTTTCTGTTAAGGAAGAAAAATGAATATATCATTTCTTTCATCTTTCTCAAGTTTTGATACATTTCTCAAATTCTGGTCTAGAATGCTGAGTTTCCGGAATTGTGCCAAACGGCCTAGAAATGAGAGGACCTCCACTGCTCTTTCCCTAAGCTCTTAGTTATCTGCCCCTCCCTACCTATCACCCTTACTCACCAGAAAACAAACAAACAAGAAATCAATAACCAGCCAATCTACTAACTACATCCATCTAAAACACGGGCCTCTACCGTGCCAGGGTGGTCTTTTCTGTTCTCTTCTTTTGTGACAAAGACCCTAACTTTGTAGTGTTACTCAAGGACCCCTTCCGTCCCCACCTCTGGCCCACTGATGGAATTAAGAGAATGCTCAAGAAGATATGAAAAAAATTACTGTTTCCAAGTTCAATGTATCTGCCAATGATCAACTTGGCAGAACTCAAGAAAAGCCATGCAAAATGGGGGATGACCAGATTTAGTCTCTGCAGAATGGCAGAAGTTCCCGATTTGCCATGGATGTTATGCTCTTCATTCGCTGAGCTTCCTCCTCAGGGACTGCCTTCTAAAGGGAAGAACATGGACATCTGCTGGGAAGATGTAAAAATAAACAGGAGCACACTACACAGAAACACGGACCCTCATGGTATCTGTGACATTAGGGAAGTAAACACATGAGTATGGTAAGGATAGTGTATCTGCTCTTAGAGAAGGGCAAATAGAAGGCTAAAGTGGAAAAGGGAGAATGAGCAGATGCAGAGAGAGAAGCCTTTGAGAATGGATCCTTGGCTGCTGATGAGCTATGAGGTATGATGCTGCAATGAATTACTAAATTGGCCTAGATATAAACTTAAGTTGATGATTTGTCGACACCCATCCTAAATTTGGACTCCATCCCTAACTTGGGAAATTTAATCAGGAATCAGCTTACAAGCTCTTCTCTAATTTCCACCCACCCGTACAGACAATAAAATAAGCAACCGCCACAAGCCCAGGATCACAACTGGGAGCTTGTTCACAGGGGAGGTGGTAAACCCACCGTTTTTGTCTACATGGCTGACTCCATTCTCTCTGCCTTGGGGGAACAGGCTTGGCTGTAAAAGTCTGGATAGAAGCCCAAATAAAAGGTCTGGAGGAAGAGGGAGAGGCTCATGGAGGAGGAAGATAAAAATCAGGGTTCAGCCGACTGCCACTGAAAATCATACAAATGAATGTCCTAAATATCCCATTAAATGGGCACAGAGGACATGTCTGGTTAGGTAGGGACCATGTACTCGACCATCGCTTTACCAGCCAGGCTGTGCAGCCCGGACTTCTCCATTTCTCGTTCATCAGCCTCATGCAACATTCATTTAGCTGCTCATGGGGTTGCTGGGAGAAACATCATGGTCAATCAACAGAAATAATCTCACTTTATAACTTAGATCCCACTTAGATTTTCAAAGGATTTGAAGCATCCAGCAAAAAAGTACTAACAATCTAAAAGGATAAAGTAAGTAGTTGTGGGACATCAGGGTCCAGAGAGAGTAGGGTTTGAAAAATCCGAGACAGAAGGGTGATACTTCCACTTCCCACTCATCGCCATTCCCCACTCATCGCCATTCCCCATTGCAGGGTCAACCAAAGCAGCTGCAATTCACAGCAACAAGAAAAACAACTAATATTTATTGAGCTCTTATTGTGTGTTAGGCATTTTACACGTCTTTTCTCAGTTTTCTCAAAATAACCCCAAAGGAAAAGTAATATGCTCTTTTCATGGAAAAGAAAGAAACAAAGTAACTTGACTAAGGTTTTACAACTATGTAAGTGGCAGAGCTGTGCTCTGAACCCAGGCCATTTCATTCTCAACATCCTGGGATCTTAACCCTGTAGCTCCTCTGACTATTGTCTGTAACACCTAGGTGGAGATTCACTGTGATCTCTATTGAAAACTGGCCTTTGGAGGACAATGCAGCCTCAAATCTAGGAAGTCTGGGGAGACTGCTGCTTTCCAGCACAGGGGGAGATGTCAGGAGACCAAGAATCTGGTCCTGGTTTTTGTTATCCACTTGCCAAGTGACTCTGGGGAGCCTGTATCTTTCCGCACTTCAAATTTCCCAACTATCAATAGGAGAATCCCTGCCTCTTTCTTTGATGGGGAAAAGCAAATGAAGAGAATGAGTATATTTAAACATTTTGAGAGAAAGATACTTTGAGATAAGGGTGATTGTACTGTGCGTAGGGTGTGGAAGGATGTGAAATGGCAACTGACTAAATTTGGTTTATCAGAAATGACCTATGTTGAGTTTACAGGAAAAACATATAAAGCTATGTTTTGTACCTCCACCCACACATACCTTTTTTTTTTTTAAACCATATGCTACTCTGGGATGGGAACTGAGACTCTGGATACTACGTTTCTTCTCTGAGTTTTAGCCCTTCCTGGGTGCAACTCAATTTGCATGACAATCGTTAGGTTATGTTGAAAAATATATCTCACCAGGCTAGCAGTGGGATTGATTTTCTTTGTCTCCACTTTCTTCTCTGAAGTCAACTTGCTGACTGATTCCTGAGCCATTTTCAATCTGAAATAGAAATAGGGAAAAGACAGGGGAGACAGGGAAAAGAAAGGAAGAGGGAGAAGGAAAGAAGAAAGAGTTAAGGCAGGTTAAACATAAACCCAAATGCTTTTGAATTAATCCATCAGCAATTTGAAAATACTGAAATGTTTTTTCAATGCTTTTTGTTATTAAATTCAAACCCTAATTAGGTGTGAAGGTTTCTCTGCTTTATCAAAACTGAATTTTCTCCACCAGCTGAAGACTGTTTCTGTGAACAATGTGGTAGTTTCTGACGGGTGGACCACCACTGCACAGAGCACGATTTACTTCAGTGTTATCTGGCTTGTGATCCACTTAGCAGATAATGAGATGATTTTGAAGAATGAAGTTCTGACGAAATGTGAAACCACAAATATTAAAATTCACCATTTCACATCAATTAAGATGTGATAACCTACAGAATGGGAAAAAAGATAACCTACAGAATGGGAAAAAATATATAAATATATATCTTTTTCATTCTGTAGGTTATCTTTTTCCCATTTGAAAAATATATTTATACATTATATATAATACATAATACATAAACTTAATATATTATATATAATATATACATATACTTATTTATATATAATATATAATAATATATTTATAATATATATAAATATAGACTTTTATATATATATATATATATATATATTTTTTTTTTTTTTTGAGATGGAGTCTTGCTCTGTCGCCCAGGTTGCAATGCAGAGGCGTGATCCTGGCTCACTGCAACCTCCGCCTCCAGAATGGGAAAAATATTTTTAAATCATATACCTGATAGAGACTTGTGTCCGGAACACATAAAGAACTCCTACAATTCAAATAAGAAGACAAATTATACCCCCTCCTCTAAAAATGGACAAGGGATTGGAATAGACATTTCTCCAAAGCTGACATACACATGGTCAATAAGCACGTACAAAAGATGCTCAACGTCACTGGTAATCAGGAAACACAAATCAAAACCACAATGGGATACCACTTCACATCCACTAGGATGGCTAGAATCAGAAAGAAAGACAGTAACAAATACTAGAGATGAAGACGTGAAGACATTGGAACCCTCATACACTGATGTGATTGTAGAATTACACCGTTGCTTTGGAAAACAGTTTGGCCGTTTTCCAAAATGTTAGGCACAGAATTACCATATGACCCAGCAATTCCACTGCTAGGCACATAAATATATGTATGACTAAGAAAATTGAAAAGATGTCTATATAAAAATTTGCATATGAATGTTTATAGAACCATTATTTGTGATAGTCAAGAGTAGAAGCAACCAAATTTCCATCACCTGATGGATAAATGAAATGCGGTATATCCATACAATGGAATATTATTGAGCCATAAAAAGGAATGAATTTGCTGATACATGCTATGACATGGATGTACCTCAAAAACGTTGTGCTAAGTGAAAGAAGCCAATCACAAAAACACATGACTCCATTTATATGAAGTGTTCAGAATAGGCAAATCCATACAGAAAGTAGATTAGCAAAACCATGGGTTTGCCCATGCAGGGGAAAATGGGGAGTTATTGCTAACCAGTCAACGATTTCCTCTAAAATCTGATAGAGGTAATGGTTGCACACCCTTGTGAACATACTAAAAACCACTGTGTGGTGAAGTGATACTAATGTGTACTGAATTGTACACTTTAAAAGGGTGAATTTTGCAATATGTAAATTCTATCTCAAGAAAATTTATTAAAAATTCATTAATTCAGCATGATAGTATTTCTTACCCATCAGGTTGGCAAACGTAAATATTTAGACAATATTAACTGTTTGTGAGGATGCAGGGGAATGGGAGGTGCCACACAGGGCACTAGGGAGAAGAAATTGGTGTAGCGGGGTTTGGCAATATCAAGTAAAACTGGAAGCACGTACACTCTACAAGCCGTCAAGTTTTCTTGTAGGGAGACACCAAAAAGAATAACAGACAGACACGGAGCTTTCACTGTGGCAATACACGCAATCATGAAAACTGCAGACATCCTAATGAATAGTTTCAATGGGTAACAGATATATGACAATAGCAAACAGCAACATTTACTGGGTACTTAATCTGTACCAGGTGCTGTTCTACCTACTGTATTTGAATTAAACTTAATTTTCACAACAACTCTGTGAGACAGGAACTTTGACTATTCCCATTTCTTAGGTCTTAACCACCATGCAATGTGCAATGCTGCTTATGTACAGTATTCATTCAACAGAATAGGGTAAAACAGTGAGAAGGAATGAACTAGATCTATGAATTCAACCAGCACAGGTATCAGAGACATGATATTGAGAGAGTGAAGAATCCTGCAGTGACACAGTGAACAGGCCATCTATGATGATGGTCAAGAGCTCAGGCTCCAAAGTCTGACTGCAGAATTAATTCTCAGCCCTATCACTTATTAACTGTGTGACTCTACAGAAGAGAACTCTCTGTGGGCCTTATTTCTTAAAAAATACTTGACAGCAATACTGCATGCTACATAGGATCAATGAGAGGACTGAGACAGTGTCAGAAGCATGTGAACCAGACCAACTCCATCTTGAACAGAAGCTGGGTAAAATGAGGCTGAAACCTAGTGGGCTACATTCCCAGATGGCTAAGGCATTCTAAGTCACAGGAAGAGACAGGAGGTCAGCACAAGACACAGGTCATGAAGACCTTGCTGATAAAATAGGTTGCAGTAAAGAAGTTGGCCCAAACTGGCCAAAACCAAGATGGCCACGTAGTGACCTCTGGTCATCCTTACTGCTACACTCCCATTAGTGCTAAGACAGTTTACAAATGTCATGGCAACAGTCAGGAAGTTACCCTACATGATCTTAAAAAGGGGAGGCATGAATAATCTATCTCTTATTTAGCATATCATCAAAAAATAACCATAAAAGTGGGCAGCCAACAGCTCGCAGGGTGCTCTGCCTATGGAGTAGCCATTCTTTTATTCCTTTGCTTTCCTGATAAACTTGCCTTCCCTGTACTCTACGGACTCGCTCTGTATTCTTTCTTGTGTGAGATCCAAGAACCCTCTCTTCGGGGTCTGAATCGAGACTGCTTTCCTGTAACATCTTTCTGGCAACCACAGTGAGGAAACCCCTGAGCCAAAGTGGTGGGGTCCTGTAACAGCAGTGCAGCTCCCGGCAGGTGGTAATAGCGAATAAATGTAAGCTGCTATTGCTACTTTGCAGGCAGTATGCTACATTGTGCGTATAATTTTAAATTGAACCCATACATACAAACATCTATCTGTATTTATATACGGATACACACATATCAAAGTATTCAAAATAGACTAGAAAGATACTCAATAATTTCATGACAGAGGTTATTGCTAGAAAGATCTGGGAAGAGAATGACACCGCCAATAACATGCCAAGTAGAATTTCATTTTATCTGTAATACTTCACTTTTAAATTTAAAATCTTAAAGAATATATAATGAATGTTAATAGTTATAATTCTAGGTAGTGGGAACATGGGTGTGATATGTTCTTTTGTATTTTTATTTTTAAAATTTCTTCAAAAAAAATCTTCAAAAGAGTAAATACTTAAAGATCAACTGAGACATTTAAAAAATATGCTTTTTCTTCCATGCTTCAAATAAAAAATACCTTGCTTAATATTAATCACATACTTGTTGGCATCTGTAAGTGGCTGAGTAGCTTAGCTCTTTATCTAGCTAATGTTATACAATTTGCTTAAAACACAGTTTTAGTAATCGCATCTCCCCACCCACAGGCACAGGTTAGTGACAATGAATTCAACATTCTTACTTGTGCACTGGACAATAAATTAATTCTGCTGTTGCAGTGTGAAAGTAGCCATCAGACAAATACATCAACAACCAGGCAATGCCCTGTTCTAACAGATTTTATTGACAAATACTCGTAGTGGGCCAGATCTGGCTCAGAGGCTGCAGTTTGCCAATTCCTGGACTATATCATAGGATCCAAAATCTTATGATTTTGGATTGGCAATCCAATCTCCCCGTTATAAACCTAGTTTACTTGTCTATCTTACCTCTTCAGACCCAGATCTATTGTATTCATAGTAGGCCGGTTTAATTAGCTGAGTATCTTTGGAGAAATCACGTAATCCCCTGAACCTCAACTTCCTCATCTCTTAAAAGTGTGAATAATACCACACCTAATAACAGTGTTGCTATAAAAATTAAAGAAAGTACTATATGTGGTTACTGATCAAGCCTCTTTTCCTTCACCTCACTCCATGTGTTCCATGACCCACCCAAACGCCTTACATTCTTTGCACATGGCTTTTTCTCACCTTTGCATCTTGCTTTTACTGTTCCCCCAATGACTGTCTAGTCATTTCCATGCATTCAAATTCTTCCCATGCTTCTGTTTACAGCTTAAGTGTCAAAGTCACGAAAGCTTCCTTCATCTCTCTTAGCCAGAAGTAATTGCTCTTTTCTTAAGTGACAAAGCACTTTGTGCCTCTCTTAAGGTACTTAAGGCATTTCATCTTAGAACTGAGTAGGTGTCTTATTTTTCTTAAACCATTGGAATGACTTGAGGACAATGAGCAGGACTTATCCATATTTGGGACCTCTCCTTGTTCCTTTACCCAGCACTGTACCATGCACAAGTCAGTTCTTAGCATCTATGTGACAAATGACATGCATTGATAACTTTTGTTTTTCTGCCTTGAACAGTTTAAATGTTTAGTAAATACTCAGAGTTATAAAATGATTGCTTTTTGCATTTATCCTTGGGAAAAAACTATAAAAACATTTAGAAGTATAGTTCCAGTTACTGATTAGCTGACTGAGTCTTAAATAAGGAAAAAGAAAAGATGCTCAAGGCCACCCAAATGTGCTAAATATTTACACATGTCATCTTATGTATAGATTCCAAGATACTGAAAAGTATCCACATTACTTTGCCCACAAGGAGACTAGGACTCAGGGAGGTCATGTAACTTTGTCCCAAGTCTGGAATTTCTCTCTCCCACTTACGAGGTAAGGGCTTTTTGCATTTAATCAAAGAAAATTTGCTGGTTAGACAGTTTCTAGCGGCATCCATGCTCAACCTCCTCACTGTTTGTGGACTTATTTTTGTTTCTGGCCTAGATGTCGGCTCTAATGTCCATCGGTAGGTGACTGGACAAAGAAAATGTGGATCACCTACACCATGAAATACTATGCAGTCACAAAAAGAATGAAATCATGTCCATGGCAGCAACACTGATGGAGCTTCAGACCATTATCCTAAGTGAAATAACTCAGAAAGAGAAAATCAAATACTGCATGGTCTCACTTGTAAGTGGGAGCTAAACAGTGGTTACACATGGACATATAGAGGGAAATAACAGACACTGGGGATTATTAGAAAGGGAGGAGAGTGGGAAGACAGTAAGGGTCAACAAATAACCTTTTGGGTACAAGGTTCACTCTTCAGGTGATGGATACACTAGAAGCCCAAACCCTGCCACTATGAAATATATCCGTGTAACAAACCTGTACAAATTTATGTACCTCCTGTATTGATAAAAATAAAAAAAAAAATAAAGGTTATATGGCAATCCTTACAAAATAATTTGGAAATATAGGAAAAAAACATACAAACATGTCAGAGAAAGAACACACATATTCTCAATTCATAAATGTCTCAGTAAAATTTTTGAAAACTTAATCTTTTCCTCCTTCTATCATGCATATGCTCCCTAAGGAGTTACTGGGAGCCCCGGTAAATACCAAGTGCTGCCAACTACTGAGGAAAGACACAAGTATGAGATGAGAAAGTGAGTCATGTCCTCAGATGTTCTTGCCTACTCTTGCCTCTGTAGTTGATTATAACCTGGTCAGACACAGTGGCTCACGCCTGTAATCCCAGCACTTTGGGAGGCCGAGATGGGCGGATCACGAGATCAGGAGATTGAGACCATCCTGGCTAATACAGTAAATCCCCGTCTCTACTAAAAATACAAAAAATTAGCCGGGTGTGGTGGTGGGTGCCTGTAGTCCCAGCTACTTGGGGGGCTGAGGCAGGAGAACGGCGTGAACCCGGGAGGTGGGGCTTGCAGTGAGCTGAGATTGTGCCACTGCACTCCAGCCTGGGTGACAGAGTGAGACTGTCTCAAAAAATTAAAAAAATTAAAAAAAAAAAAAAAAAAAAAAGAAGTTGACTGTAACCTTTGCTTTCACATTAGAACCACTACAAAATCATTTTTTTTTTCTTCAACTCATCACGGAGCAGGGGTTACAGGCAGCTAGGTGAACTATGTTCAAAAAGTAGCATGCCTTTCTTTTTAGAGATTTAGGCTCTGCACTGTTACAGCCTCATCTTTTGGGAGAGCCTATGGCATACTGTGGGCTTTCTACAGGCTAGAGGCATATGTGCACCAACAGGTAATGTGCCTTTAAGTCAGTATGCCACAGGGAATGTCCACGTTCCCTAAAAAAAAGGATGAAAAAAACTGAAGGTCCAAGTGCTGCACCACTAAATGTAAAGACAGGAGTTCAGAATCTCTCTAATAAATGCAAGAGCTCTTCATTCTCATGACTGTTCAAAAATACATGGAGTAACATGATAAACAAAGGAACATGCAAAAAATACATTTTTGCAACTGGCTCAGTCAATTCTGGCCTGTGGTCCTTTGGAATGGTGAATAAGGTTTCCTTGGTACAGAAAAGGTATTGGCCCTCACTGAAGATCACACCTGTAAAATAAATGACTCACTGGTCTGACTACCCAACATAGCTTTGCCTTACCAGTCATTACCAGGGACAGCTTCTATGACCAAATAATGACACTCCTACGGTCTCCCTTCAGAAGAAAAAGTCAGAAAAGGGGTATAAAGAGCTTCAAGGATGAAATACAACAAGGAGTGAATATTCACTCCTTTGCCATGATCTCCTTGCAGCTTTGAACTAAGTCACATCAGGCCAAGATACAGGGAATAGCACATAGACTTCAGGGCATCGTGGAAATGGCTTTCTTGCCTCAGAAAGCTCAATATCACATGGTTTATGGCACTTTGAATAGAGAAGACTGAGGGCAACATTTTGATCTTTTCCTCATTAGGCTTACCTGAAGCATAGATGGTATTAACACCGTAAGCGCTGTTTTAAATATGCTTTCAGAGGGATATGGCTAAGTCCAGCCATCCCTCCAACCACTGCGTGGTAGCCTGAACATCAGAAGTAAGGTTCTGTCCACTCTACATAGTTTGTTCAGGTCTTTTGATACTCCTCGAGTCTACACAAGGTACGGACTCCAGTTCACAGAGACAAATTGCTTCTCCAGGCGAAAAGGGACTAATGTCCAACTTTGGTTCTAAATAAGTGCGATCACAGAGCCCTGACCAGGGCTGTGAGGACCACTCTCATTTCTATCCTTCTTGACAACATTCACTCATGAGGCATTTCCGAATTCCTGACATAACTATCGCACATGGTTAATTGCTATAAAAGTCAATGAAATAAGTAAAGTCACTCTCTACTGTTAATAAGAAATAAAAAAAAACCAAATTCATTGACTTCTCAATTTAAAGGGAAGCTTTTTCCTTGCTGCAGCAGCTGATGAAAACATCACTGACTAGCCTATGTGGAATGTTTTCAAAGGGTAGAAAAATAAAACTAAGAGAAAAGAGCCATAAACGATAACCCCAAGTTCATGTATCCCAGGCAGGCCAACAGGGCCACATACTTACACAGACACACTCTCCCATCTGACCTTTGGCTCTGACCACTCTGGCACCAACCACTGCCTGTGCCTCCCAGGTCAGTTTCACTAGCAGCCATGATAAAACAGACCAGCAGGAAAGAAAGAATATGAGTACAAAGTAATCTTAGGCTTAGCTCCTAACACACCAGAATTTAGCCTTTAAAAGTTATTCCAGTTGGGCGTGGTGGCTCACACCTGTAATTCCAGTGCTTTGGGAGGCTGAGGCAGGAGGACTGCTTGAGGCTAGGAGTTCAAGGCCAGCCTGGGCAATATAGCAAGACCTCTGTACTAAAAAATGCTTTTTAAAAAAATGAGTTGGGCATGATGATGTGTGCCTGTAGTCCTAACTAGTCAGGAGGCTGACGCAGGAGGATCACTTGATCCCAGGAATTGGAGGTTACTATGATGACACCACTGCATTCTAGCCTGGGCAAAAGAGTGAGACCTTGTCTCTTAAAACAAAACAAAACAAAACAAAATTCCATGATAAATTAGCATATTACTTCTATTTTGTCCAATTGTGTACTTTGTCAAATCTAAATCTGACAATTTTCCCTACTCTATTCCTAAGATATTTTCCTATTTAAAAGTAAAAAACTTCTCTTAGAGACTGCATTTCACCAGCTACACAGATCAGCCACTTCATAGCTTTTGTGAGCTATCACTTGTAGTACCCAAACATACTTTGACTTCAAATGATTAATTGCAGAACAAAGGCCTCTTCCGTTTGCAGAGCTTCTCCCCTGGGCCACAGGGGAGTTGAAGTTGGGGAGCCCTGGACTTGCCCTGGAATGCATGATCAGTTAAAGCCAATCACTCTGCACTTAGTAGACATAACACCCAGGGCCGACCTAGCGATTTAGGTGCAGAGTGAAAGGTAACAGCATCGCATTCATTTCCTCATTTAGGGAGAGTAGTCTGGGAGACAGTTTGAAAACTGAAATCAGCCCTGTGTCATAAATTTCCAAATTTAATTGAAATGCATTAGTCTTTGGAAGACATTTCCAATCCTGATAATGAAGACATGCATGTGCTAGCAGATGCCAACTCCCCCCTCTTTTGGTTTTGAAACCTATACCACCTACGGAGTCTCACCAAAAACTAGCACTGACAGCCTGTTTGCACGGGTGACTGGAACAAAGGGGTGAGGAAACAGGGAAGATTGTCTGGAGTAGGGAGCCTCTCTGGCGCCCCTCAAATCATCCTACCCAGGCAGCCCCCTGCTGCATCTCTGCCCAAGGCAGGAGCTGTCAGGAGTCCCACAGATAAGTAATTTAGAAATATTCTAGGCTGAATGAAGGAGACATACTTTAGGTTTCCATTGTTCTCTGCCAAGCTAGGGAAATAGAGTGTGGACAGATGCGCTCTAAGGTTTTGATTTGAGCTCCAAAGAGGTTTGAGGCTTGGCATAGCCATGAATCCAAAGGATCTCCACTTCCTTGTTTTTTTCTAAACAAATTGAAAGTAATACAGTCAAGAACAGAGCTGGCGATTGTTTTACTCCATTAACTAATCTTTCTTGTTCTGAACATGTCTGTTCTCTTTAACAAAGCTATTAAGATTTTAGATTCTTGGGAAGAAGCAACCCATATCGGATACGTTCAGGGACTTCTACCACCAAAACCCAAATAAATAGGATTTTTCATCTATCAGCAGCAGACAGCAAATCTCGCAACCAGTTTCAACATGGCAAAAAAAAAAAAAAAAAAAACAAACAAACCCACAGTGATTATTTATTTGTTCAACGAATACTAACTCAGTATCTACTATATATAAGGAAAAACAAGGTGCTACAGAGAAAACAAAGTAGTACAAGACATCGTAATTATCTTCTAGGGGCTATGATTTATCCAAAAGAAAAAGTGTTTATAACCAAATAAATAAAAAACCAAATCATTAAATGCCAAAATTGAAGACAAAGCAAACCCCCAAAATTCTGGAGGTAAGAGAGCTCACACAGATCACACAGATTGGAGAACCCTTCATGAAGGACACAGTATGTGATCAGTAAATTTTTCCAGAATAGAGTTTCATAGTTTGTATATCACTTGAGACATAATAGATATTTTAAAATTATGCCTTTATATAAATATTATAAAGTACAGTCACACACTGCATAATTCCATTTCGGTCAAAAACAGACCTCATATATGATGGTAGTCCCATAAGGTTATAATGAAGCTCAAAAATTCCTATTGCCTAGTGAAGTCATAGCTACCATAATGTTGTGGCACAATTACTTTATTATAAAAATAAATTTAGTGTAGCCTAAATGTACAGTGTGTAGTTATAAACATGTTTTAGTTATAAACATAAAAAAATAGGGTACAGTTATATTCTAGGCCTTCAGATTCACCCACCACTCACTCACTGACTCACCCAGAGCAATTTCCAATTCTGTGAGCTCCATTCATGGTTAAGTGCCCTACACAGGTGTACCATTTTCTATCTTTTATACTATATTTTTACTGTACCTTTTCTGTGTTTAGATACACAAATACCATTGTGTTACAATTATACTCAGTACAGTGACCTGCTGTACAGGTTTGTAGCCTAAGAACAATAGGTTATGCCATATAGCCTAGGTGTGAAGTAGGCTACACCATCTAGGTTTGTTTAAGTACACTCTATAATGTTTGCACAATGATGACATCACCTAACAATGCATTTCTCACAAATGTATCCCACTAGTTAAGTGACACATGATTCTATGTGTTTAAATTAAGTGCTGCAAATTTATATTATCGGAATGTGCAAATACACAAGAGACTGGAGTAGACCAAGCACTCAAAGAAGGAAGCACAGGAAAGAGGGCAGTTAGTTAGGCTGATCCCAGGAATAACACTGCGTGTGATTCCTCCAAAAGCGTGTTGAGTCACCCAAGTTCGCATCTTTATAATGTAAACCCCCAGATCTATGTAGCCAAATTCATCTGCTCTGTCAATGCCCAGCTCATTTTCTACTTCAAACTGCAGGAAGTCAGGGTTGGAAGACAACTGTAAGATCACCTGAGCCCAGGAGTTCCTAAACTTGGCTGAAGGTAAGAAATTACTAGGAAGGTGTCAATCTCTCATCTCCAAAGCTCACCTGGTACATGTAAACAAGAGGATGGTGAAGCCAAGGCATTTATTAAGGAAAACTAAACACGAAATGTGCTCTTGCTCTGCCCTCTCTGTGGGGAGTTTCTAAAACCACAGATTTCTAGACTCTACACTCTGGTATTCTGATTCAGTAGCTCTGTTTACAGTTTTACAATGGCCTCCAGGTGACTTGGGAGATCTGCCAGGTATGGGAGCTGCTGATCTCTAACACTGCCCCACCGGCTTCTGAATCTCCTCTAAAACTCTCGGCTTAGGGTGGTCCTGATTACGGCTAAGTGTCTCCTCAAAGCTCCCTGTAGCTTCCACATTTCCTTTGGATCAGTTCTTCCTCCAAACTCTTATACCAGCCAGGATCTTCAATGCTCTTTCAATATCTAGCTGTGTGCTAGAGAATGCACCATACAAGAGACAGCAAACAACAGGCTTGTGTCCTAGAAGTGGAAAGATACACATCAACTGCTAAAATAACAAGCTGGAATGAGTTAAATGCTAAAGGAGGGCAAGAAGAAAATGCCGTCAGAACTCATAGGAAAAGCTAATTCTTTTATTAAGAGAGATTTCAGAAAATTTCTATAGAACCTGGTTTCTGGAGGCAGTCCTTGAAGGACGACTCTATTTTGATCAGCAGGAAATAATGGGGGGCAATGCGATATGAAGAAATTATCCAATGAGAACACGAGGAAAGAAACTGCAGGTGTGAGACAGTGAGTGGTCACAGTAGGTGCAGGGAGGGATGAGGCTATAGTGAGTTTAGGGCAGGTTCTCAGAGGGCATGCTATAATTTGGGAGAGAGTATGAAGTTCTTGAAAGAACTCAACTTTAGTGTAAAAAAAAAAAAAGACCTAGGTTCTTATCCTCATTCTGTTTATTAATGAAACTATGATATTGGAAATCCATTTATTCTCTCATGCTTAGCTGTGAAATAGCAATAAACCTTTTTTTTTTTTCCCCAAGGCTGTTGTGAGAACTCAGTATGTTAATAAATTAAAGTACCAACCATGGCTAATTATCTTTCATTTATTTCATGAGCAATGAAAAACCACAGAATATGTTTAAAGAGATAAGTATGATCTAACTTCTGTTTTGGAAAGATAATTGGATGCAATATTCAGGGACATTTAAAGAGGAAATAGAAAACCTCTAGGCAGACAGAAGAGTGAGAAGGATGTTTCAATAATCCAAGTGAGAGATGACAGACTACTGAACTAGGGCAGAGACACCTCAAATACAGGGTAAAGAACAATCACCATGAGGGAGGCAAAACTGTAAAGAGTCAGAAATAGATGAAAAATAAATTTTGTAGCAGTAAAGATCGTTCTCATTTCCAGCCTGCCTTTTGCTACGAGGAGGAGGATAGTGTTGCAATTGAAAGTTAGGGAGCCTAAGAGGAATAGGCCTTAGTTGAGACAGAATAATTTCCAACGGAGACATACTGAATTGCAGATGAAGGTTGGGTATACCGTTTAGTGTGCAGTAGGAAATTTAGGTCTAAAACCTGGGAGGCCTTGGGAATGAGGTGATAGGTGAAGCTGTGAAAACAGCTGGGACTAGCTACACAGAGAGTATACAGTAGAAAAGAGGAACACTGAGATTTTACCTTGGGGAAGGCCCACACCTAAGGAATAGAAGAAACAGAGGAGTTAAGGAGGGAGATGAAGAAGGGGAGCAGTCACCTTCGCAGAGAGACCGAATATACTATCAGAGCAATGAGGCATGTCGAGATGGAGGAAACTACCATCAGTGTCAAAAACCAGCAGTGGCAAAGAGTTAGAAGGAGTCATGTGATTTCACATCTAGGAAATGTGACACAGTCTGGTAACAGTCTCAATATGCAGTTCTCCTGCTTCCTTTAGTAATGGAAACCGTGAGTCTTTAGCGGGGACATGGCTCCCAGCTAATGCATTTCCTGGTCTCCCTTGTGTATGGCCATGAGACTAAGTTCTGCCCAATGGGATAAAGCAGAAGTGATGTGTGCACCTTCCAGTTCGTGCTATTTAATATTAAAAGGAAAGGCTGTGCAGTCCCCTTCCCACTGGCAGGAACTCAGCAGCATCGGTGGTGGTAGACTTGACGTGTGCCCCCTTACACCTTGGGAATAAGGACCTTACCTTAAGGATGGCAGCCACAAAAGAGAAGAAAACCAGGTTCCTGACATCCAAACTCCTTGCATTCAGATTGTTATGCCAGAGGAAAATTAATTTTTCCTTTGTTTAAGCAACAGTTATTTTGGTCTCTGTTATGGCAGCCAAGACGTTCTCCTTACCGAGACAGGAAGGAGTGTGTGGTATGAAAAAGGAAATAAGGAAATAAACGTAAATTATTCTTTTAAAAGAAGTTAGAAGGGAAAAGAAGAGATGGGATGGTTCAGAGAAGAGAGGGCCAAGAGATGTGTATAGTTTTTTTAAACCAATGATCCTGTAATTCTTACAGCTTTTTAGTTTATCCTCTCTCCTTATTTATGGCCTATTTTCAATTTTGCAGACATAGTTTTAAATTTATTGCTTGGGGAATAAGCAGGTTTTATTCTTTGTGATTTCTTTTTCTTTTTCAAGACAGGGTCTCACTCTGTTGCCCAGGCTGGAGCGCAGTGGCGCGATCTTGGCTCACTGCAACCTTCGCCTCGCAGGCTCAAGTGATTCTCCTGCCTCAGCCTCCTGAGTAGCTGGGATTACAGGCACCCGCCACCATGCCCGGCCAATTTTTGTATTTTTAGTAGAGACGAGGTTTCACCATGTTGGCCAGGCTGATCTTGAACTCCTGACCTCAGGTGATCACCCACCTCAGCCTCCAAAAGTGCTGGGATTATAGGCGTGAGCTACTGTGCCTGGCTATTCTTTGTGATTATGATAATTCTGTTTATCCGTTAGGTCTTGGAGCATTTACTGTTTGTGTATTTGCACAGAACCATTTTTAAATGTGATTTAGGAAAATTCAAAGTTTTGCCAATTAATTAGAGGGTGACTGTATTATTAAGGGATTTAAAAAAATAAGCAGCTCTTTAGTAGTTAAATGAATTCAAGCCATTTAACTACATAACACAGGGCAAGGAAAAGAAAAACATGTTACAAGTTACTGAAATTATCATGTATGTATGTCAGTAGTAAAGCAGAATTCAATAAATAAAAATTTTACTTATGTAGCTTTTTCTAGGAATAAGTTTATCATGTAAAGAGAAGAATTCCCATAGTGTCTACACTGCAGTCGGTGGTTTGTGGATTGAGTGACAGCGTCTCCAAGTCCCCAGCTCTTGGTCCTGAAGTGACCTGAGCAGCAGGGAGCTCTGAGAACAGCTTTCAGGACAGCCTCACAACAGCTTTGAACTATCTTCTGTCAAGGGTACAGCAGTTCCATAATCACCCATAATAACAGCAAGTAATATATTTAAAACAAAAACCCTATTGGTATGTGGCTGGGTAATTTAAAAAACAGCCCCCGCCCCCAAAAGAAAAAACAAAGTAACTATCCATTCCCCTATGGTGTAAAGTATAGCTATGTGTATAGTGAAATTTCTTATTTTCATTTCACATAAAATTCACCAAACTTCTCATTCACTCATTACTTACCCATTATGGGGTTTTTAAACGGCACTTTGAAAGTTTGCCTTGGCTCAGGGTGAATTATGTGCCCAGATTTTATTCCTGAAGTCATGCCTCCCCTAGGCCTTCTGTACCTTTTGCAAATTCACAGCTCATTTTGTGGGAGGCAGTGGTTTGTGTGCATGTGTGGGCATAGGTGGGGGCAGTCTTAGGATATCCTAAATGGTGGAATGTTTTGTAAGCAAGGGTCCTATCACACAGATTAAGGAGCAAAAAAAAAAAAAAAAAAAAAGTAAAGAAGAGCCAATAAAGGTATCAGCAAAATTAGGTTACCTCCTTGCAGTTATGCATATACTTGGATAATCTATTGATTTAACAGGTGGAAGAAATGCGTGTACCAAAAATTCATTGAATGTTTGGATATCAGGAGGTACAAATACAAAAGTGCGTGAAAAGGTAAAAGTGAGGCAAAGCTGCTTCTGAGGATAAAATAAACCTTGGATTATGATACATCATAAATGCAACGTTGGATACAGATAAGCAGAGAAAAAAATATTTTGTGTCCACGCTCCATAAAAAAAACATGATCTTCAAGAACAACATTAGGACCAGGCGTTGGTGGCTCATGTCTGTAATCCCAGCACTTTGGGAGGCCAAGGCAGGAGGATTGTTTGAGCCCAGAGTTCGAGACCAGCCTGCGCAACATAGTGAGATGTTGTTTCTACAAAAGCAAAAAATAAAATTAGCTAGGTATGGTGATGCACATCTGTAGTCCCAGCTACTCAGTAAGCTAAGGCAGGAGGATCACTTGAGCCCAGGAGGTCAAGGCTGCAGTGAGCTGTGATTGCGTCATGGCACTCTAGCCTGAGTAACTCAAAAGAAAACAAAACAAAGGTCAACATTAGTATTTTATGAGAAGAACTGGGGGTTCAGGTGAGGCAAGGCAGCTACAGACGTTTACCAATTTCAAGAGGGCAGTGAAAGTTCTTCCTGGCACCTAACCTCTCTCCCAACTCACCTGCAAGTCGTTGCTTGAAATATCGTCCAATAGAGCCCCTAGAGCTCAAGAGCAAAGGTGAGGGGCATTATGGCAGAAGCGAAACACCAGTTCCTCAGAAAATTACAACAGTAGCTTCTAGATTCATAGAGATTTTGAGCTAGAAGAGCTCACAGTCACCATTTCATTCCTGCTTCATCCTAATACTTATATTTTACAGATGTGACAATTGGGTTCCCAGTGATTAAGTGACTGGCCCAAGATCACACAGCCAATTAATGGGGGTGGGGGTGGGGGGATGAAGGGTAAAAACGCCTATTTTCAGCTCTCTGTCTCCAGCTCTTTTTTTACACTGCTCAGCCCTGCATGTATTCAGAAGGGATAAGAGACGGGACCTGGGATGCTTCACTGAAAGATGAGTCCTGATACCAGGGGCAGCACAATGACTGAGTGGGTCACAGACTGCACGTCTAGAAAGTGGCGCTTTCAGATTTGTGCCTGGGCTCAGAAGTTTGCTCTTTTGCTTAAGACTGGCTTGAATGCCAAGGAAAATTGAAAGCCATTAATATACCACGACACAGTATATTGCTCTTCCAGAGATATAGTTAATCTCCAGGTAAACCATATTCCCTAGTGAAACACGGTTTCCTCTACTGAACCACAGAGCTGTGCTCTGACACCAGTTTTAATAAGGTTATTGTTCACTCACAAAGCACAAGAACTTAGCACGTTTTTATGTGGTCATTTGTAAGTTTAGAAATTATTCTGGATTTTATGAGGGGAAGTTATCTTGTTATGAAGATGCATTCATCTCAATTTTGCATCAAACTAATGTGTACTCATGAAAACTATCCTAAATAGGAAAAGTAAATATTCTCCACCACCTAAAATTAACCTTGAGTGGCCTAGGTTGTTTTCAACACTTCCATTTCATTTGGAAGTAGAATTTAAACAAAACACTATTTTCCATGAAACCTGTCCCTCTGAAAATGCTACTACTGATTCTTAATTTTTCCAATGATTTTGAGCACTTAGTTGGCCTTCAAATACATTTAAAAATTAAGTGAGTTAATTTTTCTGATGAGATCCCACACTAGTTTTTTTCTTTATAATTACACATGATCAGGTTTTTATTTTGGCTATGAATTTGATTTTTTAGGATGCCCTTGTTAATGATGTTATGTTGCCTCCTGATGCTTAGGGTTGTTGGGATATATTGGGTTTCCGGGAAAAGTATAATTGAAACTACAATATCAAATATCATTAAACAGATGTCAAAACAAAGCAATTATAGTGTTACTCATTTAATTATAATAGAAAAATTCCAGTTAATTTGCTTATTTTGCCGTAGTGAATGTGTGATTCTAACAGGTAAGAAGCTAAAATCCTTAGCAGACAGAGAACACTAACAAAGTTCTCACTGCAGCATTTTAAGAAAACCCTGGATATTAATCAGCTTGTTTAAACGGCTGAGCAGTAACACACATAATGTGCTAGTATTTCTTAACAAACAGATTTTCCTAACCATGCTGCTGCCTCCAGAAATATTTTATTAGTCATCATCAACGTTCAGAGATGTTGTTTTAGGGTAGAGACTTGGTGATCCATCCTCACAGAGCATGGCTGGAAGGAAGGGTCTCCTGAAACTGCGAAATGAGAAGAACCGAAAAGGGTCTTGTGAGGTCATGACCCTGTAAAGGGGTTGGTTTACAGAGTGTGAAGCAGGCAATTCAACAGCTGCACCCAGGAAGCAATGCCACAAATGCCCGTGGCTGGGAATCAGAGATACTGTCATTTTGAAGGACTTCTGGATACCACCTCTATGACACAGTCACAGTTTCTCTGATCTAACTTCTATGATAGAGAACACTCTTTAATTTGGAATACAGTTCAGTATTTCAACAGAAGATCCTAACATATAAAGCAAATAATTGCCTTCTCTGTTAGTCTTTTGTTTGTTTTAGACCATTTTTAGGGCCCCAAGGACAAATATACTAAGGACTGTGCTCAAAATCTGAGGTGCAAACTCTTAAGCAAAGGCTGTCCATTCCAGGCCCGCTGCTGGATGTCCCAGCCTTAAGGTATGTGGACCTGGAGGGCAGACTGGCCAGCTCCTATGCTGCTATAAGAATAGCATTTTTGTAAGAGAATTGATTCCAGAGAAACTTATTTTAGCTTACTTTAAAAGGCTAAATAAGTGATTGCAGGGCAAGAGCTACGAGTTTGGTGCCAAGATTTTTAGGATTTTTTTCATGTTATTATCAACGACCTATTTTCTCAACAATGGTACTTTTCTCTGCTTCAGTTTTATCTATATAATGGATAGATTCAGTTTAATTCCCATGTTCCCAAAGAAGTAATGATGGGAAGATGTGTTGATAAACGTTTTTAAAGCTAACTTCCCTGGAAAGAAAGAAGGCCTTTTTCTTTTTTTAGCTCCCTGAGAAAATATTTGGAGACTAACACTAGGTCAAAAATCTCACAATTTTGATCCTCTTACTAGTGTTTTAAGGTGAAATATACTAGAGTAGGTTGTGATGTGTCTATAAATAAATTATGTATATATCTTTTCTTTGATTACAAAGTGAAGAACAAGAATACTGAATTATGGAATGTCAGGCCTCAAAGGTTAGTAAAATGTAGATGCTGTAATTAAATATATCATTTTCCTTATGCTGAGGAATTTTTAGTCTCCCTCCACTCTGTTTTGAATGCCATTCTCATACATCTGTTCCACAGGAGTAGCAGTGAGACCTGTTTGAAGTTTAAATCCACGACACCCCTTCCAGAACAGTGGCAACTCAATCACAAAAATGATCAGGCAGAAATGCTTTTTTCCGATAAATAGGGGCAAATTCAATCTCTCTAAGGAAAACGAACACACACACACACACACCCCGTCTATATTCAGAGTTGAGGTTTTTCTTCTACCCCCAGCTAATAAAATCGGGGGCTGCAATGAGGCCGAGCGGCACGTAGTTTGATGTCCGCAGCAGGATACGGGGAGTCAGAAGTGGCGCTGTAAATCCAATGTGGGGCTTCCACGCTGTGTGAAGTGTGGCCTGAGTCACAGAGATTTTCCTTTGATGCAAGTTCAGTATATTAATGGGAAAAGCATTCACTTTTATTTGTCTATACTGTCTGCGACAGCAAGGCTGCCTCATTTAGCCCAGGCCAACATGAAAATACACAGAGAAGCAATCTGTTGCAAATTAGCACAACCCTCCTTTCATTTACTAGCTAGTAATTGGAAGGGGTTAAGAAAGTGTAACTTATCAGATCATGTGAACGTATCTGCCCGTGTGGACAGCAAGCTTTCCCCGAATTTCCCTACGACCCCTGAGGCAAAAGTCCTTTCCCGATGGCCACTTGATCAGAAAGAAAACATCGACACATGTGATACAGACACACTTTGATAGGTTTAAGAGTGCAGTTTCCGAGGCTCCTGAAGGAGGCATTCAAATCTTCATTTGAACCTTACCTTTCTTTAGATATGTTTTTACTCTCCCGTTTCCAAATTGTCTTGAAGTCACTGCAGAACTCGTACCACACCATAAACACGTAGCTGGGTGTGATCTCCTTCTCACCAGACTTTGGCTTCATCCCAAAATATCCTACTGTTGTTTCAAAACTGCAACAGGTAGGGGGGGAAATGGAATGAGGTAGAGGGTGAGAAATTCTCAACACTAAAACCCATTAGGAGGGGGATGCTGGGGGCAGTTTCCCATGTGTTTAATTCTCTAACACAGAAGCTGAGGGCTCATAGTTAATGAAGTTTATTGTAAGCCTCAGAAAATCTATTTGCTCAAACTGATGTGCCAAAAAATGGAACTTGATCGGGATGCTCCTGGGCACATCTTATCTGTATAAAATCAGCATGTATCATTTCTGGGGTTGTGTAGGTAAAATGTCTTGAGTTCGTTCTTCATCTCAGATCCTCGTCTCTTCCCTGCTCTTCATTTTATGTTTAGTGATTACACGCAAGGCTGATGACACGCTGACTGCAGCATTAGCAGCGGTCGGTTCGAGAGCTCATTGGGAATAATTAATCTGTCAAATGCTTCACAGAAAAGCAAGAAAATCCATTCTATCCTTATTCTGGTGTATACTGGCTTTGTAACCGTGGGTCAATCACTCAGCATCTTTGACTCTCAATTTTCTCAAGGGTAAAATAAGACATGTAGATGATATGATCTTCAGGAGGGCTACCTTTTAAAACTTAATATGACACAAGAATACAAACCACCGATGTATAAAAATAGATACAGTTGTAGGCATAGCAAGTTTTGGATGAAAAACCATTTCTGATCTTGAAAAATGATCTCCAATCTGGTCAGTAAAGAGTCCCATTTTTCCAGAGTGGATTCCCAGATATCAGTAAGACCTATCACAGCGAGGCTCACTGCACACCAGACTACCTGGGCCTCCCAAGCAGCCCTTCTTGGAGGCACTAGCTTTGCGGCAATTTATAGCTTTGAACTCAATCTTTCGCCCTCACCCCCACCTGCCCCAAGCCTCACAAGCTCATTTGCCATGAGCAAGAACACTTAAATAAATGACCCCCTTTTCTAGGGTGTTGGAAACTAATCAAAGCAGGAATGGCTGGCCAGGTTTATTACTCAATGCTCTATCATCTGTTCAGACACAGCAGGTTTATTTTTTATTTTTTATTTTTTGTGGCCATCCTGAATACTGATTTTCTAATGGAACTCTATTCAATGGCGATTGTAAAACCCTGAAGCTCCGTTACTATTCTGGAGCATACTTTCATCTCGCTCTCAGTTATTGGGCAATATGTATCTCATAAGATTTTATCACATTTCACAGATGAACTGTTAATTGATTCCATGGCTACGATTAGGCGAGATCCAAGCTGGAGCTGCAGCTCTGAGTCCCATAAATTCTTTGTGCTTCTGTAAAGAATAAATCTGTTTTTAATGCAAATTAAAACTACTGGTCAGGGAATTTTGGCTCCCAGTTATTAAAAGACTGGAAGTGCATAAGTGGAGAAAGGCAATAACTGCAGTAATCTCTTACGGGACTCCATTATAATTCCAAACATACATAATGTCAAGAAAAACCGGTAAGGGAAGAGAGTGGCAATGTCCACTCCTGCCCTAGACATAACCCGTATTTCCATGGCAGTCCAAATTCTGGTAAAACCAAATGTACGCTCTATAGCATGTAACTTTTTAAAATTCAAATGAAAATCATTTTGACTATAGCACAGGAATACATAAGTAGAGTTATATAACCTATAGGAACAGGCCATGCATTTCCTATAAAGTCACAGGACTTTAGAATGGGAAGGAATTTACAGGATGACTTGCCCAAATTATCATTTTATAGATGACAAAACAGAGACCTGGAAAGATTGCGTGGCATTATTCACGGGTAAGGTTGGGCCTAGAATTCAGGTCTCCTGATTTTCTGTGAAATGCTGTGTTTGCTTCATCTTTCTGTTGCTCATGCTCAATCACACAGGCATTTAGGAGACAAAATAGTCATTCTCCCCGACCCTTTTCTACTTTAGACACAGTTGTCCTCTGTGTCACACATAACATGCATTATCCCAGGGAGGCCACATGATTATTTTTTCTCTTTCTTAAGCTTACCTTCTATACAGATACATATTTATTTGAGCATTCATGGGGAAGGGAGAGTCTTTCGTTTCTAATATTTAGAGGAACAACTTATCTTTCAATTTTCCAGCAAAATACAGTGAAGTCCAGTTATTGTGCTTCATAGAACACCTGACACCTCTGGCATTACCTGGAGTCCAGATTGTGAGATTAACATATTGCAAATCCTGGTGCAGTTTCAGAGAACGGCAAGAGTAATTTGGTGGTTGTTACATGGCCTGAGAAAAACACATCATCCTCCTGTGGGCCTCGATTTGCTCAACTCTAAACCGAAGCTAACCATTGCCCTCCTTGTCTCTCTCCCTGGGGATTTGTGAGGTACTGCTTGCTTACTCTCCCTTAAAGGGTGGGAAACACTAAAAGAAATACTAAATTTCAGCCTTTTTTTCCTTATGTGTTTTGGAAACTAAGACAGCAAGCGAATCTCTTCAGAAGAACCAAAGTAAACAGAGTCCCAGAGGATGGCCTGGCTTTGGCACTCAGCAGCTTTGACAAAGATAAAGTCACTTCAAGAATGTGCCTTATTAGGCTGGGCGCGGTGGCTCACGCCTGTAATCCCAGCACTTTGGGAGGCCGAGGTGGGCGGATTACGAGGTCAGGAGACCAAGACCATCCTGGCTAACACATTGAAACTACGTCTCTACTAAAAAAAAAAAAAAAAAAAAAAAATTTGCCTGGTGTGGTGTCGGGCGCCTGTAGTCCCAGCTACTCGGGAGGCTGAGGCAGGAGAATGGCGTGAACCCAGGAGGCGGATCTTGCAGTGAGCTGAGATCGCGCCACTGCACTCCAGCCTGGGCAACAGAGAAAGACTCCGTCTCAAAAAAAAAAAAAAAAAAAAAAAGAAGTGTGCCTTATTTGATTTCACTGTTATTCCACTGTTTAAGAAAAACCTAAAAGCTAGAATATGAACTTGCAATGATCTCATAAGGCCTAGATTGTTGTCTTTCCTAGATAAAACTCCCTTCATTTTAAATTCAGTTTTGATTCACAGAGGCTGACCACTGAAAATCTTTTGCAATTTGGACAAGAGAATTGCTGATATTTAACAACCAGGAGAATCTTCTCTAATATACAGGAAACAAAGGTCAATTATGCGATTTGAAATTTCTATTTGTCAGCAGATAGCTCTAAAATGGCTCTCAACTTTTAAAAGATTGATTTCTAATCCTATGTTTGGTTTTATATAACTTTTTTATTTCACTGCAAACTAGTCCCTGACCCCTTTTCTATCTGCTATAATTCCCTGTCTGATTTGTATCTTTTTAATTCGGCCAAACATTTTTAAAGTACAGACAATGATTACATCAAAGAACCCATAGCAAAGTGAACTGTTTTACTTTTACAGTCCTGAGATCCAAAGCGGAACACATCCACTTATTGTCTTATATGCATGCCTTCAGAAACTGCTTAGGAAAAGCAAATATTCCTTAGCCTCAGAGTAAACTGTTTCTCGAGAATAAAACATAAGAATTCACTAATCTCACACAAATATTGCAACACTGACCACGACCTCCTTAAAGAGTGTAACCAAACAACTGTGGTTTCTACATTAAAGATGGGATCTAACATATTTCATGTATGACATGAAAGCTAGACTACCTTCACCACAAAGCCACGGAAAACGCTGACAACCAGAATTTATGACTCCCCTCCGCAGAGCTAATGCACGGCAGCAGCTTCGGCCCCTCTACGGTGGGCCCCCTTTTCCTTCAGCAAGAATCTTGAAAAAGTATTAGAAATTTGACATCCGCCCCAGAAGCTGAATTTCTGTTTGGCCTGACACCAATGTGCCCTTGTTGATAATCTCTTCTCTATGTGCTGCATGTTTCCATAACACAGACGTGCTAGTTTTATGCATTGGGGAAGGGAAGCTTAATATAGGAACAAGGTCAATAGAGAGACACAAACTCCTAAAAACATAACCATGAAATTATCTCAGTTTTGAATGATTATTATGACAGGATGATAAGCACGATTTGAGAATATGTCTGCACTTAGCAAAGTGCAAGACTTGCCTTCACCTCGCTTTCACCAGCATTTTAATCTTATTGGTATTACAGTGGGAAGCAGGGCAAGATGTTGGCATCTGTGAAAGCAGGGCAGATGACTCTATGGGATTTCAGAAGTCTTGGAAATTGTGGTTAAACAGGGGGGAAATGGTGAATTTCTACAATCTGTTTATTTGCATTTAAATTCCTAACTGGGCGACTGTTCCTCTCACACATTTGTAAAGCTCATTTGTCCTTACATGCTGTCTCCTACCCCTACCTCTCATCTAATTTACCAGTACTTTTAGAATTGGTACCAGCAAAATGTATCTCAAATTTCAGACCTACATATGAGAACACCTCTGTCTACTGCCAGTCATTCTTCTACGAGGGAGGGAGAGCCACGTTGACTAACCTGGTCAATTAACAAAAAAGAAAAAGCCCTAAGGGGTGAGAACTGCTGATGATTAGGAGTGAATGGTTCCCCTCTGGTGTCTATTGAGAGAAAGACACAGAGCAAGGAAGATGCCTGAAGTGGGTGACATGAGGCTGAACAGAAGACCTCTGAGGTCTTCCCCAACTTCTGGGGGAAAATGTCCATATGCTATATGGGCATATGGTCAGCCCCTTCTCCCCACCTGAACATATGGACAGCCCCTTCTCCCTACCTGTCCCTTGTTTATAATATCCTTCTCTAGAAGCTGAGGAAAGACATAATAAGTCTCTTAGGTGTCTACAATAATTAGTTTGATCTGGCTGTAATGCTAGGAAGGATCAAACTGTCCCTGACTTCCATGAAGCAGTTCAGGAGCAGAGCAATGCAGGAGAGGCAAACAGGCAGAATAGTGTCATGACATGCATGTGAGGCAGGTGAGTCACTTCTGGATGATCCCTGCTTCCTGAGGAAAAATATTCCTGAGTCCTGCTACAGTGCTTTCACTCCAGCTTCCAAGTGAAGTTTATTGCTTATGGATGCATAGCCTTAACACATGGGGCCGAAAGTATGGCTAGTCAAACATTATGCTACAGGAAAGAAGCCAGTCACACAAGGACAAATACTAGATGACCTCAACTGCATGAGGTAGCTAAAGTAGTGAAAGTCACAGAGACAGAAAGTAGAATGGTGGCTGCCTGGGGACAGGGGAATGGGAAATTCGTGTTCAAAGGGTGCAAAGTTTCAGTTGGGGAAGTGAAAATGTTTTGGAGATAGAACTGCATAGTAAAATGAATGCACTTCATAATAATAACACAAAAGAATGGCTAGTCAAAGAAAGAACTGGGGCCACATTAGAGCTGCTTACCTTTTCTGTGCATTCTCTAAGTGACTTTCTTCCATCTTATGCTCCTTTCTGGCTGTAAAAGAGAAATCATGATTAAAAATGTTTTCTTCTGTCGTCTCCTTTGCGTAATCTGACAGCTTCAATTACACCCATTCTTTACCACAGCAGGTCTGAATTCAGGGATGGGTAGCCTCTAGCACATGTCCTGGTAATAGCACTCCATTTGCTTTATCTGCCACCACTGCTTTTTTTCTTTTTAATTATACTTTAAGTTCCAGGGTACATGTCCACAATGTGCAGGTTTGTTACATACGTATACATGTGCCATGTTGGTTTGTTGCACCCATCAACTTGTCATTTACATTAGGTATTTCTCCTAATACTATCCCTCCCTCAAACCCCCACCCCTAACAGGCCCTGGTGTGTGATATTCCCCACTCTGTGTCCATCTGTTCTCATAGTTCAACTCCCACCTATAAGTGAGAATATGTGGTGTCTGGTTTTCTGTCCTTGTGATAGTTTGCTGAGGATGGTTTCTGGCTTCATCTATGTCCCTGCAAAGGACATGAACTCATCCTTTTTTATGGCTGCACAGTATTCCATGGTGTATATGTGCCACATTTTCTTAATCCAGTCTATCATTGACGGACATTTGGGTTGGTTCCAAGTCTCTGCTATTGTGAACAGTGCCACAATAAACATACGTGTGCATATATCTTTACAGTAGCATGATTTATAATCCTTTGGGTATATACTCAGTAATGGGATGGATGGGTCAAATGGTTTTTCTAGTTCTAGATCCTTGAGTAATCGCCACACTGTCTTCCACAATGGTTGAACTCATTTACACTCCCAACAGTGTAAAAGTGTTCCTATTTCTCCACACCCTCTCCAGCATCTGTTGTTTCCTGACTTGTTAATGATCGCCATTCTAACTGGCCTGAGATGGTATCCCACTGTGGTTTTGATTTGCATTTCTCTGATGACCAGTGATGATGAGCATTTTTTCATGTGTCTGTTGGCTGCATAAATGTCTTCTTCTGAGAAGTGTCTGTTCATACCCTTTGCGTACTTTTCGATGGGATTTTTTTTTTTTCTTGTAAATTTGTTTAGGTTATTTGTAGATTCTGGATATTAGCCCTTTGTCAGATGGGTAGATTGCAAAAATTTTCTCCCATTCTGTAGGTTGCCTGTTCACTCTGATGATAGTTTATTTTGCTGTGCAGAAGCTCTTTAGTTTAATTAGATCCCATTTGTCTGTTTTGGCTTTTGTTGCTATTGCTTTTGGTGTTTTAGTCATGAAGTCTTGATAACAGACATAGCTAACAGAGGCCAAATAATTTGTTTTCTCTGGGACACTTTTGAGACTGATATTAATAATTACACCTGGACAAAGACATGAATTAGGGCAATCTGGGTAGATCAGGACATGTGCTCACTCTGGCACATCTCATCATGTTCCCCCTTAATGTTCCCACAAAAAACAAAACCAACACGGGAACATAATAAACTCAGTAGCATTTGCAACAGTTCAGTTCTGCTCAGAGTCATGGGAATCTTGCACACACTGCCTCCACACCCACAGGCCCTTTTGGCAGTCTAGGGAAGCCTGTGGACTCTTGTCAGAATAATGTTTTCATGAGGTTACTAAGAAAATCAATGATACTGAGATACAACTCTGAATCCACAGGTCAAGAACCTATTTTCTTTCTATAGGATTATCAAGAGGTTTCATTTTAGGGTGGTTCTTTTATATATCCTTCTCTACAATCAGAAGATATATTATTGTATATGAAAATACCACTCTCACACTTTAAAAATACCAGAAAAATAGGAAAGTCGAGACGTAAGCTATACAAGCCTTCAGATTCCTTTAATTTAGGGCTACAATGATTTAAAATGAATGAAAAAAAAATGAATCTTATGTTTAGGATCTATGCTGTGATACTTCATGAAAGGTAATAAGGGATTTTGAAACACCACCATTTTATTAAACCTGGCCCTACCATTTACTACCTGTGTGACTCTGGGCAAGTTAGTTAAGACCAAATGCTTAGTTATTGCCTCATCTGTCCCATGAGAATAGCCATAGTGACCATTATCATACAGCTGCTGTAAAGATTTAATGAGATAATACATGTAAAAAGAGGTATTATTAAGAGCCAATGCACACTGCAGAAACTCCGAGGGTTTAGGGAAAAGCGCCTCCAGGAAAATGAGAAGAAATTAGTCATCTAAATTTTTCCTAATTTTGCCCATGTACAGATAAAAAAGGCATCTACCCTTGTGGTGTGACCTGGAGGCTCTAACAGCCTAAAATATTTCTCTCACTTGAATGTGTAAAATTTCTAACCAGGCCATTACACATTTTAAGTCTTTGAGATGCTCCAAGCAAAACACAAATACATTACCTGGAAGAACCATGTTTAAAGACTGGAGTCACAAACTCAAATTCTAATACCATCAACAAACAAGCTAAATGTGGGCCAAGTATAAGAATCCCAGTGTTCTAACATTCTAGTTCTAGTTTTTCAACACGGGAACTGATAGCCTTAAAGTGGGAGAGACAGTAGGGAACTGCAGGGAAGTGGGAAGGCTGTACTCCATTTACGAGAGAACAAGCACTTGGTCCTGTTACCAGATTTAGTTTTTTAGACTAGAAGCTAGAAAGGGATTTCTAAATGAATGTTCCCAACTTAAAAAAAATTCAAACATAATATGACAAAGAGAACAGTCTTGCTGGCCACGTGTGGCTCTGCAACCTCTGATTTCAGCCTCTAGTAGCTGCTGACGTCATAACATAGGAGGGTTTATTCCTTCCTTCCATGCGCTAGACACTATCCCAGGTGTTTGGGATCCACCAGTGAAGTAAGCAAACAAAGTTCCCTGTAGAACTTTTGTTTCTGTTGGGGAAGACAAATAATTAAACCCGAGAGAATAAGAATCAGTGTAAGTAATTTTTGATACGTGGTAACAAATAAAAACAAAACACAAAACCAAAAAACCCATCCAGAGCATAGATGGAGGACTATAGATGGAGACTCTCCATGAGTTACCAAATTAGGCATGCCTGGGCAGCTAGAGCACGTCCCACTGCGGCTCAGTACACAAAGGGAAAGGCAATATTGAAACTGAAGATGACAAGTCTTAGATGAACTGTTCTTTGACTAGGAGTGGCTCAAATTGATGTGTAAAATTTACTTAGTCTTCTATTCTACAAAGCCACATAAATAGCGGGATTTAGATGCTTCATTTTTCTTTTTTTGAGACAGCGTCTCACTTTGTCACCCAGGCTCGAGTGCAGAGGCATGATCATAGCTCACTGCTGCCTCAAACTCCTAGGCTCAAGCAATCCCTCCACCTCAGCCTCTCGAGTAGCTGGGACTATAGGCGTGCATCACCGTGCCTGGCTTACCTTATTTTTTAGAGATGAGGTCTTGCTATTATACATATATTATATATAGTATATATTATACATTATGTATAGCATATATTATATATTATATATAGCAGATAATATATAGCATACAGTATATATAGCATATATTATATATTATATATAGCATATAGTTTTTTTTTTTATATATATATGCGCTAGTCTCAAACTCCTTGGCTCAAGCGATCCTCCACTTTGGCCTCCCAAAGTGCCAGGATTACAGGTGCAAGCCACCATACCTGGCCCGCTTTGGGATTTAAAGTGGGACACTGCTAATGTGAGGTGAAGCGGGGGTATGTATCTTAGGAGACAGATGGGTTTGGAGGAACTGTCAGACTCAGTATGGGGAGGTAGGGAAATAAAAGGCATCCCTCAACTTGTTCTTCTCTCCTCTATTTATTGTCTTTCTAAACACTTTTGTTCTTATTTTCCTCCTCTCTCTTATTTATAAGAAGCTTTCTTATTGTCTGCCATGAGTTAAATATAATTCTTTTCCAACTCGTAGGAATGAAATGTAGCTGCTTACAATAGTGACTGATGGTCTCACAGTTTTCAAGGTAATAAAAGCAATAAGGAAAATAAGTCAGAGTATTAAAAATGAGAAGTTTTGCTTAACATAAATTCTGTCTCCTAAATGTCTTTACCAAGGTTACTTGCATGCTGTGATGATGGTGAATCTTGGGAAATGCTTGGAGAAAGCTGAGAGGTAAGTTTGCCTGGTAACACGCTTATAACATGGTACAATTTTTATGTCACTGGCAGACTACGTGGTTTTTCTTAAATTTAAATTTTCTCCTTAAGTAACATTTTTCATAATTCTGTGTCACAGAGAGAAAGTAACATGGCTTCCTCAAAAGGTGTTTTGTTAAAAGAGACACATATGTGGATTTTATTTAATACAGTCTTGACTGAATACAGACTGCCGGCTTTTGTGTAAACCTTTAATGCCCTGAAATGTTGTTTTCTGGTTCATTTGCTGGCCATTGTTTTATTAGTTATCATGAAATTGCTCCACAAGAACAATTCTCAAGTTCATAGTTTCGTAGCCTACCAAGTGAAGCAGAAATGGCTCTTTCTATTCCACAGCTATGGGCCCAAGGAATGCAAATCAGAACTCACAACACCTAAACGCCAAGCTTTAAGCCTCGCTGTGTCATCTGAGTGTCATGAATCAATCACAGTGTCCTGTGTTTCAGTTTCCCGCTCTGTCAAATGGAGATGATGATACCTATCACCCACAGAGTTGCAGTCAGTCTTTTCAGTCGGGTCTTTGACAGTTCAACGTCATGCCATGGCTGCTGGGGGTTCAAGCTTCCAAAGGGTTGGCTGTTTTGCCAAAGTCAAATGAAGTGTAGCATAGAGGAAAGAGCTTGGGTTTTGCATCAGGCGGACCTGGGTTGAATTTCTGCTCTGATACTTATGAACTGGGTGATCTTCAGAAAATCACTTAACTTTACTGAGCCTTATCCATAAAATGGGAATAGTAAGATCTACCTTGCAAAGTGCTTGTGACTATGAGATATACTGAACGTGTGAGGTTAATCTAGTGACTGACATACGGTGGGCATTCAAGAATGGCGGCCATTTATTGTCGATTGGCTACAAGCAAATGCTAGTAGTCACTGTTCTAGCTTTCTGACTTTGGCATGGTTATCACAAAATTTCACACAACATGCTTTCTTTAGAATGTTCATAACTGCTTTCAGTAGACAAGAATTTTGGTTGTTATCATTTTATGCTCAAAACGTTAGTGTTTTTTTCATTTCACTCACTGAGCTGACGTCCTTAGCATGGCCTGTAAAAGGCTCTTCTACAAAAGGGTGGTTCCTTATGTCTGACCTAAAGTCATTTTATTTGCTGTTTCAGTTCATTTTGTTTTATTTCATCCTCATGAGAAAAAGAGAAAAACTTATTTATAATTTAACAAATAACCGGGAGTCATGGGGGTGGGCGTGAGGGGAGAGGTACTTATGATTATTCTCACCTGTTTTTTCCCCTTAATGACCATTGAGTTCTGTAATCTTTGACCTGATTAACTGGATCACTTCCCCAATCCCAAATAAAAGATAACGATCCAGGAGTCTTTTTTTAAGAGGTAAGTTTCCTGAGAGCTAAGATTTCTTCCTTAACCTCTAGACTCTATATGGCGACCTGTAACTGGTTCCCCTCATTGCACAGTAAATTCAATTCTCTTTGTTGCCACCAAAACTGCCGTTTTAAAAGACAAAGTGAACTATGCCCCTTTTCTGCTTAACGTTCTCACTGGTTCCCCCTCTGAAGACAAAGTACATTGGCAGTTCCCAGTGAGCCCCTCACACGTGCTTCCTGCCATCCCCATACTTTAATCCCCAGAGCTCCTGCTGCATGGGACTCATGGCTGTTCTCTGGACTCAACTTGTTGCATGGTGTCTTTATTTTTGGGCACTTTGCTCCTTCTGTTTCTAATGCCTTCTCTTCCTTGCCCTTCTCCTACCCTTCTGTTTGAATGTCTTTTCTTTCTTCAAAAACCAAGCTTGAAAATCTCCTCCAAGAGGCCCTCCATGCCTCTCCAGCATGGTGGTGAGTGGTTCTTTCTGTGGAGATCCAAACACACTATCTCCACACAACTCCTCATCATAGCACACAGAAGGCTATGTCAAGATGACTGGCTGGCAGTTGGCTTTTTCCACTGGACTCTGTGCTCCTTCAGAGTTGCAACCAAAATCTGTTTCAGAGTTTTTCTCTCAACTATCACCTAGTAGGCACTTGTGTACTTATCTTTTTTTTTCTTTTGAGACAGGGTCTTGTTCTGTCACCCAGGCTGGAGTACAGTGGCACAATCTCAGCTCACTGCAACCTCCATCTCCCAGGTTCAAGCGATTCTCCGTCCTCAACCTCCCCAGTAGCTGGGATTATAAGCACGCACCATGGCCAGCTGATTTTTGTATCTTTAGTAGGGACAGGGTTTCACCATGTTGGCCAGGCTGGTCTCAAACTCCTGACCTCAAGTGATCCATCTGCCTCAGCCTCCCAAAGTGCTGAGATTATAAGTGTGAGCCACCATGCCCAGCCTTGTGTACTTATTTGACAGATGGAAAAGTATACAACAGAAGAACCCATGTTAGCAGAACACAGTCCCTACACATTAAGTGCCTGTTTTTTGGCACAGGAATTTCTAAGCTTCCATCTTTTGTTTGCAACAAAAGAGTAAAGAGTAGAGTGGAACTGAAAAGCAAGAGAATACTATGTCCATCTTATGTTCTGCTTTTAGATTGATACATTAACACAGGCACAAATAGCACTAACACTATAGGGAGCTACAAATAGCTTTATCCCTCCAGTTTCATTTGTATCAGATTGAGTCTTTAAAATATACTATTTTCAGAGGTAACTTTGAAAAAGAGAAAGTTTTTATAAATAAAATGGTATTCAGACTAAGAACATTCACCATTTAAATGTCCCCAAATATCCAAAGTTTTTATTCTCAAGAGGGTGGCACTCATACAATGAGAGTGGCTGAAGGAGGCGGTCACTCTTCAAAGAAAGTGGGGCTTTTATGCCAAACACAATTAAGCCATATTTATGGATGCCCATCTGGGAGGCAGTAAATTGTGAAATAAGGGGAAGGGATAAGGGTTGGAATATCTTCCTAGTATTCTTTACACAGTCTATTACACTTTAATATACCATGGTTTATGGACCTGACATGGTTGGTATAAACCAACAGGACGCACAGTAAAGAACTTGTTTTTATTACAGCTCTACAAATAGAGGAGCCGGGTGATGCTAACAAGGAAACAAAGGGACTGCACTCTGCTTCACGTGGGATCCATCTGATGTGCGTGTGGCAATCATTTTCCATGTCTTAGAAAATCCCTGTTGTGCACTTTCCAGGAGAAACAAATGCTTTACACTCACTGAGGCACAGCACGCTGACACTGGAAAGGGATGGCCTTTTAACATTTGAGAGAAGAAAAATAGATATTTGGAAGCAGTGAGTGATGCAGAGCTCTTACCCTTACATTTTTCCTTCTGGTATGTTTGCCCGTGGAGGACGACACCCTCTCTGGTCTTCCTAAGTTACTAGTTTTCCTGGTTGTGGTGAAATGAGAAGAATGATCATTTCTGGTCTGTCAGAGCTTACATGTGCAAGTGTCTAAGCTGGATGGTAAAACTGAAGAGCAGAGGGTCACTTGTGAGATTTTCTGTATGAAGTGTTACAAGGCTGTGTAAAGACATACTGCCAAGGTCCCCAGTGTAGGATGCAGGATTTCCAGGTCACTTGCTTAAGGCTAAAGTGGACTAGGAAATGAGGCTTTTGGTGAAAGTACCAAGTAAAGGACATTGTGTTACTATACTCTGAAGAGGTCTTCAGAGTCATAAAATTAAAAAACAGAAATCCAGATAAAAGGAGTCTTCAAACAGTCATCTAGTCTACTTCCCGGGCTGATGTTCTAGCCTGGATCCTCTTATTTGCAGTCAGACTTTCTAGATCTTGTCTTTTTCATCCTTTTATTTATTTATTTATTATTTTTTCTGAGACGGAGTCTCACTCTGTCACTCAGGCTGGAGTGCAGTGGTGCGATCTCAGCTCACTGCAACCTCTGCCTCCTGGGTTCAAGCCATTCTCCTGCCTCAGCCTTCTGAGTAGCTGGGATTACAGGCACATGCCACCACGCCTGGCTCATTTTTGTAGTTTCGCCATGTTGGCCAGGCTGGTCTGGAACTCCTGACCTCAAGTGATCCACCCACCTCAGCCTCTCAAAGTGCTGGGATTACGGGCATGAGACACCACACCCAGCCCTTTTCATCATTTTAATCTGCCATTTCTAGCTGCCCCTTAAGTGAATTGGAGTATTTTATGGACATCAAAACACACACGCACACCTCCCCCCACACCCACACGAAATGGCATTGCCTAACCTGGGCACCTGGGGCTGTTCTCAACCAGGGTTCCTTCATCTGAACTGCAGGACACAGAAAAAGATTTGAGCAGCTCTTTTCTCAGTTTCCCCACATACACACGACTGGTAACACTCCAAATGTCCAGGACAACGCCAGCTCATTACACACGATGGCGGAGTTAGGGCAGTATGACGTAATTCCTTTACACGCAGTTGAAAATGTGAGTCCTGAGGCAATCAAACTTACAAGGGACTTACAATATTAAGTCATGTACACTTTTATACAGGCTGAGTACTCCTTATCTAAAATGCCTGAGGCCAGAATTGTTTCCAATTTCAATTTTTGTCCCCTACATTTTGGGATACTTGCATATACATAATGTAATATATTGGGGATGGGACCCAAGTCTAAAGAAGAAATTCATTGATGTTTCATATATACCTTATACACAGTGCATGAAGGTCATTTTAGTCTTCCCTCAAGGACACTGAATAAACTGTCCATTGTGCTCCTGCATTTTGGCCGAGGCCCGTCACATAAAGTCAAGTGACAGGTCTTGTCAAAATGCAGGAGCACAATGGACACTTTATTCA
This sequence comes from Macaca thibetana thibetana, assembly GCF_024542745.1. Lineage (NCBI taxonomy): Eukaryota > Metazoa > Chordata > Mammalia > Primates > Cercopithecidae > Macaca > Macaca thibetana. The sequence goes on from NC_065584.1 coordinate 117,232,461, forward strand.
GTGTCATGTCAGTGCTCAAAACGTTTCAGATTTTGGAGCATTTTACATTTTGGATTTTCAGACTAGAAATTCTCAGCCTCTATCTCTAAATCTAGTACGATGATATTCGTAATATATCTTATTGGTATAACAATGTGAATTACAAAGTGCTGTTTGTATACAATAAAAAGGGTCAGACCTTCCACAATACTTTGGAAATATTTCAGTTGTCATGGACTCATTTATATTCTCTGATGACTGTAATAATAATTTGTATAGGTGATAGGTACGATTTCAGAGATCACAATGTACAGCTGGCCCTCTGTATCCGTGGGTTATGGATTGCAGATGGAAAACATTTGGGGAAAAATGGATGGCTGCTTCTGTGCTGAACATATACATGCTTTTTCTTTCCTTGTCATTATTCCCTAAACAACACAATCATAACAACTAGTTATATAGCATTTACATCGTATTAGGTATCATAAGTAATCTAGAGATGATTTAAAGAACGGGTGTAGGTTATAGCAATTATGACACCATTTTATATGAGAGACTTGAGCATCTGTCGAGTTGGGTATCCATAAGGGTCCTGGAACCAATCCTCCACAGATACTGAGGAATGACTAATCATCTCAAACACTTAACCTCATGATACACCTAGTCTGTGCTCAATAGTAACTACTGCAAAAGTAAACATTTTATCAAGTCACAGTTCTAGGAGGTAATCGGACACAAGTATAATTGGGATCTAAATGAAGTATATTTACCCATACTTTTTCAGAAGTAAACTCACTTTTTCCCCCCAATATATTTTCACTAGAGATGAGATGTTTCGCCCCCAGGGAAGTCTTTCAACCATTCATCACGGTATTGACAAAACACTTGGCCTTCAGACTTTATGAAGGATTCTGCTCATTCTTCTTAAAGGCAATCACTTAATTCGTGGCTAATATTCTACTACCTTTTTTCCTCTGCTTCTGTGTAGTCCAGTGAAGTCCCTCAATGCTGCACAACCATCTGTACAGAGAAACCTCTTCGCTTTGAGTGATACAGATGCAATTACTTGAGGAGGCTGATAAGACAGTATAACCTTAACTTTGCTATAACTTAGCCCAACTATTTAATCTCAACGTGGAGAAAATGGATACCCAAGTAGATGAAGCGACTTTTTGGATTACACAGATAGTCACAGAATCCAGGTCTTTTGACTAATAATTTAATAATTTTGACTAATAATTTGTGACTAGTAATCTACATTTTCCAACGCTCCCTGCTGCTTCCCAAGGGGCAGCATTTTTCTCCAGGATTCCCAAACGCTGAGGTGGTATTTCGAAGCTGCTCTGTACAACACATCTTCCACAGAAATAGATACATCAGAGACAAGGTTCCAAGATGGAATTTCAGCTTTCACTCTACATTTCCTGACTCTTGATGCTTTAAAACAGACCATGGGGGTACAATTTTAGAATGATCTGGTGAGAGACTCATTAACATTAATAGGAGTCAGGTGGTTGCATTCTCAAACAGGGCCTGAAATTCTCCAAGTTATACCATCTTCTAGGCCCATACATGCCTTTAACTTATCAGCATTAATATAAGTGACAGATGTCTTTTGTAAAATGCTTTTCCTTAGTTATTTTTCACAGATACTTCTAAACAAGCATATTTATAAGATATAATTTTCACTTAAGGGATAATTATACATAAACCTATTTCCTTGTAATTTAAAAAACAATTATACATAAAGCCTGTTTCCTTGTAACGTCTACCTTGCCTCCCAGCCATCTCATTTCCAATAGGAAGGGTTCAACCTTCTACAATAATTTAGAAGTATTTCAGGTGTCATGTAGGGAAACTAAACTCTATAGGCTTATCATTCAGACAGCAGACACCATTTAGGAAATCTTAGGAATTGCAAAGAAGCTAAATTTTTAAAAGAAGGCTTCTTGCATTTTGTTTCATCAAGAACCTTAGTGAAATTTCAAAAGCAATGGGGTTTATAGTCACAAGACTCTGGACAACCATTTGGTGATAAATTGCAGGTATACTAATTTGGAGGAAGGTCTTCTTTCCCAAACAACTCTGTCTTATTTTAACATTAGCACTAGTCTGAAGGTGTATAATTTCTGAAAGGCATGGACTTTCAAACTTTGTATTCGAATGCCTAGCACTTGAGACTATAAACCTAGTGTTTATAAATCAGTAACTTGTTGCTTTAAAAATTGGTGAGAATGTCCACAAAAGTGTGAATTTGTAGCAGGTTCATAAGCAAAGTGGTAACAGGCTACAGGTTTTTTTTTTTTTTTTTTTTTTTTTAATTTTTTGAGACGAAGTCTCGCTCTCGCCCAGGCTGGAGTGCAGTGGTGCAATCTTGGCTCACTGCAAGCTCCACCTCCCAGGTTCACGCCATTCTCCTGCTTCAGCCTCCTGAGTAGCTGGGACTACAGGCACCCGCCACCACTCCTGGCTAATTTTTTGTATTTTTAGTAGAGACGGGGTTTCACCGTGTTATCCAGGATGGTCTCGATCTCCTGATCTTGTAATCCGCCCGCCTTGGCCTCCCAAAGTGCTGGGATTACAGGCATAAGCCATCGTGCCCGGCCTGCATTTTTATTTTTATTTCTTCTTTAAAGTAGTGTTCTTCAAAAGCAATTATCTCATTTTTAAAATCTCTTAGCATTTTAGTACTAGAAATTCAGCAACTCTAAAGAAGGAAAGTACCTTGTGTTAGTTTTTTTAAGTGGAAGAAAAGGTTCTCCAACTGGCGTCTTTGGGTTTCCCATAACTGCCTCTGATGATTATCTATGATATTTAGGGCCAATACTTTATTCTTCAGACTTTAACTTGTCCATATGTACACTGGATAAAATGAAACCCTATACTTGAAAACTTTGGAGCTATACAAAACTTAAGAAATTACGTCATATAAACCTCTCATGCTATAGTTTAAAAATGAGCTAAGTTAAACAGTAATAGGGAGATTGAATAGTGGATTTTCCAATAACAGAATCATGTACTGGACTGTGTCCCCTTCCCCTCACCAGCCATAGCTACTAAGATCCAACGACAGTCCATCTAATGCTTGTAAAGTAGTCTAATACAATGGCCTAGGACAGTCAGATTGGTGGTGGTGGCGGCAATGATGATGATGAACATTCGCTGAATACTCAGAGTATGCCAGGTGCTATGCTACTGAATTCTTAGGTTCTACGCTGTGGATAATAGTGGAGCCGAAGCTTCCAAGTGCTCCATTACTTTCTAACTATTGACACTGGGTAAGTTGTTTAATGTGGCTAAGACTCAGTTTTCTCATCTATAAATGAAAGTAATGATAGAACCGACATTTGACAGCTGTAGTAATTAAAAGAGATGTTTGTAAGGTGCTCAGCCATGGCACCTGGCACATTAGTTAAGTAAATGTCAATCACAATAATGACTACCACCACCACTATAATTCTTTGTAATCCAACGACATTTGCTTGTGCAGCCTTTCCTGGGTTCCTGTGAAACTTCTCTGGGGAATTTGAGCGCCCTGTTTTTCCTTAGTAATACGTGTATCCCTATAGTAAGCTCCCGAGGATTAAAGTACACTTCCTAGACCCACATACCACAAAACGTGCTTGCAAAAAGTATCATGGGAAAATGCTATGCCAAAATTACAAATAAAGAATATAAAGCAGTGGCATGATGTGCCTAAAGCGATGTCAAAATGTATATCACACAAATTCTATATATAGTTACCAAAATATTATATCTATAGAAAAGCCAGAAGGTAACATACCAGAATATTATGGTTGCTATGTCTGCCTCTCTGGTTAAGAGGATTTTTGTTTTTCATTTGTTCTCAGTTGCTTTTTGAAGAAAGGGGTTCATTTAATATAATCAGAAGAAGAAACAACAGATGCTGTGTGGAGGCAGCTGCAGGGCACTTTGAAAGTGAGGGATCTGCCTAAGGTCATACAAATAGTTTTGGGCAAAAAAGAAAGAAGCTGTCCCCGGACTCCCGTCTAGTTTTCACTGTGACATACTGTGATTCTTTATAGGTTCCTGCTGAAAAACTATAAAACTGTCATATTATTACAGAGTGGAACAATAGAGAAACAAGTCATAACAGAAAAACCACCATCGGCATGGATAAGTTAAATTTCAGGGGGCAGTCACCCACATTAAAGTCCTCTATTCACACCTTATACTCACAGGCAACAGGAAATGCTACAATCTCTATAAAGTAACCATTCTACATATTTTTTACAAATTGTTCAGAAGGACATCCAATATTAAGAATAGTTTCAATCACATTATGAACAGTAAAATTCAGATAAAAAGCTATTAGGTAGGGTCAGAGATCTTAATGGCTTAAGATTGATTTTAACTAAAGAAAAACTAAGAGAAGAAAGAAGCCGTACTTATACATGATTTACAATATACAGCATCACACCTTGACAAAGGAAATTTCTTATTCTTCTAGATCTATTTACACTAAACCTCTGACATCTGTGTAATTTAACACATTTGTTAAATAGTTGAAGCTCTCCCTCTAGAAAAACAATTGTTCAGACGTGTAGTCATAAAAATGAATAGAGTACCAGAATGTCCTGCAAGTAATCACAAAATAGCCATTGCTATCCTTAAATCAATCTTCCTTTAAAACCCTGGCAAAGTCTAAATGTACTTAGGAAACTGAATTTACAGGGCCACAGAACCTGACAAAAGTCTAACTTCCCTAATATTGGCTATTGCTAACAACATCAAATTACTTTTTGACCCATTTTTATTTCACTTGGTCAAGGGTTTATCATAGCTGGGGGTTTAAAACGGGTCCACTAGAAATGGTACCCAAGAATTACCAAGATGACTTCAAGAGCCCTGATGTTACCAAGTATCCAGGTGTGCTGAAGGGCATCATCTGTCTCTCGGGTGATATTTGCAGGAAAAGAAAATGCTGAGAGAACTGGGATTCCCAAAGAAGATGCTGTAGAAGATATTTTCCACATTAAAGAACATTTGATCTGTTCCACCAGTAGATGAACTACTAGCAGAAGTGATCATTATCAGAGCCAGTAAAAGGAAAGAAAGAAATGAGGCTTGGTTTTTAAAGTAGCCACACTGCTTCTAAGTCGAGGTGAAAGTGCTGACAGTGAATTGAACAGAATTCCAGGTGGAATCCTCCAGAGTCACCTTTCAATCATAACTGTCATCCTCAGAGAAAAAGCTTTTGTTGAAGAAAAATTTGTACAAATATTGAATAATCACATTGATATGGTAACAATTTAACAATACATTCAATAAGAACGAATGTTACCGTGGGTCATTTCTTCCCTCCTTTTTAACAACAATCTGGTATTTTCCCCAGATTTTACAAGTAATAAATCCTCACTGTAGAACATTTGAGAAAGATATAAATAAGAAAACAAAAGCAGTGCATAAGACTTTCTCTAAGCAATGGCCACTATTAATATGTTGATTCATTTCATAAATGTATATATTTATAATCACACACTCATTTGTGCTTTGGTTATATAGTTGAAATTACATTGAACGTAATGTCTTTTCTTGCTTTTTCATTTTTTTCCCTTGCTTTTTATTTAACATAAAGGTACAGGTATAAGTCAACTTTTAAATGAATACTTTTATAATTAATTTATATTTAAATTTATAATTATTAAAAATAATTGTTGAAAAATTAGCCTTTATTTCAAAGTGAGTATGGCACCTATTCAAACAAAACATTTTCTAGAAACTCATGAAAGCATTTCAAAATAATTTTTTGACAGTTCTTCCTAAATGAGATCTTGTAGGAGAGAAGTGTTTATGAAGGATTATTAAAATATTACCAAATAGAATTAAGGTAGATTTTTATCATTTGACTTAACTTGGAAATCATCCATTGCTTCACCCTTTAGTCTTTCTATTTTTGTGCCTTAGAGAAATGTTTTACATGGCTACAAGTGCATTTTAAAATAATGTCTAATACTGCGAAGTAAGTTGAGATTTCCTCGTCCTGTGCTTAAACCTTATACTACTTATTCTGTATTTGAAAAATACAGTATAAAGAAAATATCCTTCATGCAAAAACTATTGCGGATCAGTATATTCTTGGAAGCACATGTGAAACCTCTGCGTACATGGCAAACCACACACACAGGCACGCATTCAGTAGGAAACAGATCTCCCTCGAAATCTGAGAGGGGAAAATGTTCAAATATCAGGCAAATTGGAGAAGTGCCACCATCTCCTGTACGCAGAAGCCTGAAGCAAATTGTACAAGTGGCATGAAGCTGATTTCAGAAAGTGAAAAAAAAAAAAAAAAAAAAAAAAAAAAAAAGCTCATGAAACCAGAGGCTTCAAATGTTTTACCAGAGAAAAACCATAGCATTACCTCCTCCTGTGGGATGATAACAATGATTTATGAAGCTGAAGTCATTTCTTGTGATTGCACTTCAGGGAGATTGGTTTCACATGATCTGCGAAGGCAGGCAAGGCGAGCTGAAGAAGAACCCCACATGTTCAATTGAGGCTTAGCTGCTGCCTCTTCAAGGGGATTCCAGAGCTCCGAGGAGGGGGAGGAAAACCTACTGCTTTCTGATGCATGCAACCCCCTTCCCCCAACCAACAAGCTCATTAGGTGGACACACGGCTCTCTTATTTTCTCTCTCCTTTTAAAAAGTATTACCACTTCTGCTGTGTGGGAGTAGAAGCTTGTTGTAAATGCGCAGCAGGATAGTAGCAAAGCCAAGATTAATTCCCTATGGATTTATATGGGGCGTTCTCACCCACGATGACTTGTACTGTTTCAAAGGTGCTTATGCTGCTGTTTTTATGGCTGGTCACTAACTTTATTCTGGCATATGGGGGTTGGCGCCATGACATGGAGTGAACATTTTATTCCTGAATTAAAGTGGATATTTGACAGTTTCTGTCAGAAAGTTCAGAGCAAAGAATTTGTGGGACAAGATTTATTGCATATTTTATATGGGACACATCTGTTTCTTTGCTAGCTTTGTTCCTTCCCTTAAAAAAATTTAAAGACATTTCCTAAAGAAATATAATGACTGATAGAAAAAAAAAATTCGAAAGCAGAAGATAAGTATGGTCAAAAGTTGGGCGTTTAGGATCTAACTTTAAAAAAAGAAAGAAAAAAAAACACTTCTCATTTTGATGAGGAAAAATGATTCATAGTCATGTATAAAAGCTCAGTGAAACAATGTTGTTATTGGCAATTATTTTATGGTTAGTTTAATGCCATTTATATAATGAAATTAAAAATGTAGATGCATTACCTACCATTTTCTGCATACTTGAAACAGGACTGGAGAGAATAATTTGCCTTTGATGTATTTTTAAGATTTCACCACCTCAAATGGTGGACTGAATAATAAGTCCAACTACATCAGCGTTAAACAAAATAATTACAGATATTTAAACATTTAAAATTGATATGCCTAAAGATAAACGCAGACGACTTCCAACCAAAATCCATCAATACAACGTGAAGGGTGTATATAAACTTCTCATCTAAAAACTCCCTCTATTATAAAAAGTGAACTGAGTAACAGAGATTCATGATTACATAAAGAGTGGGCTAAACCTGAAACTTTGTGTTAACAGACAGGCTACTTTTTCTTTTAACTGCAAAGAGAGAGGCTTTAATTCTATTATGAAACTGAAAATAAAACTTCCACTCTTAAATATTTTGCAAAATTAATCCTTAACTAATTTAGGTACTATGCATTCTCCTTATAAAAACATAAAACATTACAGATAAAGTCCCCCCTGAGAGCCCTCTGAATCAAACCCTCTGTCTCCCCCAACACATATAGACATAGTTATCTTCCACAGCTCAAGTACTCTTATTTTGGGATGTATCCTTCCAGAACTTCTGAGTGTCCCTGTGCAAGAATGCAAGGTTTCTCTAAGACACAGAGAAGATTTGTTAGCGTATTATGTAGACATAGTTTTAATTTACTTGAGACTGTCAAATAGTCCTCCACAATGATAGTATAATTTAATACTACTAAAGGCTGATAATTGTTGTTGTCAAACTTTTGAAATTTTGCAAATCACATAGATTTTGGTAAAAATCATTGGTTAAATATTTTGCAAATATATTTTCCCATGCTTTTGCTTGTCTATTAACTTTGTTTACAATGTTTATCATTTTTAAATTTAAATCTGAAACAGTCAAATTCACAAATACTTTCTTCATGTCTTTTGCTTCTTAAATCATTTGCAAGAAGGTCTTGTCTACTTCCAAGTTAATAAAGAGGTCTTGTATTTTCTTATGATACTGTTTATATTTTTGGTTTTGCTTTTGTCCTTTAGATTATTAATTATTTGAAATTGTGTGAGGCAGCTTCTTTTGTTGTTGTTGTTGGAGATGGATAAACACTGTTCGAATATCATAGATTTTCTAAGAGATAATCAGAGTATCCAAATAATGGCAGGTTGTCTTGTCCTCTCACAGGTTTAAATGAGTCATTTCTTTTTCCTTTCAGCTGCCTGGGTAAAGTTGGTCCATTCATGTTTATTTTGATTATGAATATATTTAGATTAATCCTCATATTTATTTTGTACTTTTCTTCACCAAGCTTCCTGGCTATTTACTTTTTCACCTTTTCCTAACTTTTGTTGGATTCACCAAACTGTCTTTGCTTCATTTTTCCTTTATGGGTTTGAACACGATAAAGTCTAACTTTTTGAATAATAAATACCTAAATCTTTTTTTTTTTTTTTTTTTTGAGATGGAGTCTCGCTCTGTTGCCCAGGCTGGAGTGCAGTGGCACCATCTCGGCTCATTGCAACCTCTGTCTCCCGGGTTCAAGCAATTCTCTGCCCCAGACTCCCAAATAGCTGGGATTACAGGCGCCCACCACCATGCCTGGCTAATTTTTGTATTTTTAGTAGAGATGGGGTTTCACCATCTTGGCCAGGCTGTTCTTGAACTCCTGACCTCGTGATCCACCTGCCTCAGCCTCCCAAAGTGCTGGGATTACAGGCATAAGCCACCACGCCTGGCTAATACTTAAATCTTAACACCCATTATACATGTGATTTTAAGGTTATCTACAGCTAATTATATCTCAGTACTCTAACCTGGAAAAATATAAGGGTGGCTTGCTTTTCGTTTCCTTCTCCTCCTAAATTCTATGGTCACATCCAATGCCTCATCCCATTTTGATATCATCTGCAATTTTATTTCCACATTATCAAATGTGAATGCTTTACATTATATTAATAATGCTTTAACCATTATTTTATAAGTGTCATTGCTCATTATACCTTTTGCTACTCCATTTCTTCCTAGATTCATTTTCAACTTGAAGAAGTACAACTTCAAGAGAAGATCTATGAGATATCTGTAAACCCAGCATTTGGGAGGACAAGGCAGGTGAATCACCTGAGATCAGGAGTTCGAGACCAGCCTGGCCAACATGGTGAAACCCCGCCTCTACTAAAAAAAAATTAGCCAGGTATGGTGGCACGCACCTGTAATTGCAGCTACTCAGGAGGCTGAGGCAGGAGAATCGCTTGAACCCAGGAGGTGGAGGTTGCAGTGAGCTGAGATTGCACCACTGCACTCCAGGCCTGGGTGACAGAGTGAGAGTCTGTCTCAAAAAAAAAAAAAAAAAAAAAAAAAAATCTATGACTAGTAATCTTTCTAGGCTCTGCATTTCTCAAAAGAATTTACTTTTCTCATTTACTTTAATGACAGTTTGGTTAAATTTAGAATTCTAGGTTCTGATTTTTTTCCCCTCAGGATTTTACACTTATTACTCCATTTTTTCCCTGTATCCAGGGTTGCTGCTGAGAAGTTTCTTGTCTCTCAGCATTTTTCTAAATTCTTGATTTCTCAACGCTCATTATAAAGAATTAAGGGTGCATATATGTGTGCATTTATTTTTCATTGCCTTTGTTGGCTCTTTCAATAACAGATGCAATGTCTTTTCATTTCTGGGAAGTAATCTTGCATTATTTGAGTATTTCTTACTCTCTTAAAAATATTTCATCAACTCAAATTTTAATTTCTATATTTTCCACTGGATTCTTTTTTCATGAAGGTGTCTGTATCTTATAGTTCTCTGAGATTATAAAACACACGTTCTGAATATCTGTTCTGCCTGCGAGCATGTTTTTTCAGGTGTAAGTTCTCCTGTTTGTTGAGTTTCTTGGCTTTCCTCAGTTGTTGATTCTGGACAGTGAACCAATCTTTCTAGTTGAGTCTCACCATTGGGTACAAGAGTAGGACAATATGCTGCATCTACTCTGTCTTGGGGAGAATAGAGGAGGGCAGAATATTCCATGAGGCAGGATATTCACTCATATCCTGAGACACTACTAACTACCCAAGGCACTGCCCTGTCTCTCCTACCCAAGAGCCCATTCATGGTCTGCCTCAAAGACAGAGAGTGTCTACTGTTATTGCCTACACCAAGGTGTGCCCAAAGAGGTCATCTCTGCAGAATGAGAAAATTCTCACAGATGCTGTCATTCCAAAAAAACTACTTAAATTTTAAAACTCAAAGTTTTAAGTTTCTTCTCACGTACATTCTATAGACAATTTTTACATGTTTTGAGCACTTTTTAAGATTTTTTTAAACCAACAAAATGCCAAAGTAGCAATTTTACTCTTATCATAAATAAGGACATGGTGGTATAATCATAACCATTTTTAAAATACCAATTTTAAAGGCACTATGTGGAAACAAAGCCCCTGAAACCTGCTATTCCAACTCATGTTGGAGGTCTAGTCACACCCATGGTACAGAATGCTTTGTGGGTAACTTTCACATTCGAAAAGTATTCTTCACAGAATGGGCTTCCCTGAACTTACAAGGCGGAAGGCATGGAGCCTGGAGCTGTAACATCCTACTGCAAAAATAGGGAAGGCCACATTGAACAGTGTGCCCCTGCCAAAAGCCATGTGCTCCCTTCTTTACAGTTCTATAAAACAGCATCTGTGACTAAATAAGATTTCATTGAAGTGCTGGAAGCCACACACAGTTGAAACATGAACTTGGGGATGGCAGCAATGCCACCACCAACAGATAGTATAATGTACCCCTGTGAAAGGGGAGAGGTGGGAAAGGAACTTTTAAAAGACCTTGGTCATGTTATTATTAATCATGTTATTTAATAACTATGAGCACTATTTAAAAAGCAGTATGTCCCATTTCCTTCATACCACAAAAGCCAAGTCTGCCTGGGCTGGAGTATGGAGCCCAACAGCGGTTTTCAGAGGCTCAGATTCTTACATAGTCCTCTTAGTGCATGCTCACCTCGGAGTGGATAGATATCTACACGAATGTGACAGATTACACATAGATAATGCTTTAGAATTTTTTGAACATTTTCAGAAACAGGATTTTTAAATTTTATTTGCAAGGAAAAAATACTTATCAGTGGCAAGTCAGGTAGGCTCACGCTCAACATTGGTCACTTATCTCACCCATTCTGATCACTTGCTCTGTTCCCTCCACTGGCTCTTCTTCTCCAGACTCTTAAATCTATTCAGGCTCCAAGGCTCACTCTCTAGACCCTTCTCCATCTTTTAAGAGACGAGGTCTCACTCCGTCACCCAGGCTGGAGCACAGTGGTGCAATCAAGGCTCACTGGAGCCTCCAATTCCTAGGCTCAAGTGATCCTCCAACCTCAGCCTCCTGAGTAGCTGGGACTACAGGTGTGAGCCACTGTGCCCAGCCCTCTGTTTTATAATTAGCTATAAACTCAGCTACTCTTGTTCTGCTGATGAATCTCAAATCTGTATCATCAACTCCAAACTACATTCTCAACATCAGATTTGCATTTCCCCTGCCCTGCTGAACATCCTGACATGAATTGCTGTCCAGGAATTCCGATTATTCCCTGAGTTGCCCACTATAACACAAATTTGTTCCTTTCTTTGTCTTAGTCACCTCAGTAAATAGCATCGACATTCACTAAGGTGATCAAAACCTGGGATCTGGCTTCTCCTTTTGCACAACTCCTATGTTTAAATCCAATTTCTGTCTTTTTTACTTCAAAAACATAGTCTTGAAATCCTCCACACTTTTCCATCTCAATTTCCACCAGCCGGGTCCAAGATGCTCATTTTTCACCCGAGCTACTTCAGTAACTTCCTTATCTACTCTTGCCTCTGTGCACTTATTTGTCTACACAGCAACCAGAATAATCTTTTAAAACATGAATGTTGGCCGGATGCGGTGGCTCACACCTGTAATCCCAGCACTTTGGGAGGCCTAGGTGGGTGGATCACGAAGTCAGGAGATTGAGACCATCCTGGATAACAGGGTGAAACCCCGTCTCTACTAAAAGTACAAAAAATTAGCCGGGCATGGTGGTGGCGCCTGTAGTCCCAGCTACTTGGGAGGCTGAGGCAGGAGAATGGCATGAACCCGGGAGGCAGAGCTTGCAGTGAGCCAAGACTGCGCCACTGCACTCCAGCCTGGGTGACAGAGCGAGAGTCCGTCTCAAAACAACAACAACAACAACAACAACAACAACAACAACAAAAACCATGAATGTTTCATCTTACAAATTGTTTTACGGCTTCCTGTAGAATAAAATCCAAATTCCGTCTCATGATCTTCAGGGCCCTGCCTAGGTGTCTTGCCCTAGTTCCAGCTGTCTTTGCCCATCTTAATCTCTCAGTATGCCAAGCTCTCAGCAGCCTTGGCTGCCAATCATGGTGTTCTTTCTGCTTACGATGTGTTTTCCTTCTATGCTTCCTGTAACTGGCTCCTTCCCAGAATTAAATGTCATCACTGTTCTACTCTCCCTACTCTTTTAAAGTAGGTTTCTTAATACCGGCCCTCTTCAGCCAAACATAAACTTTCCACAATTTGTAATTATACAATGGGTTACTTATTTGCTCTTCTGTCTCTTGTGCTTGCTAATTATAAGTTTATCTGTCTTGTTCATGACTATATAAACTATGCCTGGCACAGTATCTGTCACACTGCAGACTCTCAAAAATGGGCTGAATAAATTTTCTCTATTATCCTTTTCATTGCTATTCCCCTATTATATAGTTGTCGGTTTAAGATTGACTCTCCTGACTACGTTGTGAGATCTTTAAGCCAGGAGACCGTCTCTTGTCTTTGCTCGGCACAATATCTGACATACTGTGGGCCTATTCACAAAGAATGAACGGTTAAGATTAGGTACTCAGTAACCTTTTCCCCAAATTGTATTAGACCCGACATGTAAAATCAGTGTTGGAGATGTTGTTTAGAGTAAGTAGTCTGGAGAGGTCAAACAACGACATTGCTAATAATAACAGCAAATTTTGGATAAGGTCTGTTTGGATAACAAAACTCGAATGATGGAAATAGTAGTTAGAAATCACTCAAAGTGAGACTCAAGGGAGCTGACCCTCCCTCTGGATGTCAAAATCTATCAGTGACTTAGCAGTGTGGTCCGTAGAGTGTCTCTCAGAATAGTGACTCCTGACTCCTCCACATATGTCAGGAGGGCCTAACGGCTGCTTCCTTCACAAGGGTGGTGGGGAGACACACGAGGTCAAGTGTTCCACAGCCCATAGAGAGGCAGCTCTCCAAGGACAGTGCAAGACTCCCCAGGGCCCTGCTTAGCGCAGCCTGAGAGGCCACAGGCCAACAGTGAAGGTGTTGAAAGACACTGAGATCGAATTCCCTGGGGGAAAAATATTGCCCTGAGATTTAAGAAAAAAGAGGAAACAAGCCAAAAGGGTATGCTCAGAAACTGATGGAAAGAGTTAATGTCATCAGATCCAACCAAAGGAAATTAAAGGAAGATTCAGTGAAAAGAGGGCAAAAACAGAATCAAAGGATCCCAGGGAAGCACAGACCAATTTAATGAGAAACCAGGAAAGCAGCAAGAAAAACAAAGGAGTCTCTCTTCATCTATGTTGAATCCAGACTTCTTGCCATTTAATGCTAATGCTTTGTTGCATTCTTAAATCATACCCACCTAGGAGTTTACTTTGGAGTTTGTATGTAGAAACAAAGAGAGACCCATCTTCTCTTAGAACACTACATGACCCCCACACTATCTTCACAATATTTCAGGCGACTTCCAGATAGCATCTTAGCTGTGGAAATGCTATACTCTTATGTCCTTCCCAGTTTTCCTAGTGCTGGCTCTTTCCAAAGCTGCTCATTCTTATCTCCTTCAACTACTTTTCAGATAAACAAGCTCAGAAAACACACACATTTGGCTACAACTGATGCATTCATTGTGTTCTGAAACGAAGTAGAACTAGAAGAGAATTAGAGGAGGGGATTCAGGGATGGCATGTCCTCAGGCCTGTTGCCACGTCTCCATTAGGCTCTGCATACGTGTTTATTTTTATAGCTCTCTTTCATGAATAGATTGTGTGAGGCAGAAGTCTTATTTCCAAGGTTCACTTTACTGAGTGGCCTCCAGTCACTCTTTCCAAGAAGAAAGATGGAAAATTATGGTCCAGGCAACTTTACTGTCCATCTAGAAAACCAAGGGGAATGCTGGACCTCAGCCACTCACCAGCTTAAACTGTCATTTATGAGCAACAAAATGACTGTCTTTGGGTCTTGACAGCATTATCTTGGGCAGAGTTTGTGGCGGTAAGGCCCAGCTAATCACATTTGTCTAATTTTACATTCCCATCACTTTCACAAATGGATTATTACTTACTATTCATTTAAATAAAACAACGATCAAGGAATCTTGTCCTTTTAGATGGAAATCATAACATATAAGAAAATAGCATTAGTTTTCATGTTTGTACCACTATCTAACGAAAGAGTTATAATCATTTCACATTATTGTCTTGTTCATCTTTTTAATGATCCAATGAAGAAGAAAGGATATACAGGCCGGGCGCGGTAGCTCATGCCTATAATCCCAGTACTTTGGGAGGCCGAGGCGGGCAGATCACAGGTCAGGAGATCAAGACCATCCTGGCTAACACGGTGAAACCCCGTCTCTACTAACAACACAAAAAATTAGCCAGGTGTGGTGGCGGGTGCCTGTAGTCCCAGCTACTTGGGAGGCTGAGGCAAGAGAATGGTGTGAACCTGGGAGGCGGAGCTTGCAGTGAATGAGTGAATGGAGATCGTCCATTGCACTCCAGCCTGGGCGACCGAACAAGACTCTGTCTCAAAAAAAAAAAAAAAAAAAAAAAAAGGGAAGGACATACAGATTGCTGGCTCTCCTTTACAGCAGAGGTCCAGAATGATGTGACTAACTTAAGAACAGGAAGTGAAAGAGGTATGGATAAAGAAAAACATGGTTTATTCACACAACTGAATAATGTATAGTGGTTAAAAGTAATTAGACCCAGACCAGGTGTGGTGGCTCACACCTGTAATCCCAGCACTTTGGAAGCCAAGGCAGGCGGGTCACTTGAGGTTGGGAGTTTGAAACCAGCCTGACCAACATGGTGAAATACAAAAATTAGCCGGCGTGGTAGCAGGCACCTGTAATCCCAGCTACTTGGGAGGCTGAAGCAGGAGAATCACTTGAACCCAGGAGGCAGAGGTTGCAGTGAGCCGAGATTGCACCACTGCACTCCAACCTGGGCGACAGAGCGACACTCTGTCTCAAAAAAAAAAAAAAAAAAAAAAAAAAGTAATCAGATCCATATGTATCAACATGAATAGATATTAAAAATTAGGATGCAGAATAAGCCCGATATGGTTCATCCTTTCTGTAGTGCAGAATGTCAGAATTTCTTCTTAATTTGGTAAATTTTGATCACTCCAAGTCATACAAAGGGAAATTCCATTTTCCAAATTAATGAAGCTAATTGAAACGTGATTTTGTAATTCTTTATTATTTAACATGTTTTTGTTCTCACTGGGTTTTTGTAACAGTGAATAGAGTCTAGCTTGGCTGTAAGAGCTAACAATTTGGATAACAGTGCTGCTTTACATCTATTGCACTCTGCAGAGGATGATTCAAAAAAGAGGCTACTCATCTCCCCTGAGGATGAAAGATAAACATTTGCGGTTAAAATATTGTCACGACTCAGACAAAAGGCGGGATTTAGCCCTACCACTTGGCTCATGTTCCCTCCTAACCAAATCATAATTTTTTAGTAACCTAATAAAATTACTGGGAATAGAAAGCATGCATCCCGACTACTAGAAATATTGATACAACAAAGGAACACATTAGTAGTTTCAACTTCTTTTACTTAAGGATTTCAGAATTCCTCCCAGTGAACAGGGAGATTGGTAGGTAAAATACAGTATTTCCTGGTAGATGATCTAAGAAAAAACTCTTTATCTGCTGGTACCTATATACATTTGCTTCACATCAAATATTTTGTCATCCCCTAGAGGAAAGACACTGGTAGACGGCAAGAATGCTAATATTTGCTTACTTGGAGCAAGAGCAGGCTATTTGGTCACAGACTCAAAATGCAATGTGCAAGAACTCAGAAATTGCATAGCAAAACTCCAGCCCAAATGAAGCAAAATGTCCTTGTCTGCTTCCTCAAGGTCTACTTTAGTTAATACTGATGTAACTAGAGAAATACCCAATAACAAAAATTTGTCAGCAATATCTAATCTAAGATGGCACAACAATTTATGAGACCAAGTTATTCTTCTTACTAAGTTACAAACACGCAAAAGTTCTGTCAACCTTACAGCTCTTTAGACGCACGCAACCAGGAGGACCAGAGAGGCCATCTTCTACTTCCAGCTGCTAGTGTTTCTAGCTGGTGAATAACACAGGTCCCCAGGATAGGAGGGTGAAGGACAGTTTTCAAAGATTGAAAGATTTCCTCCAATTTACATTAAAATTAATATTAAGGACTCTCTATGTGGCTGCTGGAGTAGAACGGTGGGAATAAAATCAACAGCCCGTGCCTTCCTTTGAGGCCAGTTTCCTAAAATTGGTGCTCTGTGCCTAAACCGCATTAGCTGAAAGCATATGGATGCAATCACATTCCAAGATACCTTATTTGGTGTTGGTATGGACTTGGCATATTGTCTCAGCTTACAAAAGCAATAAGGATTCTCTGACTCCTGCCAATCCATGTAAATCACTCTTATCTGTTTAAAGGGTGAGATTCGGGCCGGGCGCGGTGGCTCAAGCCTGTAATCCCAGCACTTTGGGAGGCCGAGACGGGCGGATCACGAGGTCAGGAGATCGAGACCATCCTGGCTAACACAATGAAACCCCGTCTCCACTAAAAATACAAAAAAATTAGCCGGGCGTGGTGGCGGCGCCTGTAGTCCCAGCTACTCGGGAGGCTGAGGCAGGAGAATGGCGGGAACCCGGGAGGCGGAGCTTGCAGTGAGCCGAGATCGCGCCACTGCACTCCAGCCTGGGCGACAGAGCGAGACTCCGCCTCAAAAAAAAAAAAAAAAAAAAAAAAAAAAGGGTGAGATTCGTGAGTGATGAAAATAGTCACAACTATTTTGTTACTGGCATATATAACCATGGTCTGTATCTAGATAGAACTCTCCAAGGTGTGAGACCTCAGTAGTGGGAAGGGAGACAAGATTTAGACAAACACCCACACAGAAATGAGGGGGGACGCATTTGTCCCACGTGGCAGAGTTAGGAGATACTGAATCCAAATTTTGTCCTTATGTAGAGACCTTGCGCTGGTTGAGAAAGCAAAATAACTAAATAAGGATTACTTTTATCTGCAACTCATTTTAATGTCTTCTTTTATTTTTAAAAGTGAATGGACTGGTGAAGGGAAATTCACTTCTCTGAACTGTAATACAGGATCATCCCACATTCAGGCTATCCAAAATTTGGTGGATCTGGAAGGCCAAAGACCAAAAATAAAATAAAGTAAAAAAAAAAAAAAAAAAAAAAAGTAAATAAAATTACTTGATATGAACTAATAAGTGACAGGAGATTAAAATCTTTTAATTCTTGTGTCTGGCCATATAATTGAGTGCCACTGACCATTAGATAAAGACAGATTTTTAAAAATAATCATCCCTATTGTAAAGGATAGTCACTCCTGACTCATTGTCTTCTATTCTTCATTAGTTTGTTGATTGTTTTTCCCCAGATCACATTTTTAGAGTTGTTCTTTTGGTGAGATAGTGGTTGAAATAGTTTAATTTTCCCTTTTAACTCCTGTTTTCACCTCTAGATGAATCTCCTTTTAGGATGGAATTTCATTCCATTTATGATCTAAATGAGGAGGAACTCCTTTAAATGCTCTTTTCTTTTTTTGGACAGATTCAACCTGTATTTCACTGAGTACCACTGCATCGTAAGTAGAGAGGATACTATAAATAAAGTGAGTGAAATAGACATCTTCCCTCTCGTATCAGCTAAGTAATTTCTCAAATATTTAAAAATTCAGAGAAGTGCCACAGAGGTAACAGAAAGAGGGGCAGTTACATTATTAAGAGTAGAAACCTAATTTTCCCAGGAGTAATGTGTAAGAAAAGCCCTCCCTATCTGAGGAGACGCTGTCATACGAACTCAGATATGAAGAAAGGTGGAGATCAATTAGGGGTGGGAGCAGCAAGGGCCCTGGGGAGTGTTCAAACAGTGCAAATAACATCTAAAGATGGGATGAAGTGTAACCTTTCAGATCTGGAGGGCAGGATCCAAGCCACCAAGAAGTCTAGTGGTTTGTACCCTCTAAATACCCCTCACCACTATAATCTCCCGCCACTTACTCAACCACTTTAGTCCAAGGCACCAAACCCCCATGCTGGATTCTTAACCTGTCCTCACTAAGGTCCTCCTTTAAGTCACATAAATCTAGCCCATCTGAGTTCAATTTCCTCCTTTGTAAATGGAGATAATAATAGTGCTCTCCTCAAGGGTTGTTTTTTTCAATGAGAAGCAAGATATTACATAATACCAAACTTGGCTGAGTATTTAATAAACGTTAGTTAATATTATTTTTACCTTTTTTTTGAGACAGGTTCTTGCTGTGTCGCCCAGGCTGGAGTGCAGTGGTGCAATCTCAGCTACTGCAACCTCCACCTCCTGGATTCAAGTGATTCTCCTGCCTCAGCCTCCCGAGTAGCTGGGAATACAGGCACCCGGCTAATACTATTGTTAATAACGTAACGCATATATCATGGAAGCTTGGGAAGTTTTTATAAAATAGGTGGGGCTCGATGGCAGTTTTGAAGGGTATTTGTTGCTTGCCTAGAACACAGGAAGTGGAGCTGGCAGTCCAAGCTCAAGGAGCCCCAGGAGCCAGGGCTTGCAGAGGCTGCAGGGGAGGAAAGTGTGTGAGGGGTGGGAAGGCTGGTATTGCATAGGTCCAGGAAGGCAATCATGAGACTACCTAGACTGCAGGAAAAATCTTTTGTGGGAATAGTAAGCTTGGACAAGTGGACTAGAGACTATGAAGATAACCTCTCACAGACTGACACAAATAATCCGCTCATGCAAATAATCTCAAAGAATTCAGCCTTTTTTTTTTCTCTCCTAACTTCTGATTCTTAAGGATGAAGAATGTGGGTGGGAATTCTTGTTCCCAGTGTCAGTAAGTAAAATCTTTTGGTGGGGAAGTATTTTGAATACTTGCAAGGAAAGTTCAATGCTCTCCAAAGTGGAGGTACAAACTGGCACCAGGGATTTCTGTGTACCTACCTAAAAATACAGGGCATTAATCTACAGCCAATGTGAACTTTTGTAACTCTTTAAAACATCATCATTTCTGAGGGACTTCAGACTCTGTTCCATAAGTCAGCACCAGACCAACAATATAGAGTTCCTGCGACCACTTATGATTTGAAACACAAACTCAGGCTTTGAATGTTTTAAAAACATCCATATAACTATGGGTTGTTTAAAAATAGCTATAACCCAAAGAGTTTATTTCCAACATCTGACATGAATGCATTTCGCAGCAATTTGTTATGCAAATAATGGCAGCAGAGAAGACATATGAAAAAACACTGACCCTTCTCAAAGCCCAGTGGATGTAATGCTTTTGTTAATTCTGAATTCCAAGTCTAGGGGTTGTTGGTCTGTCTGTGGTGTATAAAATAAAATACTATATGCCTGCCTCAACTTTTCTTCTGATGAAGCTGTAATTTGCAAAGGAACTATTGTTCCTGTATGGCTTCCCAAATTTTCCTTCACAGACAACTGTGCTTCGGTGTGGAGAGGGGTTTCAGTGTATTGCCTGTGGAGATGATGCTGTAAGTATTTTCAAAGCAGAGGGGGCCGGGTGCGTGGCTCATGCCTATAATCCCAGCACTTTGGGAGGCTGAGGCGGGCAGATCACGAAGTCAGGAGATCGAGATCATGTTGGTCAACATGGTGAAACCCCGTCTCTACTAAAATACAAAAAATTAGCCAGACGTGGTGGCATGTGCCTGTAATCCCAGCTACTTGGGAGGCTGAGGCAGGGGAATCGCTTGAACCCAGGAGGTGGTGGTTGCAGTGAGCCGAGATCGCGCCACTGCACTCCAGCCAGCAGAGGGAAGAGCTTTTTGAGATGGAGACTCAGGTAGTGTTTGGAATTGCCGGTAATTCAAGGCCTGATGATATGGGGGCTATTTGCTGAAGCTTCTATTTCAACTCTCCTTTATGACCCCAGGTTACCTAAATATGTTGCTTTCTAATGTTTTTTGTGAGAGGTGGGAGGTAGGGTAAACATCAGTCTTAGATTTGTCAATGGGAGAAAAGCAAGGGACAGACTTTTTTTGCCACAATTTTGTCCTTCTTCTAAAGTGTTAGCTCCTTCTAAAGTGTTACAACTCCTCCTCTCTCCCCTCCTCCTCTACGCTGCTCTTCTCCACCGCCATCACTCCCAGCAGTTGTTTATTAAATGCCCACTGCATGCTAGCGTTCTAATTTCTTCTTGTCTCTAATGGTCATATTTTACGATGTCATTCCTCTACCGACTGCTACCACTTCTAGAGTAATCCTAACCTGTAATTCTTTTCTTAGAGGATAAGTAGAAAATACATAATGGGGGGTTGGGGGGAAATGGATTTGATCTTCAATTAGTGTAACTGATAGGGAGGAAAGGGCTTGGGTTAAGGGAATGTGCTGTGAAACAGCAGCTGTTTTATAAGGGACTCACCTGGAGAAGTGGGGTATATCCTCTGTTGATAAGGGAGAAGACCCACAGAAAGCCAACTAGCATCAAAACAGCCCCAGGAGCCAAGCACAGAGGAAGTGAGTCTTCTGACCCCCATCATCCAATAAGCCCCGAAATTAGTCCCTACAGGAGATGCGCAACATCCAAGGGAGCAGTCACTCACTCAAGTTCCTGACCCAAAAGTGTGATGGACTTTGTTTTATGGTTTAATGGACTTTTAGCTGAGTTAAAAGGGTTAACAAGTCTGAACATTTCTCTGCAACCTGATGAGATATCCAAGCGTCTTTTTCTCTGAAGGTCTCCATTGAAAATACCACTTACAAGTAACTTCTATGAAGAAAACCTATATGAAAATACCAGAGATGAACCAGCTGCTTTTTTCCCCTGAACTCTTAGCAAATGATCTAAGGGTTTAAACATATTAAAGGCCTCAATTTCAACTTCTGGAATCAATAGGGCAAACGAATGTGGGCATATTCATTTAAGCATGAATTTGCTGACTCCATTCTTACTCTCTTGGGTTCCTCCATAAGCCCAGACCTTACACTAAAAGGCAGCTACTTCTCACGCTGCAGCAGGATTTTGAGAACCATCACTCTTTGCCATCTTCACCCTGACCCTTCTCATCTTTTTTCTAATTCTCAGAACCTCCTGGCATTTATTTCTAATTCACTTGTTTCCTTTCACCAACTCGGGTTAGTTGAGCCCGGACCCTAGCATGCCTGTTTTGTCATACCCTGATGAAAAGCAAATTAAATTCTTGGATGGTAAACTCTCTTTTCTTAAACTTCTGTCTGGTTCTTCAGCAAAAAATTAAAAGTTTTATTTATATTAACATCAACCTAGATATTGAATCCATCTCAGAATCCTACATCCCTTGACCAACAAGCTGATAAAGCTGCCTAACTCATCTCAGTCAACCTCTTCCTCTCACATGGTGTGTGGAATAGAACTTGGTCTCCCTTGGGCTTCAGTAGTACAAATTGAGGAAGTAAGATCTTAATTACATATAAATGTATTTCCACCCTGTGTTAGCTCTGTTCCCTTGCCCTTTCATTTCAAGCTACCTCAAGGAGGAAAAAATCAGATAAAACACAAACAAAAGACAGAAAACAGAAGCCCACGCGCTAAATGAAGACTGTTAATAGTTCCTCCAAACAAAGAATCCCACTGCCATCACCCAAGCTCTGTTCATCTAGTTCTTCCTTTCTCCAAATGTGGGTGAAACTCATCTCCCTTTTAGTCCTCTCTTACTCCCACCGTTATTATTTTCAGCCATTTTTTCCCCCAAGAAAAGACAGCAGCATCACAAAGTGAGAAAGTAAAGGTAGGTAACCTAGGTAGCACCTTTCTTTGAACAAATACTTTTCCATCTTTTTCTTATTTCAACTGATCTTGAAAACAGAATCACTGTTTAAAGGGGAGAAGCCCTAGTTACCTCTGATCACCTTGGTTAATTTTAGAACGGGTGCTTCCTACTCACCACACAGAGAAATCTAAGGCTTTTATTCATTTAAACCCTTCAAAATGCTAACATTATGAAACCAAAAACTTTTAAAAGTTTTGCCATTCCCAAACTGCCATGCGGTTGGCTTTGTGGCTTTGTGGCTTTGGACACTCTCAGAGGGAAGGCATCACCTTTGTTAAGAGTTTGTGAATTCGAATTAGTTTGGGTTTGTTTGGAAGCAGAGCAACATCAGAAAATCAGACCCTTTCTTCCTAAAAGCACAAGGCTGCTAGCGAGCAGGCCCAGGATTCGGAAGAGCTGGAGGAGAGGGCAGGGCACAGGAATGTCACCCAGCCCGGCTGGGATATGTGTCAGGCCTGACCACATAACCACAGATACTCATGAGCAAGGCAAAGCAGACTATTCAGATAAAACGAAAACTGATTTTAAATAAGAGGCATCCCTTATTTTGTTTATTATTTCTTCTAAATCGTGGCTCTAAAAAAATAAACTGAGAATTATTTTCCTCTTCCAAACTGAAATATCTTTTTCTTCCTGGCTCAGACCACCAACCAGGTTTCTGCCACCGGAAGTGGGGAAAATACTGGATATCCTTTTGAGGAAGCCTGATCAGATGCCCTATTATCCCAGTTTCCAAACCAAAGACGCTTGGAGATGAAGACACACTTTTGTTGTGTGCGTTCCAAGTTGCAACCTCAAGAACTTGGCAGTTTTCTCACCATGGACTGTGATTTCCATGATGTGATGGTTTGGAAGGGTTTCTTTTCAAATAGATGTTATGGGTAATTCCAAGGGAATTCTATTGCAATCCCCCTGAGTTGACAACCTTTCCTTCTTAAGTGTAACTTTGGTGTTCAAATGACCTTGGGACACAGACGAGGAAGATTCCCAGTGGTAAATGTCTGTGTGGTACAAAATGGGAAGGCAGAAAAAGCGAAGCTTGTAAAGTCATGAAAATAAGAACCAAAGAGCTTTTCATGCATTATCTTTCACGCTGTTCTTCTCTTTCTTTCTTTCTTTTTTTTTTTTTGAGACAGCTTCTCACTCTGTTACCCAGGCCAGAGTGCAGTGGCATGATCGTGGCTCGCTGCAGCCTCAATCTTCTGGGCTCACGTGTTGCTCCCACCTCGGCCTCTCTGTACCTGGGACTATAGGTGCATGCTACTATGCCCAGCTAATTTTTAAAAATCTTTTTGTAGGATGTGGCCTCCCTATGTTGCCCAGGCTGGTCTTGAACTCCTGACCTCAAGGGATCCTCCCACGTTAGCCCCCCAAAGTCCTGGGATTACAGGTGTGAGCCACTGCACCTGGCCTACATTGTTCTTTTAATTTACTTTTATTTAGGAGGACAGTACAGTTCACATTTTCTCCTTTTTCACAGGTTCTATTTAGTGTCATTTATAGTAACAGTAATTCATATTCTAACTTAGCTTTACCTCAGCAACTCTTTCCCCCCTTACTTTTAGTCTCAGTACTACAAATGCCTGCATGCTTTCTCCCCAGAACAGAGGGCTTCATATTTTTCTCCCTAAGCTGTACATGTCTTACAAACTTGTAAAATGAATGTAAATGAATGTAAAACTTTCCCCTTGTTCGGTGAAGAACAAGATACACCCATGGCTTGAGCATACATCTCCCTCAGTCTCTTTGTCTGTTTTTTCTTTTTTAGAATGCAAAGTATTTTATTTTTAAACTTTCAAAATCTAAAACCAAGCTAGCCTATGTTAAATAATATCGTTTCCGAAGCTGAACGTGCGCACTCGGAGCCCAGTTTTCCACTTGAAATACAAGCACAACTTCCTGACGCTCCTCGGTGGGAACACTACTGTTCGACGACCTCCGATTAGATGAACTGATCCATCTCAGTGGGTAACATCCTTTATTTTTTCCTTGGTAAGGGTTTCAAAATTCTAAAATAGGGCCGGGCGCGGTGGCTCAAGCCTGTAATCCCAGCACTTTGGGAGGCCAAGACGGGCGGATCACGAGGTCAGGAGATCGAGATCATCCTGGCTAACACGGTGAAACCCCGTCTCTACTAAAAAATACAAAAAACTAGCCGGGCGTGGTGGCGGGTGCCTGTAGTCCCAGCTACTCGGGAGGCTGAGGCAGGAGAATGGCGTAAACCTGGGAGGCGAAGCTTGCAGTGAGCCGAGATTCGGCCACTGCACTCCAGCCTGGGTGACAGAGCAAGACTCCATCTCAAAAAAAAAAAAAAATCTAAAATAGATGCTTTTTTTTTTTTTAGTTTTACACTGACAATTTCATTCCAAATGTCTCCTGGGAGACACAGACCATGTACAGGAGTCCATCTTCATCCTTCTCACTCTCCTACACCTCCGAGACTGGTGTGGAAACGCTCACCACGCTGTGTCTGTTCGCCACCAGGAGGAAGGCTTGATTAGCGTTGAGCTGTAAGCGCCTTCTAATGATCCTGATGAGCTCACTCAGGTTGATGTGGTCAGGTACAAGGAACAGCACTTTATCCAGGGCAGGAAGCTGCTTCTCGAACCCTTGCATGGTTCTGTTACCACCGGGATTTTGGGTGGATGCTGCTCTCGGAGAAGTCGGACTTCTACTCTTTGTTCGAAGGTGCGGTGCGGCCTGAAGGTCTTCTCCCATGTCATGGTGCAGGGATCTGGGTGGTGGTGGTGACATAAGGGTCTGGCGGCTCCCGGGGGTGGCAGTGCAGGGATCTGGGTGGCTCTGGTGACATAAGGGTTCTGGCGGCTCCCGGGGGTGACAGTGCAGGGATCTGGGTGGTGGCGGTGGTGCCATAAGGGTTCTGGCGGCTCCCGGGGGTGGCAGCAGCAGTGACTCTAACTCTGGCGACAGTGACTTCTCTTGTCTCCCTCAGTTTCTTTACTATACGCTTGATCCATCAGAAAGTCTCAAGGCTCTATGCACCTCAGCAATCCCAGTGATAAGGCAAGGGGTTCATGGACTGAGTCCTGAAGCCCTCTTGTGTTTAGAGATTGGGAAGATGAAGAACCAGCCTAGGAGATGGAGAAATGCCCACGAAGTAGAGAAAAGACAAAAGAGGGTTAGGGCCTAAAGCAAGGAAAAGGAGTTTTCAACCCCTCATTTGATCAGCTATATCTAATGCTCCTGAAAGGCGGAGTAAGATATTGTGTCAGACATAGAGGGTCTTTGAGACTAGAACAGTGTCTGATTCTTTTTTTCCACAGAGTCTCACATATAGTAGATAACTTATAAATGCTGAATGAACAACTGAAAAAGAATAGTAGTGATCGGTCACAGAGAATGGGATGTGCTCTCTGTTAATTCCCTGCCCATCAACAGATGCCCATCCTAGGGCAAAATGGGAGAAAGATTGTCACTTCCACAGTCCTCCTGCTGAAAGGATCCCAAGTGCTGTTGCCTCATTTATGTAGCACGATCCAGAGACACTTCCAGTCTGAAGAACTTCAAAGGTTTTAGGAGGCTGAGGTGGAGGGCTCAGGGAGGAACGAAGACAAGAGGAAAAGGGATGAATAACCACAATAAAAGGCTGGCACGTTCACAACGATGCTGGGCAAAGACAATGATTCCTGAATATGAAGGAATCTGGAGAGCGAGTCACAGGAAACCAAAAACATAAGGGGGTGGAGGAGACGCTGAGAGCAAACAGAAAGCTATGAAAGAAGGCAGAGGCTCAAACCGAGGTAAGAGAGAAAAAATTAAAAGCAGAAGGGGGGAAAGAAAAGAAATCAGAGGAGGTGATGCCAACGTATGGAAAAAGAGCAAAGGCAACACAGGGCCATTGCCTTACGCTGAGGACTGAGCGACTGGTGCCTGATCTCTGTGCATCTCAAGAGGAGACGAATGGCAGATTGAGGGGAGCCTCTCTGCATTTTGGATCCAAGAGGAACACATACCAGGCGCGGTGAAATGCTCAAGTAAACACAAACAGCAGCAGCCGCGGGGTTACCAGTGACCTGACTGCAAGCTCTGTCCTCTCCTGGCCTCCAGCCTGAGTGTACAACACACACGCCCGCTTAAAGGGGGAGGGCAAAAATCTCCTGCAACTGGGTGACCTCTGTTGTCAGCATTTGGCTAATTAAGGAAAGATATTACCCTACAGATCTCTATGCCTTGGTCCTACTTCCTGCTCGTTAAAAAATGGTTTAATGAGAAAAAAATAAAGGGAACAGAATCCAAATTACTATTTTTTCTCCCAAATGAGCTGAATGGTGGTGGCTTTTGCCAAAACGCTTGAACAATAGGATTGTGACACGAAGACTGAAATCTAAACAACATGAAGAAATCTCGAGAGCCAAGCAGTCCCCATTATCTCATGCTTGCACGACGATAGTCCAGAAGATGAGGGATGAGTCTCCATTTGTGCAAGCAGAGCAGCAGTCCAAGGCCCTGACACAGCCACTAATTGCCCATCTACTTGTTTACACAGCCCAGAGATGGTGACTGGACAAACAGTTCATTTCCTTTGAAACGGGACCAAACTGGGAGGAGCCTGTCACATGGGACAGAGGAGGTCTAGGAAGAACTCTCATGGGAAAGTGCCTCCAGATCAAAGCCAAGGACCGGCAAGCCAAGCAAAGATGGGTTTAAGTGGCTGGCTTCCCATAGGCAGCTTCAGGTCTATCGAGTTCTGCGCCCTGCCCACCCACTCCCAGCAGAACTGGAACCCCTCTCCCCGAGGACAGGACATTTTGAGCCACTCACATAAAAGTCTCAACCGGCCAGGCACGGTGGCTCACACCTATAATCCCAGCACTTTGCCAGGCCAAGGCGGGCGGATCATGAGGTCAGGAGATCGAGACCATCCTGGCTAACGTGGTGAAAGCCCGTCTCTACTAAAAATACAAAAAATTAGCTGGGCAGAGTGGCGGGCGCCTGTAGTCCCAGCTACTTGGGAGGCTGAGGCAGGAGAATGGTGTGAACCCGAGAGGCGGAGCTTGCAGTGAGCGGAGATCGTGCCACTGCACCCCAGCCTGGGCGACAGAGCGAGACTCCGTCTCAATAAAATAAAATAAAAAATAAAAGCCTCAACCAGGGAGCATCAGCACCAACCCAACCTCCAGGCCTTGGCAGTGAGGACAATCATGTTCAGGTGAACTTCTAGCCCTTTTGGACTTCACTGGATGCTTGGCATTTGCTACACTGGTTCCCATGTTAGTGTTCTCCTTGTCTCGTAGATTGGACTGTAAACAACTTGAGCACAAGGGACTTGAAGCGCCTGGGTTCCACAGCAGGACTCTTTACATGTGAAGAGCCATTAGCCAGGAAATGCTTATGGTTGTTAATGATGATGAGCTACTCCAAGCATAGTTTCTTTTATTTGCCTACGTCAGAAGCTTGGCTTCTTGAGACAAGAGACTCAGACTTCTCATTTATACTCCTGGCAGGCTGTGGAAATCAATAACGTCTCGCACCCATCAGTGTCCTGGAAGTAGGACTGAGAGAGAAGATTCTCTTGAGAACCTATTTCTCCTCAAAATAAGATTAGGTTTTAAAAAAAATCAGCTGCCCTACTGCTTAGCTCACAGGTATGGCGCTAATGGCAGCAGCTCAGTCATGAAGTGGGAAAGAACAATTTTAAAAATCCTTGTTAATTTGCTTATAATTATCCAGAACTAACGACAGGTACACTGAAGAACTGTATACTTAATGGGAGGGAGACCTACATTGCTAAGTCAGTAAGACCAATTTCCGATTTTTCCCTGTGAGCATTTGCAGAGCCACATATTAGCCACATGAGAAACTAAGTAGAATGAATCCTGCCCGGGAGCAGAACTGCAGCCCCGAAATCCAAAGCGGAATGGGGTGGGGGCAGCTTGAGGTCTCTGGGCGAAACTCGGCACTCCCAGTCCAGGGCGCTGTTCACCCATTAACGTGGCCTCCTCTTGCCACTGCTGTGTTTTAGCCCTTAGTGAGCATCTGTGTGGTTCCGATTTAACCAGACCGAAGGGGCTGTGGTGGTGAGAGGGCAGAGGAAGCTGGAGGAAGAAATGGCTTTTCTTCTGGACAGGACTGAGGACTAAGTCACTTCCAGGATGATCATATTCTCAGGACGAGCCATGCTATGATATTATTTGAATATCTAGCTCCAGGCAGCTCTATTTTTCCCATCTCACTACCAGAAGATTGTAATCACCTGGTATCAGCACATTCAAGATACTACCGAAGACCTAACAGCATGGCTAAAACCTCTCATCTCTGCACATAACTGCGTACAAACAAATGACTAAAACCACTTTGCTTCAAAAACAGAGTAGCTGTGTGAAAGGCATTTTAGAGCGCGTGGGATTCCACACACAGGCAAGTTCCAGGGATCTCAGAAGCTAGGCTGTTTCGTTCAGCGCCCAGGAGGCAAAGATCCCAGGGAAAGGCAGTCGTGTGGGCACGAGGTGGTCCTTGGATGATTAGCGCAGGTGTCCAGGAGGGAGGGGAGGGTATGGAAACGGTACAAACATGACAGAAAGCTGTGCCAGTGGGTCACCATGCCCCATTTGTACAGAACATTGAGTGGACTGTAACTGTGGACAACTGAAATACCGAAAAGAAAACGTGCGCACACTGGTTCCATTCTAAACAGTGGTTGAAATAGTTGTTTAAAGAAGAACAGATAATGGCTCATTCCACCCTCCCCAATCTTTGGAAGATAGACACAGGAGTGTCACACAGTACAAAAGTTTGTATTACACAGAAAGAGGGACTTACATGCAGAAACAAAATTTAAAAACAAACAAACCACCGGCATTTATCACCATTTATCCAGCCAGTGGTTTTCTTTATCCCCTTGGCTATTGCTTTAGACATTTTTGCTTGGAACTTCTCCCCCCCTTTTTCTGACAGCTCATTGATCTTGGCTTGGAGCATCACAGTTCGTGGGAAACAATACAGGCTACTTTTCTAGCTTATTCCTTCTTAGATGCCTCTTGGATGTTGTCCATTTAATATGTTTGAGAAATACAGAGAGACAAACACATAGTGTTTTAATCTCAGAGTATATGCAGTGTGTCCCTGGAGAAGTCTCATAGATCCAAGGGAATCATTTCATTGAAGTAAGGCTTGTATTTCAAATTGATCCACCTGGAACATGTAATCAAAACTCATGAACTTTAATATAAATTCCAGATTCTGGTCTCTCATCTATATTTTTGGGAACATAACATTGGTAGATAAACTAATTGAAAAAAAATTATTTTCAATGTGATTTAGAAATGGCTTTTAACTATTTCTACACATTCCATCGCTCCATCTCAGAAGAAGCGGAGTAGAAAACTGCAGCAAATGGGACTTTAGATTAAAGTCATAGGATGTACATTCTGGCTGAGGTGATGGTTCTTGTGTGCTACACTAGGCGTGTAACATGTGGAACTGGGTTCGTGAGGCTCCTATTTATGAAGCTGTATATTTTCCTCTGTGTAGTAACACAGACAGTGATTAAGGAGAATGAGAAAATCCTGTTTCCTGGAAATACCATCCATCCTGGAGGAGTTATAAGAACCAGAAGAGATTTGTATTTTGCTGTTTATCTGACGCTTGAAGATGATACCAATCCATTTTCCTAGGGCAAGCACAAATGGTCAGTTTTTTAAATCTTGATGGACTAAGTCAAGTAAAAGCCAGAGCCTACTAGTTAAGAGTCCAGATATCAAGAGACACAAATCTGAGGAACAATCAATTAGACACCGTGGTAGCTCGTCTCCGAGATGTCCATCATTAGCTTTTTCCTTCCCTGCATGTTTGTGCTGTCCTCTAGTTGAGACGTGGTGTCTATTGCTTCACTCCCTTAAAACCGGGCTGGACTGTGACTTCTCCGAACAACAGTGACGTGATGTTTCATTCCCAGTGTTTGAGAGGATAGGCAATTTCTAATTTCTTTTCCTTGGAACATGTGCTCAGGAAAAAGCCAGTAACTATGTAAGAAGGCTAACGACTGTGAGACCACCATGCTATGAGAAAGTGCAAGCCATGTGGAGTGACTGCGTGGGCTCTCAGAGATGCCCAGCCAAGCCCCGCCCTCCGTCCGCCTGAGCTGAGAAGCTGCAGCCTACAGATGATTTCAATGCCAGCCATAATCTAAATCCAACTTCACAGGAGACCTGAAGCAAGAACCAGCCAGTCAAATCTAGTCAACTCACTGAACTGTGAGAGACAGGCATACATTGTTTTAGCCTACTAAGTTTTGAGGTAGTTATGCACCTGCATCCCTATTGCCAATTGGCTATAATTATCAAATATCCACTGGCAAATATAAGTTCCAGAGGCAAAGACTGTGTTCATTTTGCTCATCATTGCATTCATAACATGCAGCACAGTGCCCAGAACGTAGAAAACCCTAAACTAATAATACATAACGATTTGTAAAAGTTTATCTGTTCCAGTATGAAAGAAAGACCCACAGTGAACTGGGTGACATTTTTTAGCCAGTTTCATGACCACAATAACCTTATGGTGGTAGTATTACTACCTCTCTCTTTGAGATGAGGGAACCTCAGCTTTTTTTTTTTTTTTTTTTTTTTTTTTTTTTTTTTTGAGGAAGTAAGTTTCCAAAGCTCAGAAAGGTCTAAGGGAGAGGGCTGGGCATGGTGGCTCGCGCCTGTAATCCTAACACTTTGAGAGGCCGAGGCGGGCAGATCACCTGAGGTCGGGAGATCAGGACCATTCTGGCCAACATGGAGAAACCCCAGCTCTACTAAAAATACAAAAAATTAGCCAGGCATGGTGGCACATGCCTGTAATCCCAGCTACTTGGGGGGCTGAGGCAGGAGAATCGCTTGAACTCAGGAAGCGGAGGTTGTGGTGAGCCGAGATCACGCCATTGCACTCCAGCCTGGGCAACAAGAGCAAAACTGTCTCAAAAAGAAAAAGAAAGAAAGAATGAAAGGTAGGGGAGAGATTTGAACTCAGGTTTGTGCAATTCTAAAGCCAGGCTCTGTTTATTATAGTCTCCCAGGAGACTACAACAGAAACAATGAGAAAACAATTTGAAAGAGATGCAAAACCCACCCCTTGAATCTTACCCAGGACTATTGAGCTCCATTAATTGCTGTCAACACGCTGGAACTTATTTCACATGAAGCTTAGACCAATTACAATTAATGCCACAGTCATGACTACAAGCTAGAAACCAATGCCAGAGGAAGCTTAAGTTAAAGAAAGCAACGATCACGCACATATATTATGTTAGCAATTAGGCTTAATCCTAGCATCATGAAGCCAAAGGGAATGTATTAAAGAGAGAACAGTGCCCTCCTGGGAAGAAGAGTAATTTCAAATAGACTTTTTAGTGGCTTTCTACATTACCTACTTGAATATATTATGCTCCCCTAGAATTACTATATTACAATTACTCACACCACATTTTATTTATTTCATCAAGGAAATGGGATGGTGCAATGAGCTCAGTGGGCAGATGGTTTGGTTATTTCAATGAATAATTTGAATGTCAACAAGTTGGTGAATGCTAAGATGAAAGGGAAAGTAGTAAATAGCAAAGTTCTCGATGCCTGACTCTGAGATGGAGTAAGGATGAGCTATCAGGACTGGCATTTCACTTCTAGAAGTTGAGCACTCAGGTTTTGCTAAATTTATAAAAGCACATGAACTAACATCGCATATTTCCTATAACGAGAAAACCAGTTTATCTCTGTTTAAAACAGTTCTGATCTACTCAAACACACATTTTTAATTTTCACTGAAAAATGCTATAAATAAATCAAAATTCAAATAAAAAAACTGGGAGGGAAAGGTAGATCTATTTCTCAATTCAGAAGATTAATAAAAGGATTAAGGAATTAAATAATCACATTCTCTAGCCTCAGCTTACAACTTTTTAAAGGCTCAGTTTCTCAATAAATGGAAAAGCAAATTCTCATTATTCTCCCAATCTGTTTGAAAGCAGAGTTGGGGTGTTACGGTGATTAACAGTGATCAAGGCCCATTAAAGTTGTTAATTATAGTGGCGTTTACTGTCATTTTCCATCATTTTTAGCTACTGAGACAGGGTCTTTGTGGATCCCAAGGATCATGTGTTTGCAGTTCAATTCAGCAGCCACTAGGTGGTAATATTGTTGATTTTGGCAGCCATGGAGTGTGATCTATCAGACCCGCCCTCTTAAATGGAATTATATACATCCCTTATATCATCAAGATGTAACTATAGAAATTATAATTATACTTTAAAATATTTAAAATATTTTAATTGTGAAAAATATAATCCCATATAAAAGTTCCATGCATATCTGGTATCTTTTAATCTTATGCTAATTCTACTTACCTTTTACTCTAATTATATACATGATTATCTTCAAATTATACTTATAACAAAAAGAAAGTGTCAGGCCTTAGAGAAATCCAGCTTATATTCATCGCTTTTGGCTTATTTTTAGAGGAGATGAAAAAGATGCACATAACTTTCCTTCTAAAAGTTATGGCTGTCCTCTGTAGTAAATAATTATTTGCCTCTTGAACTTGGAACCACTGCTCTTTGCACCATTGGGTAAGTAAAACTTCTGTGGTTAACTTTTCTGAGACGCACTGTCTGAAGCATCTGATAAGGTTTGGCAAAATGACGTAACAGCAGCAGCGGCTGATATACATAGTGCCAGGTTCTGTGCTAACTGCTCCACATACATTAGTCCTGGGTTCCTCCTAGAGCTGCCACAATTCATTTAAGGCCAAATGAATTCAGCAGAAGAAACAGACCTGTATTATTTGAAAGAATGAAAAGATCTTTCCAAAACTGGACACTGTCTACAAAACTATGTATTATATAACATGTATTATGCACAATAACTCCCAGAAGGCAATACAGGTGTTAAGCTCTTCCATTATGAAGAAGACAATAACTGTATAAATTAAAGAGAAGTCATGTGATAGCATCTTGGATCAATCACTGATGAAAACCTTGCCATAGCTGTCAAGAATCCAAAGAGAAAGTGGTGGCTAGGCCAACAATTACGCGAAGCAATTTATCATGAGAACAGCCATTATGCAAGATGCAGAGCTCAATACTGATTCCATAAAATACTTAAATGCTTGTCACTGCAATTCTTTACTAATTACAATGGAAACTTTGTTGTTATTATTGGGAAAGGTAAAAGAGGATCTCTACTAAGACCTCAGAAAAGGAATCTTTGAGGTTAAGCTATTACCCGAGGTTAAGCTATTACCCAATGTTAAGGCAAATCTGCTATTTTGATACTTTCCTCCTTTAGATGGTGAAACAAAAATGCTTATTTCTATATATCCATTGGGTCCTGGGACTCAGATAAACTAAGTGGTTCTCTAAGTTAGTAGCATGGCACAGTAATAACGCTGGGATTGAGCTCACCCTGACCTTGAGGAAGTTACCAAGTCCCTCAGATTCAGTTTTCTTATCTGGAAAGTTAGGAATGAAAAAAAATCAGTTTCAAAGGATTGCTGCAAAATTAAATGAAGTGCTACGCACCTGTTCAAGTCAAGTAGTATGCTCCCCAATCCTCCCCTCCACACACCAGAACTAAAGATTCAGGAGGAAAATTTTCAGTATATGGGTGTTTCCCACAGAGGGTCAAAGTGGGATAATAAGAACGCCTCAAACATAACATATTGTATTTATTAAAGCTTTACAGTTTATATGGTGGTTTCCTATGTTATCTAATTTCATCTTCGTAATGACACTGTGTACTAGATATTTATTACTATTCCCATTTTACAGACAAGAAAAAAAAGGCCCCCAGAACTTAAAATCCTTTGCAAAATCACACAGAAAGGTTAAGTGATGAACCCAGTGTTCAAACCTAGGTCTTCTGACTTCAAGCACAAAGCTCTCTCCCTACATTCAGAACACTTAAAAACACAACGTTTTATTGTGCCTATCGTTACAAAGACTGTATTGCACACTTAAGAATTTGTTAACATGGTAGAATTCATGCTAAGTATTCTTACTAAAATAACGAAAGTTGTATGTATGTAGAAAAAAGTATTGCTTAATCTAATTAAACTAAACAGCTTCTGCACAACAAAAGAAACTAGTATCAGAGTGAACACGCAACCTACAGAATGGGAGAAAATTTTTGCAATCTACCCATATGACAGAGGCCTAGTATCCAGCATCTACAAGGAACTTAAACAAATTTACAAGAAACAAACAACACCATCAAAAAGTGGGCAAAGGAGATGAACAGACAATTCTCAAAAGAAGACATTTATGTGACCAACAAATATGAAAACAAGTTCAACATCACTGATCATTAGGGAAATGCAAATCAAAACCACAATGAGATACCATCTCCCACTAGTCAGAATGGCGATTAAAAGGTCAAGAAAAAATAGGTGCTGGTGGGGATGTGGAGAAATAGGAAAACTTTTACACTGTTGGTGGGAATGTAAATTAGTTCCACCATTGTGAAAGACAGTGGCAATTCCTCAAGGATCTAGAACCAGAAATACCATTTGACCCAGCAATCCCATTATTAAGTATACACCCAAAGGATTATAAATCATTCTGCTATAAAGACGCATGCACACATACGTTTACTGCAGCACTATTTACAATAGCAAAGACTTGGAACCAACCCAAATGCTCACTGATGACAGACTGGATAAAGAAAATGTGGCACATATACACCATGGAATAGTATGCAGCCACAAACAAGGATGAGTTCATGTCCTTGGCAGGGACATGGATGAAGCTGGAAACCATCATCCTCAGCAAACTAACACAGGAACAGAAAATCAAACACTGCTTGTTCTCACCCATAAGTGGGAGTTGAACAATGACAACACATGGACACAGGGAGGGGAACATCACACACTGAGGCCTGTTGGGGGATGGGGGGCAAGGGGAGGGAGAACATTAGGACAAATACCTAACGCATGCGGGGCTTAAAACCTAGATGACGGGTTGATAGGTGCAGCAAACCACCGTGGCACATGGATCCCTATGTAACAAACCTGCTCATTCTGCATATGTATCCCAGAATTTAAAGTAAAATTTTAAAAAAAGGAAAAAGTATTGCTTAAAGAAAATAAAACAGATATTTATATTTAAAAACCCTTTTTAAAGCAAAAAGTATATATGTAGTCACGATAGTAAGAGATAATCAGAACATGGCTCAGTATCATGACTAAGACTTCAGAGGTTACTAAAACTCTTCTTTAGGGAAACACAACTTAGTCTCCTCCTAGTTCTTCCAAAACAAACTAATGAAATGTGAAAAGCGTGAATTTACAAGTGGACAACAAGGTCTATACATAGAAAGAAAGAGCCTGACTGACTTGGCTCCATCCCCTTCTTCTACGTGGGGACATTTCCAGTCATCAGAAAGAGGTTAATGCAACTGCAGCTCCAGAGTCTCATCAGACTATCTTGGATTCTGCCATGATGAAAGGGAAATGAAGAGATTACCCAAGAATACCAGCATGAGGTCGTCCTTAGTAACACTTTCATTCTTACACGGGTAAGGGCCTTACTCGGAGTCGTAAAAATCAGTTTAAGGTACAGTCCCCTGTTCTACCAAAGCAAGCAAACAATCTGGTTCCATAAGGTTGGAAAGATGTAGGTGAGTGTGTCGGTGTGTGTGTCTATGTGTGTGTGTGTGTGTGTGTAAATGCTGCTGCTGCTCTAGGAAAGACACTGTAAGAGTTAATGATACTTATCTGACAAATAATATCTCCAAACACAACCACTACCATCTCTCTTCTACTTGCATGTCATTCTGACACAGTGTTTAAAAACAGGAGACAAGGCTGGGCGTGGTGGCTCACACCTGTAATCCCAGCACTTTGGGAGGCTGGGGTGGGTGGATCACTTGAGGTCAGGAGTTCCAGAAAAACAGGAGACAAACTCTTAAAAAAATTAGAGTTAAGGCCTAAAATGCAAATACCCATGGAAGAGGTCAGATCCTGACAATGATCCCAAGATATAAATGACTGAGATTTGCTTCTATGTTTGTGATTAGGTTTAAAGGATGGTCTGTGTCAGGGTAATCTGAGGGAAGATCTTTACTCTCTCACTTTGGTATATTCATAAAAGTGTACATTGAAGCACCCGTGTAATCAAGAGCCCAAATGAAACAAAGGACAGGATTACAGCAATAAGAAAAAAAAGATGAGGAATACGTAAAACACCCTACATATTGGGGGCCTCTTCTTGACCATAATGTGAATTAGGGTTCATGTTACATACCTAATAACATCACGAAAGTGTGATACCTGAAACTGAAGTGATGATGGACCCATGAGCAAAATAAGTGAAGTCAATCCAAGTCAAGGAGAAAGAACTTTGGGGCTCCAGCAGATTCATGTGTGTGCATGTGTGTGTGTGTGCATGTGTGTGTGTGTGTGACTGGACTGTCTTGAGCTCTCAATGCATTTAAACATTTCCTTGTATTTTCTCATTGACTGGGAGGATTCCATTGGATAGCGCTATCCAGAGTGATGTTAAAGAAGGGAGCCATAGGGAAGAAACCAAGGTACTAGCTCATAGATCTGGCTCCATAAGGGACCTTCAGATTTCCTTTTAAGTTGTCCAGTCCAGCACCCAATGAAAGTAAGGAGGCTGTAAGACCATTTGGTTTCCAATTCTAGGTTCGGGTGGCTAAGGGACCCCAGTTGGCATAATAATGGGGAAGCAATGAATAGGAAGCAAAATCTTGGGGGAAAAATGTGAAGTGCAAAGTACTATAGAAAGTTAGTTGTTCAAAAAAAATTTTTGTTTAATATTTAAGAGGTATTCATTGGTTAAAACCCCCAAATTTATGAAAAATCTGCATACACCTATGAACCTCATTTGCCTATTTTCTACCTGCTGCAGCAATGAACCTGTCTGATAAGTTTTAGGGGTAATGGTCTAAATATTTAATAATAACTTAGGTACTAACTAGCAGAACACGCAATCTGTATGGGTGTTATGGTGAGGACCAGCTGAATATCCGTCTTAGGTTAGTTTTTTTTTTTTTAGACGGAGTCTTGCTCTGTTGCCTAGGCTGGAGTGCAGTGGTGTGATCTCGGCTCACTGCAAGCTCTGACTCCCAGGTTCACATCATTCTCCTGCCTCAGCCTCCCAAGTAGTCGGGACTACAGGCGCTCGCCACCACACCCAGCTAAATTTTTTAAAATTTTATTTTTAGTAGACACTGGGTTTCACCGTGTTAGCCAGGGTGTTCTCGATCTCCTGACCTCATGATCCGCCTGCCTCAGCCTCCCAAAGTGCTGGGATTACACGCGTGAGCCACCGCGCCCGGTCAATCTTAGGTTAGTTCTTATTTTTTCTCAC
The DNA here is from genome assembly GCF_024542745.1 of Macaca thibetana thibetana. NCBI lineage: Eukaryota > Metazoa > Chordata > Mammalia > Primates > Cercopithecidae > Macaca > Macaca thibetana. The sequence goes on from NC_065584.1 coordinate 117,270,153, forward strand.
TGTTAGGTAGCATTCATTTTTTGCTTCATCTTTATCTGAATGATAAAATAATATACCTAATAATAACATAACTACTCTTCTGACCCTTGCTTTTATCCACTTAAACATATACATTAGGGATCCTTCCAGGTCAATACATATAGACTTTCTTTTTAAAAAACAGATGCTTAGTATTCCATTGTATGGAAATACCATAATTTAACAACTCCATTACTGGATGGTCATTAGAAACTGACTTCAGGGGGAAACCATAAGCTCTTTGCAGGAATTTCTGGGAAAAAAAATCCTCTCTAGCCCTTTTAGATAAAAGCCTACTTAATAGATCTCTGATAAAATAGCTTTCTTTTTTTTGGAGGAGTCTCACTCTGGCCCAGGCTGGAGTGCAGTGGTATGATCCTGGCTCACTGCAACTTCTGCTTCCCGGGTTCAAGCAATTCTGTCTCAGCCTCCAGAGCAGCTGGGATTCCAGGTGCACACCACCATGCCCGGCTAATTTTTGTATTTTTAGTAGAGATGGGGTTTTGTCATGTTGGCCAGGCTGGTTTCGAACTCCTGACCTCAGGTGATCCGCCCGCCTTGGCCTCTCAAAGTGCAGGGATTACAGGCCTGAGCCACTGCACCTAGTCAAATAGCTTTCTTCATCTTCCATGGATTACTGCTCTGTTACTTAAGTGATCCGGAAGTCACAAGAGATTATCTTAATTCTTGGCCATGTGATGATCTTTGGAACCACGACTGTTGGTATTTTCTTGAGTATCAGTGGGGTATACAAGAACCCATTTTGGCTCATGCAGAGTGCATGTTCTCCAGCCATATTTCTTCTTTCCACAAGCTTTGTAAAGAATGGCAGAATTATTTCCCTCACAGGTTACACTGCTCAGATTACTGACCTTTCCTGATCTCTGTAACCTTAGTGGTTGAATATGGTGATTCAGATAGTTTTGTTTCTACATTTCTGGGGGTTGAAGTGAAGAAATTACATAATAACCTGCTCTTACTTTGCAACTTAGAGATTTAAGTATGGCCTTTGTCAATCTAATCTGACCCAAGTATTTACTAAGAATAGATTATATGCATATGCCCAACATAGAAAGATGATTCTATATCCAGGAGGTCTGATCACAGAAATGTACTATTGACCAAAAATGTACCTCTCCAGATTCTGGGATGATTCAGCAATTCGCAAAGGATTTAAACAGAAAACCCAAGGAGGGGAAAAAGTAGCCTCCAGGTACTTCACACAATTTAAGTTGTTTGTTCATAAATTCAACAAATACTTATTAACACCTATCATGGGACAGGCTGAGCCTATATTATGTTGGGACAAGTAAGTGAACAGGACAAAACAGACACAGTCCCAGCTGTCATGGAATACTCATCTGTTTATAGAATTCCTTTTGCATTCAATGCAGAAAATCAGAATTATTGCTTTTGTTTATTGAAGTCTGGTAAATTTATCTATTTTTTACTAGAAAACAGATTTTTTTTAAACTTTTATTTTAGGTTTGGGGGTACATGTGAAGGTTTGTTACACAGGTAAAATAAAACAATTTTTGATATTAAGAATATCTCTAATCTAGCCGGGCGTGGTGGCGGTCGCCTGTAGTCCCAGCTACTCCGAAGGCTGAGGCAGGCGAATGGCAGGAACCCAGGAGGCGGAGCTTGCAGTGAGCCGAGATCGGGCCACTGCACTACAGCCTGGGCGACAGAGCGAGACTCCGTCTCAAACAAACAAACAAACAAACAAACAAACAAAAAAGAGTATCTCTAATCTCAGTTGGTCAAAGAAACTCAGAAAATAGTTTCACAGACTAGAGCTAGAATGGTTCAGGCAGAATCATTTAGAATTTGGCTCCGTTCATGGATGCCAAGTGAAATTAATGGAGAATGAGATAAGGCTAAGTGTGGGAGAGTGCTGGGATTAGAGCCAGTTTAGGTTCCAGCCCTCCCTGCCAAAGCTATAAATACAAATGACCAATTTAACAGCATGAAAAGACCACCTACAAGATCTATACCTGGGATCTAATCAGTTGCTCTGCGCCTTCTTTTAATTATAGGATCCCTGCCATGTTTATGGGGACTTTTAATGTGAGCATCACATTTTTGAAGGCCATATCATTATGACCACGTTTGATCTGAGGGTGGGAAAGCAGGAGCTCACAAAATGCCTGCACAAGGTTATTCTGAACTGAGCCATAAACCAGCTTCAACAAGAGCCTAGTGTAGAAAAGAAAAAAGACACGTAAGAAAAAAGGCATGGATATCATGGAGTTTGCAACCCCGCCAAGTGGTGCCATTAAAATTACACTCAATTCTTCTCCGAAAATGAAATTCATTAAGAAAATGTACCACAGTTTTGTCAAATAACACTATATAAGGGCATTCTGAGAAGGGAAGAATGATAGAAGACATAAGGATAAATGCATCATCTCCATTTGAGTGTGGCAACAGGATATGATTTACAGAAGAAAAATTAAATCATCATGATTCTTAGAGCTGAATTGCAGCTGATGTAAAAATAATCCTGAGTCACAACGCATGTGACTTCTCAGGCATAAAGAATACAATTGCTTAAAACTTTATGAGTGATAAGACTCCTAATAGAGAATTCACTTCCTTGCAAAATGCTCTGTATAAGCTGTGCCATGGAAGTACAGAGCATCTTTTCTCAGTTACATTTATTATATGATACCCTGTGCTCAGATACTCTGATACTTCACGTATTGTCTCATTCTACACCCTTCTCTTTGGGCTATCTCATTCATTCCTATGACTTGAACTGCTACCTTTAGAGTCTCATCTAGCTGTCTCCCATGAGCCCAGAATCTCTACCTGCATGTCTCATATGTGCAAATTTAACATCTCTAACGTCGACCTCACTGTCTTCCATCTCAAATCTAGTCTTCCTTACCAGTATCCAGCCAGTTATCCAAGCAAGAAAAAGGAGTTACCCTATTCTCCTCTGTTTCATTTTGTACATCCAATTTATTATCCTGTCCTATAATGCCTAAAACAGCCCTTTACTGTTTATAATTATGTCTTTTCCTTCTTATTTTTACTGCCATTGCTTTGTTTTGTTTTAGAGACAGCGTCTTGCTCTCTTGCTAAGGCTGGAGCACAGTAGTGTAATCATAGTCACTGTAGCCTTGAACTTTTGGGCTCAAGCAATCCTCCCACCTCAGCCTCCCAAGTAGCTGAGGCTACAGGTGCCACCACTTCCAACTAATTTTTGTAGAGATGGGGTCTCATTCTGTTGCCCAGGCTGGTTTCCAACTCCTGGCCTCAAGTGATCCTCCCACCTCGGCTTTGCCATCGCTTTTGCAATGGCATTAGTCTGTTATTTGTTCAACCTTTTTGCATATTACTGTTAGTTATATTTCTCAGCAACAACAAAAAGCAGTGATATACCCCACAAAAAACCTGCACAAACCAAAACAATACAAACAAATCCAACATGATCATGTCACTCCTGTACACATTATTTTCCAATATTATCTGCTGCCTGTCAGATAAAGTTCAGATTCTTTAGCAAGTCATATTGTGACTCTTATCTCCTTTTTGGTCTTGGGTTCTTCTCATATGCCTTGTGATCTAGCCACACCAAGTCACTTGCCATTTTCCAAACACATCATGTCTTTCATCCTTCTGAGACTTGCAGTGTTTTCCTCTGCCTGGAATGCCCTTTGTAGCCTGTCTGCTGAGAATTTCTAATCCTCAATTTCCTCATCTGTATAGCAGGGTGGTAACAGTACTCACTTCAAAGGACTGTCATGGTGACTAAGTAAAAAGGCGATTTGTTCCCCATGGTATCTAGCAGATAGAGGCACTCAGTAAATGTTAACATCATTGTCATCGTTATTATTTTGCTCTTTTTCAAGTCTGAACAAAAATATCTCCTTTGCTGAAAGTCTTACCTAAAAGTGTTGGGCATTCTTCCTCTCTGATTCTATATGCCTAATTACAGTACCACATTACACCAACTCCAAAATTGATAGAATTTTCGTATTTTAGAGCCTCTGATATTGGGGTACATCTTAAGAATCTACATGCTGTGGCTTATGGCAGCAATTTATCTTTCTTAGTAGTACATGGAATAATGGTATTTCTCACAATAAATAGCATATTAGATGAAATACTATACTTAAACTGTATGACAATTGTCATAGAAATTGGATTATCTATGGTGAATAGTGCATATTTGTGGCAAATGGAAAATCTACATTTTCTATGAATCAGTGAAATATCTACGTAATAAAGGAACTACTATTTGGAACTCCAAACAGCAGCGAGGAGATATTCCATTTGTATATACTGCAATTTGGCAAAACCCCAGCCCCTACATCATAGCATATTGCTGTGAACGATAATGTATTTCTTAACCACAGGCCCTAAACCATACATTTCAGAACCGCAGAGGTAATAGCCTGATCAAGTAGCATGCTGTTACCTCCTTTGGTTAAGTAGCCCCACTTGAGAGCCAAACAAGGGCCAGGCCCAGAGTGGACAGGGGGCTAGCTTGTCAAATTCTACATTCCAATAACTTAGGATTCAAGCTGAGAAGGTAGAGCGAAAGTGAGAAGAGAGTGTAGGAATGAGTTGAGGAAAGCCTATGGAACATGCCTCCAGACTAGCACCTTCAGAGAGAAATATAATGTGAACCACAAATATAATTTAGATTTTCTAGTAGCCACACTCAAAAAGCAGAAGAAATATAATTTAGCTAATATATTTTGTCAGGTTATTAACATACTTATTAACTTACCTATAAATGAATAATCATGCTTTATTTATTTAACATATCTAAAATGTTATCAGTTTACCATGCAATCAGTATAAAAAAATCAGCAATAAAATATTTTACATGTTTTTTCTGCCGAGTCTTTAAAACCCCATGTGTGTTTTACCCTTATAAGACATCTCAGTTTGGATTAGCCACATTTCAGCTGCTCAAAAGCCACATGTGGCTAATGTCTGCCACATCGAACAGCACAAGTCTAGACTGTTTTTTTGACAAAATGAGTTAAGTAATGAAACAATCATAACAAGCTATTTCAACAGTAGACTTTTCTACCATACAATATTGGGAATGTTTAAGATTCCTACAACAGTATATATATTTTTATATTCTTAAATTTTTAAATAGAATGGTAATGTTTCCTTCACATTCAATTTATGTCTTGTTTTGGGTGGTTTTGTTTTAAGCATGATTTGATGTTATTCCTAATGTCACTTTTACCTCATCTGTTGGTTAAAGAGGAGATGACTGGCCGGGCTCGGTGGCTCACGCCTGTTATCCCAGCACTCTGGGAGGCTGAGGCAGGTGGACTGTCTGAGGTCAGGAGTTCAAGACCAGCCTAGCCAACATAGTGAAACTCCATCTCTACTAAAAATACAAAAATTAGTCGGGCGTTCTGGTGGGCACCCTGTAATCCCAGCTACTTGGGAGGCTGAGGCAGGAGAATCGCTTGAACCCTGGAGGAGGAGGCTGCAGTGAGCCGAGATCACACCATTGCACTCCAGCCTGGTCAATAAGAGCAAAACTCCATCTCAAAAAAAAAGAAAAAAAAGGAGCTGATTGTATTCAACTATAGATCTTTTCCCACTAACATACTCCGGGACAGGGTGTAGGGGTATACAATTAATCTTAGTACTCTCGGTCTCTATCATAGAGCCTAACATATAGCAGGCTCAGAATAAATCTTTGAATACACATTAAAAAGTGAAGTAAGTTGGACAGTATTGGCTGCCAATCTGGGTTCCACATTGGAATTACCTGGAGAGTTAAAAAAAAAAAAAGGAAAATCTGATGCCTGGTCCCACCCTGAGAGACGCTGATGATGGGTCTAGAGTTGGGCCTGGTTATCAAGATTGTCAAAAATCTCCCAAGTGATTCTAATACGCAAGAGAGTTGAGAACCACTGTTCTAGGACTTTCTTAGAACAGCTTACTATGGCCATACCCGTACTTCCCTGACATAAGATCCAGTTTCCCTCATATAAATTCCCTTTCTCTGAATAGACCAGAGTTGTCTTGGGAGCCCTAGTAGAGAAGAGGTTAACACATTATCCCAAAAGGGGATTTGCAAATTCCTTTTCCAAGGTACCAAAGAAGATTCTCAAGGTTTTAAATCTAATCATATTTATGTCTTTTCAACAAAAAAAATAAAATTCACGATATAAGCTAGCTGCTTTGCAGAGGCAGGATTCTAAGGGCATCACAGCATGCAGGCAGATAGTATCCTGACATACATATGGCAAAATTTTCTAGAAATAGAATAGCAATTACAAATAAAGATGGAATCCAAGTACACATGAGCCTCATTTCAAGTTAATTCTACATATGTAAAAAGCAGACACTATTAACTGGGGTCAGCAAAGGGAAGTATTTTATGCTTTTCTTCAGGCTACTTAGGTTATATTTACACAGTATAATTACATAGCAATGCATTTTTTGATAAGTCACTTATAAAACCCATCTCCTATAGTCACACAGCACGCAAATATTGGTATCTTTGCTCTCAAGATGGTTCTTTGCCTGACAGCATTTCTTCCATCATATATGAGGTTCTGTAATGGCTGAGAGAGAAATCTGACTTCTTCTACTTCAATACAGACAACCTTTCATCATGGACAAGGGAGCAATGGTCTCTGCACCAAGGGAGCAGCAGCTGGAATGGAGTTCCTCTGACTCATAGACTGAGAATTTCCCTGCCGATTCTCAAGCTGGTTTGGCCACACTTTATGCATTCACCCTGCTTAACAGTCTTTTGTTGATGGTGTGGTAACATGTGGCCTTACTCAGTAATAGAAAGAGCATGTGGAGATATCCTTAAGGCTCCTATGTGTGTTTCCTCTAGCTTTCCAGCAAGGAAATAAGCTGTCTTCAACAAGCCCACACTTATTTTTGTTTTACATCTTAAGTTAAATTTGAGAAATTAGAACAGGAATTATCTAAAAGACGTGCTACTTCCATGTTCACTAACCCTGATCAACAGAAGTTCCCTACGCATGCCAAAACTGTAAAGGAAGGAAATCTGTTAAGATTTCAAAGAAGGTGTGGAGTCTCATGCATATCACTTCTACTGATCAACCCCAGAGGGCTGATAGGTAGCAAGTGATTGATGGGTGACATTCATTTGGCCCTAATTTTCCTATCTGAAAAGGAATGGAAAATATAACACAAGTTTCCAAGTTGCTACACTCATAAAACCAGGAGGGTGATCACCATCTACCTGTCCAGCTTGACCACAAATATGAAACGCATAACTGCACCTGCCTTACATGTATGTCGTTTGTTGGTGAACGTGGGCTGAGGAATTCCTTGAGCTCCATGAAAAGACAAAAAAAGTTTGTCCTCAGAGAATTTACAAAAGCCAGAGTAACATTCAAGAATTTAAAATATTAAAATGGATTTGAAAGATGACATAAAAGCTATAGGACAACTTTACTGTGAGTATGTAACCACCATGGAGAGATGGGCTAATGAAATCACCAGAGCTGCCTGTGGTCAGCCAGGATGCAAGGGGCCATGGGCCTCAGAGAAAAGATTCATGAAATGAAGGATGTTTCAGGGCCGCGTGTATATGCTGCTGACAAAGCTTCCTACCTTTTTGGAAGAACTCCTCTAGTTTGTCCTTGAAAGGCTGGAGATACTCCTTTGGGGACTCCTTGCACACCACCACCATCTGTTTCTCACTTGCTGCGAAGAGAAATTTAGAATTAGACTTACTCAGGAACACGTATTTGCTGAGCTCCTGCTATGGACCAGGCACGTGCTATGCACTTGAGTATCAATTGTGCACATTCCTTGTCAATTACCGCTTGTCCAAATTCCAGGGTTGGAGCGGGGGAGGGGAAGAAAAACCAGAAATAATAAGCAAACCAACAAAAATAATTAGTTCATTCTACACCACTCTTGAGGAACAGGGCAATGTATAATCCTTCCATTTTTCTTTTAGAGATACAGAAAAGTCTCTGACTTGGGATAGGTAAAGTATTCTGCTTGTGTTCTCCCAAAGATGAAGAGAGGCAAAAACTACTCGAGGATTAGTCTCATGAAATTAAGGGCCCCAGCCCTCTTCAGATTCATACTCCAAAAGTAGAACGTGAAAAAGACATTGCAGAAATTCTCAGGCATCCAAGTTGTCTAGATACCAACCTAGTGATTGGCCAGGGTGACACACGCATCCCAACATGAGAACTAAGCCCAGGTTGGGGAGGACCCTGCCTGTTCTTCATGCTTCCCATTCACCTATCCTTCCTTTTAATCCTCTACTAACACATGGGAAATAATTTTATATAATTTACTTCAGATAGACAATCTAAAATTTGTAGTAGAGTACTGTTTGATAATCAAGTCTGAGGTGACTTGACTTTTTAAAAATGATCTCTACCTTATTGGATAGTTATGATTTGGCTACATGGAAACTACAGTATTCATAGTTCACCATCACAAAAGACAGTTAACCCAGGCAAGAGGCATCTCCCGAAGGTTCCTATGTGTTTGTGCCAGTTACAGCATGCACTGGGAAAAGAAAGGTTTCATTTCTACAAAGCTAGAGCTGAGTCATGATCACTTTCATCTGTTGACTATGGCTGGAAATTAGGTATGTTCTTGTCCAAAAGCCTATTAATAAAGCACTGGATTTTCACCATAAAGATATCATGCCACCAGGTTCACAAAATAGAGAGACATATACTACAGATCTTGGAGGAATTTATAAACACACAGGTAAGGCATTTTGGAAGAAGGAGGTTGGGAAGGAAATCTTTATTTACATTGGGAAATTCCCATCCAATAATTTGGCATATTTAAAACTAGCATCTCAGAACATATACTGCAGACAAAGCAATAAACATGTCAGTTCAGAAATACAGAAAATGCAAAAGACACTACTTAAATGTTCGATGAAATTAGTTATCTGACACTTTCCATGTGCAATATTGCCAACTAGATTGCAGAGATCCTAGACAACTCTGGGGCCTATAAAATGGTGCTGAAAATGAAAGCACAATTTGAGGGGACCCTTTGTCATTTTCTGAGTCAAGGTCAGAATCACCTACATTCTCAGAGGTATCTAGGGATTTCTCATGACACAGGGATGCTAGATCACAGGACAGGGTACTAAATTCAGGCTCTATCTATTGACATTGTTTCTTTGTAAGAGTTTTTATAGAGCTATCTAGAATATCTGCTATTAGCTATTCCGACAACCATTCCAAGGCTATCTAGGAAATCCCGTCCATTGGGATGCAAAGACTAATTTTTAAAATGACTTATTGAAAAAATACAAATCTTACCTTGAAACAACTAGAACAAATTCTGTAAATCCAGTCAAATAATCATGTAAAACATTCATTTTTCCCACGTTTTTTCCTTTCTTTGTAAGCTTTTTTGTCCTCTCTGCAATAGCTACTTTATAACTTCTCTGCTATTATGAGATTACCTTTCACCTCTTTTGAAGTAGATGGATCTGTGGCCAAACTATAAGTATGTCCTTCCCACTACCATTCTTTTCTCAAAATAGGACACTTTGTGTTAGAGTGGTATCCAAGGAGCGAGAGAGTGGACAGAGCTGAGAATACATTTTGCAGGTGTAACAAACAGGTCTTGCTGATTCAGTCAAGGAAGGGTTGAAGCAGATGGAAGAGTAAAGGGGTGAACAATGGGTTGCTGGAAGTGCCATTTCTGAGATAGAGAATAGTGGGGAAGTATCTTGTTGGATTATGTTTTTTTAAGAGATAGAGGAGATCAAGAGTTAAATTTGAAGCTTGTTAAGTTTTCTCTAGTCTCTATAAATTATAAGGCAATCTTGTCCCCTGAAAACAAAGGGGGAAAGGTACAAAAGAAGATAAAACTATTAATGGGTTCTCATTGCGAATTCTATTAAATTCAAACTTCAGAGCCTTGGATTTAAGGCCTTTTCTATTATGACATATTTCAGCTCTATTTCCCACATGTATTTGACTAACCAAACCAAAGCTGTTCAATGTGTTCCAATTATATTATTCGGCATTCCCAGTTCCATGTCTTCATTCATGTGGTTCTCTGCTCTGCTCTCATGCCATACATACTTTCAATGATATCTGACAAAGTCCTGTTCATCCTGAAAAGCTTCTCTGAGATGTCAACAATGCCATAAAGCATTTTTCAATCCAATGTTTTTGCATCTTTCAAACATCTCTATTACCTTCTGCATAGTGTTTGTTTTACCTTTAATTATATGTATTTATGTAAAAGTCTATAAATTAATCCCTGAGAAGTCATCGTGCAGGATTCATTTACTTCTTCCCAAACTTCTCTAGAGAGCTCCATGTATCTGGCCACAGCATCAGATCTCCTTATCTTGGCTGAATGTCGTGGTTCGCACCTGTAATCCCAGTGCTTTGGGAGGCCTAGGTGGGAGGATCACTTGAGGCCAGGAGTTCAAGACCAGTCTGGCAACACAGTGAGGCCTTGTCTTTCAAAAAATTTTTTTCAGTTAGCCAGGCATGATGATGCATGCCTGTAGACTCAGCTACACGGAAGGCTGATGTGGGAGGGTTGTTTCAGCCCAGGAGACAGAGGCTGCAGTGTCATACCACTGTACTCTGGCTGGGCAATAGACCGAGACAGACAGACAAGAAAGGAAAGAAAGAATGAAAGGAAGGAAGGAAAGAAAAGAAAAGGATAGTAAAGGAAAGGAAATGAAAGGAAAGGTAAGGGAAGGGAAGGAGGAAGAAAGGAAAGAAGGGAGAGAGAGAGAGAAAGAGAGAGACGAAAGAGAGAAAGAAAAAGAGGAACGAAGGAAGGAAAAGGGAAAAAAGGAAAGGAAGGGAGGAAGGAAGGAAGGAAGGAAGGGAGAGAGAGAAAGAGAGGAAGGAAGGAAGAAAAAGGAAAGGAAGAAAAGAAACAAGGAAAGGGAAGAAACGGAGAAAGGGAAAAGCAGATGAAGGAAAAGGTTTCTTCATCTTAACTAGATTCTCATGTGTAGGAAAGTTTAAATAAAATTAGCAATGTTGGCCTGGCACAGTGGCTCACTCCTCTAATACCAGCACTTTGGGAAGCCAAGGCAGATGGATCACTTGAGCCCAAGAATTTGAGACAAGCTTGGCCAAAGTGGTGAAACCTTGTTTATACAAAAAATACAAAAATTGGCTGGGCATGGGGGTGTGCACCTGTGGTCCCAGGTATTCAGGAGGCAGAGGTGGGAGGATCCCCTCAACCCAGGGAGGTCGACACTGCAATAAGCCATGACCCCACCGCTGTCCTCCAGCCTAGTCTCACAGGGTGAGACCCTGTCTAAAACATACACATGCATACATATTAGCAATGTTGACCCAGACTCCAAGTGGGCTTTCCAGAGATGCAGTGTGAACTGCTTGTCTCGTCTCTTCCTTCCCCTGCTTTCCAGGAGGGCGGTGCACCAAGGGGTCACCGTCTCTGTACTCCTCAAACACGGTGAGGTGTCCCAAGATGATCTCAAAGGGTTGAGAGTATTTTAAAGACCCCCAGAAACGTCCACCACCTCACCCCATGAGTCATAAGCAAGGTAACAGAGATGATTATCCCGACTGGGTAGTTCCGAAGGCAGGCGGGGAAGGTAACAGAGATGATTATCCCGACTGGGTAGTTCCGAAGGCAGGCGGGGAAGGTAACAGAGATGATTATCCCGACTGGGTAGTTCCGAAGGCAGGCGGGGAAGGTAACAGAGATGATTATCCCGACTGGGTAGTTCCGAAGGCAGGCGGGGAAACAGGAAAGACATCTGCTTTAAGGAATCGGCATTTCTTAATGAACATCTGTGGCCACATAAAGTTTCCTATTTCCAGTTATGATTCTGAGAATACAGTTAAAGAAAGGCTAGAATTTCCCACAATATAAATTGGGAAGAGTTCCTTAAATTATTTAATTAGGCTGGGCGCGGTGGCTCACGTCTGTAATCCCAACACTTTGGGAGGCCGAGGCGGGTGGATCACGAGGTCAGGAGATCGAGACCATCCTGGGTAACACGGTGAAACCCCGTCTCTACTAAAAATACAAAAAAAAAATTAGCCGGGTGTGGTGGCGGGCGCCTGTAGTCCCAGCTACTTGGGAGGCTGAGGCAGGAGAATGGCGTGAACCTGGGAAACAGAGCTTGCAGTGAGCCGAGATCACGCCACTGCACTCCAGCCTGGGCAACAGAGCGAGACTCCGTCTCAAAAAAAAAAAAAAAAAAAAAAAATTAATTAACCCTCTACTATATTCAAACTCCAACAATTTCATTTATATAGAATTGTTTTCCATAAACATAGGATAAAACATGCCTGCAATTTACTAACAGGACATAATCGAAGGCCTGACAGTAATTCCTTCAAGGTTACTCCTCCCTGGCTCCTCCCTGGTGAAAGCAGAGCTGCAGGCAGAGCTTGTTTCCCCAATTACAAAAGCAATACTTTCGCTTTTGCCTGAATTCACAGGGTTGATCACTGCAGCTCTCCCTTCGTGCTAGATGTGGTGACAGAGCCCATGTGGTGCCCATCAAATTGCTTAAATTTTATGAGGCCATATCATGGCGGTGGTAAAGAGCTTGTGCTTGGATCGAGACCTACGAGGGCTCAGGTAGGCCGTGGCTTGTTTTTCTCATCTGCGAAATGGGGACCCCCCGCAACATAGGCATGATATGGTCATTAACATAATACATACACAGTGATTTGCAGAATGCCTGGCACAGGCAAGCAGGCTCATAAATATTATTTGTTATTTTTATGATTTAGCGAAATTGGTTGGGAAACATGTCAAAGTCAGAACAGCAAGAGAGTCATGGCTGGGGATTATTCACCACAGATGCTGGGCACCGTATTTACAGAAATGTGCCACAGTGCAAATCTCCTGTTTAGAACTTGGGGATAATGATTTTCATTCCCGTGCTGAAGTTCCACCACCCACTGTGGAATTCACTGAAGAATGCAGGCAAAGCCTTGGGGAAAGACGAAGCAAAATGGGAAATAAATCCCCCAGGCCTCCAAGCCTCGCGGTTTTGAAATGAGAAACTGAAACCAGTACAAACGCGAGCAGCTCCACTGCTGTGCTCCGAGGTCCACGCTGCACCCCACGGGCTGGGATTCCCACGTGCCCTGTTAGAATCAAACTTCCCCACATGATCGAAGGAGAGGGCTGCCCTCCCACAGTCCCCACAGAGCCGCGCGCCCCGGAGCGCCAGGCAGCCTGCCTGTTCCAATTTGTTGAGGTGGCTTATCTGAGATGCTTTCTAGCAGACAAACGCGAGACCTGAAGGCTAATTAATGATGACACCGGAACTGGCAGTGCATAAAGGAGAGAGGTCATGGACAGATCCACAAATGTCCTTTACTGTCCAACCAGAAGACTCGCATACGATACTGCTAGACGACCAAGGTTGCCTCAGGCACAGGCTGTGCCAGGAGCTGCAGTGTTAAAAGCCAAAGTCACCCCAGGTTCTCTTTCTGTTCCTTTTCTCTTTATACAATTTTTGGCAATTAAAAATATATTAATTCCCGCAGTTAGCTGCTACTAAGTGATCATCGTGAGACACAGATGAAATATTAAAAACCAATACACAGTGAAATAACAGAGACTACATTGAGAATATTTTGCCTTACAGTTGTTAAACACTTGTGGAGTATTTTAGTGTAAGGAAAGATACGGCCTTGACTATTTTAAGATTTCAGATATTAGGCTGTTGAGGTCAGAATTATCTGGTTTTTGTTTTTCACCCCTAAGAACAAGGGAATAAAGCTTATTAAGCCACTTAAAAAGCCTAGGTAGGTTAGAAAAATGTAGCAGTAAGACCCAGATATAATTCATAAAAATCAAATACGTTTAATTGCTTTATAAATCAAATGTATGTGGGCAATTGGTACAAAGATATGAAACTTGTTTCTTTTCATATGAGCTGAAGGCCCTGTGGGCTTAGTTAAGTCAGAATACAGTTTTAGAGGCAAGGAAAGGTTTATCAGCTCATCTGCTTTTCTAATCTAGAGTTCTCTCTTCTTCCCTGTCTGGTTACCTAAGTCTTACCCCACCCTTCCACAGTCCTGTGCCAGTTCTGCCTCTTCCTCATTTTTACAAGATCCACGTCCTTTCCACAAGCTCCCTGCTCAAAGGACCACCATAGAAAATGGTTGCAGCAACAAATGGAATTTTTTGACTAAAGTGAATTTTTGTATTATATCAACAGGCTTAGATGAGAGATACAAATTGAAATCAGAGATCAAAAGCCCAGAATGCTTGGTTAAGAAGTTTATCATACAGGAATCCATTCAATAAATACATCAATTAGGCCGGGCACAGTGGCTCACACCTGTAATCCCAGCACTTTGGGAGGCCGAGGCAGGCGGATCATGAGGTCTGGAGACCATCCTGGCTAACACGGTGAAAACCTGTCTCTACTAAAAATACAAAAAATTAGCCGGGTGTGGTGGCGGGTGCCTGTAGTCCCAGCTACTCGGGAAGCTGAGGCAGGAGCATGGCATGAACCCGGGAGGCGGAGCTTGCAGTGAGCCGAGATCGAGCCACTGCACTCAGCCTGGGCGACACAGCGAGACTCCGTCTCAAAAAAAATAAATAAAATAAAAATAAATAAATAAATAAATAAATAAATAAATAAATAAATAAATCCATCAGTTCAATACATGCCTATCGAGCACCTACTATTTGCCATGAATTGTACCAGATTTTGGGGAGAAACAGACTAAATTCTCTGACTTCAGACATTATAGTAAATGGGTCACCTACTAAGATTTCCTCATGGGCACGGCATGTAGTAATTATTGTTTCTAGTAACTTGAGCTGCAGGCAAACCTACAAGTTATTTCCCTCCATGTTCATCTATTCTACTTCAATCCCTTTAGTAAGAATGGGGCCGTCTAGTGTGCTTCCTGGTGCTTTTCACATGTTCAACGGTGGCAGTGGTGGGGCGGGAGGAGGTGGTTAGAAACAGTAAATGCCCTTTTAGCTTTCTGACCCCAAATACACTTTTATCAAAACAAATGTAAAAACAAATTCAGAACTCAGAACCTCAATATTAGCATAACTTGCACAATTTTCTTCTGATGGTATTGGCCTTAAACTAAGGAATTACATGAAATGCAATGTAATAAAATACTAAAATTAGAACAGCAATATTTTATTTTGGCTGGCAGCAATTCAGGGACTTCTACGAAAGGGGAAAATCATACTTAAAATTAATAAAATATTAGCTATTTTTTCATTTGCTTATTAAAGCTTGGCACAAATGAGAAGGTACTATTTTGTGGCTATCTACTGTACATACTTTTTTATAAGGCCATATAGAAAAGGCCACACAAAGGGAGATTTCAAGTTGATTTAAGCCAAAAACAAATGATAGAAGCCTGCAATAAAAGGTACATATTTCATGTTCTTGAGGTCTGATGCTACATAGCAGGAGTATTTTAAATCTTGGCAGGGTAAAGAGCAGCGAGTGGTATTATTAGAAATCACAGGGTGAGGATAAATGGGAGAGGGCAAAGGGAAAATCTATTCAAGGAGACACCGACATAGGTTAGATTTTGAAGGGGACTGCTAGACTCATTTTCTACTAAACGGCCCTTCAAAGCCCACGTTTCTCAGCTCAAATCAGACTGTGCATTGATGACCCGTGTGTGGAAAATCTATGTGTAACCAAAGGTATTCTCCTTCTTTAACCTTGGTTTGGGGATTCACCTGACATTACATCCAAATTTTTCCTCCTAATGACTCTATTCATCCAAAGGCAAGACACTATATTTAAAGTGGTCAAAAAACTCCTAATTCCCAGTTATCCATTGAAGTTAAAACGCAGGCTTTAGACACATGGAACCCAGGTCGGAATATTATCTCAGAATAACAGAGCTACATACATGGACTTAGACAAACAAGTGCCTTTTATATCTACACATACACAGTGTCTATGCCTCAAAAGCTAGTAAGAACATTATACTTAGTGAATAGAGCTTTGGTATATTCCAAGAAGTAGAAACAATCCAAATGTCCATCCATTGTCTGATAGATGGATAAATAAAACATACTTTATACACAGAATGAAATATTTGGCCATTAAAACAAACGAAGTACAAATACATACTACAACACAGATGAACGTTGAAAACATTATGCTAAGTAAGAAAAGCCAATCACAAGGGATCACATATCCTCTGATTCTACTTACATGAAATGTCCCAGTAGGCAAATCTATAGAGACAAAGTGGGACTAGCAGTGGCTGAGGACTAGGAGAGAAAGAGGGAGAGAGAGACAGGTGACAGCTAAGGGTGCAGGGGAGAAAAGTTTTCCTTTTGGAGTAATATAAAAAATTGATTGTGGCAATGGTTGTACAACTTTGTGAATACACCAAAAGTCATCAGATTGTACACTTTAAATGGGTGAATTATGTGGAATGTGATTTCATCTTACTAAAGCTGCCTAAAGCTAAGCTAATTAGATAGTCAGCCTTACACTGGAACTATAATGAACAGATAAATGAAGAATGCCTCATCTGTACTTCTTTTATTTAAGGTATATAATTTAAAAAATCTTAGGTGCAACTATGTCTTCATTATAATACTTACAATATTACTAAACTAGGAATCAGAAGTGAGAAATGAGTTTGAGATGCACATATAATTGAGAAATTAAACATATTAATTGATCTTCAAAAAGTAGCAATAAATGTTACTAAAAGACCTGGCTGGGCGAGGTGGCTCACGCCTGTGATCCCAGCACTTTGGGAGGCTGAGGCGGGCAGATCACCTGAGGTTGGGAGTTTGAGAGCAGCCTGACCAACATGGAGAAACCCTGTCTCTACTAAAAATACAAAATTAGCCAGGCGTGGTGGTGCACACCTGTAATCCCAGCTACTAGGGAGGCTGAGGCAGGAGAATTGCTTGAACCTGGGAGGCGGAGGTTGCGGTGAGCTGAGATTGTGCCATTGCACTCCAGCTTGGGCAACAAGAGTGAAACTCCACCTCAAAATATAAAATAAAATAAAATAAAATAAAATACCTACTAAAAATAACTGAACTTAATAAGAGAAATACAAGTAAAGCATTTAAAAGTGCTAACTTTTGGAAAACTAAAACAATAGCTTTGGTACATTCTTAATTGTGGTATACAGCTATGTATATGAGTGTATCTATACATATATATTTACACATATACACCAACAATTGGTACATTAGAAAAATTTCCTCTTTGAACTACTCTTGATTTAAAGTTGCATTTATTCTATCTTAGTTTTTCATACACTATTTGGCTGGAAAAGTTATTTAATATCTGACTCTTAGTTTCTTGATACATAAAATCTTGTGAGGACTAAATAAACATGCAAAAAAAGCATTTTGTATAGTGAATAGTAAAATGCTAGCCAAAATATTCTTGAGCTATTTAAAATAGTCAAACAGTAGGAAGGCTGGCTAGATAACAGTGTACATGGTTTTATTCTTTTAGTTTCTAAGAAGAGCTAAACAATAACAGCAACTTCACAAGCTTTGAATCACTGACATTCCTAATATTTATGTTTAATAAACAAATCAAGTTATAGTCTAATCCTTTTCACAGTCTGTCTTTGAAAATTTGCAATAGTCACTTTTTCCTATTTCTTGTTTCATGACCCATTGAAATCTACTTCCTCCCCATTGTGACACTGAGAAAGCACTCTGAAGTCACTAATTAACCAATCCTGTGGTCAGTGTCCTCATTTTCTATCTCCTTCGCTGACAACCCAGCAGGATTCCGCATCTTGACTACTTCTCCTTTAGTAAAACACTTGGTCCCTTAACTTCTGTGTTCCCCAGTGTGGGCTTTCCTCCTACTTCTGCCTGCCCTGTTTCCTGTGCAGCCTCATCTTCCTATACGGAGTCATTAAATGTTCAAGTTCTCTAGGGTTTGGCATAAGGCTTCTCCTCCTCCCACGCTATGCTTTCTGTCTAGACAATGTTATCCAGGTGAACATTTCAGCAACCCTATCTGGGATGTGTCTCCCAAGTTTACATGGCTAGCCCACAGTTTCACCTCCTACAGAACTCTTGAATTCGTTACTCTCCACCATGCTGCTGTAGTCTCAGCCTCACTGTTCTTCCCACATCCGCCCTGCCTCTTTCTGATTTGTTCTCCATACCTGAGTCAAAGCGACCTTTATAAAATCTCATTATGCCAGTCCCCTGCTTAAACCTGCAGGCACCTCTATTACTCTGAGAGGCTGTCTTCAGTCCCTCAAGCTGGCCTGCAAGGCCCTACGTGCGCTACTTCTCGCCCGCCTTCCCAGCCTCACCCTGCTCTCCCTGCCACAGTGGCCCTTCTTTCCGTTCCTCAAGCATGCTCACTTCTTCCCACCATTATGGTGTGCTCCTGCTGTGCCATTCTCCTCCACTTCCTAGTAACCAGGGCCTAGTCAGGGCTTAGTCATCACTACGCCCTCAGCTCAAAAGTCTCATCAGGATTTCTTTTCCACCTTCCATTCTGTGATGAGAGGCCCTCTGTTACAAAGTCATGGCACTGTATACCTTTCCCTTTTTCATGATTATTTGACTGTCTCCTCCATTAGGGAGAAATTGTATTTTTCTTATGGTTAAATCTCCAGTATCTACTATAATGTCTATCTAGTGAAAGATTTGCTAAATCTTTGCTAAATCTTTGCTAAATAAATGAATCAACTACCAATTAACGGGGAGAAACTTAAACATGTGCAGTATGGATATCAGTGTCTTGATAGAATTTGGCTGAAGTATATGTACACTCATGTACCTCATAATGATGCTTCTGTCAATAACGGACCACATATAAAACAGTTGTGCCATAAAATTATAATAAAGCTGAAAAATTCTGATAGCCTAGTGATGCTGTAGCCTTTGTAACACTGCAGTGCAAGCATTACCTTTCCTTTGTTTAGATATGTTTAGATACACAAATGCTTACCATCGTGTTATAATTGCCTACAATATCCAGTAGAATACTGAATACAGTTACAGTATAGTACAGCCAGTAGTGTAATATACTATAATTATATTTAGTATTCTAATGAATAACGTTGGGGACTGTAACAGTACAGAAACCTGCTGTGCAGGTTTGTAACCTAGGAGCAACAGGCTATACCATATAGCTTAGGTGCGCAGTAACCTACACCATCTATGTTTGTGTAAGTACACTCTGTGATGTTTATACAATGATGATATCACCTAATGACATATTTCTCGGAACGTATCCCAGTTGTTAAGTGACACATGACTGTATGTATGTACATGTAGACATAGACATATGCACATACACTGACATGTGAAAAACATATCTCTTCATTTGTATATGTATAATACACGTAGATGGATGCAGGGGCTAGAGGAAACACTAGTACACTGAATACCATGCCATTTTCTCTCACATTCACGCATTCAGATATGAGATACACATTGTTTTTTAAAAAAATCCCTGTATGGGTTCCATAAATACTCATACATTCAAAATACTTACCAAGTATCTGCTATATGCCCCTGAGCTGAATGTTGGGGACAAGTATTTAATGAGACCTATTGGTCATTTCTCCTCCAAAAAACATTCACAGTCTAGCAACAATGAGAAACAAGGAAATGAACAAATTGTGATATAGTGTGGTGTGAGGGAACACTGGGGATAGGCCTGTATTTCAGATTGGGCCCGGAGTTACTAGCCAGGAAAGGTTCTCCACGAGAGAGAACTTACGAGTTGAATTGCAAAGGTCAAGGAGGAGGCCAGCCCTCAACCAGAGTGAGGAAAGAGAACTGTATAAGGGGAAATGTCATGAATAAAAGTAACACAGGATGAGAATGCCCGGGCCATTTGAATGAGTTAAGTGGTGTAGCACGTCTGGAGCAGTGGGACCTTCTCTCCTCAGATCACGAGTGTTCTGCATTCAGATCTTGGTGTAAAGGAAAGAGTGTGTGTAGGGGAGAAAAGCTTCTGGGCCCCAAAGGTATCCCAGGTTACACACTGAGGTGAACATGGAGAAGGCTGGTGACCAGCCTGGTTAGGAAAAGTGTCACAGACATGAGGGGCTTGCAATGTTACTTAAAGTAGTTAAGAAAAGTCTCACTGTGAAGATATTTGACTAGAGATGTAATCAGAGTAAGGGATTACTCTGGAGTCATGAGCAAGCTCGAGGTGGAAAATCAAAGGTGTTATTTAGAGCATGTTAAGTTTGAAATGGTAATTAGATACTCAAGTGTATATAGAAGTCTGCAGTTTTGGACTCACGGCTGGAGTAGAAACACACGCCAGGAAGTCACTGGTATAAAATTGGTATTTAAAGTGATAGCAAAAGATGAACTGCCATGGGGAGAATATAGCCAAGGAAGAGAAAGGGTTGCAGGACAAACCCTGGGGCATGTGCACAGTGGAGGAGAGGCCAGCAATGAATGGAGAATGAGCTGCTCAGTAGGAAAGTGAAGGTCTGGAGTTACATGACCTGAGAGGAAAACAGTGTTGCAGGAAAGAAAGAGCAGTCAGCTCTGTGCAGAAAGATCAAGTGAGATGAAGACAGAGAAGTAACACTGATTCTAGTGACACAGAGGTCACTTGTAATCTCAAAAGCAGTTCCAGGGGAGCTGGCGGTGCAGGGAAATAGCCAGCTTGGAGAGGCGTGGGGCAAAATGGAGAAAGATTCTGTAGCCACTTGTTTTCAGAAGTTAAGCTACAGAAAGAACGCCAAAATGGGGAAGTCATTGGAATCCAGCCAGAAAGATGGCTCTGCTCTTCCTGGTCAAGCGCTAAAGATCAAATGAGGCCACGGAAATGTTGTTTTCTTGGTGACTTTAACACGGATTTAGTTCTTATCTGCCTGGGACGTTTTTGGTAGTTTCCTTTCATGGTAGGAGGACTCCTTAGAAAGATTCTTCCTTTAATTTTTCAAGAAAATTCTCAAAGCCCTCATGTCACACAAATCATTCCATACAAGAAGATATTCTCCAGGGCTACTTTGATCACGTGCAGAAGAGCTCTAGCCCTTTACAGCGTGGGTGCCTCTTTCTCCAGAGGAATGTTCTGTAAAAATAAACCCACCAGGAAACTTGAGTCCAGGGGAATCCCATGATTCTGATTCACTCCACTGAGGGAGGCCGCCCAGGGGCAAATTCACCTTCATGTCCCATGATCGGGAGTGAGTATTCTCCATGAAAAAATTTAAGCAGAAGTGACAGGGCCAAGTGAGGACATGCCAGCGTGCTTTAGGACTTTTGGAAAGACGTGCAAAGCTGGGCCACTGACTGCAGCCTTTGCACGGAATTGTCTAAAGCACCATTCAATGGTCCCTCCTACCAAACGTCACAGCTGAGTCAGAATTTCCACTGTGATGATTATGTGGTTACGGACGCAGCCTTGGTCTGTGAGACATTAGCATGAAAAGTATTCATTAATCACCTACCCATGACGAGGCCTAAATATAGATGGATTGGACATGATTTGATTTATAGGGTGTTAAGTGATTCAATCATTTATTCAAAAACATCCCTTTCATTGGTCTCCACAAAAATCGCCACCATGAGAAGCCTTCCCTGGAACTAAAGATGCTAACTCCAGAAATTTCATTAGAATTGCACATGTATTCAACATTGTCAAGAACAATTTAATGCTTCAGTAGACATTTATTTCTAAGATTGGTTTAGGACGTAGGGGATTTCAAAAGCAATAGGTAGGAAAGTTGTGTTAACATGGAATAAAAAGGCACATCCTGCAAGGCTCTGACATCTAGGTGGGCTGTGTGGCGGGGGTCCTAGGCGGGCAGCCCAGGCATGGAGGTACCAGGCCTCTGAAGGGGAAGGGAACTCATCTTCGGGAGGACAGCAGTGACCAACTTCTAAAAAGTATTAGGAAGGTAACATATACACACGAAGATATTTGAAAAACATTTTTAAAACAGGAGAAAAACAAATCAGTCATGGTACCACAACCAGAACACAGTCACCATCTAAGACTTGCACACTTTCTCTTTCAGGGTCTGGGCCTCGGTATCACGGTCCTTGCCCCTCCATCATTTTATGGGAGTTGCCTTACTTGCATTTGATACAGAATTTTTTTGTACTTTGATTCTTTCTATTAACATATGCACACACTCTCCTGTTATTTCACAGACTCCACCGACATGTTCAACAGCCATATAAAATTCCATCAGGAAGGCAT
Source organism: Macaca thibetana thibetana (assembly GCF_024542745.1). Taxonomy (NCBI): domain Eukaryota; kingdom Metazoa; phylum Chordata; class Mammalia; order Primates; family Cercopithecidae; genus Macaca; species Macaca thibetana. The sequence continues at coordinate 117,292,288 of NC_065584.1, forward strand.
GCCACAGCGCACTTAATTCTCCTGTAGCTGGACAGTGAAATCCTTGCTACCTTATTCCCATGGGGAGTCAGGCTTCAGTCACCTCTGTGTCCATACAAACCTATTCTAGGTTGAGGGTCATTTCTTTAGGAAAGATACAAGAAATGAAATTCTAGGTAAAAAGGAAAAACCTTTTTAGAATTCTCGGTATTAGTGGTCAAACTGTTTTTGGTACAAAATGGGTTATACCACAATGGGAGAGATGAAGGGGAGAGATTTTTGGAAATAGGACCACTCAGCAGAGGTGGCCGGCTCCACGTAAGCTAGAACGGTGCCTGTCACTGTCATATAGGAGTTATGGTCATTGCATTTGAAGTGCACAACTCTGGAATGGAAAACAGTAAGAGGACCACGTATCCACTGAAGTGATTTACTCAAACACAAGACCATAACTGGTGATATATCAGAGCTGAGACAGAAATTGGGGATTAATCACAGCATAAAACTAGGTTTGAGGCCTGTGCATGAAAGCAGCATTTTTTTTTGAAAAGCCCTAATGTGTCACATTTAATTGGAATGTAAATTATCCTACTGTCAACACTAGCAAATCTGTCTGAATTTGGGGGAAGTGTACAGCAAACGTACATCAAGTTCTCAGAGTTTTGTAACATACATTTATATAATTATAAGCATACATAATTTTAAATGCTCAGACTTTCCAATCAACAATATCAAGTAATCATTTGGACACAGGATTACAGTTCAAGTAATTTGTGAAGAACATATAGAGCCTACATTTTGGGGCATTCCGATTGAATAGTACTTCGAGAAGCATACAGGTATCATTAGTGCAAGACAATGGTAAAAATCAGCAAAGGCAGAGCAAAGTTGTTAGGTACACTGCCTCACTGCTCCCAAAATTATAGCAACGCATCTTATCCACTGCTCTAATCAGGAAAATAGTACTCCTATACGAATGCTTAAATACTAAATATGTCCTCTGACATCAAAATGCATATTTTGTGGCAATTTTTACTAGAATTAAATGAGGATTCTCTCTCACATACAAATCTTGAAGGCCACAGGCCTGAGCCTCTTTATGAATCAAGGAAATCAGTCAGAGGAAGAGGTATTATAGCAATGCTGGTCACAGGACGATTCCCCTTCCAGCAGTGCAACAGCTGGCTACAAAGAAGCCAGTGATTAAGATACACAAGCCTATTAGCAAAAAGCAACCTGTCCCCACATTGCTCCACCAGGACAGCTGCAAGCCTTCCATGGTGTCTCTGACCTCTGAGCCCATGTTCCCATTTCAGCCCTCGCTGGTTAGTCACATTAACTGTAATTTTCTACTCTGGAAAGTGTTTACATCTAAATGAACCATCAGGGAATAAAGGAGAAATGACAGAAAGGCATAAGGAGGAGAGGGGGGGGAAAAAAAAAGGATGGAAAGTTATTTTTAAAACACACAACCTAATCTGGTGGATGAATTCTGGTATCTAGTCTTGGCTCCAGAATCACTGGCAAAGCATGGAGCTGGCAGCCACTGCTAATCAGTTTGCCACTGTCTTCAGATTTAATGCAATATTTGGCTCAGACATTTAAAAAAATCCCCTATTCCAGCTAAAATATTTACACAGTCCTATGTGTCTCACTTAATGCCTGTTAAGCAATCGTCTTTTAAAACTCCACAGACACTTGTAAATCTGTCGGGAGAATTGTGGCCTATAAACAAGCTTTCATATAAAGAAGGCTGCATTGTCAATTTTGGGGGAGTAGGGATTTCTTGGGATGTGTTTGAAAATAAAGTTGAAGATCAGAAATAGTTTAGAGTGGGTAACAAAGTGGCCAAGAGTCTCGCTTGCTGGACGCCGTTAGTGGTATTAACGGGAAGCCTCCAGACACTGATCTCAGCTATTTAAAACTGTGCTCTCCTGTAAACCTGTCATTGATCCTACCTCTCTCTTGAGTTATGGCGCAGGGAGAGTTTCTGGTCCAGCAGCCCCTGGTAGTCTGCATCCTAGGACCTGTCAGGCTAGAGAAGATGAGCTGCTGAAGCCTTTAACAGGAGGCTATTACATGGTTATACACAATGTGAGTGTGTGTAAGCATCTTAGGAAAGATGGGGGACTGCTAGAGGAGAGGGGGAGTTCTAGACAGGGCTGATGTTGAGAAGAACAAGATGGCTGAAATGACAAATAAATAGTATCCACTGAGAGAGTCTAGGTGTCACAGATTCTGAAATGCCTATTAAACTCTCTAACATCTTCAGCCCTGATGTTAATAAGACTAAGTGATAAAACTTAAAGTCATGGGACGCCCCATGCAAGCTATCTCCTGCTGGCCTGGGGAGCCCCAGGAATTTGTCTCTGTCTTTGGGATGAGTCAGGTGTATGTAATACGACTCAGCAAACAGCTCCATCATTTAATTATTCCTAGATTAGCTGCCTTTTTATTTTTACTCCATTTCATTAATGAGTATGCCATTCGTTGTGATTCACAATTTTATATTAGTTTTTTTTTTTTCTTTTTGATACAGAGTCTTGCACTGTCAGTCACTGGGCTGGAGTGCAGTGGCGCGATCTCGGCTCACTGCAACCTCTGCCTCCTGGGTTCAAGTGATTCTCCTGCCTTAGCCTCCCCAGTAGCTGGGACTACAGGTGCCCGCCACCATGCCCAACGAATTTTTTGTATTTTTAGTAGAGACAGGGTTTCGCTATGTTGGCCAGGCTGGTCTTGAACTCCTGACTTCATGATCTGCCTGCCTCAGCCTCCCAAAGTGCCTGGATTACAGGTGTGAGCCACCACACCTGGCCTATATTAGCTTTAAAGAAGAAAAATTGTATATTAAATGTACATATCAGTTTAAAAACTCAAGCCCAGCTTAAAACACTCAATTTTGGAATTTGGTGGAGTTAGGAAAAGGTATGTCATGGACTGAAAAAAAAAAAATAGATATTTGTAATTCCAAGGTATATAATGCCTTGAAACTAAGGTAGCAAATATTTGTTGATTCTCTTCAGGATCAGTCAGGAAGGGCTTTGCAAATGTTTTTATGAATCTTCAGAAGAGCTGGAGGGAAAACTGTATACTTTCCCTCTGTGTACTCTCTGTCAGACTGACAAGTGTTACCACTGTTCTCAGGTACAGTCAGATTCCTGTTCCTGAGCAGAAAAGAAATCAGAAGTAGGAATAAATCTCTCCCCTAGAAAATGGGGATACAACTTACCCTTAAAATGTGTTTATAAAGGACTTGATATTTCAGTGAGTTTATTTAAAATTAGCAGTGAACTCAGTGCTAAGAATAAATATTTGCTGAACAAATTAACTGATTGAAAAGGTCAAACCTGTCTCGTACTCTGCACTTTTTTTCTTTGATACCCGGAGATTTGATGACATTTTTAAAGACCATTCAAATGGTCCAGAAAAGGTTCAAAAACACAACCAAATTAGCACTGTTAGTACGTTAGCCATTATAGATGTTCCTTGGGCATTTCCCCTTTCTGTTTACTATGGCAGAGGAGAAGTTTCCGGTCCAGCAGGTCCTGGTCCTCCATGCTGACTTGGACATACTGCATTTATCTCTCACTCAGTAATTCCTTGAAAACAATACCAAATTCTCAAACTGTATAATCAAAAGCAAATGGCTCTTAAATGGCCAAGGGTGTCTTAGACCTCAGCCTGCTTTGTGTGTGTTATCTCATTTTACGCCTTCCAAGAACCCTATGAAAGTTTTCCTGCTATCATCCCTGCTTTTCGGTGAGAATTAGTAAAGTCCCACAGACAGTAAGCGGCTGAGTCAGGATCTGAATCCAGGGGTAACAGACCCCCTGCCCTTATGCTATGCCGCCTCCTACTTTCACCATCTACAGGAAAGTTCTAGAAAAAACTATGGGACACCTATGAGAATGCTTTGTAAACTATAAGGAATTAAGTAAACAGAAGTTAAAAAAAAATCACCAAGTGCCACCACTGGGATCCTGTCATTTTAAATGGGGAAAACGCCTCTCAGGAGGTTGGGTTAGTAAGTGGCATGGCAGAGACCGGAACCAGGGCTGTCAATTTCCTGATAGGTCTGTGATCTTTCCAGCGGTATTAAAAGGTAGAGTCATAGTTCATGACCCCTATCTACCTAGGAGCCACGCTGAGGCTGAGCTATCTGCGAAAGAATCTGGGAGAGGTAAAGATATCGGCAAAAACTGCAGTCCCCTTTGCAGGGACTAAGGAGGTCTCCCTCTAACTTCGCTCGTTTGGTTGACTGACATGAGAAGAATCCATTTGTGGACTGTGAATCTTCCAGAGTCCAAGATACACAACTTACTTAGGCAGAAAAAGTATTTTGATATTCACAAAACTATCCACTAATCTATCTCTGTGAAGAAAATGTTTTGACATTTTATAGTAAGTTTATGGTACGGTAGCTTGGGCGCTGGTGTGGCAGTCGAGGACCGAGTTCTGTGCCTGGCTGGGTGATCCTGGCCATGCCGCTTCCTATCTCAGAGACTCTGTTTTCCAAGCTGCATATGCCTGCCCTACTCATTTGGGAGAATGAAGCACCATAGGCAGGTAAAGTATCACCATTATAATTACAAGGGTACCTTTAAAACATCAAAAAAACCAGGAAATATCAAAGACACATTGTTAATGAACTTGCCAAATTAATGTTATTTTCCATTCCTCCTGCTTGATTCAATCTTCCCACTACCGAGTAGAATCCTGATCAAAAGCAGTTGTGTTGTTTCTAAACCTGTTTATTCCCGTTGTTCTTTTTATTGAAATTATGTAATTTTATAACTTGATGGTAAACTACATATATGACTATCAAAAGGTACTATCTCTGTAAGTTTTAATGAAAGAAGCTAAAATATTGCTGTTAAATGTAGGTATAGAAGGCCAGTAGAAACTGGGGCAACATAGCAACTAAACGCAACGTGGTAGTCAGAATTAGGTCCTGGAACAGAAAGGGGACAAAAATGGAAAACCCAGTGAAATCCATATAAAAACTAGCATTCAGTCAATCTAAATGCATCATTGCCAGTTTCTCAGTTTTAACAAATGTATCACAGCAATGTGAGATGCCAACAATGGGGAAACTGACAAGGGCTATATGAGAACTCTTTACTCTTTGCAACTTTTCTGTAATTTAAAAATTATTCCAAAATAAAAATTAAAGTATATTGTTTAAGAAATGTGGGAAACACAGTTTTAAAAGATTGAGAACAATTATAAATATCTAGAAAGATTCTATGGTGGTATTTGCAAGAGTCTCTACTAAACTTTAAAAATAACAGTAGGGAAATTACAGATGAACTCATTATGGAGTACGTAGGGAAGACCTACAGGACTGCATTCAACAGATTCATAATTCAAGAAAAGGCCTCATCCCTGCATCAGAAGACAGACAAAGGATACAATATTTAATTTGTGGTAAGTTAAAATGCTAAGGGATACAAGTATCATTTTCCATGATTTCCAGTTTTGGTCAATTTTTTTCCATTAACCTACCACACTGGATAAGCGCTCTGGTCTATAAAGACAGACAGTATCGGCTGGACATGGTGGCTCACGCCTGTAATCCCAGCACTTTGGGAGGCCAAGGCGGGTGGATCACCTGAGAACAGGAGTTTGAGAACAGCTTGGCCAACATGATGAAAACAAGTCTCTACTAAAAATACAAAAAATTAGCTGGGTGTGCCAGCAGGTGCCTGTAGTCCCAGCTACTTGGGAGGCTGAGGCAGGAGACTTACTTGAACCTGGGAGGCGGGGGTTGCAGTGAGCCAAGATCGCACCACTGCACTCCAGCCTGGGCGGCAGAGCAATATTCTGTCTCAGGAAAAAAAAAAAAACAGGATAGATGGTATCAACACAGGGATTTTTGAGGCATGAATTAATTCAAGAGATCTTTCAGAGTCATTTACAAAGAGAATACCTAAGATGCAAGACTGATATAATTTTACAGTTCACTTAAAAAAAAAAATCTCATAAATTGTCAGAATTCCTAGGATTTTTCAGTTGTTCTAATTAACTAAGTCAGTCTAGGGAGGAATTCAACACAGTAACCCTTCCTGAATAAGGAGAATTGTAGAATGCACTGAAATAGCATAGTAATAATAATCATCTCAGAAATTCAGGAGTTGGAATAAATCATTTAGCAAACTACTTTTCTAATGGTACCTCCTCTATCCACCCACATAATACAATCTTCCAGCAAGCAGTGGGTGAGGAACCCACTACTGCTCAAGGCCATCAGTTTTCTCTTCAGACAGCTTTAAAATCTGTCTCCCTAAAAGATTCTACTCACGGATGCTTATTTGACATCTTTGGCCATAAGGAAGTGATCTAATTTCTCTCTAATAGCAGAGTCAGCGATTATCTGAAGTTGAGTCATTTCTTCCGATGTTCATCTGCTCATTCATTCATTTACCTATTTAGCAAATATTAATTGACAACAAATATGTGGCAGGTGCTGACCAGCACAGTAAATATAAACATAAAAAAGGTCATATATCTGCCTTCATGAAGCTGGTGGAGGAAGACAGAAAATTTACAAATAAATAAAAAATAATATGAAATATGAATACGTGAAAGTAATATGAAAAAAGAAGGCTGTAATAGACAGCGCCTATTCAAAGTGCCTCCTGAAGATTGGGTGGGCAAGGAAGGCTCAGGGCATGGCACTCTCTGGCAGAAGGGCTTTCTAGGAGAGGGAACCACTACTGCAATGATCCTAGAGCATGAACAAGTACATCGTACTGGAACACAAAGAAGGCCTGTGTGGCTGGAGTTTAGTGGCAGGAGGGGTGGGTGGTGTGAGAGAAGACTGGAAAGGCAGAAGTGGTTAAATCATGTACAGTTTGTAGGGCATGAGTATGAGGTTGGATTTGATTCCAAGAGGAATGAATCTGAAATAACAGAGTGCTGTAACCTATGCGACAGGTGGAGACTGGATTAAAGGAAGGGCAAGAGTGGAAGCAGGCAAACCTTCTTGACATGGGCCAGGTCAGAAGGTGGTAGCTTGGATTACAAATGTAGTAGGTGTGGAGATGGAGAGCAATGAATTGATTCCAGACACTTTTTGAAGGTAGAGTCAACAGGACTAGCTGTCAGATATGAGGGCACAAAAGGAATCAAGGAAAAGTATGACACATTTGGCATATGCTATGAAAAGGGATTTCCTTTGCAGGATCCCAGTAAATCCTCTCAAACAATCAGTGGAGCAGGTAGCCTTACACTTATTTTTATACGAGGATACTGAGATGTCACGGATGAAATGATTTGCCACGGGTTACAAGGCTTGTGAAGCAAGGATTTGAATTCAGGATTTCTGACCCAGACTTTTCTATGATTGTAGCTTTTATTTCAATATTTTATGTTTCTTGTCAACTAAAAAAAACTCAACAAAACACATTCTATTAACCACATGTTTTTATAAATAGAGGGTAGAAATAGAGGGTGCAAACTGAAAGGAGGAAACCAGGACAACATAACTCATCCTTCCCACCTAGAAATGTCACAATCACAGCTTCAAAGGAAAACACAAACTTCTTCCATTAATTAAACGGATGAATCAAGTTTCAGTTTCCTCTCTCCTTTCTGTACAACTTGTCTTTGAAGGCATTTCATTTGGGAAATGTGTGACCTTTAGTCACCATGCTCACTTAATTGAATGCTTTGCATCAAAAGTCACCATGCTGATCAACATTTTACACCCACTGCTTTTCTGAAATACTTATCCCAGTTCCTTTGGTCTGTTTTGTTGAAATCATTTTACCAAAATAAATCATATCAGTTTTTTTTATTATTTCTAAAACTTTGCTTGCAAAACTAAATATTTTTGACACCATGGCAACATGGTCAGGACTCTGGCTAATGTATCCAGTCTTGTACCAGAGCTCAGACTTAGTAAACTTAGTAAACTACTGCTGTGGACAAATGGGCTGTGAAGGAGGAAAGAGCTAATAAATTAGACATGGTCAATAATCATTCAAGTCATGTCTTCTGGAGCTTCCCAAAAGGTGATAAATTAGCCAGACTTGTCCTAACGATCAATACCTGCTCTCCCTTCTAGAACACATCAGCATCCATTGAGTAAAGTGCAGACTGCAAGACCTCTCAGGGAATTTAAGTACTACCTCACACCTCCTGACGTACTTCCTAAGGCATTGCCTCGTCTGACCCTTTCAATATCCCTTTGTGTTGGGCAGAGTCCAGAAGTATGATCAGCTCCATTTTTTTTTTGTTCAGTTGAGAGTCACAGAGGTTAAGTGATGTGTCAAAGTGCATGGTTTATCACGTGGTAAGTGAGAGAGAATTAACTTTAAACTTACATCTCCTAAATCCTAGTTCAGTATTATTTTCAACATGCCAGCCTGTCGTTGAAACTTTTGTTTCATTGTGGGTTGTTTGTTTGTTTTTATGCATTTGTCAAAGTTATACGTGCACACAGTTTAAAGAATCAGTGCATGCTATGCACTTTAAGAACAGCAGTCCCCCATCTCCACCCCACCGATTTCCTCCATTCCTCCTCCTCAGAGGCTACCTCTTTTACCAATTTTACCTGATTATTTGGTGCTTAGTAGTATGTCTCTAATAAGCTTCTATTGTTTCTTTTTTATTTTTCTCTTTATCAACTATAAATGATGTAGTTCTTTCCTACACTCCCATCTCTTCACTTCCATCACCCCAATGTAGCATATGGTACCATGACTTGGTTAGACTAGCGTTTGGTGTTGACATTATTATGACTTTGCAAAAACAACTCGCAGTCCCAGCTGATATATGTAAACTCGGATCATTCCACATTTCCCGCACATTTCCCCTTTCTCTCACACTTGCTCTCAGAATTTTTTTTTCTGATTTAGTTTGTTTTCTATGAACTTAGCGTTAAATGAACCTCACACTTGTTACTTGTATAAACTCTCTTGTCCAAACATTCAGATATATTAGATGCATTAATTGCATATTCCTTAAGAATCTTCTCCAAGATTCTTTTGACCTAATCAAATCCGAAATGTTTTCTTTCAATGTCTGGCTGTCATCCTGGGCTTTTTCTCTATGCTGGAGGCTCCATTCACCTTCCTTCTTCATTGGAATTTCTATTTCCTGTGACCTATGTCTTCCTCTTTAATGGGAAAGCACTTTCTCTAGTAGCATCCTGAAGATAACTCTATGGGAAATAAGTTTGAGAAATTGCATGTCTCAAAATGTTTTTAATCTGTCCTCATATTTGACTAATAGTTTGGTGGATATAAGGTTCTGGACTGGGAATAATTTTTCTTCAGAATCCTGATGCATTTGTAGCTTTTAGTAATGCTATTGAAAAGTCTGAAGTCAGTCTGTTTCCTGACTCTGTGTGTGTCATATATCCCCATATCCCACCTACTTCTAGAACGGGGTGATCTTTCCTTTTTGTCCTAAGTATTCTTAAATGTTCTAGTAATAGTATAAATCTGTTTTACTTCCCCGTATTAGTCAAATATCACATGGTTAGTAAGCGGCAGAATTAACTTTAAACTTATGTCTTCTAAATCCTAGTTCAGTGTTATCTTCAACACACCAGCCTCTGCCATTGAAACTTAACTTCCATACACAAAGCTTCATTTCACTGTGGGTTTTTTTGTTTTTGCATATTTTTTGTATATTAATCAAAGACGGGGGAGTAAAACAGATTTATACTATTAAATCATTAAAACATTTTTAGGCCTTTTAAAATTAGGAACTCACATCCAACATTTTCAGAAATTTTCTTAAATGACTTTTTGCATATTTGCATAAATACGCACAAACTTGTGGTACGTGTAAGTCTTATAGTAAAAGTTGGATTGCTCCTCACCTCCTATCACTCCTGGATTAGAATTCAGCTTTCTTGTTTGATTAATTCATTTATCATGTATCCATCTGTTTTTGAGTTTCAAAAATTTTGTGGTTCTCTCTATGCTTCTAAACTGATTCTTTTAAAGAATTCTACTATCGTTCTAGAAACTTTCAAAAGGAACTGAAATTCTACATGAGTGTTCAGTCCTAGATGAGTGTTCAATCAACGATGTTTCTGCCATGGTCCTCCAAAAGGTTTCCAAAGTGACTTTTCCCCCTTATTAGAGCCATATTATTGTTTATGGGCCATGTTTTAATTAGTAATTAAAGAAAATTTTCACTCTTATGACAAGATCTAATTTTTGTCTTTTTTCCTCTTACAAGAAGCACTTAAACTCTCATGGAGGGAAAGCCCCTTGATGACACCAGGTGGCAGAGGTCATTTGTTCTGCAGGGTCAGGGCTGGTCCTGAGCGCAGGAAGCACAGTTCGCCCTGTTATGTGACTTGACAAGTGCTGGAAAATTCCCTTATCTTCCCATCCACATCAGGAGCCCAATACATGTAACTTCCACACATGCAAGAGATAACAAAACCTTGCAGGTTGCCTAGGGGTGGCCCTTTAGTCCTCTGCTATGAGTTCAGCTAGCCACATCAGACTAGTATGCTTTCTTTTGGGTCATAAAGGAATAAAACAGAGGCTAGGTCAATGTCAGAGAGACAGAGAGGGAGTCAGAGAAACTGAAAAATATTGACAGGCAGGAGGTGGAAGGCGAGAGACTACAATAGGCAGATCAGTTGAGTGGTTGCAGGTAGAGACAAGAGAAAGCCTGAATTCAGTCCAATTTTTATCCGTAGTCCCTTTAGAAGATGAGCCACAGAACTAAGTGGGGCTTATTCTTCAAACTTAATCATTCTGGATCACATTGTTGGTGCTTTCAGAGTGAGCCTGCAAACTGTAAAAGAACAAAGTATGGCACAGATAAACCTGTTTCAAATTTCAGCCTTGCCAGTAGTAGCAAAGTAACTTCCACTTCCTTACTGTAACAATGCAGGTAATAACACTTACTTCGAAGGAGTTTTAAGAAACAGAAATGATGTAAGCGAACCTGCTGGTATTAAGTGCTAATTCAATGGTAAGTGTTGTCATCGGTGATGGTGGAAATGAACACGCGCCACACCCTTAACCGTATTTATAGACCCTTTTTCCACTGTCTACACTGGCAGGGAGGAGAATTTTATTGCTGGCATTGTTTAGGATTGCCAGTGCACGGTGATAATAAAAAATGAACCGACTTCTAGTTGACTTTATAATTGCTTTTAGATTCTCTACAGACATGCCAGATAAAAAACAGTACACCAAGTTAAATTTGAATTTGAGATAAGAAAAAATTTTTTAGTGTAAGTGTGTACCATGCAATATTTGAGATACACTTATATTTTTAAAAAAATCCTGAAAGAAAAGTACTGGGCCTCCTGAATTTTATTTAATAAATTTGACAACCCTAAGAGTAAGGAAGAACCATCTTGCTTCCTAAGATAATATCAACAGGAAACACTTTCTTAAATCCTCTTTGGGGCCCAGTAGTACTGACTGACTCAGGCAAAGACCACACTTTGGTCAGAGTGGACAGACACATTGGTTCCTGACGGAACAACAGCCAGCATGGCTGTAAGAAGCCAGAACCAAAGAGGATGGTGACGAGGCAAACTTGCATTAAAAGCTGGCTGAAGAGCAGGAGGAACCCTTTTCCCTCCCACACCACCACAAACTTGAATATCTACTAGATTAGCAACACCAGTTCTTAGCATTCCTCCTTCCTACTCATAGTCAACCCTTGATCAACTGCAGTAACAGGAAGAGAGAAGGACATCACACATAACCCCAAATCAACATGAAAACAAAACTGATTAAGGGTAAGGTCAGGCCCAGTGGTGGCTCATGCCTGTAATCCTGGCACTATGGGAAGCCAAGGCAGGAGGATGGCTTGAGCCCAGGAAATTTGAGACTAGCCTAGGCAACACAGTGAGACCCTGTCTCTACAAAAACTTTAATTCACAAAATTAGCTGGGTGTGGTGGCATACATCTGTAGTCCCAGCTACTCAGGAGGCTGAGGTAGGAGGATTGCTGGAGCTCAGAATATTGAGGTTGCAGTGAGCCATGATTGTGCTGTTACACTCAAGCCTGGGCAATAGAGCAAGAACCTATCTCAAAAACTAAAGAATCAAAAATCAAAAAGAATGAGATCAAGTGGTAGGTAAATCACACGTGGCCTTGTTTCTGCTAAGTCAGCCCTGCCCTCCCCTATGTTACTAGGGATCCTGACTCCTGCAGGCAGGACCCAGTAATGATCATTTTACCAACAACTGTGTTGCTAGTACAATTAATATCCTTTCTTCTTAAAGTACCTTTCACATAACTTATGTTCTGTAAAATATTACTAAGTATACAATGAAAGGGAAAAGAAAGCAAGCCAATGTTTCATGCTTTAAGTTAGGAAATGCTGTTTTAAACAGCATTAAACTTTTTTTTTTAACTACAGAACTTCCCAGGGGCTTTAATAAGCTCATGTACTTTGAATCCCTAGGATATGATTTTCGTACAGAGCATGTCCAGGTTTATTTGATCATAGACTCTTTCAGAGAGCAACAGTTGCAGTTCACATTTCATGTAATATTTTTGGGTGCTACTATTTGAGGAATCCTACATCTACAGTTTCAGCAGCGCTGCGCATGCGCACATGTGTATGTGTGTGTGTGTTTGTGTATGTGTGTATGTGTGTGTGTGTTTGTGTATGTGTGTGTGTGTGTGTCTCTGGTATTAACTGGTGCGATTAGAAAGAAGAATCCACTCCTTGGTGTATTAGTTTCTGATAGCTACTATAATAAATTAGCACAAACTTAAGAGGCTTAAAACAACACAAATATATCACCTTATAGTTCTATATGTTGGAAGTCTGACATGGGACTCATAGGCTAAACTCAAGGTGTTGACAGGGCTGTACTCCCTTCTAGAGGCTCTAGGGAGAATCTGTTCCTTGCCTTTTCCACTTCCAGAGGCTTCCCACATTCCTTGGCTCGTGGCCCACTTCCTCCATCTTCAAAGCCAGCGACATTACATCTCTCTGATCATTCTTATGTCGTTATGTCTCCCTCTGATCACAGCCAGGGAAAGTCTTCAGCGTTTAGAGATTGACTTTAAAGATTCATGTGATTAGATTAGGCCCACTTGGACGGTCCAGGATAATCTCACCATGTCAACATCAGCAAAGTCCCTTTTTGCCATGTAAGGCAATATATTCACAGATTCCAGGGATTAGGGTTTGGACATCTTTGGGGGGCATTATTCTGCCTACCACATATGGGTGGGTAAGAATACCCTGAGAGTTCCAGCCAGCAAGCAAGAACAAAGAGGAAGAATGAAAGTAACTATTGCCATTGTTTGTGTTCTCCCAATTATTTCTTACAACTTCACAGTATCAGGGACATGGAAATTACTGTCTTGTTAAGGGATGTATAGCAATAAACAAAATATGGAACATGTTCCCAAGAACTTGGTTCTCTCTTTACAATGTAGAGAAGCAAGCACAAGTGCTCTGCGAATCAGATACTCCACAAACACAGGCAGCTGGCTTCTCAGCAACACTGGCTGCACTTCCCAGTAAAAGGTACATGCCCTTCATCAGCTTTATTGAAGCTGCCCTCACTAAGAAACTGTGCTGACATTATTTCCTATGATGCAGGTCCTATAACTGTCCTGTTTTACAGGTGAGAAAGGGAATACTTTCTATGATTATGCTACTTGACAAGGTGTTACTTTCACTGAACCAGTAAAATGTACACATCTGAACCCAAAGCTTGATCTTAGTCCTATGTAATGTGCCTATTTGTATGTCTATTTGACAATCCATCTACCTGGACTTCTTCCCCCTTCCAATTCCAACCCAAAGCAAGTTCCTTCCTGTGACTCTATCGGATCTGACAGTCTACATATGTGGTTTTGGGAGTGTCTGCACACGTCTGCATGCTTGTGTATATGTGTTCAGTAACTCTAATTTTTTTCTTCGTGAGGCTTCACATTTTGAAGGCCAAACTGATTGTCAATCAGATACGGTGACTTCTGGGTCAGAGGCGGGATACGTACTCAACACACGCCTTAGAGTCATGTCTATTTCAAAACGTGGCTAGATCATCACCTCTGAAACACTGGCAAATTACTTGAGCACCACAAACTTCAGCTTTCTTATCTTGTGAGAAGTCAAAAATAATATCTGCCTCACAAAGTCACTGTAGAATTAAAAGAGGTGATAGAGATAAAGCACTTGATAGATAATAATCACACAATAACTTATAGTTGATACTATGATCAATTCCATGCTCTAAAAACGCTATTCAAAGTTCTTGCCTCTCTGAAAGATGCTTAATGACAACTTCTACTTAAATCAGTGACACTAGTATGACCGATACCCATGGGTTAATTCACATTAGGTTAAGGTGTGTTAGTACTTTTTTTTTTTTAAAAGGCTCTGCCTGCCTGGAGAACTAGGGCCTGATACTTCTTGAAATTCGCTAATCACATCTGGTTTAGCTTTAGACATTTTCTGGGATTTTGCCAGCAGCTACGACACTTTAATGGCTACAATAAACCTCAAAGCCTCATCAAATCTTTGCTGTATGTGTGAAAATTATGTCCTCTTCAATTAAACATTCAATCTCAGCTCACACCAAGGCCTTATGGAAAAGGAGGTGAAACCTGAATGGAAACGTAAGATGAAACGGACCGCCACGATTCTGGCCATCTTGCCAGATGGTATTTAGAAGAAAAAGAAATTCATTAGAGAACTTACGGTGTGTATTTTCTTTAAATATTTACTGGGTACCTTTCATGTGTTGAAAACACTGGCATCTCTAAAGATTAGCAGGGCATTTTTGTTTAAATATTCCATGTGTGTGAGGTGGGGGGAGTCACTTCCTCGTTTGCCCTTGTGGTACTTCATGTATTTAGGTGAAGCCCCATACAAAGAAGAAAAGTAACAGACAACGTTCAGTTTTCTTTCCTAAGGCCGCTCTACCCACTTCAAAAGCTCTTGTATTTTCTTAAAATCGGCTGAGGAAAGTGTCAGTTGAGTACTGAGGGTTCCAGAATGACAATTCAGAGCCTCCCTAGACAAAAGAAGGTATACCAAAGTGAGGCACTATGGGGGAACCCTTGCGTCTCCACTCGCCTCCCAATTCACTCCTCTTATCCTCTTGCTATTTATCATCAAATGTACAGGGATGTCAAAGGGAGACAGCCCCTGGAAGGAGAAGGGAAAAGATCAAACAGGGATCAAGTTTCGGCTCAAAGACTACAGGAGAGGTCAGGCCAAGGGTTTTACAAGGGGCCAAGAGACAAGAGGGAATGGGCATTTAGAAACGGCCACGGAGCAAACAAGCTCCTCTGCCACTGCTAACTCTTGCTGCCACGCTGAGGACTAGCCTGGGCCCTAGTTCTACCACTGGAGAGGGACAGACAAAAACGCTAGGCGGTAGCTTACTATATGCTTTATTACAATAGTAATCAAGCTCCTCAGCTTCAACAAGGATACAACTGCCAGTTCTTCAGGAGAGAGAAAATAATGACCACAAGTTCACATATCACATTTCTAAAGGAAGCATCCATTTGGTTGAATTCATTCAACCACATCAATGGGAGAAAAAAAAACCCCACATGCTCCTTTAAAAATAATATACAAGATAAAAATATTCACTTGTAACCATTATCCTTTCCATGTAAGTTTTATGCCCAACGTAAAAATAAATGGCTCTCTTTGCCACCAGGAGTACATCTTTCCCACTTGACTTCCATTTCCAAGCTGTTCTCGGCCTCAGACTTCGCTTTCTGAGTACTCTTTCACAATAAACATTTTAAAAATGTTTACTTTATGTCTTGGTGTTAAAATATTCCTGGTTGAAGCCCTTCATTTCCTCAAGCTCTGCTTCTGGCACTCTGGGCTCCATTTCCACATTAACACGCTCCCTAAATCCTCCGCAGAGCTCTTCAACTGGAGTTATACAAGCTCCAAGGCAAGTATTTATATTCTTGGACAAGGAGATGGCTCCACAGTGAAAACACAAGACTCTAGAAATGCCAAAGGAAAATTCCTGCCCAAGTGAGACATATTTTCACCTTTTAAAAAAGCCAAAAAGGGGCTTTCAGCATTTTCTTTTGAATAATTAAAAATGCAAATTAAACTAAAATGGAATGTTTACTGTGGGCCTTACCATCATTATTAGACTCATATATAAACCAAACATACAGGAACATGTATGTGTGTATGTGTGTAACATGTGTGTGATATATATACTTAAAGCAGCAGAGTAAACTAGCTAATGTGTGAGTTCCAGAAACGAGAAACTAGAAAATGTGTGAGTTCTAATTGGATAGACTTGATTAGACTTGATCAGAGTGCAATAAATCTGTCTCTTACTGGCTGTGTGAACATAACTTCTCTAAGCCTCATTTCTCTCATCCGTAAAATGGGGCTGGTGTAGTTCCAGCTTATTAAGATTGTTATATGAGACAACAGGAAGCATCCAGTTTATCATTAATAATGTTAGAACTACTAAATGTTAGAAAACGTAGATATAACAAGATATGGATATAAGAAACAAATGATCAACACTAATGAAAAAGAAGAATTTGAAAATACGGTGCCTCTACACACTGTGTAGACTCAGAAAGTTTCGTGAAAGCTGTGGTGTACCATCACTGAACTCTGCACCAATCCCACTCTATGAGCCAGACCTAAATAATCCTCTTCAAACATTTTTAAAAAGTAGTCTTAGCTGTTATCATAATAACAGAACAGTTCCTATTACCTTCTAGTTGCCTCTTCAGTTTTCTCAAATCTTTTATGAGGTCTTCAAACTTGACTTGGGAGGCCAGAAAGAAATCCTGTGGTTCCGGCAGGGGGAAGACACTCTTTTCTGTTCCAGCTTCCTAAGAGATATGGTGAACAAAAGTACATTATACTTCCCAATTGTCACTTTCAGTTGAAATTCCAAAGCATCAGTGAGGGGGGAAAAAAAATAGCTTCTTTATTAGATGTCTGAATAAGAATCATAGCAATGCTCCTCTGCTATTCCTAAATTTGGACTTGTGACTTTGAAGTTCTTTCTTGTCTTTCACAGTATCTTTTTGGACTTATCGGCAATGAGGCTGGCTATGGCACGGGCCAGGTTCTATTTTGCCTCATGAATCAAAGAGAAAATTGTCAGGTCTGTCCTGATCTTGGACACTCTACTCCCATGAAAAATGGAACAGGGGAACACATGAAAGTACTTACATTTGAAGTCCCCGTTTGATTTACACATGCTAGCAATTAGACAAGTCATCTTTGGGCTATGCCAATGGGTGTGAATCAGAAGGTGCTGGATAAGAAGGCACTGCAATGGAAGATACAATCACCCTCCCACCACCTTTCCTCACCTTCCTCTGTGACTTAAAGCTCTTCTGTGTGTATTATGCATGATCAAATTCTTTGTATATGGGTGTATATACACATATACACCATTTTTTGGGGGGGGGGGGTTTGAGATAGGGCCTTGCTTTGTCACCCAGGCTTGAGTGCACTGACACAATCATGGTTCACTGCAGCCTTGACCTCCCAGGCCCAAGCGATCCTTCTAGTTCAGCCTATTAGCTGGGACCACCGGTACGTGCCAACATATCTAGCTAATTTTTAATTTTTAATTTTTTGTAGAGACAGGGTCTCACCATGTTGCCCAAGGTGGTCTCTAACTCCTGGGCTCAAGTGATCCTCCAGCCTTGGCTTCCCCAAAACTCTTCATATATTTGAAAAGTTTTTGCAAATGTTGTTTGGCTTATCTTAGGAGACTGAGGGCAGGGTGGGGTATAGTTTTAACAAGCTCCACTGCTATACCTAATAGAGGATTCTCAGCTGAGAAACGTCTTGAAGGACAAAAGCTTCAGGCACAATGAAACATAAGCTGAACCTCAAATATCTTTTCCAGACTAGCTAGCTTTCTCCCTGAGTTGTTTAACGTAAGTTTTGTATCTTGCATGTCTTAGGCAGTCTTCAATTATGCCTCTCTCCCACAGGCTACTTTGCCAGTTTTCCTTCACATTCCATCTTCCCTACTGCCATTAGGACTAATTCCAAACTCTAAAACTGCTTTACAAGGCACTTTATGATCTGGCCTCTGTCTACATCTCTGGCCTCATTTCTACCTTCTCCCTATCTCCAACTCCCTCTAGACCTTCATGAAATAGACCACGATCTCTGGCTTCTAGGCCTTTTGCTATAAAACGGTCCCTTTCTGACCCTTCCCTAGTGCCTCCTTACACTTCCTTGTTCATACTCATCTTGTAAGTCTTAAAACAAACGTCCTTCCTTAAAGATTTCCCCTAACCCCCAGCAGGTGGGTGTTTCTCCCCTGTTCCCCAAAGGCTTATGATGCTTATATTATCACAGCATTTATCACCATTAATTTTTTTTACCATAAGTTATTGGGGTACAGGGAGTATTTGGTTGCATAAGTTCTTTAGTGGTGATTTGTGAGATTTTGGTTCACCCATCACCCAAGCAATATACACTGCACCCTCTTTGTAGTATTTTATCCCTCATCCCCCTCCCACTCTTATCCCCAAGTTCCCACAGTCCATTGTACCATTCCTATGCCTTTGCATCCTCAGAGCTTAGCTCCCACATATCAGTGAGAACATACGATGTTTGGTTTTCCCTTCCTGAGTTACTTCACTTAGAATAATATTCTCCAATCTCATCCGGGTCGCCGAAAATGCTGTTAATTCATTCCTTTTTGTGGCTGAGTAGTATTCCATTGTATATATATATCACAGCTTCTTTACCCATTCTTTGATTGATGGACATTTGGATTGGTTCCATGATTTTGCAATTGTGAACTGCGCTGCTATAAACGTGCGTGTCCAAGTATCTTTTTCATGTAATGACCTATTTTCCTCCGGGTAGATACCCAGTAGTGGGATTGCTGGATCAAATGGTAGTTCTACTTTCAGTTCTTTAAGGAATCTCCACACTGTTTTCCATACTGACTGTACAAGTTTACATTCCCACCAGCAGTGTAGAAGTGTTCCCTGATCACTGCATCCATGCCAACATCTGTTTTTTGATTATGGCCATTCTTGCAGGAATAAGGTGGTATCACATTGTGGTTTTGATTTGCATTTCCCTGATCATTAGTGATGTTGAGCATTTTTTCATATGTTTGCTGGCCATTTGTATATCTTCTTTTGAGAACTGTCTATTCATGTACTTAGCCCACTTATTGATCAGATTGTTTTTTTCTTACTGATTTGAGTTCATTGTAGATTCTGGATATTAGTCCTTTGTCAGATGTATACATTGTGAAGATTTTCTTCCACTCTGTGGGTTGTCTGTTTATTCTTCTGACTGTTCCTTCTGAGGTGCAAAAGCTCTTCAGTTTAAGTCCCAACGACTTATCTTTGTTTTTATTGCATTTGCTTTTGGGTTCTTGGTCATGAAACCCTTGCCTAAGCCAATATCAAGAAGGGTTTTTCCACTGTTATCTTCTAGAATTTTTAGTTTCAAGTCTTAGATTTAAGTCCTTAATCCATCTTGAGTTGATTTTTGTATGAGGTGAGAGATGAGGATCCGGTTTTGTTCTCCTACATGTGGCTAGTCAATTATCCCAGCACCATTTGTTGAAAAGGGTGTCCTTCTCCCACTTTTACGTTTTTGTTCGCTTTGTCGAAGATCAGTTGGCTGTATTTGGGTTTATTTCTGGGTTCTCTATTCCGTTCCACATAGAATTCCATCCCTATTCTATTCTATGTGCCTATTTTTATACCAGTACCACACTGTTTTGGTGACTATGGCCTTACAGTATGGTTGACATCAGGTAGTGTGATGCCTCCAAATTTCTTCTTTTTGCTTAGCCTTGCTCTGGCTATGTGGGCTCTTTTTTGGTTCCATATGAATTTTAGAATTGTTTTTTCTTTTTTTTGAGATGGAGTCTTGCTCTGTTGCCCAGGCTGGAGTGCAGTGGCACGATCTCGGCTCATTGCAAGCTCCGCCTCCCGGGTTCACACCATTCTCCTGCCTCAGCCTCCCAAGTAGCTGGGACCACAGGCGCCCGCCACCACACCCGGCTAATTTTTTTTTTTTTTTTAATTTTTAGTAGAGACGGGGTTTCACCATGTTAGCCAGGATGGTCTCGATCTCCTGACCTCGAGATCCGCCCACCTCGGCCTCCCAAAGTGCTGGGATTACAGGCGTGAGCCACTGTGCCCGGCCTAGAGTTGTTTTTTCTAATTCTGTTAAGAATGATGGTGGTGTTTTGATGAGGATTGCACTAAATTTGTAGATTGCTTTTGGCAGTATGGTCATTTTCACAATATTGATTCTACCCATCAATGAGCATGGGATGTGTTTCCATTTGTTAGCGTTGTCTATGATTTCTTTCAGCAATATTTTGTAGTTTTCCTTGTGGAGGTCTTTTGACTCCTTAGGTATATTACTGTGTGTGTGTGTGTATATATATATATTTACAGCTATTGTAAAAGGGGTTGAATTCTTGATTTGATTCTCTGCTTGGTCACTGTTGGTGTATAGAAGAGCTACTGATTTGTGTACATTAATCTTGTATCCGGAAACTTTGCTGAATTCTTTTATCAGTTCTAGGAGCTTTCTGGAGGAGTCTTTAGGGTTTTCAAGGTAAACAATCATATCGTCAGCCAACAGTGACAGTGTGACCTCCTCTTTACTGATCTGGATATCCTTTATTTCTTTCTCTTGTTTAATTGCTCTGGTTAGGACTTCCAGTACTATGTTGAAGAGGAGTGATGTGAGTGGGCATCCTTGTCTTGTTACAGTTCTCAGAGGGAATGCTTTCAACTTTTCCCCATTCAATACTATGTTGGCTGGGGGCTTGTCATAGATGGCTTTTATTACATTAAGATACGTCCCCTGTATGCAGATTTTGCTGAGAGTTTTAATCATAAAGCGATGCTGGATTTTGTTGAATGCTTTTTCTGCATCTATTGATATGATCATGTGATTTTTGTTCTTAATTCTGTTTATGTGGTGTGTCACATTTATTGACTTGCATATGTTAAACCATCCCTGCATTCCTGGTATGAAACCCACTTGATCATGGTGGATTATCTTTTTGATATATTGTTGGATTCGGTTAGCTAGCATTTTGTTAAGGATTTTACCATCTATGTTCAACAAGGGTATCAGTCTGTAGTTTTCGTTTTTGGTTATGTC
This sequence comes from Macaca thibetana thibetana, assembly GCF_024542745.1. NCBI lineage: Eukaryota > Metazoa > Chordata > Mammalia > Primates > Cercopithecidae > Macaca > Macaca thibetana. Next base: position 117,313,352 of record NC_065584.1, read on the forward strand.
CTTTCCTGATTTTGGTATCAGGGTGACACTGGCTTCATAAAATGAATTAGGGAGCGTTCCCTCTTTCTCTATCTTGTGGAATAGGGTCAAAAGGATTGGTACCAATTCTTCTTTGAATGTCTGGTAGAATTCTGCTGTGAATCCACCTGGTCCTGGACCTTTTTTTGTTGGTAATTTTAAAATTATCATTTAATTCTTGCTGCTTGTTATTGGTCTGTTCACGGTATCTAATTCTTCCTGATTTAAGATAGGAGGATTGCATTTTTCCAGGAATTTATCCATCTCTTCTAGGTATTCTAGTTTATGTATCACCATTAATTTTTAAATTGCCATGTTATCTTGTACATCTTCCCCACTAGACTCTAAACACCTCAGAGGCAGAAACTGTGTCTTGTTCTTGGTATAGTAAACAACATCTGGCATATCAATAAGCTTTATTTTTGGTTGACGGGCACTACTACAGAGGGTCTATAAAACATGGTTCTGAGATGTATGTACCTTTAGCAGGAGACATCTAATTTATCACTATGTTTTCTTGTGGTTTCAGGAATCCTCTTGACCCTTCCTCCTTAAGGCCACTAGCTTCATTAGGGATGCTAGGATATGGTAGTTTTCTTCATTTTATTAGACACAATATACTTTTTTCCTCCCATCTTCATATAGTTATTTTACTACTTTAAAACAGAAGCAGTACTCTCATCTGAGTGCCAACATGGAACAACATCTAAGAGCCTCACTACGAAGCTCCATGCTAATCTACACTAGAAGAACTCAGACATAGTATTTCTTTCTATTTTTCAAAACTTTATCAGATTCAGTCTTGGTTTTGATTGTGTGTGTGTGTGTTTGTGTGTGCACGCACGCTAGAAAAAGAGGAACGTATGTTGCTAAACGTATCAGGCTGGTAGCAGCTCTTATGAACGCTGCTTAATTAGAGTTCAAACGGCATGACTCTACATGGGTTTCTTTAAATTTCATAGACCAAGACTTGGACCAAAAACCAGGCATGAGAAGAAGGAAGTGGGGAGCAGGAGTCACCTTTCTGTAGCTAATTGCTCATCACCACTAACCACAGAAATCATCACTTAGGCTCCTAGAGGAAAGAGCTAGTTTCATAAATCACACAATTCTACACTCTTGTTGAGTGAAATGCATTTTGCACAGTAAATGCCAGAAGAGCACCACACTAATGTGGGCTTATTTTTTCTAGACTGGGCCATCCCATGTTTGAAACTGTTCTCATTGTAAGATTTTCCTCTGTGAAGTTGATTCCACTGGGTTCAGCTCTTTTCAACCACAACTATACTCCACAGGCAAATTTCAGCCTTCCCACACGATGCATCTGACTTGGCTGAGGTAGGCACTACCATGCCAACCTAGGGTTAGAAATGTCACCCTCAAAGATTCTTCAGGATAACTCTTCTGCCACACTAGTACCTGCTGTCAAAACCTAGGGTACGTGCTTATGTGCCTGCTGCAGCTTCTTAATTTCCTGAAGCTAAATACACCTTCCTCACTCCACCAGAAAACAGCTCTCATCTCCTCATATCTAGTTCTCTTCAGATGCCACTTGAATTCCACCTTTGTGAATATTAACATTACATCCAGTTCAGCAAGTTTTATCAGACACCTGTATTACAAACAATAAAAAAGAGACAACGGCCAGGCATGGTGGCTCACACCTGTAATCTCAGCACTTTGGGAGGCTAAGGTAGGTGGATCACTTGGGGTCAGGAGTTCGAGACCAGCCTGGCCAACACAGTGAAACCCCGTTTCTAAACAATACAAAAAAACTAGCTGGGCGTGGTGGTGCACGCCTGTAGTCCCAGCTACTCGGGAGGCTGAGGCACGAGAATTGCTTGAACCTGAGTGGCGGAGGTTGCAGTGAGCCGACTGCATCACTGCACTGCAGCCTGGGCAACAGAGCATGACTCCATCTCAAACCAAAAAAAAAAAAAAAAAAAAAAAGAGAGAGAGAGAGACAACAATGAATTCTGAACCTCAAGAACCAATGTCAAGATAATAGGTAATTCCTCATAAACACATACAAGGCAGAATAAGAGGCATCTTGAGAGAGATTCAAATAAAGTAATTCCAGGCTTCAAAGGTGAGGGCTTCAAAGCCTTCCTTCAAAGATCAGGATGTTAGCAACGACCTCATAGAAAGGTCATGTAAGATCACACTAAGTTATTTTTCACTGCATCTTTTTTCCCTTTTACAAAAGGGATACATGTTCATTATGTTTAGTAATGGAAAGACAGAAGACAGTAAAGAAAAAAAAACCCCTTACAATCCTAACATCCAGAAAGAAACATTTTAATGTATTTTTTTCAGGTTTTTCTGTGTGATTGTGTGTATTTATATTTATCTATTACATATTGGGTATTATACTGGATGTTATGTTGAAACACATGCTTGTAAATTAAAAACAGATCAAAAATATTTTCTAATACCACTACATTCTCTCCTATACACTCTCCACGGGAGTATATTATTCCAGTGTGTGACTCTAGAACAATTTATTTGACCTTGGTCTCTATCATTGTACACCTACTAAAATTTTTCCAATATTTTGCTATTATAAGCAATTATAAGTAAATAGTCATTAAATCCTTAGTTGTTTTCTTAGGGTAGAAATTTCTTAAAAGGTTACACATATTTCTAGGACTTTTGATACAGAAAGGTGGAAAACCTTGCTTTGGATCCTTTTGTAGTTCATGAGTGTGATAGACTGGGTGTTCGTATGCATGTGTGAGATGTGCCACCATCGAACCTCGTTATGATATGGACACATTACCTGTCTGACATGAAGAAAAAAGAAAAGGAAAAAATGAAAAAAATGGGGGAAAAAGGAAATCAAAAAGAGAAAAACAAACAAACAAACAAAAAAACCCCACAACCTTGCTTGCCCATAAAGCATATATGTATAAATTAGGAAAATGTGTTCCCTGTAGATGGGAACAGCTTTCTGGGCAAACAGCTCGACAAGCACATGGCATCTTTATGTGAATTTGTTTTAAGTGTGCCCTTTATAGGATATATAATTTGGTGAATCAAGGGCAGGCTAGATATGAGTCCCATTTGACTTAGAGATCTTAAACACAGAATAACCTGATTTACCATATATGACAGTCCTGAGAAAGGTTTGATCAATTTACAGTGCTAATTCTATATATCTAGTTGGCAATTTATGTCTTCTATATGTATTTTGTAAATTGCCTATGATATATTTTGCCATTCTTTTAAAATAAGGAAGAAAGTTTTTTTTCTTGTTAATTCTCAAGAGTTCATTGTCTATTATGTTGTAAACATTTTCCCAGTATGTTATTTTGATTTTGGTTTTAAGTCATTTTTGAGATAGTATTTTAAAATTGTAATTAGGAATTAAAGTTTTTTAGTTTTATGCATTGAAAGTTATTCTCACCTTTTATGGTTTCTGCCTTAGACTGAACACTTTGAAAGGATTTTGCTACTTCAAAATCAGTATTTACCTACACTTTTGTCACGTCTTACTGATTTTATTTTTCGTTTATTTCTACACTTAACTCTTTTGTTCTTTAAAAATTTGCTCTGGTCTCTGGTATGAGGTCTAGGAGATAACTGAATTTCTTTTTCTTCCCAATTACTTGAAATTTCTCTTTTATCACATATTTATTTAGATCCATTTCTGAGATTTCTTTTTCATGTTCTTCAAGATTTTTGATGTTATTCTACCATTCTACACTTTTAATTATTATAGCTCTATACTATATTAGAATATGTAAATGAATGATTCTGTCTTCATTTTTAAATCCTGGTCAAATTTTTATCTAATTATTTTTATATATAATATTTAAAATTATTTTGTCAACTTCTAAGGTTGATTAGAATTTTGACTGGTACCATGAGGACATAGTGCCACTGCTTGTTGTGGTAAAAAATAAACAAAAAACCCCCATATAACATGGTATCTATTCTCTTAAATTTTTAAGTGTACAGTATTGTTAGCCATAAGCACATTGTTGTACAAATCTCTAGAACTTTTTCATCTTACATGACTGACACTTCATATCCTCAATTCTCCATTCCCCCATCATTCATTCTACTTTCTGTTCCTTTTGGTTTGACTACTATAGATACTCATGTAAGTAGAATCAGGCAGTATGTGCCCTTCTGTGACTGGATTATATTCACTTAGCATGTCTTCAAGGCTGACCCATATTGCAGCATATGACAGAACTTATTTCTTCTTTATGGTTGAATAATATTCCCTAGTACATATACGCATTTTCTTTACCTATTCATCTATTGACAGACATTTAGATTGTTTCCAAATCTTAGCTATTGTGAACAATGTTTCAATGAATATGAGAGGGCAAATGTCTCTTTGAGATCCTGGTTTCAATTATTTTGGACAAATACCCAGAAATGAGATTGTCTGATCATATGGTAGTTCTATTTTTAATTTTTTGAGGAAATTCCCTACTGTTTTCCATAGCAGCTCCACCATTTTATATTCCCACCAATGGTACTAACTGGTCCCATTTTTTCTACATCCTTGTCAACATTTGCTATTTTCCGTGTGGTAGGGTTTTGGTTTTGGTTTTGATTAACAGCCATCCTAAAAGGCATAATGGGATATCTCACTGTGGTTTTGATTTGCATGTCCCTGAACGATTAGTGATGTTGGCACCTGTTGGCTATTTGTTTGTCTTATTTGGAGAAATGTCTATTCAAGCCCATTACCCAATTTTTAAAAATTGGGTTTTTCTTTTCTTCACTCTATGTTTTTAAATTTTATGACTTTCAGTAAAATTACATAAATTTATTCACAAAGGTTTGGTACTTTTCTGGTTAAGTCTGTAACACATATATTGGTAATGCTACTGGGAAATTTTTCTCAAAAAATCTTTAAATGTATTATTTCCAGAAAGGAGTAATGAGAAAAAAGGGAAGTTTTATAAAAAGGCTAGAGACAAAGATACTCTCAGTTAGGGAGAACATCAGAAGTAAAAAACACATTAGTAAGAAAGCACAGGGTGTGTGTGGAAAACATCAGGTCCTGAGTTGGATCACAGAATACGTGTAGAGGGAAAGTAAAAAAAGCAAGGTTGTAAAACATTGGAATTAAATTGGTAGAGTCTTAATTCACTTGAAAATGGGGAGCCACTTCTGTTTTGAGTAGAAAAGCAGTATGATCAGAGCTGTGTAAAGAGGGTGTGGGATGGCCTAGAGTGGTAGAACCTAGAGATAGAGCTGAGCTGGAAAGCAACTGAAATTCTCCAGGTGAGTGATCTTAAAACCTGGGTAAGCTGAGGTCTGCAGGAAAACAAAACAAAACAAAACAAAACAAGGAAGGACATCAGAAACAAACTCAGTGGAAGGACAGAGAGGAGCCAGAGAAGGACAAGGTTTCATGCCTGAATGACCAAAAACTATCAAAAACTACGATATTCTTAACAGAAATCAGGGAAAAGTTTGGGGAGGTGGAAATGATCAGCCTGGCTATAGGTATAGTGAAAATAGTTAGATAAGCCCACCAGGAGGGTAGAAGACAGTATTATGGAGTTCATCAGTGCCTCACTTGTCTTCTGGATGAAACTGTAGGCCTATTGAAAGGCCCTGGGATCTTTACTATTCTTCCCTCGATGCCTAGGAACAATTCTGCTTACATGGATGGTTAGGCAGGAGTCCTGACAGCATTTACTTTGAGACTTTTACCATTCATATTGATCGCTGTATTTCTTAACGTCTTACAACAGTACCTCTTTCTTCTCAAAATTACAACTTCTTGTTCTCCATTTAACAAAAAAGAATAAAATAGAAAATTCTGCTCAGATGGACTCACACAGAAATGTTTGTTTCTAATTGCAAAAGGCCTCTAAGCAGAAAAGAAGGATTTTTCCAATTCTACATCTTCAGCCTGTTCATAGATTCGTTACTGATAAAATATTGGATATTACTGAGTCTTAACTTTCCTATTTTGCTCTGTATCATCCAAATACAGTTTCAACTAGAACCAATTACTGAGTGGATCTAGATTCCACAGAGAACCTCACAATCTGGCCATAAAGCACTGAGACAACTAGGGGTCTCTCTGAAGCTGTGTTATACAGTCGATTGAGACTCCGTAGATTTACACCACTGAATAACGCTTCTCTCCATAAATCAACTAAACTCTCTTGGTTTCAGTGTGCTCATCTGTAAAACAAGCTGGAGAGCTCTCATATTCTATGTTGGGCTTGCAATTCATCCATCCATCTATCCATCATCCAACGTATGAATACCAACAATGAGTAAGAGTTGAAAGTTTTCCACGTAATGCCATTTCTTACCTGATCATAGTAACGCAGGTAATACTTAACAACGTAGTCCACCAGATTAATCCCGTTATCCTAGGTTTAAAAGAGAAAGGTACATGAAAATCATTCCCATGAAACTGTCATGTTACATGGTTGAGAGATGAAAATCTCAGGTTGAGAAACTTCTGATTTGTGAAAACTGGCTTTCTCTTCGATGCTGGCAGGTTTTCCTTCCTCTGCTTTATCCCATCCATTTATTATGCCGGCTACATAAAGAAATGACACTATCCTGTTTGGAGAACAACGAACAGACGATCCCTCAAACTTCTGAAATAATGGCTAAAACAAACAAAAAACATTGTCTCCTTGTATTTTCTGGCATAAAGCCAAGACAGGCGGGGGCAGGGAGTGCTGAAGGGAACCAGGGCCTAGAACAGAAAAGCACCCCTCCCTTCCCATCTTTCAAAAAACGTGTGTTCTTAATGGTGTGAAAAACCATGCAGGCCAGCTTAAGTGGAGCGCCACGCCACTTTACGACCCCGGGAGGCCTCGGGGAGGGGGGGAGCAGGCCCTCCCACAAGGCAGCCTTTGTGTCCTGTTCACTGGGGTCTAATTCTAATTTGCCTGTGTGTTTCCCCTCCCTGCACCCCCGCCCCCCATGGGACGCCTAGATATGGGCTGGTTGTTTCTAAAGAGGTAGCTCCGCAGGGATGTGGAGCCAAGGGATAGCCAGGCTCAGAGAGCTCGACAGTAGACCCCAGCCCAATTGTTGTGGCAAAAAATTGGTGATTCACCATGGCTCTGCCATTCAGGAATGAGTATACTACTAGTAGCCTAAACCCCAAACCCAAAGAGCCTCCAGCCTTTGCAGGATCCTGGTACTATATACTATCTGTTTTGTTCTCTCACTGAGTAGCAGCTGAATACCTAGTTGTGTATGTCAGAGCACACGAAGATGGGAATTGGGTCACTGCAAATAAGGTCTAATGTGAAAAAAAACCTCTTCATTCAAAAGTGAAAAGAAACAAACAAAAAAAAAACGCACGCTCTAATATAAATGATTGATGTTAAGGGGAGGAGAGAGATAAACGGAACAATCTGGAATACGTTTTTTAAAATTAAAGGTAAAGAAAGAAAATAATGGCAGATCATGGAAACTTATTACGAAAAATAGATACCCGACTTTTGACATCCTTGAGTTTGGGCAGAATTTCTAAGCTATATCCATCGGCTTGTCCCCGAGTCCTATTTCCTCCGTTCATATAATTTCCAAAAGCCAGAATGAGAGCTAAAATATCCTTCACACTCTTCATGTGCAGCAAGCCCTGTGATGGCAAACACCAATTATTACGGAGCTGAACGCCAAATGTACCCATGTTCATTCAGTAACAAATATTTACCGAGTGCTCAGTAGGCTGTCGGGAGGCTTGGTACCAACAGAATTAACAGTTGGTGAAATGAAAAACACACTTTACTAAGCCGTAAGTGTCTTTACAAACACATTAACAGCCATTTTCTACCCACTCAACAAATTAATTATCAACAGTGCACGTTTTAACACATGAGGATTAACTATTGGTTTTATATTTTCATTTCAGCCAGTTTAATTTTTAATACTTATTTTAAAATAGAAGTTGTAAAAAAGGAGTTGGTATATATAGTAAGGCTTAACCTTTGATGACTTCTAGGTAGAAAGGGGTTTACCTTTTGAGGATGTATTTCAGACTATTTATCTATATAACCAATACAGTTAAATGCAGAGCAGATATAGAAGTATGTTCTTCTTTATCCCTGGATATAATTTTCAGAGGTAAACTGCAATAATGCATTTTAAGGCAGTAGGCCATCTTTAATAAATTTATTAAACTTACATTTATTAAGTGCTTGTTATATGTCTATTTAACTTTACAATTTCAAGCTGCTTAGGATTTTCTTTGGCTCCCTGTCTCATTTGTTTGTCCTCTTATTTATTTTTTACTTCAATTACAATTTTCCAATTGAAACTTCTTTTCTTTATAGTCTTAATTCACATTTTATCCCCCTTTATTTCAGGGTAAAAAAAGTGATGGCTGGACACAGTGGCTCACGCCTGTAATCCCAGCACTTTGGGAGGCTGAGGTGGGTGGATTGCCTGAGGTCTAGAGTTCAAGACCAGCCTGGCCAACATGGTAAAACCTCGTCTCTACTAAAAATACAAAAACTAGCTGGGCTTGATGGCAGGCACCTGTAATCCCAGCTACTTGGGAGGCTGAGGCAAGAGAATCGCTTGAGCCCCGGAGGCAGAGGTTGCAATGAGCCGAGATCACGTCACTGCACTCCAGCCTGGGCAAGAAGAGTGAGACTCTGTCTCAAAAAAAAAGAAAAATGCAGCTCCAGGCAGACTTCTTTTTCTGCTCCTGCCTGTCAGGTATTATTAGTGAGTGTATAATTATAGTTTGGTAATATTTATTCTCTACTGAAATATCTCATATCTTAGTGGAAAAAAAAATCATGCCTCCAAATAAGGAACAAAGTACTACAGTGTTTGTGGAGAGGACTAACATGTCCTTAAGAGCATGGGTCAGCTGTGAGAAAAAGCCAGGTGCTAGAAGTTAACCTTATAATGAACACCAGTGTAGTAAAGCCAGCAAATACTTATTTGCCAATGACTCATTGTCAGTCATTTATTTCACTTATCAAGTGTCTAGAATCCTCTTATTAGGTTGACACATTTCAGATGATCAAATGCATGGATCTAAAGTAAAATCTCTTCTGCAATCCAAATTGTAAAACAGGAAACAGACCATGCTATTTAGATTGTTTTTTAGTGGCCAGTATGTACTTTGGAAGATATTCAGAGTTTTTTTAGAAGCAATCTGTAAAAGCGTCATTTTTTTCCCTCCTTCTCCCTCTTCATCCATCTGCATCTCCTTTTCTCTCCCTCTCTCTCATACACACACATGCGTGTGCACACACACACACACACACTTGGGCAAGATAATCATCAAATTTACACTTAGAAAAACATTTAATATGAGTCCAAAAAGGTTTCTATAATGGCACTAAAGTGGTCTCTCCCACTTTCTCCTTTGCTCTTCAGAACAAGGCTATCTTTAAAATTAGACAGTAAACATACCTTAGAAGCTCGCGTGATGATCTCTACCTTTCTGTGCAAGGAGGTGATACCCTCAGAAAAGACAGATCTGAAGATTATGCACTGGGCACGCTCAGCAAAATTAGGAATCTGGGCTAACTCATGTAAAAATCTGTAGAAAAGAAAATATGTCATCTACCTTCACATATAATCACAAAGAAAATAAAAAGACAGCTGAAAAAGATCCACTTTGGGAACATTCCTTATCTAACAATCTGAACTTAACAATTATAAAATGTGGCAGATAGGTAGACTCAAGGAATTCCAAGGGCATGGGTTCCATTGCTGACAACAGGGCTGCTTTTTAAAGGGGTTCTATCATGATGAATAAATGTATGGTACATAAATTTCTTCAGGAACAGAAAGTTAACACAAGTATACTAAACAAGTTATCTATCTCCTGCTGCCCAAACAAGAGACTAAAGCCAAATGGAAAGCCCTAGTCTTTAACATACGAGAAAAATTATACAATAAACTCCCTCATAATACAGCATTCTCTAAAGGTGTATTTATACAGGCTAAGCAAACTGAAAACTTGAGGCAAATGTCTACAGACAAGTGATTTAAAAAAAAATCTCTTACTGAAATGATATTGCTACTATTTTTGCTCAGTGAGTTACATAATGGTCTATAATGATCACATTCTCCAGATATTTGTTTACTTTTTCACATTAACTTACACATACAGACATAGTTTACAACTCAGTATTTAGAACAAAGCAGGCACTCATTAAGTAGACAACCTAAAGTTTCCTTAAAAATATGGCAAAACAGATCTTAAAAGCTAAAGGTGAGTACTGAGCTCCACACAGTAGCTCACTGTCTGAGCAGTTGGGCACTGGTTCCCTTCACAAAACCAAGTTGGAAGAGCTACATATTCTCCAGGCCAACCACTAGAGGAAGGGGTATAAACGAAAATGGGTGGAAACAGTTGGACATGAATTCAGAAAAGGAGAAAATCTACTAACAGCCATTTATTTCCTTTTGGAGTTGAGATGATGATTAACTGATATTTCTGAAACTCTTGGTCAACTCATAATGTCATTACCAAGGAATTTTGCCATCTCTCACCAAAAATGGTTTTACATAGGAACAAAGCTGGAGCCTACTTCTTTTTATACCCAAAGATATTTTCTTCGCTTATATACCCTGTGCCACTTCTACCTTCAGGGAGATACATCAATTGATTTCATATTTATTCCACAACTAGGTCATAATGCACAATCTTTTTTTTAAGATGACATTCAATGAAAGCAAGGAATACCCATAAGAGAAAACACAATCTTGTTTTAAAGTTCAATAACCCATTATCACGAAAATTATATGATGGAGTATAAACATGGAAACTCATAGGAATTCTGCATCAGGACAAGATGAAAAAGTTAAACTCTGTGTAAATTACTTCTTAATGATATAACATTAAACAATTTATTCATTTATCATTACTGAAATCCGGGGCATCATCAGTTTTCACAAATATCTAAGGAGCAAAAAGCTCATAGGACTGACAGCATTTGATCCTGTAGAGTCTGGGGAGGATGTATTTATTCAGATGCTGAGCTATTTTGAAAGAAGAGCCGTGCATTTCTCCCCTGCTAAATGTGACCATGAGACGTCATTCAGGACCCAAGTTCCCAGAGCATGTACACTTCCTATTACAGTGAGCGAAGCAGTTACAGACACCACCTGGGAAAATATACAGATCAATGCCTCAGCTCACCAAAAAGGACTTAGATGGAAACAGAAAATGCTGAATGAATAGTTACCTATAACTAATCTCAAAGGAGGAAGCACAGGACCAATATGAGGACACAAGACCATAGTCTTATTAATGTATGTTGCACAAGAAAGGGTAAGATAGAATTGCAAGGCTCTCTAGGATTAAAGCCTTTCTGGGGTTAGGGCTTGCACTGGAAAAGCTCTTAAAGAATCTTAATGTTCCAATGTCCTCTTTATGCAGAAGGGTCTGCAACTCATACAAAGAGTTGGAGGGTGTAGGAAAGACCATAATTTTACATTACTTTTGGAAAGAACTGAAAATTAATACCAGCGATCAGTCACCAAGAATGTCAGCCTGTCCTTTAGGAATGTATGAGCATTTGCAGTGTGTCAGGGACCATGCTAAGATCTGAGAATAGAGCTTAACTTACAATCCCGTCTTGATAATCTGAGAAGTAAATCAGTGATTACTGTGGAGTGTGAATGAGTGCTCTCGGTGACAGATCCAGAAGAGGAGCTAGGAAAGCAAATGCAGGACACTCAAGTGTCATGTGGGGAACACTGTCAGCCAGGGTCCCCGGAGCCCCGTGATGCTCACGCACAACATGTGAGAAACTGCCGGGAGAGCCAAGACAGGCTGAATGGTATGGGTGGGGGAAGTGAGTAGAGGGCAAATGCTAAAATTGTGTTCTGTATTCTAAAATACGGGGTTTAAACTTCTGAACGAATGAAGGGTTTTAAACCGGAAGGTGACAGTTTCCGCTTTTTGTTGTAGAAAATCTCCATGGCAGCAGCTCAGCTGATTGGATGGCATAGGAAATTTGAGGCTGGGAGACGTTCTAGACCACAGCTGTAGTCTTCCAAGAGGAAAGGTAAGAGGGGCTTGCGGTGTGAATGGAGAGGGGCAAATGGATGAGGAAGCTACCAAGGCGGCAAGACCCAGAGTAATCTAATCCAAAGAGATGTTTTGAAGAGCCCAGGATGACTTTGCAGTTTTGGCTTGGATATTTGATGTAGTGAAAATACAAAATAATAAAGAAGCAAATTTGGAGGAAAAAAACTGGGTTTTACGACCCTTGCCATCCAAAAACAGCCATGCAAGGAGCATCATAGCTCCTCTCTTATTTATCTGCTAAGGTACCAGAGGTATGGGTTACTTTGAAGGCTGTGAAGCAAGCATCTGGTAAATATCTTCTCTTCCCCTGCCCTGCCCCACTACTGTTTTATCCTCTATCCACAAGAGCAAACACAGTAACTCTCTTAAATATTCCCAAGCACAGGATCTTGGACACTGAGCTTTGGTACTTAGGAATGTTTATGGATTGAGTTCCTTTTGGGCTATCTAACATTACATTCTAGGTTCAGTAAGAAAGAAAAGTAAATATTCCCAAAAGAAGCCACGAATGAGGGATGCTTCCCTTCTTTCTCCAATGTAGGCTAATATTTCCAGGAAGGATTGCAACTTCAGCTTCTAATACATGAAAGAAGTTCTGTGTCTCACATTATTTGGGTTACACATCTACAGCAGCAACTCAGCTGACAGGTGGAATGATGCAATGTGGCCCATTGTTTTTAAGGGACTAACATTTGATTTATTATCCCTAAGCTTCTGAATGGTATGACCTAAGGTGCATGTGCACAGAGGTGATACATACAGCATAACTGAATGTTGCAACCTGCATTCTTCGATGGAGGAGTACACTAACACAGCCTACTGTGTGGGGGTCCCAAGGCAGCTGTGGACCTTCATGAAACATCACAATAGGCTGTGTATAATGTTCTTACCCTAGGCCATGAGGAGCGTGTACCAGACCTAATCAAACCCACAGAGCCTCACCTCACAACCATCACCAGGCAGCACAAGAGTCAAGGGCCATCCCTAGCGGGAGTGGTTCTCAGACAGCCTGGTCCCAAGCAGATGGCACCTCTGTGGGGAATGGCTTTCTAAATGTGGCACTGGAGTGTAAGAGAGTTGATGAGGTGAGTGATGAGGCCAGCCTCTCCATGCTCTGATTTATAGGACTGGGCACCACAGGACTCTTAGGAAACTGGAACGTTAAAACTATAAATGATTCATATTTTCCAGTATGTAAAACATGCTTATAGTCGACTCACTTGGAGTTAATGGCAAATAAGTTGCCAGAGAATCAGAGTGGCATAAATCAAACAAATGCTGGTTTGTGCAGGAGGTCGGTAGCAAAGATGAAATGCACCCAGGTCTGAAGGCCCCCATCTATCCGTGCCTCACCCTCCTGCAACTGAGCCCAGGCATGTCACCTCACCAGCATAGCATGACAGTCCTTTTTGCCAGGGTTGCGTGTTCATGAAGCCATTGCAATGACCATTTGTAAACATTAAAATGCTTTTCTATCTAGACCATCAGTAGAGAAAACAAGAGTAAGTTGTGTGTTAATTACCTGCTACCATTATCTAAGTCCCGGCAATGGGAACAATAATTAGGACAGTAGCAGAAACACATGATCCCTCCCTGCCTGTTCATTTCACCGGATAAGCCATTCCCACGGCTTAGAGCAAGGGCTGCTCCGGGGTTAAAGGGCTGGCAAATTGCAGCCCATGAGCCAAAACCAGGCCACCCACTTGTTTCTGTATAGCCCGTGAATTAAGAACAATGTTTACATTTTTAAATTGTTGAAAAAAGAATCGATAGAAGGACAACATTTTATGACATGTAAAAATAATATGAAATTCAAATGTCAGTGTTCATAAGTAAAATTTCATTGGGGTACAGCAATACCCATTTGTTTATATATTGCCTGTGGTTGCTTTGGTACTGCAATGGCTGACTTGAGTATTTGTAACATCCCGTAAGTCACAGAGCCTAAAACACTTACTATCTAGTCCTTTACAGGAAAGGTTTGCCAACTCCAGGCTTAGAGGAGAATATGACTCTGTAACTTGGTATAACCAGCACGACCCAAGTGCCTGAGATGCCGACTGTGCCCCAATACATCCCCATGGCCTTTTCAGTGTTGAAATATCCCATTATTAGTCACTTTACTTTCAGTCATTAGCACCATAAGAGGGATTCATTTGTTATATTAGGAATATGATTGGAAATAGACCATAGGAACAGTTGAGGGTAGGGATTGGTAAGGAAGGTGTCTCAAGTCAGTGGACCAAGACAGCACTTGACTTGATTCACAGCATTCCTAGGCTTTAGAAACCTACTTTGAGGGGGGGTCTTGGACCATCCTCCATGTGAGAGCAAGTCATCCAAGGTTCCCAGAACCATCATGTGGGTTTGTCATTAACTGGGTAAACCCAGAATTCTCTTCCCGATTCCCATCCCCAGTCATTCAGAAATGTTTTCCTGACTCTTAAGTACCCAGGCATCCACGGGGACTGAGGTATTCTAGAGCAGCTGTGCCCAACCCTTTTAGCACAGGGGCCAGTTTCGAGGAAGACAATTTTTCCACAGGCCAGGGGTTGGGGCTGGAGGGTGGGATGGTTTCGAGATGATTCAAGCACATTACATTTATTGTGCACTTTATTTCCATTATTATTACATTGTAATATATAATGAAATAATTATACAACTGAGCATAATCTAGAATGAGTGGGAACCCTGAGCGTGTCTTCCTGCAACTAGATGGTCCCATCTCGGGGTGATGGAAGTCAGTGACAGATCATCATTGGATTCTCATAAGGAGCTTGTGTGCAACTGCATGCGCAGTTCACAATAGGGTCTGTGCTCCTATGAGAATCTGATGCTGCTGCTGATCTGACAGGAGGCGAGGCTCAGGCCGTAATGCCAGTTTGTCTATCACTCACCTCCTGCCGTGTGGCCTGGTTTCTAACAGGCCACGGGCCGGTACCAGTCTGTGGCCCAAGGGTTCGGGACCCCTGTTTCTAGAGGACCCAGGGGATAAGGCATGGAACTCCAGTGCAAGCCAGAGAACCTTGGAAGCTTCTAGGGCTGACCTGTAACCCTGATCTGATCACTCCATTTCTGCTTCTTTTTCTACACTTGCCTCAACTCTAGGTTGAGAGGGTTGGCCTGAACTGGACAAAAAAATTCAAGGTAGCAACAGGCAAAAGAGGCCCCTGTGTCCTCTGAACCCATTTTACAGTCTCACAGAGTCCCAGGCCGTGGAAAGCTGGGCAGGGGCGTGGGGTTGCAGAGCCCCAGGAACTTATCTGTGGCTTCGAGACCCTAAGAGTCACCCAGTTGCACCCCAGAGTTCTGGGTCTTCAAAGCCTATGGAACGGCATCGCAAACAACAAAGCACGCAGCTATAGACAGTGACTGGAGAGAAGAGTACAGAGTGAGGGTGAGAAAAAGCCATATTTCGGCAGAGCAGGTGAAGAAGTTTGGGGAAAAGCTGGCACATTCAGGCTGCATTTACTGGATATGACCTTTAGGAAAATAAATTTGAATTCTGTGACTCTGAGATCATCTTCATAGCTACATCAGCAGAACCTTAAACAGAACAATGCCTTCTTCCTTCCTCAGTTACCCTTTTGGTCAAAATGTTTAGTCTAGGAGGAATTAGCAAGTTGTTAGAACAAGAAAGGGGAGTCTCGTGGGGTGGGGGAGGGGGTGAGACACACTGTCCAACAGCACAAATCTCAGCGCTGCTTTTCCCGGCGGCAGGGTCATCCTGCTGCACGCAATAGGTCACAGGAATGACGGTGTTGTGATTTAGCTGGCTGCACAGTTGAGATTTGCTTATTCTGAGCTGGGAGACAAGAAGACAGAAATTGCAGTTCTCCTTTTGGCCTAACAGAAAAGTGTTAAGTATCCTTACTGCTCAGGTTTATCCAGCAGCTTCAGTTCTTCTTCTTTGGATGTCTCATAATACTTTCTTATTTTAACCAGCTCATCCTCTTGGGCTCTCTGTAGCAAAACAGAAAACAAAACCAAAAAAATGGGCAGTGAGACTCTGGCTATGGCAGTGGGTCTCAACGTGTGGTTCCTAGACCAGCAGCATCAACAACATCACCTGTCACTTGTTAGAAATGCAAATTATTGGCCCATCCTAGACACAAGAACTGGGGGTGTGGGTGGGGGCAGGGGGGGTGCAAACCCACTGGGTGATTCTGATGCATGCTCAAGTTTCAGATTCAATGCAAATAGTCCTAACAAGTGCATGCAGCTGGACACAGAAGTACGGCTACTTGAGTTCTACTTTTGAATCCCCTGTCTCTTCCCCTGTAAGGAGGCTGGAGGAAAATCGTTCTTAGACTTTGCTTCCTTACCCTTAGAACAGCCCCCAATTACATGAACTCGCGGCTCTTTCATTTCTAGTCACCATCGTCCCTTTTTCCAAATTTCGTGGCGTCCGTACCACTTATTCTGGCATTTAGTCACCTACTTTCTCAATTTATCCAACTATGTCAGCCGTATGCAGCTTATCTCTGCTGAGAGCTAACAAGTGGCAACCACGTGTACAGTCCTGAGCTCATGGTAACAACACGAAGCATCTGGAAGGTACTGCCTTTGACAAATTCCTCTAACTTGAACCACTACATCCTCAATTTACAGATTATTCCACTGAGGCTTGCACTAAGTAACCGTCAAAGAGCCTCGGATGTGGAAATCCCTCTTTCTGCCACTATACCTTGCTGACCTCTAAGTATTCAAGTGCATAATTAGCTCCCAATGGCCTGGTGTTTGTGTACTTTCTGGTTTATTAACGAAAGCTTTACTAATGGAAACGTGAGAAGTTCCCACCCACTTGTAGAGTAAGTAGCTCCTGATACATATAAAAGATGTGAAAATGAGCAAGGAATTGGTGATGCCACCAGGCCTAGACTATTAGACTATGGAAATCTTCCGTAAGAAACTTAAGGTCCCAGGGGACATAAATATGAAACGAATCATCTTTTGAACTGAGTGACCACAGCATACTACAGAGCCCTAGACAGCTTCCTGGGAAATACCATTACTTAAGAGAATGTGGTTCAATCTATGTTTTTGTAGCCTAACAGTCAGTGAACCAAAACAATGAACAGCCACGGGAACTCTGACTCTCCTGTGTTGTCTTCTCAAGTGAACCTGACAATTCTGCTGGTTATGTCCACTTAAAACCCAAATCAAAAGACCTTATATGTGTACAGTCCTGTTGACTTTCAAAACACATTGCTACTGCTACATATATTAAATCCTCATTTGATTTAAAAAAAAAAATTGAAAGCCTACTATAATCCCTGCTGTACTGAAGATCACAACGGGATTAAGGAGTTTAAGTAACTAGCCCAAGGTCACTTGGCAGGCGATGGTAGACACAGCCGGACCTCACACCTAAGACTGTCTCGCTCTAAATCCAAAACACATACCCACCATTCTACACACCTTCCCACATTCAGTATCATCAGCTCACCTGGACTAACAGCAATCCATCAAGCTGGTGTTAGCAGTCCCCATTCCTCAGAAGTAGACACCGGTGCACACTATCATTTCAGTAGGCAGCTTACCTTCATTCACTTGGCCGGCAAGTGACAGGACTGGGTTCCAGGGCACATAGGTGGTGTCCACCTTAGATGCCCTGCCTTGCGAGTATGCAATGAGATCTGCTAGTCCAGATACCACAGTGGGAGTTAGGAATCCAGTGCTCCTCACATCCACTCCCATTCAAGCCTGTGTTTCTATGCCTTAATCTCTTCCAGGCTATGTCAAAACCCTTATTACCAAAGAATGTGAACGGTGCAGTCATTTCTCGGGTGGAAGATAAATATGGAAACGCTAGCTCTGTAAGTCTTTGACACTCACGTTTTCATATAAGGCTGCCAGGGTCTCCAGATCAACCACGGAGTCATCCACATTGAAAATGGCTGCCGAGCACCCAAAAAGAAAAGAGGATAAGGGATTTGATTAGGTCCCCTGCACCAACGTTTACTCCACATCCAGCTTCCAAGCAATTAATAGGGTATTGCACTTTCTTACACAAGCTGTGCCTCTCAGCTTGTTTCTGCTCCCCTTCCTCTCGCACCAGGGGTCTCAAATGAAAGAAACCAAAATGGTTCCTATCATTGGCCTGAGTCTTGGCTCTGCCTTGTTTAATTCCTCAGGCTCTGAGTCCTTTCTGCAGTTTAATTTAGGCTCCACAGGAGAAGTGTTTGTGCTTTAAAACTAAATCAGTTTGTAGGTTTCAAGCACAATTTTAAATCTTTCTTCCCGATGGTAATTGAAGAGATTTAGTACCTAATGCACCAGAACTGACTCCTGCCCATTACCAGAAAGAAAGAAAGAGAAAAAAGACAATGTTGGCAAATTAAATGAATTCAGGCATGTGATTTCAGGCACCTTTCCGTGGCCACTGCCAACATCTTGTTTGGATTAAAAAGACAAGAAAAAGCAATAATTGCATCAATAGCAAATTAAGATTATGGAAACCTCCCATGAGCCAGTCTTCAGGCAGGCTCTCATTCCCATGGTTTTATTAGGATTCTACTTGTTCTGTATTATTTAAGATTAATTTAGTCGTTAACTAATATGCTTATGATTTCATCTAGAGAGGTACCTTCCCATAGATACTGCGATGCAAAAATTGAGACTTAAAATCCCTAATGGATTTGGCTACCAAAGTGTTTGAAATAAGCAGGTCCACATCTTTAAATAATTATTCAAAACTAATAGGGTTTGTTCCCTCAACCCTACCTCCCTTCCCTCACTTTACATTGTGAAATTAACCAGCAGGCTAATAAATTTTCTCCGTGGCAGGCTAATTAATTTTATTAAACCAACCAGTGATACTTAGAATGCCTTAAAATTTTGCTTGTCAACTATTATTCTGTTCATTTGCATTACACCGTGGTTTTTGGAAAGGTGGGGATCAAGGTAAGGGGCAGGTTGTTTCTGAGGTATTTTGCTTCTTCTGTGGTTTAGAATCACATGAACCCTTTCATACAATTTTAACGAAGCTAATTAAGTGAGCTAAGATCATGGAACCTCACAGAACACCAAGAAATGCACTTAAAATTCCTTTGCAGGCCACCTTCTCAAACTTAGGGGTTAATCAGCAAGCTATTCCTAAGGGTTAATCAGCAAGCTATTCCTAAGTACGTGGAACAGAGAGAAAAGAGGAGGTTAACATGCTAGAGACAAACTAAGCCACCTCAGATTCCACGAAGACAAAGGAATGTCACTTATCCACCAACGCCAATCTGAAACCACCAAAGAAAAATGCAGTTTAAGGTCAGAAAGAAAGGATTTGCCCTCTCAAGACTGTTATTTTGTGTGTGGAGATAATATAAATCCACTAATTTGTCAGACAGAACATGCATTTTTAAATGAATAATGCTTTGAAGATCAAAACAGACAGAAACAATGTCTACTTTATGTAAATCTCAGTATTCTCTTACAAAAATCAACCAACATGAGTGTATAAGAAAAGGTCAAATTCTAAACAATAATCTATCAAAAATGTTTACATGTTAACTAATCACGCATCCGGGGTAACTATATATTACAAGCTTAGATATAATCAGATAATCTTAACTAATGAGAAAGAGAATGACCTGTGAGTTTCTTTTCCTAGTAAAAAATATCCAGTTTTTAAAAGTTAATCAGTCTGGGGCCCAGGTACACAGTTCCTCAGATTATATCGTCAGCTGTGCCCCTTCCAGTGTGTTCACAGCAGAAAAATAACAGCCAGAGAGGCTGGGACTGAGAACCACCATGGGTTCTGAAGACATGGATTCATTCATTCCCCCATCCAGTCCTTGAATAAATATTTGTTGAATATGTACAGTTCTAAAATACTGTGGATTTTTAAGTTAGAAGTGCAAAGTACTTCATCTCACGAAATTTATATCCTAGACTGGGGACAGAAAATAAACAAGTAAATACATAATTTCAGATAATTTACTATGAAGAAAGTAAAACAGAGAAATGTACAACATTAGACAGGAGGATCAACAAAGGCTTCTTTGGGAGGTGACATTTAAGGGAAGACCTGCAGAGGTCAGTTTTGGGGCTATCTTGGAGAATAACGTCCCAGGGAGAGGTAACTGCAAAGACAAGTTTCTTTTTCTAAAGGAGCACATTCAAGGTACAGAAAAAAAAAATCAAGGTGACTATCATGGATAGAGCAAAATTTACTCATTGTGTGATCCTGATGTGTTAAATTTTCTGAGCTTCATTGTATCTACAAAACAGCTCTAATACCACTTACTGAAAATATTAAGTGAGGTAAGACGTATGCTTAGCATAGCATGTAGAACATGGTATATGCCCAAAATGGTATGTATGAGCTATTACTATCATGATTTCAAATATATACATTGTAAATGTGTTTTAATGCTTGTTAATGCCTCATCCCCTTTAACATCTGGAAAGAGTTAAGAGAAAGAAAACCACAACTACTGAGTGATTTGTGCTGTAAATGCAACTTTCCAGAATTCTTAGGTGTTTCTGATCGCAGTTACTGTGAAACCCTTGCAGTCCTTTAAAACCCCACTCAAGACCCAACTTCAGAAAGCATTATTAACAGGAAAGGTCTATGACACAGAACTCTAATTACAAAAATAACAGATCAAGTGTCTTAAGGGAAATGCCAGGTACCTCCGAGTCTGTATTATCATATTTTTATCTCTAATTTCAATCTTTCTCATCAATCTATCCTTTACTGTACCAAGGTTATTTTTTAAAAACATGGATTTCAAAATTTTACTGTGATGCTTAAAATACCTCCAATATCTTCCTTTAAACACTCAGCGAAGTCCCAACTCCTTGGCCTGGCTGTTAAGCTCATTCCCTGCCTGGCCTCAATTACACTTTCAGTCTCATCTCCTACCATGTTCTCCACGCACCTTGGGTTCCAGTCACACTGTGTCATTCCCCATTCCTGAATATGCCATGGCTTCCTCCCTTTCTTCATCTCTCCAAGGCACAGAGGTCAAAGCCCCGGAAGGACATCCCTTGACCCTCAGATCATTAGGTCCTCAGTCTTTTCCTCTGCCATGGCACCTCTGTCATATTTTACATAAGGTGAAGATGGTATACTTTAAGAATCTGTATGATGGTATGTTGCATAACAGTTTCCTTCCCCCACGAGACTGTGAAAGCCCTGCAGTCAGCAGTTGATTTCTTATGCATCTTGATAACTGTCTCCCAGCGTGGTACCAGGGGTGCAGCAGGTAGAACGTAAATGTTTGTGGGTATGATTATACCACAGGACTCCTGAAGAGTGAGTCCTTCTGCTGATGGGAGGAAAAGCTTCTTGACAAAGAGAACATGTGGTCTTAAAAAGAAACCAGAGAGCCTCTAAAGGCACACAGCCTTATAAGGCACGTATCTGGATTATGGTTGGTTGCTTCTTCGCAATTTGACCCTGTCCAAAAATCAAGGTTTGTCCAGCAGTTACGTAATTGTGCCCCCAACTCATACACTCGGTGTAGATTACACGGCTTGCCTGAATATTCCCTAATAAAAATAATTAACTTCAAAAATGAGTGTTCTCTTTATTAGGGAATGAATAAGGAAAATACCTTTCCTTATTCAAGAAAGTCTGAAATAGCTGTATCCCCTTAGGAAGAAAGGTTATGAGTAAAAGTTCAACTGTTACATTGCTTTAGGTAGACACTTAAAACACTCATCTATTAATCACCAACAATTAAGCTAAATTCATCCATGCAATGACAATCTGTAAATATGCAATGAGTGCCAGTGAACGTAAACTGGAAGGATATAAGACATTCCAGCTAGAAGAAGCAGATAATAGACCGGCTCACAAAATGTTTAGGCAATGGCAGGTAGTTCAATTTTGGTTTGAAGAATTAATTAAAGTGACTGGAAAGACACACTCCAAACATTGTTTGGGGTAAAACCTTGTAGAATTTTGAACGCCATGATGAACCTGTAAAACACTTGTTATACAGGAGTGCGCTGCTGAGCAGTTATGAATAGAGGAGTAAGTTGGACAAAATTACATTACACACACAAAAAGTCAAAATTTGAAAAGACTAGTTTAGAATCTATTGTAGTGGGCAAGAGGTAGCAAAACCCTGAACAGTGTGGACAGAAAGGACAGGGCAAAAAAGAAACACACTACAGAACACTGTTAGAGTGACATTTCTAAATACAACTAATTTAATCTCCCTAAGTTCTAGGCTCAGTATCAGTCTCTTGATATTGCTAATTCCACCTCTGAATTTTAGCTCTGGGGACTGAGGAAAGTAGAGTCTAAAACCACTCTGAGGCTTTGAGCCTAGGTTTAGGGGAAGAGCTTTGTACCATCCCCCCGGAAATAGGCAGGGGAGTCTAAGAGATGAGCATGACCACTGATCTGCCCCCGCGGGGAACTGGGAAAGGAATGCAGTAGAGAGAAAAGGACAGGTAAAAGAAGAAGTAGATAAAGAGATGAATTTAGGGCCAATGCCAAGTATTCCACTGAAGTTTCTCTCTTCCAAGGAAGGATCTTAAAAATACAATTTAAAAAGTAAAGCAAAATTCAGAGGTAGAATTAGCAATGTCAAGAGATTGATACTGAGCCTAGAACTTAGGGAGATTAAATTAGTTGTATTATTTCTAGTAAGAATAATATTGGCCTGGGAAGGTTGGGGTATCAGCCAGAAGTCTAAAAATTAAAAAGGCCTACCAAGTCCTAGGATGTCTAAGAGAACTGCCTTACATGTACATAATCCCATGTCTTAGTCACCAAATAAATACAGTTTAGCTTCCTAGAGAGCCAGAATCCACACTTGATAATTCTATTCTCAAAATACTGGAACGATGCATTAGAGAATCAATGAATGCCCTCTGATCAAGTCATTCTTGCAAGCACTTACCATTAAACTGATTAGCCATTACATAAGCCCAATTAATTAGTTAACTAATTAATTAGTAATCATAATGATCACAGTGTGGAAAGAAGTCAGTATTCAACTAAACTATTTCTGGCGTCACCTAGGATCAGATCGCTCCCTCCATTTTATACTTTAAAAACACTTTCTGTCTGTCTCTTCCACGCATGTGTGCACACAGGCACACCTCTCATAAACTGAATAAACAAGTACAAGCCTATGTAATTTGACAGCAAGCCTCAAAGCTCGGATACAGTAATTCCAAGTAATCCCAGCTTTTGTTCCCATCTGTATAGGTCTCATTATACCAACACTCCTGCAGATGGTGTCAGAAAGGTGAAGTGTCAAGTCCACAAAGGGGAGACCCCAACAGCTCATTGCTACTGCAATATCAATCATTGTTGGTGGTTTTTACTTTTATCTCCTTCCCTCCTTAGTTGTCCCACTCACACTGTCAGTTCAGTTAGAATATTTCACCTACACCTCACAATATGTCAAAAGGAAGTAGGCACACGCTGTGAAAAGCTGGTAATTTTATTGGGTTCCTTTACATTTAAAAATCTGTTACTTGGTCAAGTCTGGTTCCTGGGCTTCTTTTTTGCAGGGAAATTGAGGCAAACATTTTTATGTGATCCTCTGGTGCCTGCTCTGTACCACAAGAATTATATACACAAGGATCATTAGAGTAGTGTTTCGCCCATTAAGATATAATAACCGTCAGCAGGGACAAAAAGCAGATCCGTATCACAAATTCAAACTAACAGGCACACATAAAAACTACGTGCCTGCTTTGTAGGCACATGCACAGGGTCAGGGTCTTACACAAGAGGAAAATTCCCTCTCCGGGTAAGAGATGGCTTTTCACGAGACCAGGGTTATGCAGAAAGAACATGCAGGATTCTCTCAGCTCTCCGGCCATTTCTCAACCCTGAACACTTCTATCTCCAAGTGTACCATATCCAAATAAACAGAACGTGCTTGCTATTCGAAGGGCTTCTAATTAGTAAAAAGATGGGCAGAGTTATTTAAGGGAGCTGTTCTTTTTGACTGAAGGAGCACCTTTGAGCAAGAAGCGTGGGACATGATGGTGAGAGAGGCATACCTTACGTAGTCTGTTGAGATGAGCCAAAGTGAATCTGGTCATCTGAAGTGTGGGAGATGCCATAGGCAGGTATGGTTGGATTAGCTCACCAGGTTTTGGCTGATGGTGGTTTTGAGAATGATTTGTACGTAGCCCATTTTATTCCTCTTTTTATTTCCTTAAGTGACTGACTTAAGCCTCTTGCACAAAGTGGGTATGTAGTAATGTTTTGCAAATGGACTAGATATAGTCTAGTCCAGGCCACGAAAGCAAAGCTTGATAGGGTTATTTGACTCTATTAGTAGAAATTATTTTGTTTACAATGTTAACTCTCGAACAGCCACCATAAAACTTAGCTGCTTTGCCCAAAATACTGATATTTTTCAGAACTCGATAAAAATTCCATCAGTAAGAGAAAGAGAACAAAGCAGGGAAAGACATATAAAAGGACTTGGTTTTTTGAAACTCTCATGCCACCTATATCCCACAAAACTCTGACAAACCTACTGCCTGACCTCTACAAAGGAAACGAGAACATGGGGTTCACGGGAAGAGGCAGTAGTAGAATGTGAGAGTTGAGGAAAAGGAAGGCAGAAACATCTTCCCACAGTTTTCCCTCCCAACAATGAGGTCATTCCTGAGAGCAAAGACCAAGTCTATGAAAAAAACTTCAAGAAGTGGGAAGAAGGGGAGCCCGCAGAGAGGGGTGTGGAGCGTGGAAGGACCACTCAGAGGCTAGGCCAGGGGACTGGACGCGTCTGCTCCTGCTGAAGAGCTCCGTAACAAGCCTCTTCGAAACAGTCACAGTTCTCCTATAACCTAGACCTTGCGCTTCTCCTACTGGACACTAGGTTCCATCCCCAATAAGCACCAGGCACACCTGTGCAAACCCAGATATGCACAAATCCTCACTCTATGCAAGAATCCAAATGAGATGCTTACGGGCACCAATTAAGTAGCAGCTTAAAAGAATCTCTGTCCACTCCACCAGAGGGTGAGGACAGCAGGCAGACTTTACTGGGGATTAATACTTAATAAATGATAGAATTTATTGGCAGCTTTCTCTGTACCAGGCATTGTTCTAAGTGTTTTGTATTTAATCATATGAGATGGGTGCGTTTGTTGTTTCTAGTTTTACAGATGATGAAACTAAGGCACAAAGTCACACTGCTTGGTTTCCCAAGCTCAATTCTACTCACCCCAACTATCCTCCAAGGCAGTGGTAATTTACTGAACCAAGACTGTACTTCCTTCATCTTTCATAGATGTCAAGCTACAAATAATCATTCCACCTAAAATCCTTACCACTTAAAAAAAATTTTCAGTGAATTAACCAATGAAGAACAAACTACCCAAAGAAGGCTACAAAGAAATCCTGGTCTCTAAATGGCATCACGTGCTTTTTATGTTAATCAGCAATCCCAGAGTGGGAACCACATACGGCCCACGTTATGAAAATTTCAAGGGCAGGCGTGGTGGCTCATGCCTGTAATCCCAGCACTTTGGGAGGCCGAGGTGGGTGGATCACAAGGTCAGGAGATCGAGACCGTCCTGGCTAACACGGTGAAACCCTGCCTCTACTAAAAATACAAAAAATTAGCCGGGTGTAGTGGCGGGCGCCTGTAGTTCCAGCTACTAGGGAGGCTGAGGCAGGAGAATGGCGTGAACCCAGGAGGCGGAGCCTGTATTGAGCCAAGATCGTGCCACTGCACTCCAGCTTGGGCGATAGAGCGAGACTCTGTCTCAAAAAAATAAAATAAAATAAAATAAAATTTCATTTACTTAGTATATACATTCATAGTTCCACCATTATTTAATTCATGCTAATACGTAGTTCACTTCTAAATGCTATTTTGACATATGCAATAAAATGATTAAGCTTTAATCTTTGTTACAAACTATTTGCAGTTCTTCAAAAATAATATTGCAGCTAAGTCACAGCAGACAGAATTTCTTAAAAAAAAAAAAAAAGAAACCTGGAACTTGAAAATACCTTATCTTAAATAAAAAGAAAATAAAATCTCTAGTAACATAAAGTCTAATTTTCTTGAATATATAGCAATAATTGTAATTTTACACTGCATGCCAAAATTGACTAAAAAGGAAAACTAAGGCACACAGCACATGAAGAAACACAAACAAAAGTTGCATCCAAACAGATAAAAAAAAGAGAGAGAGAATATAGTATAGTTTATAATCTTATCTAAATTGCTAAATGCCTGTTACTGTGTCATGTTAACCTGGGCTCTGATGGAGTAAGAGACAAGTATAAAACACACCGTGAACAGGAGCTGCCTGGGAGGTGGAAGAAATGGACAATCGCAAAAGGGATACTTATCTAATCTATTACAAAACTTCAAAATCACTCAATCTCGTAAAGCAAAAATCCCACTTCTCGCCTAAGTCCAGGCATGTACTATGCCTGAAGTTGCCCAAGGTCTCCTTTTATAGGTACAATTAAAATTGTCCATGGTTCAAACCTCAAAGAAGGGCATAGAGCATACAATTCACAAAACTTCCCCTTCTATATCCCCTCTATTCTCCAGAGGGCAGTGGAATGAGAAACAGTTTGGGCTAAGCTGCTTCTGTTTGTCCATTAGTTCTGGTTCTTTTAAGCCAAAATTACATTCCAGGCAGATTGGATGGTCTCAGCCAGTTGCCTGAAGGTAAAGTACAAAGAAATGCCACGCTCTGCTTTCTGGACTCAGCTCTGCGAGTGAAGGAATGCAGAATGGTTTAGAAAGGGTAGGTGGGAGCCCCACTGCTTAGGTGTTTTAGACGCAGCGGGAGTGAGGAAAAGGTGAAAAATGAAAGGAAAATATTAGAGTGACTACTTATATTTACCTAACATTTAAAAAAATTTAGCTCTACCTATATTTAATAAGTTAATTGAAACTGCCCATTTATTTAGTCTGTATGTCAGCAGGTCAGAATCACATGGCACTTTTGGTGGATAAACTCTTTCAGACATGGCATCCTCACTTGTTCCTTTGCTTTCAACATATTGTGATGGGGGGGGGGTATTAAATGAAGTTTTCTTATTCTAAAATCTGGTTTTAACTACACTTCACAAAATAAACAAGTTGGCTTCAAAAGCCTCCTGCGGTGAAACCCCAGATTTAAGATAATCCGTCAACAATAGGAAAACGGCAGAGCAGACACTTTGGTTGCTAGTACAAACTCTTCATCAGTTATGGAAGCAGGTAAAAACGAGGATAGCCAAATGACATCTGCCAAGAAATTGATCCCCATAAATAGAATTTATCACTAAGGCTACTGAAAATGTGGGTTTAACTTCACTATTGTTAATAATGAGACTCACTGTAATTGCATCTTGAGCCTTGAGATATCAGGCTCATGAGAACCCAAAGCCATCAAAATTAGCAAGACATTTAAAAATATTACTAATCTTATTTTAATTCATATTTTTGCATATACTTTATAACACACCTATTAGTTCTGTCATACACTTATATATTTTAGAAAATAGACCTTGAGAAGCATGCACTAAAACTTTTTACTGTTAGATGTGCATGATAAAAAAAATTCTGAAGACTAAAAGCCTTTTGAGCAGATGCTCTTCTAGGCTAGACTGAGACTGTTCCTCAGGAAAGTCCTAGATAAGCTATGTTGGATTTCTGATGCCTTGTCAAATTCATTATGTTTTAGACAACTTGCATAAACTCTGACAAAGATTTCTGGCAATTATTAAGGCAAAAGGGAACAAGGTCCAGCGGGCATTCTCAGACCTGGGTTTTAGCCTGAGCACATAACTGACATCCCTTTTGTACATTTTGAACTGAGATTCCCAAACAGAAAGAAAGCCAGTGTTGCAGCTGATCTCTCAAACTGACGTTCTGAACTAGTAAGAACTAAATAAAGAATGTTTTATCTTGACGTTATTTAAATATTATAAATATGAATTCTGAGTGTATGGGAAATTCCAAATGAATGCCAGAGGTTTCTGGCATCTAGTCTGTTGCAATGCGTATAAACGTTTATATCAAGAATAGTCAACAGCAATTTTCTATCTCCCCTGGGATAAGAATAAGAGGAACTCACTAACGTGGAATGAAAACACTAATTTGCAATCATGCAGGCAGTCACTGTGACCAAGGATGCCAAATGCTTTTCAATATAAGTCATCCTATCTAGCAGATGGAAAAGCAGCAGGAAGTAAGTAAATCACTTATTGAGAGTCTCTCCTGGACCAAATGCAAGTGCTTTTGGTATTATGGTGACCCTCCTGAAACCTTCTTCCTCTACAACCAAGGCTTTTCCTTTAGTGATTCACTGTTTTCCACTTCAGCTGGCATATGGATTTGGCTTTCTTCTACAAGATAGCAAACACTATCTTGGGTAGAAACAAATGGATAAAGGTTACTTTTGGGAGTATGTTATGTCTAACCTAGCCCTATCCACTTACCACTAGCACAAAGGTAGATTTTTAGGTGCTCACTGAACACTTTAGCTGAGATGTTTCCAGTCTTCCACACTCAAATCATCCAAAACAGAATTTACCTTTATGCTCCAAGCCCTGCTTTTACACCTGTGTTTTCAGTTTCTGGTTTGGGGCACCATTATACACATTCCTGCTGAAGCCAGAAACCCAAGGTACAGCCAAATGTCTTCTCTATTACTCCTTGCATCTGATGTGAGCAACTGTAGCAATTTTCTCTCCAAATATCCCTCCTACATGGTCTCTTCTCTACATTTCTACAGACATAGCTTCAGTTCTGACCTTTGTCATTTATCACCTGAACAAATACAATCCCTTCTAAAGGACTTCTCCACCTTCAGTCCTATTGTTGTTTATTCACTCAACAGGCACTTCACGATCGTCACCTGGGTGCCAGACACAGGTGCAAGGTGCTAGGGGTACCTCAGTGAGCAGTCTCCTTCTTGGAGCTTATATTCTGGTGGTAGATGTAAATAAAAACATAAGTAGATGAACAAATAAAATATTAGTTGCTGTGAAGGAAATAAGAGTATTAAATTAGGATGACCCGTATTAGGGTGGGAGGACCTAGGAAAGCTCTCCTAGGAGGTGACATTTAGGCTGAAACCTAAAGAAAAACACCTTGCTACATAGAGAGTGGGATGGAAACGTGTTTCAAACAGAGGGAACGTGCAGTGCTGTTCATTCAAAATGTGTTGTGCAATGAACGACAAAGGGTAAGAAAAGTACTTGGCCTCTTTAAGAAATCAAAGAATACCACTGTAGCTGGCGAGAGTGCAGTGAGATGAGATGCAGGTGGGACAAAGTGAAGTAAGAGATCTGTGTTTTGGCCAAGCATGCCAAGCATTAGAGGCCAGTCTTCTACTGTTGCATTCAAAATCAGATCACAACAAGGCCCTTCTTAGGTTTCTTGTCCCCATTACTGATGCAATAATACAAACATTTCTTGTGATGCTATTCAGGCATCTTCCTGGTGTGGATGCTGCTTGTGTTTCTGGTCTTCTATCCTAAAACAACCCACATTCATATATACAATCTATAGACTCCAGCTGTGTCTCTCTCTCTTTTTTTTTTTTTTTTGAGATGGAGTCCTGCTTTGTCGCCCAGGCTGGAGTACAGTGGCGTGATCTTGGCAACCTCCACCTCCCAGGCTCAAGCAATTCTCCCACCTCAGCTTCCCAAGTAGCTGGGATTACAGGCTCGCGCCACCATGCCTGGCTAATTTTTGTATTTTGTAGAGATGGGGTTTTGCCATGTTGGCCAGGCTGGTCTCGAACTCCTGGGCTCAAGCAATCCACCCGCCTTGGCCTCCCGAAGTCAGGGATTACATATGTCTGTTTTTCACAGGTTGTGTTTCATGCTCTTTCCTCAACTGGAAAAGCTCCATCTCTGTGTGATGACCACTATTTCATCCTCTCAGACTTCATCTTAACTTTTACAGGAAGAGTCAAGATCCTGCTCTGTTACTTCATAGCCAATTCTACTGTAGTGTTGGGCTGCTTTACATCTCTCCCACCATCCCGGGTGTGTCTGAGGATGTCAGAGTCTGATCTTATGTGCTGTTGTAGTCACGACACCTGATATGGAGCTGGCACTCAATACAGTTTTATGGAAGAAAAGAAGGCAGGCAAGCAGGCAGTGTTGTCCAAATGCACTGGAATAGAATACACGGCATTCTGATCCTATCTAGTTTAAGTCTGTATTTTTAAAAAATTCAATTAAATTCAATGAACACTTGAATATACGACTTTTATGTGTGACACATTAGCCCAGTTGCTTGCAAACAATGCTTAATCATCACAGAAATTCTCGGCAAAGAAATGCATAAAGGAATGAACACTAGCCCTGCTCCTTGCTACCTGTCAGATGTTAAGATATAGGCCAGCAAAACTCCTCTTCCCGAATGGAGAGTGTAGGCTGTGCTAGGGAGAGCACATAGAAGTGCTCCTCTTACAAAAGAAGAAAAGAAGATTGCTCTTAAAGAGCCAAACCAGTAAAAGCCAGATGATCTATTTGTGGGAGATATTGCAGACTGAAACACACAAAACTGTTATCAAGGTGACAAAGTTGCAATCTCAGAAAAATTGAAATGTCATTGCCATTTAGAACCTTGGAATGCCTGAAGCAATCCAGAATGCCTGTAAGTACTTCTATTCCCATCAACTGAATGGTTCATTTTTCTGAGAATCATGTACTGTATTTTGTCTCTAAATCTGTTAATGCCTGTTTCTTTGCATTCAAGAAAATATTTACTGTGTGCTTATTATGCATATGCTGAAATAGTGATGAAAATGACATTTTAATGGGGAAAATGGCATGTAGAGACAAATGATGTGGAGAAAATGATGAACAAATGTGACTCAATTATTTTTTGTCGTAAGAATGCTCTCCTCTAAGTGAATATACTGGCTTTCTGGTTTATACATCAGCTTCTTGTGAGTTTGGAAAGTACGAGTTAAGGCCTCTGGGCTTAGTGCGTGGCTAAAGATGAATATATGACCACAGGGCTGAAGAACACCCTCTTAATTGTGGTCATTCACCAGGACTGATCTGCTGTGAGACCTTGCCTGGCGGCCAGCTGGCCTCCTCCAATCACATCTCACCATAGCCCCTCTCACATTAAAATAAACCTTTTAGGCCAACATCAGCACAGGGAGTCCTTTCACCAGGATGACAACACAAGGCCAAGTACATTCCACACACACATTCAGAATGAAATATAACTGATACAGCCTGGGCTCCTAATGACCTTCAGATGCCAGTGTCAGTCAGTGACTCCAAAAGAAAACTAACCTCCAGTTATAGCACCATATTCATCTGGAATGCATTACTAAACGAAGAGATGGAATGGAGATGATATTTTAGAACTCAGAAGTCAACTTTGTGGTAGATCACAGAGGTGCTTGAAGAAGGAAAAAGAACAATAAAGTTCCCACAAGGCCTAGAAGTCTGTGATGCTACAGTCAACATTTCCGATGCTGAAATGAAAGTTCACTTATGCTTCGCAGAAGCATGTTCTTATCTAGAGTATCACATTGGAAAAGGTCTGGATCCACAAATATCTTTTTCAACTCCCAACAAACATTCAATCTAATAAGGCTAGAATGCCATGGAAAGTTTACAGTCCTGAGCTGGTAACTGGACTGTCACATGACTGGAATGACTTCTGTCCATGTGGAAATCTGACACACTGCAGCAGGACATGCCTAAAACAAATGGAATATAGTCTAAGGTTATATGGACGTTGTGAAAACTCACATGCACGGCGTTACACATCATGGTGACGAAATCAAGCACACTCGAGTTTCACCAGGCTCATGGAAACCACTGTCAAGACAAGACCCTTTCGTGATACCTAAAGAATCCCTATCTAACTTCAATAACTGCCTCAAAAAAGTCAGTCCTTTGCCGAAAGACTATAAAATCCCCTGAAGACATTTGTTTTTGTTTTTCCTTTTTTTCCCTCGCTCTAACATCACATTCTTCTGATGTGAATTGATCAGAAACTCAATTCTTTTGGAAGATCTCACTTTAGATTCTTCTAAAGTCCCTGAAGAATCCCATTCTCATTTCAGTGACAGGCCTTTTTAGCCACCCTCTGCCAAACTCACTTTATCTGAGGTTTAATATTCACACTTACGTATTCAGCTCTGTTAATGAACTTAAATATTAAATAGCTGACTTGAATGCTCTGTGACTATCATTTAAGATGTTTTAGTTTTTTGTGGAATTATCAGTTTTTACAATGTAGTAAAATTTTAAGTCCCTAACAAAGCTCTCTTGAACGGAAAAGTAGCAGGTGATGTGAAAGTAACTTAAGTGTCTTGCAGGTCAGGACCTGTGGGTATTCTGCTGAGCAGCAAAGTCAAACGACTAAACAACATGAACTGAAACCTAAAGGGCAGTGTGGTTTCAGATGTTTTCACTGTGAAACTCATACTAAATTCTACTGAAACCGTCTAAGAGATTGTAATTATCATTCAGAAAATATAAGTGAAATGTCAATATAAAGATTTACATTTGCCAGGTGCGGTGGCTCACGCCTGTAATCCCGACACTTTGGGATGCCGAGGCGGGTGGATCACCTGAGGTCAGGAGTTCGAGACCAGCCTGACCAACATGGAGAAACTCCGTCTCTACTTAAAAAATTAGCTGTACGTTGTGGTGCACGTCTGTAATCCCAGCTACTTGGGAGGCTGAGGCAGGAGAATTGTTTGAACCCGGGAGGCGGAGGTTGTGGTGAGCCGAGATCACGCCATTGCACTCCAGCCTGGGCAACAAGAGCGAAACTCCGTATCAAAAAAAAATCCCCCCCACCCCCCAAAAAACCCCAAAAGATTTACATCTAATTAATTACTGAGAAAGAAGAGTATTGTTTTCATGCGAGACACAGATTTCGAAAAGGTATGATGTGTTCTGGTCTACTTTTCTAGATACCAATAAAAATATATACACACAAAATCTCTTCTCTTTAAATGTCTTTTATCTAAAAATTGAGCCAAAGATAACCAAATAGAAATAATAACATTTTGAAAACGAAAGCATTAAGAAACAATGATTAACCAAATGAAGGAAAGTGTTTCTCCCTAGAAGTATTCCAGCTAATAAAGAAGAAATGATGGAATTAGTACATCATTTTTTTGAAAACTTCTAATGAAATAATGAATCTGGGCAAATATCATAAGTGCTCACTAACATCACAGATAACTAAATATTATGTACTTCTTGAGAGAAAATGTAATAGCATCTATGATGCATTCTTCCACTCAGATTAAGTCTCTAGATCAGACAGTTTACAGAAAACACGGGACAGGGGAACACGATAAATAAAAGCATGGCAACATGATCAGCAAAATATAAAATGTGGGAAAGTCTACAAGAGGACTGACCTGGTTTCTTCAACAAATAAATTACAAAGGGGAAAAAATGGAGGGTAGAAACTTCTGGATTAAAATAAACTTGAGAGACACATCAAAGGCAACGCATGGAATTTGTTTGGATCCTCATTTAACTATAAATGAATGGATGAATTAATAAGTATACAAACAACAGGGAAATTAGAACTACCTATGTGATGATACCGAGAAACTGTGATTAATGTTTTTAAAGGAAGGATAATGGCACTGGATGGAGTATTGTTTGGAAAAGTATCCTTGGGCCAGGCGCAGTGGCTCACGCCTGTAATCTCAGCACTTTGGGAGGCCAAGGTGGGCAGATTGCTTGAGCCCAAGAGTTTGAGACCAGCCTGGGCAACATGGCAAAACCCCATCTGTAAAACAAATAATAAAGTACCCTTATCTTTTAGCAATAGTGCTAACATTTTTAACAGATGACTTATAAAGCATCTGAAATTTGCTTCACAATAACCTATCTGGTGAGAGGAGACTGTTTTCAGATAAAACAAGAGTGAGTTGATGGTTCTGTAGCTGACTATTGGGTATATGGGATTCATTAGGGCATTCTAATTTTGTATGTGTTTGACATTCTTCAGAATGAAATGTTTTTTAAAAAATGGAAAAAGTAAAACAAAAGTGATAGAAAAGACTTACCCTGTTGGATATCCTTCATTTCTAAATGTAAACTAGATATCAAGATTCCCACAGTTTGAGATCGTTTTCCATCCAATAATTTGATGATCTAAAATTAGAAAAAAAAAAAAAAAAAAAATACAAGCTCAAATGACCATACAGTCTTTCAGAAGGCACACCAAAAACATTAAGAGTTTTTAGATACACTGATTGATGAAACAAATTGATGCTGCATGTACTTTTTTAAAAATAATAATTGGAAAGTAACTTATCCACAATTATAGACATCTTACATAATGGAAGACATTTTACAAAATAAACACACAAAATTCCATCAGCCTAATACAAACACTAAATCTTTATATCTTACTCTGATCATTTTACTCAAGTACTAAGTTATACCAGCATCAAGATGTATACAATGTCCTATCCAACTTTTTCACTTATCATTGGAATATTTTCATGTTGCTACTGGTGAAAACACTTCATAGCCTCCAATCTTTTTAGTAATGTCATCTTCTGAGTGATTTAGAGGAAAAAGCATGAACATCTGAGTCAGTCACCAGCCATACGGCCTTGGTAAAGTGACACACTCTCTATGAAATGATTTCCTCATCATGAAGGACTGACTGTATTTAGTCTATACTTTTATTTTGAGACAAGGTCTAGCTCTGTTACCTAGGCTGGAGTGCAGTGGCGTGATCAGAGTTTGCCTTAGCCTTGACCTCCTGGGTTTCAGTGATCCTCCTGTCTCAGCCTTCAGAGTAGCTGGGATCACAGGCAGGCACCACCACACTCGGCTAATTTTTAAATTTTTTTATAGAGACAGGGTCTCTATAAAACATTCTCTATATAACATTCGCCTTAGAGAGAAAGATTCTTGGGGCAGAGAGAATTTTAGGAGTTTTAAAGAGAAATAGAGAGGGTATTCAGTATTTTTTAATACGAAAACAAACGCAAAAAAAAAAAAGGCAATTAGGCATATAAAATATCTTCCTTAAAAAATGCAATTTCTGGCTTTTTCTTAGAGAACCCAAATTTAAAGTCAAATGATTTTTTCATCCGATAAAAAAATTAAGAAAAGTCAATTTAGCTTTAAATAACTATTCAGCCATGCACCCATTCAAAAAATATTTACTGTGCATGTTACGTTGTATTGCTTTGTATTCTGGGGATACGGAGGTGACTGAGACAGATCAAGTCCTAAGAAGTTCGCTGTAAAGAGTCAAAAAGGCAAATAAAAGCATCACCTAAACTAACTGGAGTGCAAATTCAAAAAGAGAAACGTTTTGGGAATTGACTAGACTAATTCTTAAGTGTCCAGGATGGTGACTGATACAACCACAACCATGGCATGCACATCAATGACAAGGACACAGGAACAGGATCAAATTCATGACAAGATCAGCTGGGTTGAAAAAGTTTCTTCAAATGAACATGCACCAAGCTATCCAGTTAGGGCTCCGAAAACTACCAGTAATATTCCGCCTACAAGAATAATGTACAAATGCACGTTTCTCTGTTAGCTAATTAAAAGCAAGCAGGAGAGAGATCACGAGAGAGTAAAAGAGCAAGAAAGATATTGATTCTGTCTGTCCCTGAGTAAAATGAGGTAAATCTACCCCCCACCCCATTACACAACCAGGCTGAACTGTGGAAAGGATGTTATCACCATAAGTCATGCTTGGAATTCTGTCGAATGACTCGGCACAACCAGGTATTTGGTGAGTGTTACCTTTACTGGGACTAATGCCTTAAGAGGTTTTTGTTTGTTTGGAAATCTGATGCTGATTTCCTAAAAAAGGGCTGGGGGGCAGCTAAGCAGTGGTGAGGTTGGAGCATTTGTATTCTCTTCCCTACCTGTACCAAATTCTCTGTCTACTTTTGAGTAGATTTTGAAAAATATCCGTCTATGTTTCCATGTAGCCACTCTTGTGAAAAACTACCAGGTTTCTCAAAACCAACTAAAATGGTAAGGACACAATGGGCACAGAATGATATGTCCTAAATCCTCTCAGTCTTTTCCTCTTTATTCTTCCATGGCTTTGAAGGCTTAACACCAATTTCTCTTTATTTTTATGAAAAGTGCACAATATGAAATGTACCCTGTTAACAAAATTTTAAATAAGCACAATGTTGTACCGCAGATTTCTAGAATTTTTTCACCTTGTATAACTGAAATTTTATACCCACAGAATAGCAAATTTCCAATTCGCCGTTGTTCCAGCCCCTGGAAACCATCATTCTACTTTCCGTTCCTTTGAGTTTGACCACCATGGATACTGCATATAAGTGGAATCACGCGGCATTTATCTTTTTGTGACTGTTTTCGCTTAGCATAATGTCCTTAGACCAATTTGTGTTGTAGCAAATGGCAAGATTTCCTTTTGTGTGTGTGTGTGGTCAAGTAATATTCCGTTGTATGTACATACCACATTTTCTTTATCCATTCACCCATCAATGGACATTTAGGTTGTCTCCATCTCTTTGCTATTGTGAATAACGCTGCAACAAACATGGGAATAGCTTTTCAATACACTGACTTCAATTCTTTTCGATAAATATCCAGAAGAAAGATTAATGGATCGTATGGTAGTCCTATTTTTAAATTTTTTTTTTTTTGAGATGGAGTCTCGCTCTGTTATCCAGGTTGGAGTGCAGTGGCTTGATCTCGGCTCACTGCAAGCTCCACCTCCCGGGTTCATGCCATTCTCCTGCCTCAGCCTTCTGAGTAGCTAGGACTACTCACCACCAGGCCCAGCTAATTTTTTGTATTTTTAGTAGAGACAGGGTTTCACTGTGTTAGCCAGGATGGTCTTGATCTCCTGACCTCGTGATCTGCCTGCCTTGGCCTCCCAAAGCGCTGGGATTACAGGCGTGAGTCACTGCACCCGGTCTATTTTTAAATTTTTGAAGAACTTCATACTGTTTTCCATAGTGACTACACCATTTTACATTTCCACCAACAGTACACAAAGGTTCCAATTTGTCCACATCCTGAACAACACTTGGTGTTTTTCAGTTTGACAGTGGCCATTCTGACAGGCGTGAGGGGTTATCTCATTGTGATTTTGATTTGCATTTCCCTGGTGATTAGTGAAATTCAGCATCTTTTTCTATACCTGTTGGCCATTTGTACACTTTCTTTGGAGAAATGTCTGGGTAAGTCTTTAGCGCATTTTTATCAGATATACGGTTTGCAAATATTTTCTCCCATTCTGTAAGTTGCCTTTTCACTCTGCTGATTGTTTCCTTTGCTGAGCAGAAGCTTTTTCATTTGACATAGTCCCCTTTGTGCATCTGTTATTTTTTCTTTCTTTTTTTTGATCTGTGCTTTTTACGTTATATCCTGGAAATAATTGCCAAAATCAATTTTATAGGGTTTTCTCTGTTTTTTTTTTTTTTTTTTTTTTTTTTTTTAAGTTTCATAGTTTCAGGTCTCACATTTAAGTTTCTAATCTGAGTTGATTTTTATATATGTTCCAAGATAAGGATCCAATTTCATTATTTTGTGTGTGGATAGCCAGTCCCCCCAGCACCATCTGTTGAAGAGATTATTCCTTCCCCATTGTATAGTCTTGACACCCTCGTCAAAGAACGTTTGCCTATATATGCTTGGGTTTATTTCTGGGTTCTCTATTCTGTTCTATCAGCCTATAATGTCTATCTTTATGCCAGTACCATACTGTTTTGATTACTGCAGCTTGGCAATTTGTTTTGAATTCAGAAAGTGAGAGTCCCCTAGATTTGTTCTTTCTCATGGTTGTTTTGGTTACTCAGGGTCTTCTGTGGTTCCATACAAATTTTAGGATTGTTTTTTCCTATTTCTGCAAAGCTGCCACTGGGATTTTAAGAGGAACTGCACTGAATCTGTACGTTGCTTTGGGGAATAAAGACATTCAATAATATTAATTCTTTCAATCCATAAATATGAGATGTCTTTACAGTTATGTGTCTTCCTAAATTTTTGTAAGCAATGTTTTGTAGTTTTCAAAACTAGTCTGTACTAGTCTTTTACCTTTTTCAGTTTATTCCTAAGTATTTCACTTTTTGGATTTTATTTTAAACGAAATTGTTTTCTTAATTTCCCTTCCAGGTAATTAATATTTTTGTGTGTATAAGAACACAACTAATTTTTGTTTGTTGATTTGGAATCCTGCAAGTTTGCTGAATGTTTTTAATAGTTCTTGACAGTTTACTTTTTGGGGGGAATCCTTAGGGTTTTCTACATTTAAGATCATATCTGTGAACATAGATAATCTTACTATTTCCAACTTTGATGCCTTTCTCTTGACTAATGGCTCTATGACTTTCAGTACTATGTTGAATAAAGCAGCATGAGTAAGCATCCTTGTCTTGTTGCTGATCTTAATGGAAATGCTTTTAGTTTTTCAACCTTGAGTACAATATTAGCTTTGAGCTTTTAGTTTATGGTCTTTATTTCTTTCTATTCCTTCTAAAGAATATTTCCTTCTTTAGGTAATTTCCCTCTATTCCCAGTCTGATGAGTTTTTATCAGAAAACAGTGTTCAGTTTTTTCAAATGCTTTTTCTGCATGTATCAAAATATTTTTATCCTTTGTTCTTTTAATGTAATATCATTAATATTCATATGTTGAACCATCTTTGCGTTCCAGAGATAATTGACACTTGGTGATGGTATATGATCCTTTTAATGTGCTATTTAATTACGTTTACTAGGCCAGGCGCAGTGGCTCACGCCTGTAATCCCAGTACTTCTGGAGGCCAAGGCGGGTGGATCACTTGAGGTCAGGAGTTAGAGACCAGTCCGGCCAACATGGTGAAACCCCGTCTCTACTAAAAATACAAAAAATTAGCTGGGCATGGAGGCACGTGCCTGGTAGTCCCAGCTACTTGGGAGGCTGAGGCAGGAGAATCCCTTGAACCCAACAGGCCAAGGTTGCAGTGAGCTGAGACTGTGCCACTGCACTCCAGCCTGGGCAACAGAGCGAGACTCTATCTGGAAAAAAAAAAAAAAAAAAAAAAAAAAAAAAAAAATTAAGTTCACTACTATTTTGTTGAGAATTTTAACATCTGTATTTGTAAGAGATAATGGCCTGTAGTTTTCTTTTCTTGTAATGTCTTTGGCTTTGGTATCAGAGTAATGCTGTTCTCATAAAATGAATTTGGAAGGGTTACCTCTTCAATTTTTTGGAAGAGTTTGAGAAGCACTGCTTCTCTGTTAATTATTCTTTAAATGTTTGGTAGAATTCTCCACTGAAGCCATCTGGTTCTGGACTTTTCTCTGGAGGTTTCTGATTACTGATTCAATCTCCTTACTTGTTACAAGTCTGTTCAGATTTTCCACTTCATCATGTCAGTCCTGGTAGGTTGTACATTTCTAGGAATTGATCTATTTCTCCTAGGTTATCCAATTTTTTGGCATGTAATTGTTCATAATAGGATCTTACAAACCTTCTATTTCTGTGGCATCAGTTGTAATGTCTTCTCTTTCATTTTTTATATACTTGTGTTTTCTCTTCTTTCCTTAGTTTAGCTAATGATTTGTCAATTTTGTTGATCTTTTCAAAAAACCAACTCTGTTTTGTTGACTATTTTCCTATTGTTTTTCTATGCTCTATTTTGCTTATTTCTGCTGAAATCCTTATATCATTTCTTTGATTAACTTTGGGCTTAGTTTATCCTTCTTTTTCTAGTTCCATGAGGTGAAGAGTTAGGTTGTTTATTTGAAATCTTTTTAAACATAGGTGTTCACCCTAAAACCTTACTCTTAGTACTGCATTTGTTGCATCCCATATGTTTTGGTATGCTGTATTTTTGTTTTTGTTTGTTGCAAGATATTTTCCAATTTCCCTTTTGGTTTCTTCTTTGACCCATTGGCTGTTCAAAAGTGTGCTGTTTAATTTCCCTGTATGTATAAAGTTTCCAGTTTTCCTCCTGCTATTATTTCTAGTTTCATGCCATTGCGGTCAGAAAAGATACTTGGTATAATTCCAATTTTTAAAAATTTGTTAAGGCTTGTTTTCTGACATAACGTGTGACTTATCCTGGAGAATGTGCACTTGAGAAGAAAGTGTTTCAAAACGCAATTCCTGTTGGGTGGAATGGTCTGTTTATTTCCATTATGTCCATTTGGTACATAGTATTGCTCAAGTCCTCTGTTTCCTTATTGTTTATCTGTCTTGTAACATCATTTATCAAAAGTGGGTTACTGAAATCTCCCATTGTTATGTTGCCATTTCTCCCTTTAGTTCTGTAAAAATGTGCTTCATATATTTGGCTCGTATGTGGGGTGCACATATACTTATAACTGTTATATCTTCCTGGTGAATTGACCCTTTTATCATTAAATACTGTCCTTCTTTGTCTTTTATTAGAGTTTTTGACTTAAACTCTAACCATAGCCACCCTGCTGTCTTTTGAATTGTTTTCAGTTTAGCTAAGGATGTCAGTTTTGTTTTTGTTTTTGTTTTTTAATTAACTCTCAGAATATCTTTGTCCATCCCTTTTCACTTTCGGCCTATGTGTGTCTTTGAGTCTCAAATAAGACTATTATAGACAGCATATAGTTCCATTTTTTTTTAAATCAATTTAGCAATTTTATGTCTTTTGACTGAGAAATTTTCTCTATTTGAGTTTAAAGTAATTACTGAGAGTGAGGAACTTATTATGGCTAATTTGTTAATTGTTTTGTAGCTTTTGTAGTTTTGTCTTTTTCTATATTGATGACTTCCTTTGTGTTCTGTTTCTTATAGTGACTTACTTTGATTATTTTCTCTTTTTGTTGTTGAATCTAGGCATTTTCTTTGTTGTTACTATGAGACTTATATAAAACATTTTATAGGTATAATCATCTATTTTAAGCTAATTTCAATCACATCTACAAATTCTACTCTTACTTCTCCACTCCCACACTTTATGTAACTGATATAACAATTTACACGTTTTCTATTGTGTATCCACTGACTTATTTTTATAATTACATTTGTTTTTAATATCTAGCAGGTATAAATTCTATACCAGAGTTAAAAGTGATTTATCCACATCATTATAATATGCTGTATTTGTCCGTATATATACCTTTATCTATAAGCTTTGCGTTTTCATATGGTTTTATGTTACTATATCACGAGCTTTCATTTCAACTTTAAAAGCCTCCCTTTATCATTTCTTGTAAGTCTACTGGTCATGAACACCCTACACTTTTATCTTTTATTTATCTAGGAACATCTATTTCTCTTTTGTTTTTGAAAGACGGTTTTTCTTTTCTTTTTCTTTTCCTTTTTTTTTCTTTTTTGGAGACTGAGTCTCACTCTGTCGCCCAGGCTGGAGTGCAATAGTGCAATCTTGGCTCACTGCAACCTCCACCTCCCAGGTTCAAGCGATTCTCTTGCCTCAGCCTCCCATGTAGCGGGGATTATAGGTGTCCCCTGCCATACTGGGCTAATTTTTGTATTTT
This sequence comes from Macaca thibetana thibetana, assembly GCF_024542745.1. Taxonomy (NCBI): domain Eukaryota; kingdom Metazoa; phylum Chordata; class Mammalia; order Primates; family Cercopithecidae; genus Macaca; species Macaca thibetana. The sequence goes on from NC_065584.1 coordinate 117,354,759, forward strand.
TTGTACAGATGGGGTTTCACGATATTGGCCAGGCTGGTCTCAAACTCCTGACCTCAGGTGATCCACCTGCCCTGGCCTCCCAAAATGCTGGGATTACAGGTATGAGCCGCTGTCTCTGGCTGAAAGACAGTTTTTCCTTTCTGTTTTGAGACAGAGTCTTGTTCTGTCACCCAGCCTGGAGTACAATGGCATGATCTTCACACACTACAACCTCTGCCTCCTGGGTTCAAGCAATTCTCCTACCTCAGCCTCCCGAGTACCTGAGAGTACAGGCACGCACCACCATGCCCGGCTAATTTTTTGTATTTTTAGTAGAGACAGGATTTCACCATGCTGGCCAGGCAGATCTCGAACTCCTGACCTTCTGAGCTGCCTGCCTTAGCCTCCCAAATTGCTGGGATTGCAGGTGTGAGCCACCACACCTAACCAAAAGACAGTTTTCTTAGATATAGTATTCTTACTTGGTAATTTTCTTTCATTGCTTTGAATATATTACCCTATGTCCTTCTGGCCTGCAAGTTCATGTTGAGAAATCTTCTGATAGTCTGGCTGGGGTGCCCTTGTATGAGTTGCTTTTCTCCTCCTGCTTTCAAAATTCTCTTTTTGTCTTTAACTTCTGACAATTTGACAACAATGTGCTCAGTGTGGTCTTCTGAGTTCTCCTAATTGGGATCCATTGGGCTTCTTGAATCTGAATGTTTCTTTCTTTCCCCAGATATTTGACCATTATTTCTTCCCATATACTTTCCTCCCTTTCTACCTTCTCCTTCTGTAATTCTCATAATGTGTATACTGATCTGCTTGATGGTGTTCCATACGTCCCTTAGACTTTCTTCCCTCTTTTTTTTTTTTTTTTTTTTTTTGAGATGGAGTCTTGCTCTGTCACCCAGGCTGGAGTGCAATGGCATGATATTGGCTCACTGCAACCTCCACCTCCCAGATTCAAGCGGTTCACCTGCCTCAGCTTCCTGAGTAGCTGGGATTACAGGTGTGCACCACCACACCCAGCTAATTTTTGTATTTTTAGTAGAGATGAGGTTTTGCTGGTCATGTTGGCCATGCTGGTCTTGAACTCCTGACCTCGTGATCTGCCCACCTCAGCCTCCCAAAGTGCTGGGATTACAGCTGTGAGCCACTGCACCAAGCCTCCTCTTCATTTTTTTGTTTTTGCTCCTCTAAATAGATCATTTCAAATGACCTCTTTGATTTATGTGATTCCTCCTTCTGCTTCATTAAGTCTGCTATTGAACCCCACTAGTGAGTTTTTAAATTTGGTTATTGTATTCTTTAGCTCCAATATTTGTTTGGTTCTTTATAATATTTTCTCTGTTGATACTGCCATTTTGTTCATGTATCTTTTTCCAGAGCTCACTGAGCATCTTTATGACATTTATTTTGAATTATTTGTCAAGTAATCCATATACATCAGTGTCTTTAGGATTGGTTTATTTGATTTTTTTTGTTCCATTGGTTGGTCCACGCTCCTGTTTCTTTGTGTGCTTTGCTACTTTGTGTTGGGATTTGAAAAAGAAGTCACCATTCCCATTCTTTACAGACTGATTTCATACAGTGAAAGACCTTTGCCAATCAGCCCAGCTAACGTCTCTGGGGGATTCTCAAGTCTTTTCTGTAGATAAATGTTCTCTGGATTTATGTATGTGAATTCTCAATTAGAGGGATTTTGCTTTTTCAGGAGCTCATAATCCCTGCTCTCTCTAGTGTCTGTCTATGGTACTGCAGGTTCTCCGGAGGTGGTGTAAGCTGTCCAGTTCATTTTTGTTCTCATCTGCCCCCAAACATCTAGAGTATATCAAGTCCCATGAACACATAGAGTCGAAGAAGGAAATGGAGAAAGGAGAAAAGAGGAGGGGGAGTGGGAGGAAGAGGAGGAGGAGGAGAAAGAGAAAGAAGGAAAGAAAGGAAGGAAGAAGAAGATGATGAAGATGAAGAAGAGGAAGAGGAGGAGGAAGCAGAGGAAGAAGAAAAAACAGTTCCTTGGACAACACTGTGAAAAGGTGAAACAATAGACACAAGCTCCACTCTTCTTTCCCCTACAATCTCTGTGGGAGGACCTGCTGAGCTGTATGGGTCTCTGTCTACTGTGCTGCAGGCCACCTAGCTTTTTGTTCTCAGCAGTCTCCAGGCATCTAGAGTATGCTGTGTCCCATCAGCACTCCAAGTCGGGCAAGACAGAAATCAGTCTCTTAGGCAGCCCTCTGAAAAGCTAGAGCATTGGATGGATGCTCCGACTTCTTCCTTCTCCAGGGAGAAGCCAGGATTTGGAGGTTTACTCTCACTTACTCTGCCCCGAGCAAGGGTGAGGGGCAATTGCAATGAATGCACGCTAATTCATACCATCATCTTTCTTCTCAGTGGTTCCCAACCTGGCATCTTTCCCTGTTAGCTCTTAGATTGAGACACAACAGAAACCGGTCTTTCAAGTACCTCCCCAAAAGTCTGAACATTAGACACAAGATCCAGTCTTTTCTCCCCCTCCTGAAGGAGCAGCCAGGAGGTAGTTTTTTCTAAATCAGTGTATTGTGCCAGGGAGGCAGTCAGATGAGTGGGTGCCACGAATTTTCCTATTAGCTTCAATACAACTGGTTTCATGCTCACCTGGGGTGTAGGAGGCTCTTAACTAATTTCTGAATTTCTCACAAAGGGAACTGGTCCATGTATCATTAAACTGGCGTCTCCATGGGGCAACAAGGATCCGCCATTTTCTATTCCATCTTGATGACATTACCTCCCCCTTTCCCACTTTTAGTTTCTGAGAGGCAAATGCCATATTATCCATGGATAGAGAGAGAAGACGAAAGTGGTTGGGTTCCACCAAAGTGTTCCCAGTCACAAAGTGGCTCATACGGCCATGTTGGTAGTGAAAGTAAGAGCAGACTGATCTGAGACTGAGTCAGGCTTCACTGAAAGGGGGCTGGCCTCTCCTTCATAATTGGAGGACAGTACCAAACAAACTACAAGGAAAAGAATTAGAAATGAAGGAAGAATAACGAGAAAAAGAGTAGAAGAAACATGTCTTAAAAGATCTTCCTTAAGTCAAGATACGCAAAATAACTGAAAGGAAACAAATGAAGGAAAATAACACATTGGACTTGTGAACACACAAAGAAATGGTTCAGTACAACCCAAGACTTTGGTATATACTTAGATTTTCCTGAGATTGGTTAGAAATTTGGCTAGCAGGGTGTGAGGAGAAAGCGTTGGAAGTATACATGAGGAAAAAGGAAACTTGAAGACTAAAAGAGGGAAAAAGTGTACATTTTATTGCACAATTTTTTTTCACTAACTTTTTTTTTCCATGTAGAAATACATTACTGACATCTTCCTTGTCAGCGCAGGCAGAGCAATTTCTAAAAACATCACATCATTTAAGTATTCCCCTGCTAAAAGACAATTAGAAATCATCCAAATTTTGGCCACGCACTGTGGCTCACACCTGTAATCCCACCACTTTGAGAGGTCGAGGTGGGTGGATCACTTGAGGCCACGAGTTTGGGACCAGTCTGGTCAACATGATGAAACCCCATCTCTACTAAAAATACAAAAAATAGGGGGGTGTGGTGGCTCACGCCTGTAATCACAGCTACTCGGGAGGCTGAGCCATGAGAATTGCTTGAACCCAGGATGCGGAAGTTGCAGTGAGCCAAGATCAAGCCACTGCTCTCCAGCCTGGGTGACAGAGAGAGACTCTGAATAAATGTTCCAAATTTTGTCAATTGTTAAGAACGCTACAATGAACAAGCATGCAGATATATCCTTAATCATGCAAGTTTGTATTTTCATAGGACTCACAGAAATCATTCAAATAATGTGCCCATTTGAAAATTTGATAAATATTTCAGAATTGTTTATTAGACTTACTCTGCCAAGTATTTGAGAGTGACTGTTTTTCTGTTCCCACACCCACTTTAGGTATTACCAATTTTAAAACTGTTGGCTGAAAAATAGGTGAAATGTGTTTTCATGATTTTGTTTTGCATTTTTAATGATTTTTATTAGTCACATCTTATGAATTGTCTTTATATTGTTTTTGCTATATTTTCCAATTACTAGATCTAGTAGGCTGGTATAATGCAAATACACTTAAATAAGGACTTAGCTAAATAAGAGGAAAAAAGATTTACAAAGAACCTGCTGTACATAAAAGTCATTTTCAAAGGGAAGAAGAGGGAACAGAACGACCTTTTACTACACCTCCACTAAGCACTGGTATTGTGTTCCTCTGCACATCAGCTAATCCAAATGGACAGTTGTGCGCTGGGGGCAGTGAGCATTGCAATATTGTAAACCGTTATTCCTTTAGTGGTCCCCTGTGGACTTCCAGAGTGATAACAATACTTGAGGCTCAAGAGTCCTGTAAAGTATGTATAGCTATCTCACTGCTGGGGCATTAAAACAAGAAGCACAGCTAACCAAATTGTTATGGTAATTCATTTTTTATGTGCATTATCAAATCTTACAACCTCCTTACCCAGATATATACCCATTGCTGAAGAATGTATTGTAGAGTAGTGAGGAAGAAAATATTAAGGGGAAAAAAAGACAAGAGTGAAGAAAACTGAAGAAGAGAACAAGAAAAAGTGAGAACAAAGATGTGGAACATGACAAAATTTGTTTTTTTATGTGTTATCAACCAATATTATTACTTTGCTTTCTGAATACTTTTTTAGAATCATTGTTAAGTTTCAAATAACCAGAACGCAATTTATGTTGAATCGTCTTTTAACTGAAAATTTCCCTGGCTTTTCTTTTATTGGATTATATGCATTATTAGTAAGCTAACTTTTAGAGAGAAAAAGTGAATTTCAAAAATTCCCCTTGGAAGAGAAAAACTATATGATGATAAACTAATACTGGGTATTTATTCTCCCAAATCCATTGACATCTCTTATACTGCACTTGAAAGAAATCGAATTCAATGAATTACACCTTTCATATCTATGTATTTATTTACTGAACGCTGTGGACTGGTGATCACAGTGATAATCTGGAAAATTGTTAGAATCATAAATTGCCTGAAATTGTCAGATACTTAATATTCTGTTCTTTTTATGGTAGGAAATTTAATGTATATATTTATATAACCACAGATTTCAAATACAAAAGTTGTAAGAAACTGATTATTAACTTAAAAATCTAATTATTAAGCACAACCCACTCTGTAAGCTTCTGTTTGATACTAGCATTCTGTGCTATTTTGACAATTTTTCAGTTATTTGGTCTAAGGAAAAGGTTCCCAACAATATCACAATCTAAGTAGAAATACAAAAACTGAGAACTGTAGCCATAAACTACAACAGTCCTTCCCTCTAGTTTTCAACCTTTGCCTGCTGAGCTTTCATGAATGACCCCTTGGCCAACTGTGGAACGGGATCAACATCATGATCTAGTAAACCAGTTATTAAGAGAAAAGTCAGATCATCAGCCTTCAGCCTTATATTTCTAGGCCTGCCCTTACTTATCACTGTACCAATGCTGAAAGGCAGACAGTCCAATTCAACAGTCCTCACAATATGCAAATTCCTATGTCTACTGCAAACAAAATAAAAATTGTGTGTGTGTGTGTGTGTGTGTGTGTTTACTGGAGTTCAAAGACTAGTTTAAAGAGGGCAAACATACGTAAATAACTGATACAGGAGCTATTCATAGGATCAGTAACTTAAAAGAGTTTGTAATTATTCTTAGGTACACGATCCTTGAAAATGCCAACACTCTTATTTAAAAAAGGGGGTTTGAAAAAGGTGGCTGTTTCTAGCACAATCTTTTTCCAGGTAACTCAAGCACATTCCCAAAAGAATATTACATCCAGTGTCTTTTTTCTGAAACAAAAATCCAGATCTCACTTTTATAAAACCTCTCCATCAAGGAGTCTTGAGAGGTGACAGGCTCTGCAGAACATGAACCCCAAAAGACACTGTAATTCATGGTCTGGGTGTCCAAACAGAAAGGACTCTTTCTATTCTTCATGGCCACTAGGGTAAAGGTTCCTCTGGGCATTTGGACCCAACAGCAGTAGAGGTTTTCACAAAACCATGAGGTCAGTTTATCACATTTGATTGTTAGACATTAGTGGGATTCCTGACTGTATTAGTATCCAGCTTCCCCATATTAAAAGGAGTTAGTTAGATTGCCTTAGGTAAATAACAAAGGAAGGGTTCCCCGAGAGCCCCTGACTCACAGGTTGTGCCTTATCCCCACGCAACATAAAAAGCAGCCTGTGAAAAAAATCAAGCTGCAGTAACCAGTAATATGAATGTCAAAATAATGATTTTCCGAGTTTATGTGAAGCCAGTACATAGAATTTATGCTTTAAGCTCCCAACTTGATTTTATTCCATGTAGGTTCTTGGGGGGGAAAAGTGGCCACTCCAGGCTGTTCAGGAAAGACAGTTCAGAAAACATTTACTGGAGAGTGCAAGTCTTTGTAAAATTTTGCTTATCCAGTGTTACTCTGGTTCAATTGGATTTCGGAGTCATTTAACACTTCGCACTGAAGAAACCTACAAATTTCATCTGATTTATCCCTCTGCCTTTGGGTTGGCCAAGAAGTCCACGTATTTAAGTACAGACCTTACTTTACAAGAATGTGCACACTTTAAGAAATTATTAAGGTTACATTTAGATAATGCACACATTTATAGCCGTTTTCTCTCAAACAATAAAACATAGTACTACTTCAGCTAATCATAAACACAAATTAAACCGTGCATCCCATTCCTAGTCTATGACCCCTTATCATACTCACTTTTCATTCTTCCTTGTCCTCATATGCGTATTACTTGATATGTAATAATCCTCAAAGTCACTTTCTAGTATTAAGAAACTTTTGGCAGTGAACTATTTTACCTGCTGTTTGACTCAAATTCCTCATGCTCCCATTTTGAACTATCTTTTTCTGCTCTCAAGGAAGGTAGAAAACAGCTGGTCACCATCCCCTACACTAAGCTTCTTCAGAAACCTCAAGATCAGCATTTCTTTGTTAACAAGAGATGTTTTACATCAAATTGTTAAAAATCAGTTTTTGGGAGATGTTAGCAAGCCCTCTGTTGATCTCAGTCCTATCTAGAGTCAGCTGAACTTGGCAGCCCATGGTCTTCTCCTAGGAAGAATCACAGTCTGGAGGAGAATTGCCATTTGTGCAGCATTCGGCTGACCTACAAGCTGACCTTGTGCAGGGGCAAATTCGCAGGTTGCGTTAAACCCTATTAGACATGCCTAGTTTAAGGCAAAGCCTTTCCAGACCCCTGCCACACGCCAGGATTAGGGCCTGTCACGCATGCGTACTATTACATTGCCTAAGGAACCCTCCCAATGCCTTCCAGAGGGGGAAAGGCAGGCCCACACTAGCTAAACCTGTACGGTCAGCCGGTATAGACAAAGTTTTATTATTCCTCACATACGTGAATTTTTTTAAAGCCTGCCTCTGTGAACAAGAATTAAGACAAAAATAGGAAGACAGATTTGCTACACTGGGAAAATCATACCCTCGGCTCAGCTAGAAAAGTTCTGCCAGACGGGCTGAGAAAGAATTCTTGTCAGGTCCAGTGGGATTTTCACATCTACAGAAAGTCTGTACACTGTATATCTTCAGCTTTCTGCCTGAGCTTGGCAGACAGGGCCAAAAGTAAAAATAAAAATAAATGGTTCTGAATAGACCACAAGTGCTGGAAGTCTGCTCAGCCAAGTGAGTCTGGCATAGCTACAAAATTCAGAGAAACACAGAAGCCCTCTTCTTCCACGGAGCCTTCCCTGTCTGAAAGGAAGATGATTAATTTCTACATCTACACCTTTGCTAGACACCAAACACATTCATACCTATACCAGATCGAGTGGATATTTTGCTCTTTGGCTTAAGTTTCACATTTGAACATACTCAGTGCCAGTCACAGGGTTTCCATCTCCAGCACAGTCAGTTTTATCCTAGAGCCTGGCGAATAAGCACAGAGTCTGTCCAAATACAGCCACATGTGTTATCACCCATGAATAGCTGCTGGCACTTCAGGGAACTAAGGGCATGTGGAAGTTGCTGCTTTGCCTGTCTGAATCAACTGTTTCACCTCACCAGAAACAAACGAACAAATGCAGAATCTATATATATGAGTAGACATTGACTTTCATGACAATGACATACAGGTTACGCATCCCAAATTCAAAACTCAAAAACTCCAAAATACGAAGTATTTCAAAATCCAAAACTTTTTGAGCGCTGATACAGTGCTCAAAGGAAACGCTCAGTAGGGTATTTCAGGTCTTGGATTTTCAGATTTGGAATGCTCAACTGGAAAATTTGAAATCTGAAACGTTTCTGGTCTCAAGCATTTCAGATGAGGGATACTCGACCTGTATACCAAATATCCACATAGGGTACACGGTCAGCTACACAGAACAAGTGCATGCATGATCTGGCCTTTCTTGGTAAGACTGAACAACAGAGTGGGGAATACACATAAATTAGGCAATCTGATTCTCTCAAGTACAATTCTAAAAAAATACAACTTCTATTTTTGTGCTATCAAACTAGTGTTATCTTTTGCTTACGCTTCACATCAATACTCACTGAATTGCACCACCTGGCCAAACTATGGACATTAAGAGACTGGTTCGTATAAAGTAGATATGCTACCGATGACAAGTTAGCTTGTCTTAGCAACAGTCATCTATTACACTTCTAAGTCATGGGCTTCCAAATAGATAAAGGTACCTTCATAATGACTGTTGTTTCTCTTTAAGACATTCTTGTGGAGTGGGTTGGAAGACAAGTAGAATCCTATGTTAGAGATGAAGAAATCGATTCACCTATTCAAAGGCTACAGGCTCTGATGATTGCACTGATACTTTAGTCTGAATGCCTCCAAATTATAAATATAAATTAGTATAGGGTATAAACTTTAGCTGCATTAGAGAGCAGTATCTTTGTGGGATGAGAGAGAATATTAAGAAGGTCTTAGGTTTAATTTTTATTCTCCTTTAACTACCATCCAAATCAAAAAATCTTCTAAGTAATAGACATCTAATTGGGAAAATAGAGCAAGAGTTTCCCAATGGAAAGAAATTCCAAGAAGTGATACAAAACGATGCAAGGTGATGAGGCATGGTAGCCTATGGATATAGGCCTTATGCACAGAAGAAAATCATGGGAGAAGCAACTGGCAAAATCCTTTTATAGCTGTGGCTTTTCTGGTCCCCTCCCTACCATTTCTAATACAGCAGTGACTACAGATGGGACAGGTAAGCAACGATTCCTCCCAGCCAGTGCCAGGAGGGAGTGCCTGGGGGAGGGGAAGAGCCGGACCACAGTCATCTTGCTTTCTCTCTTAAGGGAGAACGAGTGCTTCTTTGGAAATATGCAATTGTTACTTGGCAGGTGCCCAGGACTACGAATGCTGATTCAGTTTCCTTGGTCCCCTTCTTCTTCCCTGCTCCACCCCCTGCCACTCCGGCATCACACTCAGAAGAGCTGGTTGGCTGGCTGTGTAGTGCCATATTATGAAATGTCATCCGACATGGTGCAAAAAAACCTCTTGCTGCTAATGGCCAGTGTGGCCTGGTAGGCTTCTGGGGAGAAGTCTCTGTCAACTGGCCTGATAATGCCATTAAAATCAGCTTTTCCACAGCCGATAATCTGTCCCATTAAATGTTTCAAGGAAAACTAAGCTTCACTGTTTAGTCAAACTGTTAGGTTTGAATCTCTTCCATGGCCTTATTTTTGGGGACACATAAAATTGCTTGGATGAAGTTTACTTTAAGGATCTAGGCTCTTCACCAAGAAATGTGAAAAGGCAAATTGTCACCCTGTCCTGAGTCTGAGAACATATTTGGCACCCCGTCCCCATCCTGATGAGACAGAAAAACCCTTTTCTTGTTTTTCTGGCTGATGAATTCCACTCAGAAGGCGAATGCGGAGGCCACAGCAGGTGAAGGCCATGGCAGTGTGGGGGTGTGATGGGCTGGGGTGGGGGAGGTAGCGCTGTGGGCAGGAGATTTCTGATTTTGTCTAATGTAGAAAACAAACCCCCAACAAAATCACATGCATTTTCCCATTGATCATGGAGTCTTGGACCACAAGTGACCAAGAGACATCAATGCATTCACTGCCTTGCCTTCAGACAGAACCAGAGCTACCAAAGCTTGGCCCTGCAAACAGCTTTGATTTTAGACTCCTAGACTCCTGAATTATGAGACAATAAAGTTTTGTTGTTTCAAGTCAACAGTTGGTGATAGTTTGTTAAGTCAGCCCTAGGAAACTAATACAAGGGCTGGTATTTTTATATTTCTGATCATCTTCTAGGTGATTATGTTGCTGCTGGTCCATGCACCACATTTTGAGGGGTGAAGTGACTCTAAATAAATGTACTATTTTGTTCCCAATCATTGGCACTTAGCACAGTGCTTATACATATACATATATGTGTGTGTGTGTTTGTGTGTATGTATGCATATTTCTATAATCCCTGATTTCCAGAGGTTTTTCCCATGTGACCCTTTCAGAATATCAATCTCCACAAAGTCCTTTACTAAAGCTATTGTACTCATTCAATAAGTATCGGAGACAACTTTCTCATAGAAAGTCAATCCCAAGTATACACACAGCCACAGTGCCCTCCTGAAACCTCTAAACAACAAAGTTTCCATGACCTTTGGACTTCCTGTCTTGTCTATATAATTCCTCATCTAATAATAAAAACTTCAACCCAGTCTCACACACGTATATCCTTGGTGGCTCGAATAGGGCTTTTTCTTTCCAACATTTAGAGTGTTAGGCCTTTGGAAAGAACACATGCTAATAATTACTCCAAGCTGGTTGGAGATAATGGGCAACAGAAAAGTTATTATCTTCAATGTCATCATATGTCTTTGATATGATAATCATTGCATTCAAGATATCAGAAATGATGGATGGCCTTCGATTCACAGGGTACCCATGATGCAAATTACCTGGCTCTTTCCCACTCCTGTGTAGAGGTGAAGAGCCAGCGACAGTGAGCACCCCTAGCTGCAGTGCCTCAAGCCACTGGAAGGCAAAATCTGAGACAGAACTCCAAGGGAAACAATTCTTCCTTTAAAGTTACTTAGGGCACCTCACATTTTCCTTTTGTACACAACCTCTCACATAGTCTTCATCTGCTACCATTGCCATGATGTACATTATTTACAACCCAAGTCATTCCACTCTGTTAATTTTCTGGCTAACAGCTGCTGATACGTAAGTGCCACATTGCTTCTAACAGGTTCGCTGAGTTCCTTCCATGAATATAAAATAAATATTCCATGGAATGTTGGTAAAAAGAGAAAGACGAAATAATGCTGTATTTTAGTACATATTTTAGAATTGCTGCAAGATTTTCTTAGGACTTGCGGTGTTATGTCCCAGCACATGCCTCTCATAATTAGTTTTATCCTCCTTTTTACTCTCATAGCACAGCTATCATGGGAAACAAGTGTGTATCATACTCTCATTCTATCTATGATCATACTATCATTCAGGCTATCGGGTCAATGGTGTAACATAGTGACTCAAAAAGCCTACCCACTGCCATCCATGAAAAGTGAGTGTCTACACCCATCTTGACTGGAATCATGAAAATCATGAACATATGTACCCAGAGGTTCTCCTAGGTGAACCAGAGCATCACACACATGGCAGGTGATTTGCCCAGAGACGCCTAGATGTCTGACTTCTAGTCCTTTCCCTTGAAATAATTATTCCAGCAAAGATGTACAACCCTAATTAGTTATATTGCAACAAAGGAATAGGCTTTAAGATGTGAAAATCAAATTCACTTGGAGTTTAAGGTGGTAAAGGCCTTTCGACATCCTCTTCTCCTAAAAAATTAGCCCCAAATTATGAGATTGATGATTTGAAAGACAAAAATCTATCTTTCATAAAACTAGGAGAGCCCTCTAAGTTTTAAAACAGAAAATGTGAAGCTGGAGGACTGGCAAATTCCTAGGTATAGCTGTGGGAGGCAGAATACCAGATATACATGAACAAGAGGCATCCTGTGTTGAGGAGGCAGGGATGGTTAAGAAGCTAAATACAAATGAATTGTTTCAAAGTCAGCATATGGAGCGACTAGGTGCATGATCTATAATTCCACCTACTACGATCAGGTAGCATAGTTTCTTTTTATTACTGATTGGTAAGAATTCCACAAACATTTTGGATAACAATTCTTAGTTAGCTATACGTATTACAAATGTCTTTGAGCATGTGGCATATCTTTTCATACTCTTCAAGGTGTCTTGATGAGCAAGAGTTCTTTATGTCAATGATTTTATTTTAATGTAGTCATATTTATTTGTTTTGTGCTTTCCATGTCTTTTCCATATGAGGCCAAAAGATAGGCTCCTATATTATTTTCAAAAATTGTTAAAATTTTCCTTTCTCATTGTTACATCTGGGATTGTCTTTTATTTATGAAGTGAGGTAGGGATCCATTTTCCTTTTTTTGCCATATATATTTAACTTTTAAATACTTTTATTCGTAGTCAATTTTGTCCACTGATCTGGGATACCACATTTATCATATATTAGTTTCCACATATGCATAGATTTGCTCCTGAGCTCTCAATTCTTTTCACTCATTATTTATTTTTTTTCCTGTGACAATTACTACCATACTATAGTACTCTACTAGTTCTTATTACCTTATTTTCTTTGATATGAGGTAGAATATCTCCCACTTAGTTTTTCTTTTTTGGAGTTGTTTTTTGAACATTTGTTCTTGCATGCAATTTTTTAGAATAAGCTTGTTAAATTCCAAATAATTCTTAGATTTTGATTGAAATGACTTTGAAACTAGAAATTTGGGAAAAATTAACACCTTTATAGTACTGGCTTTCCCATTCATGAAGAGAATTATGTCTCTCTTTTTATTTAGGTCTACTTTAATGCTTTCAATAAAGTCTAATAATTTTCTACACTGACTCTTGACTATATTTGCTTAGATTTATACTTATTTTATGTCTCTCTAATGGTATTTTAATTTTCCAACTTGTTAACAGTGTATAAAAATGCAACTGATTATTGTGTATTGATCTCATATCTACTAGGTTTACTCTATTCTCTTATTTTTTTAATCCGTCAAAACAGATTTTCTATGCTGAAAAATCACAATTCATGGTCTCATTTCTTCCTTTCCAATATATTTTATTTGATTTCTTTGCCTTATTACACTTGCTTAGATTAAATAAAGGAGGTAGAAATGGGTATCATATTTCGTATTTCATACTGATCTCAAAAAGAAAGTTTTCAAATTTTCACCAAATATGCCTTTGACACATGCCTGCTTTGTGGACACTCTTTTTGAGGCTAAAGCTATTCCCTTACAATCCTAGTTACAAAATTTCATTAAAAATCATAATCATAATCAAATATTTTCCCATCGTTTTTTAATTATATAGTTCTCCCTTCATCTATTTTTACATTATTTCTAAAAAGCATTTACTAATTTTGAATCAAATTTGCTAGTCTGGAATAAATCAGTTAATCATCAAACATTTTTTATATATTTCTGGATTTCATTTGTTAATATTCTGGTTAAGATCTTCATATCTATATTTATGAGAGAAATTGTCCTGTAGTTTCTTTTACTTCCTGCCCTTGTCTGGTTGTGCTATCAAGATTATATATACTAGCCTTGAGTTTAATATGATTTTCTATTCTCTAATATTTTGTGTATGAAATACATGCTTGGTGTAATAAAACAAAGTGGACCTCGCATTTCGTGTGATGATTTTAAACTACTAATTTCATTACCTTAATATTTATGGAACCATTCAGGTGTTCTACTTCTTGACTGTTTTGACCATTCACATTCTTCTAGAAAATTATTTCAGATTATTTTCATTTATTGGCAAAAATGTGTTCATGCTATTGTATTGTACATTTCTATTGCATCTGCAGTTACATTCACTTTTACTTCCTTAATATTACTTATGTTTGCTTTGCTCAATCTTGCAAAAAGTTTTTGAATGTTATCCTTTTTTTTCAAAGAAGAAACTTTTGTCTTTAATTGATGTTCTCTACTCAACTTAAACTTCTAAAAAATTCCATTCTCATCTTTTAAAATGTATTAGGTTAAACCACAGAAAATTACAAATATTTGACCATATTTAATTAACCTGTAAAATGGCTTTTTCCTGTTCTTCAACCTAATATTTCCTTTTAATTTCTTTGATTTATTTGTATTTTTCTAGTTATTGATTTAAAGCACTTTGTTGATTTTTGATCTATCTTTTACTTTTCTAATATAAATACTCATGACTATACGTTTCAGCTATATCCTATGAGTCGTACAGTATTTTTGTTTTCTGCTGTTAAGTGTTTTAAAAATTCCATTATAATTACTTTCTTAACTCAATTTATTTATGGGTGTGATCATACATTTTTAAAAATAAGGGAGTTTTTCCCATTTTAAAATTCATATGGCACCAAAAAAGAGCCCAAATAGCCAAAGCAAACCTAAGCAAAAAGAACAAAGCTGGAGGCATCACACTGCCTGATTTCAAACTATACTACAGGGCTACAGTAACCAAAAGAGCATGGTACTAATACAAGAACGAACACACAGACCAAGTGAACAGAATAAGATGGCACACCTACAACAATTTGAACTCTGACAAACTTGACAAAAACAAGCAATTGGGAAAGGATTCCCTATTCAATAAATGGTTCTAGGGCTAGCCATATGGAGAAGATTGAAAGTGGACCCTTTCCTGACACCACATACAAAAATGAATTCAAGATGAATTAAAGATTTAAATGTAAAACCCAAAACTATAAAAACTCTACAAGTCAACCTAGGCAATACCATTCAGGACACAGGCATGGGCGAAGATTTCATGATGAAGATGCCAAAAGCAATTAAAACAAAAGCAAAAATTAACAAATGGGATGTAATTAAACTAAAGAGCTCCTGCACAGCAAAAGAAACTATCAACAGAGTAAACAGACAACCTACAGAATGGGAGAAAAACTTTGCAAACTATGCATTTGACAAAGGTTGAATATCTAGCATCTATAAGGAACTGCAACAAATGTACAAGAAAAAAACAACCCCATTAAAAAGTGGGCAAAGTGGACATGAACAGACACTTTTCAAAAGAAGACATGCATGAGGCCAACAAGCATATATATATATATATATATATAAAAACATCACTGGCCATTAAAGAAAAACACAAATCAAAACCACAATGAGATCTCACATCAGTCAGAATGGCTATTACTAAAAAGTCAAAAAATAACATGCTAGCAAAGCTGTGGAGAGAAAGGAACGCTTTTACACTGTTGGTGGGAGAGTAAATTAGTTCACCCATTGTGAAAGACAGTGTGGCGATTCCTCAAAGACCTACAGACAGAACTGCCATTAGACCCAGCAATCCTGGTACTGGGTATATACCCAAAGGAATATAAGTCATTCTGTTATAAAGACACATGCACATGTATGTTCATTAAAACACCATTCACAATAGCAAAGACATGGAATCAACCTATAGATGCCCGTACATGATAGACTGGATTAAAAAAATGTGGTACATATACACTACGGAATACTATGCAGCCATAAAAGAGAATGAGATCACGTCCTTTGCAGGGACATAGACTGAGCTGGGGGGCCATAATCCTTAGTAAACTAAACAGGAACAGAAAACCACATACTACATTCTTTCACTTATAAGTGGGAGCTAAATGATGAGAACACATGGACACATAGAGGAGAGCAACATACACTAGGGCCTATTAGAAGGTGGAGGGTGGAAGGAGGTCAAGTATCAGGAAAAATAACCAATGGGTACTAGGCTTAACACTTGGGTGATGAAATAATCTATACAACAGATCCCCATGACACAACTTTACTTATGTAAAAACCTGCACATGTACCCCTGGACTTAAGAGTTTAAAAAATGTAGTTTTCAATGCTGACATGTTAGTTATTTTTATTATTGACACATGATTCCTAACTTAATTTCATTCTGATCAGATGTGATCTGTATGAAAAATTCCTTGAAATTTTATTGAGATTTGCAGAACTTTCGCTTTTTTTTAGTCTTAATATTGCTTGACTTTTTAAATTCTATGCACACGTTATGTTGATAAAATTTAATCAAGTACTGTATGAAAGTTAATGCAGTCTATTTGTTAATAAAGAAACCAACCTAAAATAACATCATATTTTAAGAGTGTCACCATTACCAAAATCAGTCATTCTATATATGTTTATTTATTTATAGACTATCAAGTTCTACAAAGATTTTGAAAGGTGATATTATGTTACCTGCTAATAGCTGGCATTCTTAAAATTGTACCACAAACACAGATTACCATGAAAGCCAAATACAGATAGAACTAGAAAACGGTGACACATTTTATAAACTTTTTGTTGTATTGGGTGTTTTTTTCTTGGTACACACTGAAGGAATTCATCTCTGAGAATCTGGTTAAAATTCATTCGCTTTAACTACATAGCTGTGCCCCTGTGGGACACACACGTACACATACACACACAAATATGCACACACAAATAGGGGAAATGGATTATAACTAGCAGCCCTTGGAGTTCAGGAACCATAAGTGAATGAGAGATGAGGCTTCCGGTTAACATCCAACCTCTTGCTTTCCTTTGGGATGACACTGGAGGATGTTTCATTATTCTTATTCCTACTCCTGATGGTGGCAGTGATGGTGGTGATAGCATGGTGGAAGCACCATCGACGTGCCAAGCCCCAGGCCAAACATTTCACAAAGTATATTTTAATTTTCACAACCACCTTTGAAGTAGACACTAATGTTATTCTTTCTTTACAGATGAGAGAACTGTACAAAGGGGACTTAGAAAGATGAAGGGACTTGCCCCGTGAATGATGACTCAGCCAGGCCTGTGGGTTTCCAGAAGCCCCTGCTGCCCTACCACACTATCACCTTCCATACCTAGTCTCGTGGTGACTCTCACCACACTGGGCACGCTAGAGAAGGCAGCTGGTCAGACACGGGAGCTGAGCCCTCTGCTACAGCCTTGTTCTTGGTTTGCTGTTGCTCTGAGGCAAACGCCCAGATCTCAGCTGGATCTTGAATTCGTAAGTATGAACTCTCTGTGCAGGTCTATGAGTTCTACCTCCTTTTCCATGCACTTTGGCCTCAGAGGCTCATCCTTTCCTACAGTGGCAACTGAATGGCTGGGTTTTACAGGGCTAAGTTTTTCAGATACCTCCACACCCCAAGATTATATGTATACACAACAAAAAACATCATCACGGCCCAGTCTCTCCAATGTCTTCCTAAAGCATTCTAAACATAGTATGCGTTAGGCATTGTACTGCTACATTCGGAGCCACATGCTTCTCCAGGCAACCATCCCAATGTCTCATCTTTTCCATTAGTAAGATGATTACATACAGAGGGATCTATTTATAATGAGCCCCAGCTCAAGCAGTATAGCTTTCAGTTGGCCTCATTTTATATAAATCTTTCTTTGTTAATTAATGTGTCTTATCCCAGTGTTGCAAGAACATTTATGTTCCTGATTTGGACAGGAAGGAAGCAAACCACACCCAAGGTGAAGGCTCCAAAATCTTTAGTCAGTATGAATGTAATAATCGTTTGAAAACAAAGTTTAAAAGCTGGTTTTTGTGCATATTTTCAACTAAGGAAGTTGTACAAGAGAGTCCACAAGAGAGTAAAAAGTGATGTGATAATTAGGTCATGAATTAACCCCCTGGTCCTTGCAGCTCTGTACTGTTTTTAATGACCTCTTTCTCACCTCCTAGGATATTTTGAACATGCAAAATGCCTAATGTGACTAATAAGGCACCTAGCATGAAAGTTAATTAATGAAAATGAAAACACTAAAACTCAGGTTATTTAGTAGCAAGGGCCTGGAGCCAGATCCCAATTAAACCACTCTTGTGGTGAAGCCAGGGATCAAAATGCCCAATAGGTTCCATCTGGCTGCTTCTGTGGGTCAATGTAGAGCCTCACGTCCATGTCAAATTAGCTTTTCCACCCTCTTCTTTCCCGTGCAGTGAGGAACTAAAGGCAGTCCTCCCCCACTGTACTGGGGAACTCCCAGGCTCTCCCACTCACATGTAAGGGGCTTGGCAGCTAAGAAATCCAGCTGGAAGCGAGCATGATTTGATTCACCCGCTCCTCACAGTCCAATCCCTTTTGTCATTCACTCCACTGGAGGGGCCCCCTAAACCTCCAATCCCATTTGTACCCCACCTAGGAGATCTGATAATGGTCCTGGCAGAGCTGTGGCTTTTCATAACTTCTGGCAGGGGCCTCGCTGACCCATAACATGACGACACACATGATTTCTTCTCATACTGTCTTTGTAAATTGACCATGGCTAACCTTGCTGCCCTAATCAGATCAATCAGAATAACATTTTCTTAGCTGCTGCACGCTGGAAGCCTCCTGGGCTGAGGGGTAACTCAGAGTCAGGCTGGGATACAGAAGGCAGATTTTTGAATTTCCAATGGTCTCAGGTTTCCTTTGCTTTTATCACAGTTGGTGAGCTTTGTAAGGTCCGTGTTTACAGCCATGCAAATTAGCCTCAGCTGGAGGGAAACCAGGTCAGGTCTAAACGAAATGAAGCTCTGGGTCAAAGGTATTTTATCAAAAATTGGAAGTGTGGCCATAGCGCTGAGGTCAAGCCAGACTATCACAGGAAGTAAGTGGACAGTTTTGTCTGGTGTAACCTGAGCTCCAGGCCTCTGGACTGTGGAAACTCTGCTAGGAGATGGAGGGAAAAATGGTGGAGGGCCACCCCAGCACAGTAGGGGCTGGCCAGTTCCACCACTGTGGCTGCTGCCACCAAATGCATTTTTGTTATATAAGGACAACTGCAAAGAGAGAATATTATATACTGGAAGGGTGGAACACTGTGGTTGTGAGTCTGGCTTGCAGTATATCCCATGTCACTCATTGACAAGGCAAAATCTAAATTCACTGTTTCAATCTTATACACACTCAGTTTAAAAACGTATGTGGGAACATATCCACATTCAGTTACGTTCTGAGATCTTGCATCTGGAAAGCATATTTGAAAATTTTCACTCCAGATGCCATGTTAGGTATAGAAGTTAAGGTCAGAGGGGTTACATGAGTGGACATACAACAACTACAACAACTAATAGTTAACTTCAAGATGAGATCTCTGACTCCTAATTTCCACTACACTTTTCTCTATCATATTTCCAGTACTTCAACACCCCCAGTACATCAAAAAACTTGGTTTGTTTAAAAATAACTCTCCAAGGCCGGGCGCGGTGGCTCACGCCTGTAATCCCAGCACTTTGGGAGGCCGAGGTGGGTGGATCACAAGGTCAGGAGATCGAGACCACAGTGAAACCCCGTCTCTACTAAAAATACAAAAAATTAGCCGGGCGCAGTGGCGGGCGCCTGTAGTCCCAGCTACTCAGGAGGCTGAGGCAGGACAATGGCGTGAACTCGTGAGGCGGAGCTTGCAGTGAGCCGAGATCGCGCCACTGCACTCCAGCCTGGGCGACAGCGCGAGACTCCGTCTCAAAAAAAAAAAAAAAAAAAAAAGACTCATAAAAAAAAATAACTCTCCAATATATTTACCTTACATTTGGGGGATTATTAAAATCAGAACAATTATTTCCTGAACCCCCATGTACCTATGACTCATACAATATGCTACTGATAGTTGGAGACAGCTCTATCTATCTGATTAGGCCTGGGTCTGAGTGCTAAGATACTGGTCCATGTGTGATACCCTCATCTATCTGCCTTCTAAAAATCAAATGAAAGTTGGTAGATCTTGAGTGTCTTCATCTGCAAAGTAGAAGTAATGACCAGATCCTTGTAATTCATATAATTAAAATTTATCTTTTGACAGATGAGAAATCTGAGATCGGAGAATTTAAAGGACTTGTTCGGGATTCGATATTTGGTTAGGGTCAGAGTCTGAATTAGAAATTATGTTTACTGACACCAAAGCTGGCACTTTTCTCACTATACAATGACCAAGAAATAAAATTCAGGCTTGGGCAAGTGAATTTAAAGCCAGGACTGGCAGTTAAATGTAGATGAATGACCATTTGTCAAGTAATTAAGAACACAAGGCTGGGCATCGTGGCTCACGCCTGTAATCCCAGCACTTTGGGAGGCTGAGGGGGGTGGATCACCTGAGGTCAGGAGTTGGAGACCAGCCTGGCCAAAACAGTGAAACCCCATCTCTACTAAAAATACAAAAATTAGCCAGGCATGGTAGCGTGTGCCTGTAGTCCCAGCTACTCTGGAGGCTGAGGCATGAGAATTGCTTGATGAACCTGAGAGGTGGAGGTTGCAGTGACTGGGTGACGGAGTGAGATTGTGTCTCAAAACAAAACAAACATGCTCTGGGGTTGTTGCTGGAAACATTCCTTTGCTCTGCAGAACTGTGTGGTGTTGGGCAAGTTGCCCAAACCCTCTAAACTCCAGTTTTCTCATGTATAAAATAGGAACAATAATAGGAACCGTCTCACTGGGTTTTCGAAGATCAAATTAGTTAATATATGACAGGCACTTAACCAAAACTCTTCATTTAGCAATGTCACTACTAGTGATATCTTTATTTTTTAATCTCCACTTGAACGGTATCAAATAAATCCAAGGTCACTGAGACTTCTCTCTGTTCACATTAAGCATGTGCCTGTGAGGGCATGTGCACGTGCAGGGGTTGTTTTGACTATCACGTACATGGGAGATGTGTGTATTTTGCAAAGCACTTACAAGTTCAGCTTCAAAAGCATCCATGTGACCTGGACTTGCAACCTAAGTATAGGTATATGACCTTTCCCTATTCTTGTTACATCTTCACACACTTCTAAGCTTAGAACTGAAGGCCAGAGGACTCACTATCCCATCAAGGTCCCAAGCACAGGCACTCAGCCTCATCCTGTTGTCTACCTCCAACCCCATAACACAATCTCAGAAAACAGCCTGGATTGAGGATAAATGAATGAGATTCAGGAAAATAATAAGCGAGACTTCAAAACTTTCCTCAACAAGGAGAAGATAAATATTTTTTTAAAGCACAAATATTTAGAATGGTTCTTTCATAGCATACCCTGTACTTTTTTGTGTTTTCCAAATACATAACCCCAAATCTACATTCAAACAAATTTTTGCTTTTCACTCTCTTCAGATATGGAAGATTTTAAAGATACATGTGTGTGCGCATGCGCATGTGTCTGTGTGTGTGGTGAGAAGGGAATTCCAGAATCAGTCCCAAAGGGGCTAACTCTAATATTTCATATATTTTTATACTGCAATCATTCATTCTAAGCACTGGAACCATGGCTACTAATGATTTTTATTCTACTAATACGTACAAGTCTTTCTCATATGCAATTGGCTCCCAATACTCTGTGTGGGCAATTTGCTGTGAAATTTGGCCTCATGGTCCACAATACAGAGATATAAGAAGCAAAGAGAGAGCTGAGGGGCAGTTGCTGTCTTCCAGGTGCCCGCTGTCGGGGTTCTAGGATCCATGCGACTTTATCTTTGTATCTCAGCATTCTAAGGTGCCCTCTTGTGGTGTGGGGTAGGTAAAGAGCATCCTAAATGCAGCTGGCTGGAGACACAAATCCAGGTTAAGTTACTGTTTAACAGCCAACAAGAGAAACATAGTTGAACTCCAAGAATAATACTCGGATTCAACATTCTGAAAGAATCATTGATATTCATATTTGACAAGTCCTAACCACCCTTTTTTTTAAAAAAAATAAGCAAATAAAATAAATGTACAACTTAACTTTTGGGGCTGTCTCATTTCCAAATAAAATTTACAAGGTGGAATTTTTGTAAACTGGTGCCTGTCATGGAGCTCCTGTTTCCTTTCAGTAAATGTGGCCAGTCAGGAGTCCTTAAAGTGAAGAACAGGAAAGCCCTGATCATTCCAGATATCACTAATTTAGGCCTCCAGGTCATGTATTAGTACAATCAACACATGGGCAAGTTATTTCACTCACTTCTAGAGATGACAATCCCTAACCCCACTGCTCATTTATCAACATGTGAAAAATGTAAAGGGGTAGACCAACTTATTGCCACCCCCTATATAAAAAAATAATGCACACACCTTACACCAAGGGAGCCCAGAGAAATTATCCTTCTACACCAAAGCTGAAATAATATAAACTTGGAAAGCAACAGGTTATGAAAACCCTATAAATTTATGAACAGGCTTCCAAACAATGTTCTTCTTCCACCCTTCTCCCCTCCTCAGTAAACTGAGACACGAAGTCTGGGATTTGAGAATTACAGCTATGATCCTTGCCAAAGTGACCAAATTACAATCAATGCTGAAGGCTTTTGGCACCACAAAGTTTCAACAGACTAGTGTCTCCTGAACCATCACAACCCCCTTCCCCCCAAGTGCTTGGGGAATAGCCATTATCTCATTAATTCTTAAGAAATATCTATTAAAAAGACAGAGACAGAGAGGGAGAGGGAGAGAGAGGAATGCTTTTACATATCTTACAGAAGAGGAAACAAACAGAGATGATTTATAATTTAGTCAGATCACGGCATCTCAAAAAAGGAGGAATATTGGCAGGTCATGCTGATTTTCAGAAAGTTGTTGGGCAAGTTTAAAACACAATTGGAAAGTTTATCAGAGCAGCTAGTTTTTTTTTTTTGTTTTGTTTTGTTTTTTTTTTTTTACAGGAACCAGGAGAAAGAACCTCAAACAATGAAGGCAGATGATTTCTGGCTCCTTGACAAGGCGCTGACCTACCTTGCTCAGGAACAAACGTCACTTAGAGACAGTGTAAATATGACATATTGACAGGGGAAACTCTTAATCTTTCAGTGAAAAGAGACCATACAGCCAGGCGCGGTGGCTCAAGCCTGTAATCCCAGCACTTTGGGATGCCGAGACGGGTGGATCACGAGGTCAGGAGATCGAGACCATCCTAGCTAACACGGTGAAACTCAGTCTCTACTAAAAAATACAAAAAACGTGGCGGGCTCCTGTAGTCCCAGCTACTCGGGAGGCTGAGGCAGGAGAATGGCGTGAACCCGGGAGGCGGAGCTTGCAGTGAGCTGAGATCCGGCCACTGCACTCCAGCCTGGGCGACAGAGCAAGACTCCGTCTCAAAAAAAAAAAAAAAAAAAAAAAAGAGAGGCTATACAAACAAACATGACATGAGGTACTAGATGTCCGAATGTATCACTAAAGGAAGTTGTGGTATACTTCCATGAATATCGAAAAACAAGAATGACCTAGAGACTCCCATTTGCAAACAGTGTCAGGAATGGACACATTAATGGTTTAAGACCTTAAAAACCTTGGGAATCAAAGATGTTTACGAATTTCTTTCCAAAGCTTTCACATTCATTCATAAACTAAGAGATTAATGTAAAGAATACTTAATGTATGATAATTTCATATTATCCTTGTAATAACCATATTAAGGGGGTGTTATTCCCAATTTTGTAGAGAAGAAATCAGTGTGAGAAGGTTAAAGGACTTCTTCTGAATGTTATGAGAGAAAAAAATAAGAGATAGTAGCCAGTGGTGGTGGTTCCACTGAGAGCTGTTATCTTGAGCTCTGGTTCTCAGTTTGGTTACCGCTATGTTTGTAGTGGCAGAGTGGTCTAGTATCACAAATGAGAATGGCATCTACCTAAATATGCAATACAAACTTTGTAATAATTAGTAATAAATTTATTTTATTATAGCTAATATTTTAAATGGAATTGATAAGGTCAAAGAAGAACACCAGCTCCAAATCTATATATGCCTTTTGCTGGAGTTACATAGAAGGCACATCTTTTTACTCAAAGATGTGGCTTCCTATTGGAAGACTCTGAAGAAAACTGTGATTACACAATGTGGGAAATATTTTGGATTTGCAGAAGTGTGGCTATATTTTGTTGATGATTTTAATAATGGCTACTCTCATTCATAAACTTCAAATAAATCACCCCAATAAAAGTTGATACTATCACCAAGGTGGCAAGTTACCATTTAAATAAAGAGGAAATGCAGACACATGCTGATGAACAAGTGTTCGTCATCATCAATGTCTTCCCAGTTAAAAGTGTACAAACCCCTACAAGTCACTTTATCTTTCTGGGTCTTAGTTTCTCACGTGCCAAAACCAGAACAAAGTTAGATGATGGGTAAGATTTCTTCTAATTCTTAGACTACATGATATTACAAAACAGACTCCCTGCCTAGTTTGAGATGATACATACATATATATACATACACACACACATACACACATGCTTACTTTAAACAAGTGCCAGTGACATGAAATTTAAATACTATTTTAGTAGTTGAAGCTACAAATTAATATCTGAGTTCCACAGACTCTTGATCATTCTGTCCATTACTTCTGAAACATAAATATGAAATGTGCTGAGGGATGAAGACCAGCTCCATTTAAGGGATATTCATGGCCGGGTGCGGTGGCTCACGCCTGTAATCCCAACATTTTGGGAGGCTGAGACAGGTGGATCACCTGATGTCAGGAGTTCAAGACTGGCCTGGACAACATGGTGAAACCCTGTCTCTACTAAAAATACGAATATTAGCTGGGCTTGGTTGTGGGTACCTGTAATCCCAGCTACTTGGGAGGCTGAGGCAGGAGAATCGCTCGAACCCTGGTGGCGGGGGTTGCAGTGAGCTGAGATCACACCATTGCACTCCAACCTGGGCAAAAGGAGTGAAACTCTGTCTCCAAAAAAAAAAAAAAAAAAAAAAAGAGATTCCTATTCACGTTTCAATGCTGGCTGAGGCCCTATAGCTAAGACTCAGAATCCTGGATTTTGAAATCCAGTAATGTACCCAGCACTTCCTCTTGTTCAGTCATTATAAAAAGACCTATTTGGCAAGTATCCTCCTGGTCTTCTCATATGGGACCATTCCATGATCCAGCTGAAGGAGGTGGCCTTCAATGCTGAAACTCCTCAGCTGCTTACCACCTCGAAAACCACTTTCATTTTCAAGAGGAAAGAAAACAAACCTCTGACTCTCAAAAGAGACCAAGGGATTCATTTCGATGCTGGAAATCTGGCCACAGGCATGGAGGAAAGATCATAGGAGGCAGGTTTGGAGTTTTCTGGCATCAATCCAGCTTGCTATTTAAAACTTAAAACCTCAGCTCTAAGGTAGGACACAAAGCTATTGAAAACTCTAAGCTGCATATTACCACAAAGCCCAGTAGACCCAATTTTTTGCCTCCACTTACAGAGAAAAGCAAGCACCACACAAGTGTATGGATTCCATGGGGCAATGGCAACCACCCTGTTCAGAAAATTTAAAGAGTTTAAATGAAGTGTTATTTTCCCCCTCAGACAGAGAAACAAAATATACGTATCAAGTACTAATTACTAACTGCCTTAGTTAAAATCTTTTGTTGAACAGGCAAACTATTACAAGAAATAAGAATAAATGACCAAATGCTTTGATGTTTTAAAAACAAATATTCATTCACCAAAACAGAAGTGAATAGTTCTATGAGAAAACATGTTTTCAAGCATCTGGAGAGAAATAAAAAGAGTAATAGCCATCTAAGAAGCAATAAAGAACAAAAGTAAATTTAATACGATCCTGCATAAGAAAGCATTCAGTGGAGTTTCTGGTTAGTCGGGGAAGCCTTCTTGAAAGAGGCAAACTGAAGTTGGCTTTGGAATACAGAGATTTTCCTTTTGCCATTCAGGTAGAAACAAGTCTTCCGTTTCTATAGATGGCACTGAAAAAGCCAGCCTGGCTACAAGGCAGGCTCACCTCCATCTCGTGTGAATCTAACTGCATGGGAATACATTCTACGTAAATCAGCTGACTTTTTTTTGCCCGGACTGGTCTGGAACTTACTATTTGTATTAATCCATTCTCACACTGCTATAAAGATACTACCGACATGGCAGCAGGAGACAGAGGGTGGGGCGGGAGCGGCACCAGACACTTATGGAACAACCAAACCTCGTGAGAACTCATTCACTATCAGGAGAACAGAAAGGGAAATCCACCCCCACGATTTAATCACCTCCCACCAGGTCCCCCCTGGACATGTAGGTACAATTTGACATGAGATTTGGGTGGGGTCACAGAGCCAATTTATTAGAAAAATTCAAATTTTTCCCATGCAATATAGCCTCTTAAAATTTTCCTTTAATACTTCTTTGGATATTTTTATCAAGACAACATAATTACAGTGACCTTGAGAGATGAAACATTTTGATCATGATTTTTATCCATAATTGAAGTCAGTGGGAAAATCTGATTTGATTAACAGAAAGCTGAATTCAGACATTTTCCATTTTTCCCCTGTAATTTGCAGCTAATTTCATAATCATTACATTACTTGCGAAATGAACTGATGATGAACCCCGCGATGTAATTTAACAAGGAAAGGTAGCCGGGCGCGGTGGCTCATGCCTGTAATCCCAGCACTCTGGGAGGCTGAGGTGGGCGGATCACCTGATGTCAGGAGTTCAAGACCAACCTGGCCAACTTGGTGAAACCCCATCTCTACTGAAAATACAAAATTAGCCGGGCATGGTGGTGTATGCCTATAATCCTAGTTACTTGGGAGACTGAAGCAGGAGAACTGCTTGAAGCCCAGAGGCAGAGGTTGCAGCGAGCTGAGATCACACCATTGCACTCCTGCCTAGGTGACAAGAGTAAGGCTCCATCTCAAAAAAAAAAAAAAAAAAAAAAAAAAAAAAAAAGGCAGGGTTGATGGTATCATTCAACATTACACACTTTTCAAAACACTGCCTCAAACCTGCTTAGGTGTGAATTTCACAGCATCCTGGTGGGTCAGAGAGATTCAGATATTGTTAATCCTTTTTTCTTCGAGACGGAGTTTTGCTCTTGTTGCCCAGGCTGGGGTGCAATGCCACGATCTCAGCTCACTGCAACCTCCGCCTCCCGGGTTGAAGCGATTCTCCTGCCTCAGCCTCCTGAGTAGCTGGGATTACAGGCACCCACCACCGCACCCGGCTAATATTTGTGTTTTTAGTAGACACAGGGTTTCCCCAAGTTGGCTAGGCTGGTGTCGAACTCCTGACCTCAGCTGATCCACCCACCTCAGCCTCCCAAAGTGCTAGGATTACAGGCATGAGCCACCATACCTGGCCTGTTAATCCTTTTTTATAGAGAAGGGAAAATACGACAAGGAAGACAACCAGCCCAAGCTCACATAGCAAGTCAATAGCAGAACTTTTTCCTCGACACTATTTCTGCTACTATTAAAAATAAGAAAAACTAACCAATCAAACAAAAACCCACTAAAACAGGGAAATGGTAGCCGTGGTAGTAACAGTAGCAAAACCAAGAGCAGTTATCCTATGTTGAGCACTGACAGTGAGCTAGGCACTATGCTGAGCCTCATACGTGGATTACCTCATTGAATAATTACTTAGAGGAACATTATGAGCAGACATCATCTCATGCTATGGTGCAGGGATCCAGACACAGAGAGTGAAAGGACCTAGTACCGTTGCCTCAGATCTCACAGTCAGTGTGTGGCAGAGGTGTGATTCATCCTCATGGTTGTCTCTGACTGCTTGACAGTCTTGAACTCATTCTCTTACAGAAGGCTGGTGCCTCTCAGTTTCCAAGTCCTTGAGTCACTACTCAGAAGTCACCATCACAATGAGGCCTACCCTGAACACCCCATTTAAAATTGCAGACTCCACCCCCACCCTACTGAAATCGATTCTCCTTCCCCTGCACAACTATGGGATTGACAGGGTTTGTGTTTAGTGTTTGTTAATATAAGCTCCACAGGGCAAGGATTTATTATTATTATTATTATTATTATTATTATTTTTGCCCTCAACACATCCCAATGCTTAAGACACTGCTGTCCAACAGAGCTTTTTATACAATGGAAATGTTTTACATCTGTGCTATCCAATACAGCAGCCACTAGGCATAAGAACAAAATTGGAAAGTGGCTAGTGCAATTAAAGAACTAAATTATTTTATTTACTTTCATTATTTAATAGCCACATGTTACCATAGTGGACAGTGCAGGCCTAGAACAAATGCCTAGCACAGTAAACCCCTAGGAAACATTTGCTAAATGAATGAAATTATAAATAAAACCTATTTTCCATACAACCTGTAGACTACTTTCACTAACTACAAAGTAAATTTTATTTTTATTTCATAATAAAAATTATGGCTTTTTATTATGGCTGAAATGTCCATAATGGCTGAAAAAGTCCAGATTAAAGTTTGAAAATTCAGAAGATATGGCCAAAATAGCAAGCACCGATTTCATGAACTATTGGCTCCCTTTGCCATCTGCCACGCAAAACCTTCTGAAACATTTCCTGAAAACAGGGAAAGCACCAACAGCATGTAATGAACTCCCATGAATCTCACACACACACACACATACAGAAAATATATACTAAATTCCCATGATACACACACACACATGTACAGGTATGTGTGTGTATATATGATATATATATATACCATTTCCCTATATAATTACAGCTTTGGCATAATCACTCAGTACCTTTTTGACCTTGTTTTTTTTCTCAAAAGTCTCTGACAGAGGTTTTTTCTTTTGTTGAGTTGTATCTTTGGAGAATAAATACTCAAATTCACCAGGGTCCCGAATGTCAGGTTCTTCTAAGGAGTCCCATAAGGTTGGTGTAGCATTTTGGCTTAAAAGAGAAAATGACAAGTTAACCATAAGAACCAAAACAGGAGAGAATATAATACAATGAAATCTTTCTCAAATCCATTTTTAAATTTCATTTTTCTAAAAAAACACATAAAAAACTCTAAAATAATGCTTGGAGAAAAGCTTTTTATGTTATGCATTTGTTAAAGTCAAAATATACTATAGACCATTAAAACACACACAGACATATTTCCAAAAAAATAATTGTCATTAGGTACAATCAAAGATAGAGCTCTAGAGAAACTTCTGAGGACTAGAAATCTGGGATTCGGATTCCTGGGGGCACCCAAGCTGCTCTTCCTTCAGTCTGTGGCATTTCCATGATGTGTAAAAATGGCATCGTATAAAGGCTGAAAAGATAACCAATTTGAGACTTTGACAGGCTAACTCTGAAGTAGACTGAAAATGGAGTACCAAAGTAAAGATCTACCTCCTCTTTGGACTTTTTCAACTACTTTTAAATATAGTTTTTAGGATTCATGCAGGTAAACTCTGCAGGGTCCTTAATACATAAACAGGCTGTGCCTATTTTAAAATACATGATTCCTAGTATCTCAGTTCCCTATACAATACTAACAACAAAAACCAACCAAAAACCTCCTCCATTGCACCTCATGGGATTTCAACTAAAGCAGCCATCGGGAAACTGTGCTGTTTCGTCTTCCAGAAACAGGGGCACCCTAGTTTTGAAGGGAAGAAAGAACAGCTGTTGAGAATCAGGTGTAACAGAACAGTGTCTATGAGCTGACTGCAGTGGTCACTCCTCAGGGCCCCTCAGTCAGAACACATCTCCCAAGTGTTTACTTTCTTATCTGAATTTCAAACACTATTAATGCCCACTGGTCAGGCGTGGTAGCTCACACGTGTAATCCAAGCACTTTAGAAGGCTGAGGTGGGCAGATCACTTGGGGTCAGGAGTTCACGACCAGCCTGGTCAACATGGTGAAACTCCATCTCTATTAAAAATACAAAAAATTAGCTGGGCGTGGTGGTGGGTGCCTGTAATCCCAGCTACTTGGAAGGCTGAGGCAGAAGAATTGCTTGAACCCAGGAGATGGAGGTTGCGATGACCTGAGATTGTGCCACTGCACTCCAGCCTGGGTAACAGAACGAGAGTCCATGTCAAAATAATAATAATAATAATAAAAAACACTCTCAATGCCCACAAACAAATTTCATCTATATACTTATTGTTTATCAAACAAATGTACATGTTACAATCCATAACATCTAAAAGCTTTGTTTCCGTACATATTTTCTCAATGAAAACTAAAAAGATAACTAATATGGAATGGGCCACAGAATGTTTTGATACTACAGGTGATTTGATATTTAAAACAGTTGGCAGCCCTGGCACCTCAGGTCTGCGTGTTCACATTTTGCAATAGATCTGCCTTTCCCATGATATATGATATTTTGGTGTTGGCCACATTCACCTCTTCTCTCCTCTACTTTTTATTTTTCAAATCATGATTTTGCCAATAGTTGAACCATGTAATAGTACGACATATGGAAGTTATAAAGTAGAACAATAGAATGAACACCTGGGAAACCATTACCCAACCCAAGGGCTAGAACATTTCCAGTGAAGCACATCAACGTATGTGTTCCTCCCTCAGCCATACCCCTCTGCTACTCACTTAACTTCAACCTGAAACATAAGCACCATTAATGTTAAGTGCTTATCTCTGTGGTGCTGGGGGAGAGGTGGGGAGAAGTGGGATCTTGATTAAGGAAGTCAGTCGGGAATTCTGGAGTGAGCATGTGGCATGTTAAGGGCCACTGGTCTGGGCCTCGGAAGGTTCTAGGCAGCTAAGGGGTGATGCCTAGAGTGAGGTGATGCAGTGTGTCAGGCCAACTGCTCAGCCCCATCCCCACTTCCTGCACCTGCTTGGCTCTAGCTCCACGGACTCTGAGGTCAGGCCAGTGTAACGAGTAATATAATTCACTTACATTGTGGATTACATTGGCTTTGGGAGTCAATGGTGATCAGTTTAAGCACCTGATCACCATTTACAACACTATTTCTATGGGAAAGGCATTTCCATTTCCAATACTGAATGAAAGAATTTTGGAACACTGCCTCTCAGTGATGTGGGGACAGCCAGCATTTGGCAGGGCAATAATAAGGACCTGCTTCACAACGAATGACCTGCCATGGTGGTCAGCTGACCCCTGAACATACCATTCTAGCTCAAAAGGCAGGCAGGGAGAGAGAGAGAGAAAGAAAGAAAGACAAGGAGACAAATGAGAAACTTACTAAGAAGATGAAAAGGTAGTTAGATGAGGATTTATTTTGCTTTAAGTGTCTCTTGCTTAGTCTAGAAATCACAAAACAGACACCCAAGAAGGCAAAACGTCAAAAGAAAAAAAAATCAGTTCATACCAGGAGTCAAAAGCAATTTAGGTAGATGAGAAGCAGTGTATACATAATGCTGAAAATTCACATTTTGTTTCTGGCTTCCCAGAAGAGCAAGACCAACATTTATGATGCAATCATTATATAAACTACTTACTCCTCTAGTTGCACAAAATATTAAAATATGATTTTGCCTCCTTTATGAGAAGGTATCCCAAATAATTGCACTCTTGCTCCTAAGCAAATACTCCACAGGCTCTTTGAATCATTTTCACTTAGAAGTAGCAGTGCTAATAGGTACAGAAAGTTGGAGAGACCCATAATAAAAGAACTTGAATATGTGGTACCACCAGGAAGTGCCCATGTTGCAGTCTTAACACATCAGAGAGGGGCAGCCCCCATTTCAGGTTCAAATGCGCACCAAGCAGGGCTCTCTTGATGTCCTATTCATCTACTTTTCATTTTGCTCAAAAGTAAAGCCCTAGATATATGATGAAACCAATGAGACCTTCAGTATTCAATTGTTTTTCTTCTCAAAATGGCCAACTACATAAGCAGGAAACAACGTAGACAATGATGATCTCCAGCTTTCCCTTGGTCGTGAGCGAAGGGCCCATATCTCCCAGTGGGACTCTTTGGTGGCTGCTGTGGTCTACAGTTATCTGTTGCTCATGAAGTCTCTCGGGGAAGGAAGTGAAGGCAGGCTAGTGGGACACAGGTGTGGAACAGCTCCCCGTGCTGTCAGACACACTCACTCGTTCAGGGCTTACAGGTGGGAAGGCATCGCCCTGGAATGGCTGTGCACTAATTTGAGAACACTAATAAGGAAACATGACTCAAAATAAATATTCTGGGAAATGATTTTTAGGAAATGTCTGAGTCTTTATCGGGAAGAAGGGAATACTAGTACTTTAGCTAATGGCAGAAGCTATTACAGGATCATCTCACTTTTTTATGAACCATTCATTTGGGAAATTACAAAGTATAATTGAATTTTGAAAAAAAGAAGTATCAGGATGTTCCAAAAACAAACTCTTGGCCCTTATTTTTTGTGAGAGGAAAGGGGAAAATATGAAGCACATATGCTCAGTTTTAGGGTATTCCTCACTCCTCCACAGGGATTTCTAGTTGTTTTATCATTGTGAGTTGTGTGTTATTTTGTTTCATATCCTGCCTTCCCTAAGCAAAATGTTATATACATTGAAGAATGCACTACCACATCATGACTTGGGAAAAGTTGTGAAATGTGTCCTATATCTGCCGTCCTTTACAAACAAACTTTAAAGGAGAAAGTGGTCAAGAGACAACTTAAGATCTCTTTCACTGTCCTCCTTCCAGGCTCAGAAATAAGGCAGAACAAATCACGCTCAAATCTGCTTGAATGGATGTTTCCAAGCAACTATACCTTGCTGCTTTACAAACCCTGCTTAACAATCGATACAAATGGAAGATGCTTTCAGCTATCCACATACTGACACCTTCTCTGAATGGCATCAAGGTATAAAGGAAGATGGGAGAGTATTTAGCAGTTAGAAGAAATAGAGTTCAAGCAGAGAGAGTTTATATTTTAAGACTCTCCTCTGATCTAAAGAACTAATAACTTAGCCATGTCTCACTCTTTTAATAAAAATGGAAAAACACCCATTTCTGTTCAATGTCTATATTACAGGGTTAATTATAGCATTTAAAAACAAGACAGTAAAAAGAATTCTAAAAATCCTCATGAGCCTTCAGTATGCAGTCAGGTTCAATTCTTTATGATTACTCATCAATTGTAGCGATGTTGGGGAAAGCCCTGGCTTACACCTGGACTCTTCTCTAGTCTATAAAATGGACCATGTGCCTTGGAGAAAAACCTAACACTGAAACACACTGTTTCTCTCAGCATCTTCAGAGAATACACAGAGGCCCCGCTGGAGACAGACGTTCTCCCCAAACATCCCAACCTTGTTTATCCAAGCATTCACGCTATCACACTTGATAATGGGTGCTACACTATGGAGACATTGACCTGGTAAGAATAAAATATCACTTGGGCCAAATCCTAGGAATTCACATGTTGAGAATGGGATAGGAGAGAACTTACCTCTTATCACTTATTTGTATCCTAGTCCAGTATAAAGGTTTCATGGGACAACTGGGTTCAATGGCTGGTTTTCGAGGACATTGACTGGAAGAAGAGCCAAGTCCAAAGAAGAGTCCAGGGGGAGGTGGGGGTGCAAGTCCTGGGGGTGGTGGAGCAGGAGGAGGCCCTCCAGGGTTGGGTGGAGCAGGGGAGTTAGGAAGTGGGGGTGGGGGTGGGGTGGGGGTGGGGGTGGTGGAGGTCCAGCACTTGAAGATAGAGGTAGAGGTGGCGGTGGAGGAGGCGGAGGAGGTGGTGGCGGTGGCCCAGCACTCACAGGTGGCACTGGAGGTGCTGGAGACAAAGAGTCAAGTCCCAGGGGGAGGGGTGGAGGGGGAGGGATGGGTGCTGGCAAGGGCGGTGCGGTAGGCAGAGGCAATGCCTTCTGCTGATTTGATGCCGTGCCTTCCATTGGCTGGAGTGCTGCATGGATGTCTTTGTGGTCATTTGGCGGGGAGAGCTGGCTTAAAGAGGAGATATTCAGCTTTTTGGGTACTAATTGATTACTTCTGGTTGTCTTGCTTTCGCCTTCGCAGGGCTTGAGGAAGGTCTGTCTGTCTGTCTGGATGCACACATTTCTGAAGGTCTTTGGAGGGCAGTCATCATTGGTGGAAATGCACACATCTCTCCTCTCTTCACAACCCCCTCGCCATCTGTGTTCTAGCTCGTGTTTCAGATTTTCTATGGTTTCTTCTAGTCTCGCTGTTACCACTGCATGTTCACCCCGGATATGAAATGCCCGAAGTTCAAACTGGGCCTGTAGGAAAATTCAGTGGGAAAGAAAGTAATGAGTTTATTAAGAACAAATATAAGAATTTAGAAACTCAATAATACCATCACGGTGCCACTGTAGCATGACCCATATAAATGCAGGGAAATACAGAGACATTCTTTCAAGAATCCATAAAGGTGTACATTTCACTCTGAATTTTCCAGGGACCTACACAGGCAGGAGTCAAAGCACAATTTCATCTAGCCTGAGCTCACAGGAGATAATTTTCATGGATTAAGGTTTAAAATACATCTGTTACTTAAGAACTCTTACCCAGTTTTCATATCAAACACATAACTTTTAATAAAGCTTTGGACATGCTTGAATCTCTGTTTTATAACTTTGGGGTTTGGTTTCATAAAAGAAAACTGTAAAGAAAAAAATAGGTTTTTTTTTTTTTTTTGAGACGGAGTCTTGCTCTGTAGCCCGGGCTGGAGTGCAGTGGCCGGATCTCAGCTCACTGCAAGCTCCGCCTCCCGGGTTTAGGCCATTCTCCTGCCTCAGCCTCCCGAGTAGCTGGGACTACAGGCGCCTGCCACCTCGCCCGGCTAGTTTTTTGTATTTTTAGTAGAGACGGGGTTTCACGGTGTTAGCCAGGATGGTCTCGATCTCCTGACCTCGTGATCCGCCCGTCTCGGCCTCCCAAAGTGCTGGGTTTACAGGCTTGAAA
The DNA here is from genome assembly GCF_024542745.1 of Macaca thibetana thibetana. NCBI lineage: Eukaryota > Metazoa > Chordata > Mammalia > Primates > Cercopithecidae > Macaca > Macaca thibetana. The sequence continues at coordinate 117,389,370 of NC_065584.1, forward strand.
AAATAGGTTTAGAGCTCCTCTGGCTTAGAGCTGCTATTCTCCCAGTCTCCTTAGAATGTCTCTTTCACTGAGTTTCCAAGACAGTACAGCAGACACAAAAAGCAAGAGAAGAAGCCATGGTAACTTACTTTTTTAAAGTTTCCCTATAAAAGCCCCAAGATTAGTATTTCTGTTTCATAATATAGCAATAAGTAAGCAATATAGAACATAATATATTACAATATATTACAGTATGCCATTTTCTTCTACTTACGCAGCACTTTAAACTATGTAAGACAGTAGCCTTTTTAATGCTTATTGCCTCACTTATTTTAATGCACTGAGTCTGTAATTGTACACTTATTAGCACAGAGCTAGAGTACTCGTAGTCATTACTAGCCCATTCCTGAGCATTCAAAGCTATTCATCCTATGACAGTTAACTGGAAAGCAATCAAATTTAGAATTTGATGAGAGTTTTCAAAATCCAGTTTAACAGTAATTAAATATTTTTGGTCAACTTAATTTCTGCCTCCCCCATGAGATTATAAACTCCACAAGACAAAAATGGTGACAGTATTGTCTTTATACGTGTATCCCAGCAGGTAGCACAGCGAGTACATAGCTTAGAAGAGATGGATGGATAAAAATCATGGGGATAGTTATATTCACTGTCACTGTCCCAAGAGCCTCCCTTATCAAGACTCTCTTCACTTCTCAGCACAAATATCTAGAACACCTAAGCACACACAAGTACAGCTCCTTTTTGCATTAAAAAAAGTAAAGAAATATTTTTAACAGTCTTGGAAGGAAAGGTATAAACATGGGAAGTTCGTCTACCTTCATTGAGATAACTTTTATACTATGATGTTTGCATAGTTCAGCAGATTGAATTATGAAGAGATCTACCACTTATCTGGTGTTAAAAAAAAAAAACCTAACTTTTAACTATTTTTTACTAGGTTCAACTTTTCCTTAATATTCATTCTCAAGAAAAAAATCCTGAAGAACTATAGTCAGGAGAACTGAAAGACAAAGTTTTTTGAAGGCTAATCTTCTCATACGTGGACATGGTAGCTCTGAGCCAACTCTGAGGGAAGTGGCTAGCTCAGGACACTGTCTATTTCTTGAGCAGTGCAGAGCGTTGAGTGCCTGAATTTGGAGTCACACCACCTGGTTCACATCCTGGCTTAGGCACTTGCAAGTTCTATGACCTTAGACAGGGAACACTGTGTCCCTAAGCCTGAGTTTCTTCAAGTGTAAAGTAGGAATAATAGTGAGCCATCTCTAAGACTTTTATAAAAGTAAAATGAGATACTTCATATAAAACAGTAGGCATTATGCCTGGAACATAGAAATATTTGGATAAATCTTACTGTTAGTTTCTGTTGCTAATGCTAATAGCAAAGCAAGAGACTAACAAATTCCTAATTATTTTTTAAAATTTTCAAACAATGCTACCTTTGTAGAGGGATAGGTATAAAAGTAGGAAAAGCTCAAGCAATCAGAATAAGCAATGTACTGCAAATATGAAAGTTTACCTAGCCTTTTGTGAGTTCTACTACCAATTCCCTAAAAGTAATTTCGAGCTTCACTCAACTGTGAGATCAAGATAATCTTTGTTTCAACATTGTATCATTTCCATCTTCATTTCTCTCTTTCTTTCCTGTCCACTTCCACCCACATCTTAGCCCTGATTACCACCCTGAATTACACACCCACATTTTAATTTCATTCTAATGACTAGTTCGGTTCTGTCACAACAAACTAACTCTCAGCAGTTACTCTCAACTAAACCTTCTTTCAAAATTAAGAATCAAATATTCAAGAAGCAATAATTTTACTCAATCCTCAACTTCTTAATGATATGAAAGAATTGCAAAGACATATTGAATGGTGAAACTTTCCCTAATAAGGGAAATTTTTTTGGTGAAATAACTGAGTTTCTGCCTCCCCTATCGGATTATAAACTCAAGATGAAATCTTGTATCTACAGCAAAAGCCCTGGCCCCCACCTCCTCCTCTTTCTACCACTAATGATCTTCTAAATCTGTTGAAGCTGACATGTAAAGCTATATATCATTTTAGCAGCTCGGAGGTAATGCATTTCTTGAGTGTAGTGGGCAGAATACAAATTGGGCAGTAAAGTTCACCTCTCTGTACCTCAGTTTTTTTGTAAGCAAAATGGGGATAATAAAATGTACTTGACAGAGCAGATATGCCAGGGAGGCAAATTAATATATGTAAAACAAAATAAGAAGAATGTTTGAAGAGTGTTTACTATTTCAGTTTGCTGTCATTATTATTGTCTCTCTAACACCTGACAGATCAGAGCCCAGTGGCCCCATTAGCTTGCTCTTGGTTCTGGGTATGCTTCCCAGCCCCACGCCCTCTACTGTCTACAAGCTCTATGCTTCTAAAGCAAAAATAGACATACCAAAATCCTTCTTAAATTCCTTTAGCTATTGCACTTTCTAACCCTACCTCTTTTCCTTCACAGCAGAGCTTTTTTGGAAAAAAAACAAAAACAAAAAAACAAAAAACACTCAACCCATGCTTTATTTTCCTCATTCATTCACTTTTCACCCAGTTACTGGCTTCCATCCCCCACTATCCTACTGAAACTCCACGATTTGACTGTTGCATTCAATCAGCACTTTTCAGTGATTTTTGACCTCTCTGCCACATTTGTTAGAGTTGACTGTTCCAGAAGCACTGAAATTCTGCTTCCCTGAACTTGATTCCACCTCTTTCCTTTTGTTCACCTCCTACTTCTCTGCTGCCCCTAGTCAATCTGTAGACTCATTCATCCCTTAAGTGTGGTTTTCTTGGCGTATTCCTTGCATTTTTTTCCTTCTCACACTATACAATCTTTCTAGATGATCTCATATACTCATATGATTAATGACACTAGGTGAGTACCTTCTAACTTGGTACCTTGAGATCATATTTCCAACTATCCTCTGGATTAATCTACTTAAATATTTAACTAGCTGCCTCAGATCCAACAGGATGGAAAGTGAACTCATTGTTGCCGAACCCCAATGTGTTCCTCCTCTGAAATTCCTCCTCAGCATTAATGGCCTCATCACCTCCAGTCAGCACATCCAGAAACCTGATGTCATGCTGAATTTCTTGCTCTTTCTCATCCTCAACATGCTATTGATCAAGTGTTACCGATTTCTCCTGTCACCCCCACCACCTCAATCTTTCACAGGACAAAGGCAATGAGCATTTTCTTGACTCAAATTTAGCCACTTTAGTTCCAAGAAAATTTTGAAAAAAATAATAATAAATGCAGATCCCTAGTCCTTAAAATCTCTCCAATAATTAGCTGTTACTTGCAGACTACCACTAACTCTTTAGCACAGACACATCAACAGCTCTTCTGATCTGTTTTCTGACCAGCTTCTCCACTATTAGCTTTTGTCTCTTCCCCGGAAATGCCCCGGATTCCAGTCTTCTAAACAGGTCCATGCTCTTTCATGCAGTCTTTGTGAATACCGTCCTCTTCCAATACCCTTCCTCTGTTGCAAACACCCAAGGTAGGGGCAGATTACCAGGCACAGACTCCACGAATGGGTTCCTCACATACTATATTCACTGATATGGAGAATGATCAAATAAGAAGGAAAACAATGAATTTCCATGTACTGCACACCAAGACGCTGAGATGATAGTATGATAGTAAGAAATCTTTCTGGATCACTAAAATTTAATTGCCTCTCTCTGCCCCTCACCCCCCAAAAAAACACTTGCCTTTGACTTTTCTTGTTTCATAATCTCTTTTGATCATTCCCATTTTGTCTCGGTTGTGTTCATGATCTCAGTGTGGCAGAGCAACTCAAAGTGATTAAAGTAATAAGCACCTCATTCATTCTCTGTCCATATCGTACCAATTATTTCAAATTGTGTCTGGCTCTATTATAAACGAAACATCTCAAGCTCATGCATACCATGAACTGAAGCTTTGGGAAAGCTAATCTTTAAACACTATTTTTATTTCCTGTTAGCTACCACTTCTACTTTGTACATGGATATTATGTGCTGTTCCCCCTCCTTTATCCAGATACATAGCTAGAAAGACTGGTAATGATTTGGTGATTCTAATACAGACCAGAACTTTGTTGGATAATCATGTACTCCCAATCTTTGCCCAGGATCCTGAGAATCTTTAGGAAGTGTCAAGATCAGTCCCTTACAAAGGAAGCTACAGATAATGCTAGGTCAAGGAAACAAAATGCCTTTATATCCTGTTAACTTTACTTACACATTGAACATGTGCTTGTAAGCAGTATCCAATTATATGCCCTCCTTTTATTTTTAGATCAATGTTCTTGAAGACATATAAAGAAAATCTCAAGATTTCTCCTTTCTCTCACTCTCCCTGCTAAAAATCTGCTGATTTGACCCCAATACATAATTTGAAAAGAGACAGGTGCTGAGGTTTGATATCTTTCCAGTTTTTAAGTTTTACCTACCTTCCTTTACTCTTAATTTGTTTGCTTCAATTGCTTTCATTTTTAATCACATCCTCTTCTCACCTGCAATAGTCTGCTATAATAATATATGTCCATCTCTTAGTAAGAAACATTCAAACTTACTAGCTTTGAGAGGACAATGCCAATTAAAACATCCTGTTTTGATTACCTTTTCTTCCTAGTGGCACAATTTTTATCTTTCTAACAAAGTGGTTCTCAAGCCCTGCTCCCATTAGAATCACCTGGAGAGTTTTGTGGACGACACTGGTGCTCAGGCCCATCCCCAGAAACCTTCATTTAATTAGTCCGAGATGATGCCTTTGCACAGGTGTCTTTAAAGCACCGCAAAAGATTCTAATGGGAGCCAGAGGTGAAATAAACAACAACTGTTCTTAATCTGAATTCTGCTCTAACACAGCTGAGACAGTGTAACGACACAATATCAATGGGTTATTCTGGCAATGACTTTCACTTGGGTCATTTTAGCATCTCCAAAGAAATGTGTTATTTGGTATAGTCCCTTTCCTAACTCTGATATGCCCAATAAAGGGAATATTCCTTCATTGTCCAGATTGAGAATAGTTATTCTACACAGCAGACAAGCCTAAATTCTTTCCATGATACTCATGGCTCTTCAAAACTTGGCCTCTGCCTACTTGCCCAGATATTTCCCTACTCTTTCCCTATGCTACACCACCACAGACGACCAACACCCACATCTGTACTCTTTCACACATGCTGTTTCATCTACTTAGAGCTCCTTTTATCCATTTTCGCCTAGTGAAAGCTCTGAAAAAAAATGCAATCAAGCTCAACTGAATCTTCTGGCTTAAACTTTTCTTTATTCTGCTTGGCAAAAGTTTTCCTTTTTGTTTCCAAACAACATTCTAGGTTCGTGTTGCATTATAGTCATTTATGTTTATCTTCTTTCAAATCTAAAAACTGCAGGCAGTTGGGGACCACAAGTTAATCATATTTGAACCTCCAGAGCATCACACACTGCTTGCCTAGTTAGCCATCCACAAATGCTTATTGATTTTAGTGTTAAATATTAAGACTTCCTCAAGCCTCTGTATTACCCATCCATTTGTAAGTGAAACTCCAAAAAAATTTAAGGAGAGATAAAGATATTTTTCTCTTTGCTATTCCCATACACAGCAAACTCTTAAGACCTGTTGTCAATTGTTAGCCATTACAGACTAATACTGCAATGAGAGCAGACATACTAAACACTCCTCTGATCTCTTTTCTGATACTTGCTCCACTTTTGGACTAGAACACTCATAAAACATCCAAGTTTTTTTTAATGAAGATATTTCTAAAAGTTGATGTTGATCATGTTAGTTTTAATAATTCAAAATACTTAATATAGACAAAATTCTCTTCACAGTCAGCTCAAAGGCTATTCCCATACATATAATGAAGTAGCCAGTAGAAATGAACCACATTTGTGATTCTAATCTGATTAGGAACTGGACTCTAGCAACTTCCCCAGCCTCCTTTGGGGATGGTTCTCCCTTCCCCTACCAAATCCTCATTATTTTTTAATATCCTCCCCATTACCACTGCTCAGAGATATCATCGAAGGAACACACTGTACTGAAACCCAAGCAACAGAGGAGACTTTTGCTTGTCTGGTCCCCACAAGCATGTCTGTCAAAAAGAAGGTGGAAAAACGCCTACTGATGAAAGACATCGTGTGGGTGCCAAGCACTGTGGAAAAATCATCCGTTAGCATTTTGTTGTTACGAACATTCTCTCTAGGTGGTGCTGCCAGGGCCAATAAAAAAGCAGGTTATCTGCTGTACAACTTGACTAAGTCAGTCTTTTCCAGGGACTCTTCCAAATTCTACATCCCTAGGCTGGGGAAAGCTAGACAGTCCTTGGGGGCTGCATGGAGGCTCAACAAAGCTTTGCCACCTCTGAAAAGTGTAGTGTGAGCAGAGGGAAGGAAGGGAAAGTGAGGCTTGGGAGCACAAAATGCCTCGAAGGGATGGGATTCAGTTCTTACAGAATGCTTAGGTAAGGCAAGGAGATGGTGATTCTATGGCTTTGGATGTGCGTATGAGTTTTTTCTGTTTTCTTTTTGAAGGTTGCCCAGAGACTTCAATAACCCCTTAGTTAATTGGCTTATACTTGCCACTGTAAAAACAAAAGTTTTTATTAATGAAGAGAATGGCACTGGGTTTGATGAGAACCCTATAAATTAACAAAAGCTGGTTTTAATTAACTATTACAATTTTTTTGTTCTTATCAGAAATGAAAGCACATCAAGTTACAACCAAAAGGCCATCTCAAGGACACTTAGAAACATGAGGCACATTTGACACATTTCTGTAATTAGAACTTGCTGGGAGGGATAAAGACATAGAGAAACAGGGCAGGGAAAGAAGGGGTAAAGAGTAATTGACACGAAGTTGACTCCGAGTAAAACCCAATGCATGCAATGCTGGAGAGTACACATGTGTAAAAACGGTGCTGACCTCCAGTAATCACCTGCCATGTTGATGCTCGGGAAAGATAAGAAGAGAATCCAAACCAACATGGCGTGAGTGTTCCAGGCACTATGCTAGGTGCCTTCATCCTTGCATCTCTGCAAGGCAGACATTCTGGGGGAGGTATTAATCTGTATAAGATCCCACAGCTAAAAAATAGTAACAAGGGGATTTCAATCCTGGCTGATATAAAAATTTATGCTCTTTCTGCCTTCCTATTTTGAATTAATAACAGCTGACTCCCTAAACTGACATCCAGTAAACACCAGTAACTCATAATTAATGATTAGTAACACTACGTTACACCTATTACTTACAATGTATTTGCATTACATCAATGCATATAATTACGACAACAGTCTGTGACAATACTGGTATTGTGGCTGTTTTCCAGATGAAGAAAGAGAAGCACTGAGGAATTAAGTAAATTGCCAATAAAAGATAGACTAAGTCTACTATCCACCTTATCACTGATCTTCAGTGGCTAATAATCCTTCCCATGCAATACATTTTAGGAAGTCAGTATGCTAACACGCAAAAAAAAACATACTTTCTAGTCTCAGATGCTTTCTTCAAAATACTTGCCCTCCGTCCTCCTGAAAAAGAAATGGAATGATTAAGTAAATAATTGATTTGAAGTTTCTTGGCTCTCAGGTGGAGAAAGCATTGGGTTCAAAGACTTGAATTCTACTCCTGGTTATCTCAATCATTAGCTACTTGCTCTTAGCCAAGTTTTGAATTTCCTCTAAGCCTCATTTTATATCTATCCCAAATGGGAGGTTTAAAGTATTTAGTCATTAAGATTTCCTCTAGTACTAAAACATTAATAATTTCCACACCCAAGACTCTCATATCACTTTGTTTCAAAGCTTCTTTGAACACATCTATATTCATGAAAACTTCGTAAGGGCTTAAAGCACAGTATTATCTAAGCAATACAAAGAGAGAGTCTCAATTCTCATTGTGAATGCAAATGTTCACATAAAATCAGATTCAACAAGGTGCTCTGAAAACCAGTGATGAGTATGCAGTTTAGACAAAATTATTCTTTTTTTTTTTTTTTTTTTTTTTTTTGAGACAGAGTCTCTGTTAATCAGGCTTGAGTGCAGTGGTGCGATCTTTACTCACTTCAACCTCCACCTCCCACGTTTAAGTGATTCTCCTGCCTCAGCCTCCCAAGAAGCTGGGACTACAGGCGCATGCCACTACGCCCAGCTAATTTTTGTATTTTCAGTACAGACAGGGTTTCACCATGTTGGCCAGGATGGTCTTGATCTCTAGACCTTGTGATCCCCCGCCTCAGCCTCCCAAAGTGCTGGGATATGAGTCACTGCCTATCCATTATTTTTGAAAGGTGATGGTTAATTACAAGTATTAAGGAATACACCTTTAAAATCAGCAAATATAACCATGGATAGTCATCCAAGGAAGTAGCAAGAAAGTAAAACAAATGTTTGAAATCTGCACTGAGGTTTATACTTGAGACACAAAACAAAATTGTAGCCAGAGTGCATTTTAGGAAATAAAAGGCATTGTCACTCATGGGGGAACTTCAGTAACATTTTATTTCTAAATTATTAATATCCAAAACATAAGTCACAGAATCAATATATATCCATGGAAATGACTTTCAGACTTCATTTTTCCAAAAAGTAGTTCTAAACCCGAAGAGCAAACCTAAGACTGCACATTTTAGGCGATGAGCCAACATACTAATTCCTTCTCTATTAAAAGAGAGAGCTTGCAATTTTATGTTGTATTATTATTATCACTACTGAAGCTGCAGCTAGTCCAATGAGGCATTACACCATTCTAGAGTACATTCAAGTTTAGAAGAAACAGATGATAAGCCCTGGTCCTTAATACACTGTGACGAACTGTGGTTCTCCAATTAATTACAGTAATCATTTTAATATTTCCCTCTAGATTCCTCACACGCTTGTCTATAAAGGGATACTATCCCATGGCCAATGTCCATCTGCACAACAGGATCATTTTGAACACGATGATGTGGATTCCTCAATCATGTTTGCCTTACACACTCCCAACACTTAGTACATTTCTTAAATTGGAATTCGGTAGGAAATGAAAAAATGACATTAGGTCAATTATACAGAATTATCAAATGGTGTCAGTTGATATCAAAAGGGGCCAGCTGTTGAGTTCTTTCTGGTGTAAAAGCTGAAACTTATGCATAAGACTCTAGGAGTATTGACTAGAGTCAATCACAGTCAAGTTCCCACAACTTTACAAACGATACAGCTCTCTGGGAGCAAGAAGAGGCTCAGAGGAGTGGTTGGTGATAAACGTTCTGCGATGAGCTTACTCTTTATAGCAGTGCTGTATAAATCTGGTAGAAGGCAAACAGGTTTTCATTACAACAAAGATGGCATTCCTACCAGGCAATATTCAAACAAGCTTTCATGAGCATCTGCGAAGTACCAGATGATCCTGTGAAAAATAAGAAACCATTTGCCCAGTGCGGTGGCTCACGCCTGTAATCCCAGCACTTTGGGAGGCCAAAGCAGGCGGATCACGAGGTCAGGAGATAGCGACTATCCTGGCTAACAAGGTGAAACCCTGTCTCTACTAAAAAATACAAAAAAATTAGCTTGGCCTGGTGGCAGGCGCCTGTAATCCCAGCTACTCAGGAGGCTGAGGCAGGAGAATGGTGTGAACCCGGGAGGCGGAGCTTGCAGTGAGCCGAGATCGCGCCACTGCCTTCCAGCCTGGGCGATGGAACAACACTCTGTCTCAAAACAAACAAACAAACAAACAAACAAACCATTCATACTTTGAGAAGCTCACATTCTAGGTAGAAATAATAATATATTTGTAAGTTACGATTAATTCCCAGGACTACTGCTGGTGTGAGTTTTACAGTGCTATTATTCTTATAATTATTCAGACATAATTTTTTCCTTGACAACTGAAGAAAACCCAGGATCATACCATCAACTGCATTTGATTCACCCAGCAAACGCATACCAAGTCATTTGTGTTCACTGTATATTCCATCAGCAACAAGCTACTCCAAGCCCAACCATGCATAAACCAACCTCCCTGAATTAATTTTTGCAAGTAAGCAAGGCGATATTTGGCTTTCCACCTTCATTACTTAAACAAATGACCAGTGATGCATGCCTGGATCACAATCACCTTCTCCTTGCCACTTCGAGTTTTCCCAGGGATTAGTCACTTGATAAATCTGCCATTTAATGGGTTTTAAATTATAGGCCAACCGACAGGGCAAACAAACAAGAGGGTTTGCTTGTCTTTCTTTAGGATTTGGGTTCTGGCTTAGGATGCCTCCTCTAGAAGAAGCTAGGAAGGGAAATGTTTTAAATTTCCAAAAATTGCTCACCCCAGCCAAAAGGCACACTCATTATACAAGACATAAGTTGAGATGCCAAAAAGGGATCACAGAATTGAATATAGTCTTAATTCCTTAAGAAAGAGACCCAACAAGAAATATTTTCTACTAGAATTTGAGTGTCTAGGTCAGTTTGGAAAAAAAAAAAAAAAAAAAAAAAAACCTAAAATAGGGTCACAGTACTCGGCTTTAGCTCTGCATAAGGCTGCTATATAACCTTAAATTTGCTTTATATATCTGGCTTTTTTTTTTCTTTACAAACCAGGTTTCTAGGGATCCAAGGAGGTGCTTTAGTTCTGTAAACACTTAGTTTTCACACTATTTTAAAAGAACATTTAATCTTAAATATTGTGATTTTTAAAACTGTACAGTATTATGCCACAAATTTTACACATTTATATACCAACAGCACACCTACTACTGGGGTACTTGGTTTTCTGTTTTGTTTTATTTCAGTCTTTGGAATACCAAATTTTCTCTGATTTTCTGAATCTATGTCTCTAAAATGGTTTCATTGATTAGGGAAAATTATAACTGGTCTATTTTCCTTCTTTTTCTTTTTTCTTCTTTTAAAATTCAGACTCATGCATATACACTTTGGGAGGCCGAGGAAGGCGGATCATCTGAGGTTAGGAGTTCAAGATCAGCCTGGCCAATGGAAAAACCCCATCTCTACTAATAACACACAAAAAATTAGCCAGGCGTGATGATGCATGCTTGTAATCCCAGCTACTCGGGAGGCTGACGCACAGAAATTGCTTGAACCTGCGAGGCGGAGGTTGCAGTAAGCAGAGATTGTGCCACTGCACTCCAGTCTGGGTGACAAAGTGAAACTATGTCTTAAAAAAGAAAGAAATTTCCTATAATTCATGTTTAATTTTAGAGACTCTTTTACTTTATTCCATTCTATTCAAACCCTGGGATTTTTAACAGGAATTTTTTTTTTTTTTTTTTCACAAAATGTTTCCATTTGTAACTATGTATTTTGTTAAATGTGATTTTTGGGATTTTCTGTCACTAAAATATTACATTAAAATTAATTAAATTCTGTGCTAACATAAGACTCAACAGTCTTTGATTCAACTTCTCAGTCAACTTTGTCGTCATCAAAAAAGCATCTTAATGAAAACACAGAAGAATATACTTAGGACCTTGGATTAGGCAGAGTTCTTACATATGCCATCAAAAGCATGATTCATTTAGCACAGGACAGCAAAAGCGTGATTCATTTAGGATATTGTACTTAGCTTGATTTAGGCACTCTGCAATGTATACACATATCAAAACACAATATTGTACACCATAAGCATATACAACTGTTGTCAACTAAAAAATTAATTTTTAAAAAAGCATGATCCATTTAAAAATTGATCAATTAGACCTCTTCACAATTAAAATTTTCTGTTTGTTTCAAGTCTGTAAGCCACACAGGGAAAAAATGTTGGAAAACAAATAACGGACAAAGGACTTGCTTCCGGAGCATAGAGAGAACTCAGTTAAAACAAAAATAAGGAAAAAAAAAAAAAAAAAAAAAAAACTCCCTCCACCTTCCAAGAATGGGTAAAAGATTTGAACAGATAATCTACCAAGGGAGACATGTGAATAGCAAATAAGCACATAAAAAGATGTTCAACATCACTAGCCATCTCAATAGGGAGACACAAATTAAAACCACGTAAGGCATCACCACTGCACGCCTACTGGGAGAAGGGAGGAGAGCGAAGAGTGAGAGAAGAAAACAGACCAACCTGACAATACCAAGTGCTAGTGAGAATGTGGAACAACTAGAACTATCAGATTGCAGATGGGAATGGACAGTGGTACAGCCACTTCGGAAAGCAGTTCGGCCATTTCTTATAAAGTTAAACATACACTTTCCACATCAACTATCAATTCCACTCCTACACATTTGCCCAAGTGAAACAGAAACATAGGTTAACATGAAAATCCATATACCAATGTTTTTGGTAGCTTTGTCAGTAATAGCCTGTGATGGTTAACTTTATGTGTCACCTTGACTGGCCCCCAGGGTGTCCCGTTATTTGGCCAAACATTATTCTGGGTGTGTCTGTGAAGGCGTTTTGGATGAGGTTAACATTTAAATCTGGAGGCTGGGTAAAGCAGATTGCCCTCCCTAATGTAGGTGGGCCTCGTGCAATCCGTTAAAGGCCTCAATAGAACAAAAAAGCTGACTCTCTCGCTGCTAAGAAAAAATTCCTCCTGCCCAATGGCTTTTGAACTGGGACATGGGTTCTCTTCCTGTCTTTACACTTGAACTATTCTTGGGTCTTGAGTCTGCCAGGCTTTGCACGGGAACTACACCCCCAGCCCTCCTAGATCTCAGGCCTCTAGACACAGACAAGAGCTATACTGTTGGCCCTCCTAAAGCTCCAGTTTACCCTGCAGATTTTGGAACTTATCAGCCTCCATAATCATGTGAGCCAATTCTTTACAATAAATCTCTTCATATACATTTTAAAATATTCACATTAATATATATCTATATATTTTATGTATACACACACATAGACACACATGTCCTATTAGTTCTGTTTCTCTGAAAAACCCTGATGAATATATTGCCCATAATTAGAAGCCACCCAAATGTTCTTCAACTGGTGAAAAAATAAAACCGTGCAAGGTGCGCCAAGTGGAATCCTACTCAGAAGTAAAAAGAAATGGACTTCAGGTAGATGCAACAATATGGATGACTCTCAAATGCATTCTGTTAAGTGAAAGGAGCTGACTCAACAGACTACACATTGCATGGTTCTATGTATATGACTTTCTGGTAAAATCAAAACTGTACTGATAGAAAACGTCAATGGATGCCAGGAGCCTGAGGTCAGAAGAGGGTTGTCTTCCAATGGACACAGGGAAATGTTTTATGGTGATGGAAGTGTTCTATATCCTGACTGTAGTATGTTTACATGACTGCATGTTTTTGGTGACACCTCAGATGATACAAACAGCAACTTTTTATTGCATGTAAAATTATATCTCAACGAAAAAAATCTCTTAAAGACTGACATTATAAGTGAAACATATATGTTAGATGAATTAAAAATTGTAAAATAAATGAACACTACTAAAATGTTACACAAAACTTGGGCTTCCACAGCAAGATTCTGTCTGCAACAAAATCTCTCTCTGTCGAAAAAAGTCATTATCACAGACAGTAGGGTAAAATGAGTTCCAAAGTATCTAAAGTACTACTCACATCTTCAAAAGAGACTCAAGTGTTCAAATTTCTTGAGGTAAAAGTTTAACCTCTTTCTCATCAATACTACAGCGTTTTGCACTCCTATGACCCACCTTTTAGAGGTTTCTCCGTCGAGGTGAAGTCAGTGCTAAGATAGGATTAGTAGTAATCCTCTAAGATGGCACTGCCACATTCAGTATCATTCTTTCACTGCAGCTACGTGAGAACATGGCCAGGGGAGGGAGTGAATGGTAACCAAAAGCTCACAGTGTTAAATTAAGCAGAATATTATGTTGCATTTAACATTGTGATGTCGCATTTCTTTACCTTTCTCTACAACCTATTTTCTATCACAGTACTTATGATGAGTGTGATTTTTTCATAGTAGTTCATCAATAAATGCTTCCAAACAAAAAAAAGTTCCTGCTTTTATAAGAAAAAAAGACCTAATATCTTCTATTCCCAAGCCAGCTTGAAGAATTTTTTTAAATTTTGTTTTTCTTAAGCCAGTCTCCAACACAAGATCAGGTTTAGCTTAAAGGACTACTTCGGGTTATTTTCTTTTATGCAATAGATTAATATTTTTTCTTAGTTTTAAAGAACACCACCTATCAAAACAGATAGTCTGTCCCACAGTGCAATTAGAATAGTTTCCTCCTATATTTAAAAGGGTCTCCAAGACAGATAAGGGCTATTATTCCATCAGTATAGAAAGCTGCAAATTCTCCCTCAGGTCCCTACTCTGTAAAATGAGGATGATAATACCCATCTTGCTTCCTGATATATTTTTCATGGGGAGAGAAAGACTCTGAAGAAACTTCACAACAAATATAAAAACACCCTGAGAAACACTGAAGGATTAATATCACATTGGATACAACTAACAGCAACTATTTGGGATTATAGTGCATTATCAGTCAGAACCTATGAGCACAACCCTGACACCTATGTATAGTTTATATGTTTGTTTAGATGGTGGTGGCCTTAGAGAAAAGTGTGAACACATTGTGGCTAAGTGAAATTCAACATTTTTTCTACACAAATTGCACTAAGCAGGATCCATATATCATGAGAATGTATATCAAAAGGAACCATCATTGCATCATGCAATAAAAAGCTAGGAAATCACTTGTGTACAAGACACACTGAAGTTTTGTTGAGTCTTTTTCAAGCAATTTTTTAACATATTTATTGATAGGTATGTCTCCTGTCTTTCACCCCTACCTAAAAAGTGCCTAAGGTCTCCTTTTCTCTGTTCATCCATCACCGAAAAAAAAAAGAAAAAGAAGGGCAAAATATTTGCCTTAACTCTATCCCTTCTTCAAAATAAAATCCCCCATGATATGCATTAACAAATGTTGCTCCAAAGGATTAGCAGTTACTTATTATCTTTGTATCTTTACCATACGCTCTGTGTAATTTCTCCAAAGGCTGGTTTAGGTTGCCACCACTGTGCTGAAAATGCTCACATAAATAACTAACAGGTTCCTAAACCATCCAATTTGGTGGATTTTTCCTCATTCTCCTTTGGAACTCTGCACAGCTTACCTTGAGAACAGCCTCTCGGATTCTTTGATAGTACAAATTCCTGGTCCTCTTCCTCCCTTTGAGATTATTCTGCCTGCTGTGCTACCTTCTCTTCCTCCTTCCATCTTTTAAATACGTCACATTTATGGGGATTCATGTTTTTATCTTTTGTTCACTGATGTATCACTGTAGCAGGGGTAACTGAATGAATGAATTCTTCAATATCCTAGCTGACTATTAGAAATCCTTAAAGCCATAGTGCTCACAACTACTGGGTTCTGTTAGCAAAAGAAAAACAAGGAAGAAGGAACTGTAATGTTAAGCAGTGCCCATGAACAGCCTGTTACATACATGATAAAAACTGATTTGTATGATTATTGCGATTATTCCTCAGCCAGGTCACAGCTGCTAAGTGCATAGGTGACCATGACTACATTCTTTCCAGCAAACCTCGCACTCTTAAGTCCAAATTGACAGGTCTATCTCCACACAGACACGGTAAGATGGTTTTGTTTAGTGCCCCTCCCAACTGACTTAACTTACAACACGGACAGGGCCCAGATGAGAGTCAATTAATTGATCTCAAATGAGTCAAAATAAAGATATTAATATTGCCATAGCTATGAATGTACATCACATTTTAATTGGTAAGAATTTTGATAGTTCTAAATATATTCCCACTTCTATAACATTAAGGGACCAATGAAGGTGTTTTAGTTCATGTGTAGCCAAGTGTTAGGAGTTATTTTTCACTGAGAGACAACAAAATGATGGGAAGAGGGGTCATGAAAACATGCTGAGCAACTAAAATAGCCTTGAAACAGTACCCATGATAATACGGGTGATAGATTTATTCTTTGTGGTGGCAAGGCTCTTTTTGAGTTCCTGTATATAGGCGATTAAGCTTACCAAACATACCCAGTTATGGATCTCTCCAGGAGCAGTGGAAGTGTTTCTGGAGCTGCACTTGTTTCATCTGGAATACTTGCAGTTGAGGACATACACGGGCTGACAGTGTACAAACAAGGAAGTGTATCCGTCGCGCCTAAGCTTATGTGCTTGAAAACCACAGTGAGAATAAGGGGATTTTTGGGCAACGAGAAAATTCTAAAACCTCACACAGAAGATTCCCTGACCACAGGGCATCAATACCCATCATTTTTACAGGCAGTTTTGGCAAAGTGTCACACTGATTTATTTGAATTCACAAGGATCTGATGTAATATTTAAAAACAGATCTCTTCGCTGTGTAAACAGAGATTAAGAAAAATGTAAATCTCCCATCTAGGTTTATTTTTTAATAGAAATTTTAATTATACATGTATAAATCTAGAGTGCTCAATGCCTTAACCAGTTAAAATAATAAATGGGATTTGGCAGAACATTTGTTCTGATTACTAGATGTTTAATGATACTTGGAACATCAACGTGCATGTGGAATTACACTCTACTAAGACGAAGACAGAATAACTTGGAAAAGATCAGATCTCATTTTGACTTGATTCTTTTCTCCTGGAATATAGACAAACCACATTCTTCTTTGCCTCCCCCACCTTAGATTATACTATATTACTTTTGATTGCTATTCATCTCCATAATTTGTGCTTTTTGAAAGAATAATTGTTACAAGAATTACATATTTCAGGTTTTTTCTAGTAATTGGAAGGTATGAATTTAAATCTGACTTATTTCCTAACTGATTAAACATGGAATAAAATTTATGAAATATTTTCAGAATAAACATTTAACTATCCTATGCAAACTTTAAATGCCACTTCAATTTTAGTTTGACAGAGGGTTATAGATGGCTACGTTTTTTTCTCCTGGGCAATTTTTCTATTTTAAATGTTATAGCTACACATATTAATAATGTGAAAAGGCAGAGGCAGGGTTACCTCAAAACTCATACATCATTTTTTCCTAAGTCATTCAAAGGTTAATACCTAACCATAAATGTTAATGATACAAGGTCAGCTGTGTAACATCCACATGAAACCACATGACTGCTGTAGTGTTTCATGCCATTGACATGTTGCTGTTTCGTGGAATGTATTTGTCAGTTACAAGAGATGATGTGCTTGTTTGGTGCCATGCACCCTTTATGAAAAAATGAACTGGCTCAAGTATCCATGCCAGTTGTGTACTCCAAATAATTACAAACTACTGCACACTCTAAATATTTAGATCACTAGGAATTTCAATGTTGGACCATCACCTTTCCCCCGACTGCACATCAGAGCAGAAGGCTTTCTGACTGCATGTCCTTGAACGGGACATTAATACAACAGATGAAACTGATCAGGAGGGTCGAGGTGTTTGAAAGAAAGAAATTTTTGATTTTTATAAAGATTTACATGAAGATCATTCTTCTGGGTCGAAATTTACTTTGATAAAATACACCCCCTTCTCAACTGCAGTCGCCAAATATAAAAACAAATGCCTACTTTCTTCTGAATCACTCTTTTTTACATTTGTCTCATGTATTTTCCAGATTTTCACATCAGTGTAACACAGGTAAGAATAAAAGCATAGAATTAAATCTGAACATTTACCTGTAAGGAAACACTTAACAGGCCAGTACTAAAACTTGGAGCTCATAAAGGGGGAAATGTGTCTTTCTGTCGTTGAGTATAATTCAGTTTCAAAAGATGGTTTTCTGGGTTTGCTACGCAAAATCCTCTAGCAACAGTCACAGCTTCTCAGTAATGGTGTTTAAAAGTTCTTTCCTTTGGGTAGTACCTCGTTGCAGGTTTAGGAGAAAAAAATGTTAAAAGGTATTCCTGACAGCTGGCAGCCTTTCTGTCTCTCCATTCTTTTTTTAAGGTAATTAGGTTGCTAATGAGCAGGGAGTGAGTGATGCTGTTGGACTCCAATGTTTGATTCGAGGTCACAATAGGACGCAGTCAATCTGGACACTGACCCATAGCTCACAAATTAGAAAAAAATCATCTGAGAATTAGAAAATAATCTACCAAGCTCCTATTTGTAAACTCTCAATACAATTCTTAACCTTGCAGAGATAAAGCATTGGGGAAGAGGAAGTATTTTACAACCTTTCAACCTTAAAAAACAATAAATTTGAAATTGAGTAAAGTATCTGAAAGAGGCGGCCTTATTTTCCTCCAACCGATTGGTACGTTCCTAACAGAAATGTGTTCGAGTTTGTGTTATCTGAAGATTCTGCTCTTAAATATGCTACTTTAAACCTCAGACAGCATACTCTCAGCACAACTCACCATTATGAGCTGAGGGATGGTTTTTCTGTCCATCACTTAGACTGTAGTCAACACTTTATCTTTGGCAGAGCAATTTCCACATGGCATAAATGATGGGGCAATGGACTGGGAAGAGGCTCGACTTCCAGTCATGGTGCTTCTATCAGTTGCCTGCCTGCAAGGTCTTGAGCCCTCTTGTTACTAACTAGTAGTAACCAGACAGTGAGTCTCACAGGGTGGTCAACTTCCTTGGCTACAATAAACCCTATTGCTGTTGTGACCATGTCACCTCGCTTTAATGTATTGAGAAAGAAAGGTTGAGAACCATTAAGCTAGATTCTAAGATCAATTCTTTTAGCCTTTAGCTCCTCATCTATAAAATGAAAGGTTTTCCAAAAGATCACAAATTCAAGTAAGTCTATGTTGCTTTCACTTAAGCTAATGCAAAAGTTCATGCTAATGTTGTCTAAATGCGCAACATCTGATAAATGCACATTCAAGACAGTCAGAAACAGTAAAAGTCAATCTCCCAGCAGAAAGTCATAAACTGTCAAAAATATCTTTTAAAAAACCTTCTGGGAACACAGTTTTTCCACTACAGTTTTCCTTTGTCTCTGAGTTTGAAAAATATTACCTGTGAAATCACTTTGGTTTACATCCAGTTTCCACTATAGGGGAAGAAGAAAGGAAGACCAACCAGTGATTAATTTATGGATGAATGCATTACTGTGATGGTAGATTCAACTGTTTGCTATTTAGTGAAGGTTTATGTCCGTTATGTACATGACACTGGGGATGGAAGGTAGGTGGAGGCACCTCTGCTTTCATAATTATAATATGAGAAAAAGTCTGCTAAGTGACTAAGTCAACTCAACATTTCCAAGGAGGAAGCCTTAGGGAATTAGAGATGGTTTCATGTATAATGAGGAACCCTTGCAGGGCACAAAGAATTGGCAAAGGTAAAATGACGGATTGTGAGAAATCCCAGTGAAAGAAAAAGGCATGCTGATGGCAAAGTGTAGGGAAATAGTGGAAGAGAAAACCATAATAATAATTCCCCACCCTTTGTAGTCAAGTGCATTTTAGCCCCCACACCTGCCCCCCACCATAAAAACAAAGAAAGCCAAGATAAATTGGAGGGTCTTAAATACCATGCTAAAGACTTTGAACTTAACTTGACAGGCAGTATCTGAGCCAACAGAGGTGTTTTAAGAGAGAACGGCAATAACCTAAATAATTGATAAGGTGGGTTGAATACACGCAAGCTATGCTAAAGGCCTATGTTAGAATGATGGAACCAGGATGCTAAGGAATGAGTATACATGAAACCACAGAGCCCAGATTAACATAATTTGGTAAACAACTAGATGTGAAGCAGAGGGTGCAGGAGTTGTCAAGGATGCATCTGAGGTTTCTGGCCGAGACTTTCAGTTTTAGGAGAACCATGACACCTTACATATACAGGGTAGCTAAGAAGGCAGATTGCTTTTTGTCATGTTTACAGTGGGGGGGAAGAGAAGAGGGATTCAGAAGGAGACAAGTAGATGAAATTAAAGATCCCTTTCTACGTTGGGCTTATAAAAATTTTTGGATGCTCTGGCTCTGGGAATTTTAAGTTTGAGATACTAAAAATATTTCCCAGTGTAGCTTTCCGCAAAAACTTATCTGGAACTCAGGAAGAAGTCTAAATTCAAATAAATAGGTCTGAAAAGCACTTACACAGAGATAAACTGTGGCAATAGAGGAAATCTCCAAGAGACAAAATATAAAAGGTCAGGTGACTAACCAGCCACAATTTGGTGTGCTGCAGAGGCAAGGCTGGGAGGGCAGCAAAGAAGATGGAGAACACTCCGAGGAAGAAGAAAAAAAAAAAAAACTGCAGAATTCACTGTCCCAAATGTTGAGGGAAGAGATCGAGGATGTCAACACTGACTCTCCAGGATCACAGCAAACGAAGAAAGATAGGAGACCAGTAGCACAGGACAATTACTTCATCTGTTTCAGTAGAGTTGTAACGGAATTCAACTGGTAGGATAATTTGCTACATGTCATTAATGTTTAAGAATTTTGCCAGTGAGAGAAGGAATGGAAGCTCAAAGCAACAGTATGGTCCACAGAAACGATTTTAATGTAAAGGATAGCTGAATTTATAACTAGAAATGGGGGAAGGCACCTGCTAAAAGAGAACTGTATTAGTCTGACCTCATGCTGCTGTAAAGAACTGCCCCAGACTGGGTAATTATAAGGAAAGAGGTTTAATTGACTTACAGTTACACATGGCTGTGGAGGCGTCAGGAAACTTACAATCATGGTGGAAGGGGAAGCAAACATGTCCTTCTTCACATGGTCGCAGGAAGGAGAAGAATGAGAGCCAAACAAAGGGAGAAGCCCCTTACAAAACCATCAGATCTTGTGATAACTTACTCACTCTCATGAGAATAGTATGGAGGTAACCACTTCCATGAGTTAATTACTTCCCACCAGGTTCCTCCCATGACACGTGGGGATTATGGGAACTGCAATTCAAGATGAGATTTGGGTGGGGACACAGCCAAACCATATCAGGAACCAAATGAGAAAAGTGCAGAAGCAGCAGTAGAGGATGGTATCAAAGAGAACAGATGAAGAAACACCAGGCACCTTTGTTTCTTTTCCTATGTATGAGGCCAAACCTAACAATCAAGCAAAGAAATAAAGGCATTTATAACCCATAGACAAAGGCCCTCATTCTTTATTTTCTGTTGGTCTCAAAGAAATGCCACCTCTTTCTTCCCAGAGCTAAGGCAACTTCCTGGGTCCCTGATTTCGCTGTCTTCCTCATTCTCAGGAACACTTTCTCATCAACTTACTCCTTCTGGCCAGCTCCCTGCTTTACCTATTTAGGTCTCTTGTTGGAAATGCTGGACTGCTCAGGCTGTTTCCTGCACCATCTACATCTACTGCATATTGATCCTTATATGCTGCATAGTAACTTGACAAATATTACCCTATATGATCTAAACAACACTGTGGTGAAGGCAGGATCCCCAATTTCTGGACCATCAAAAATCACAATCTAAGGAGCATCAGGCTATGACTTAAAACTGAGTCTTCTGACGCTGCAGCCTCGTGTTCTTTCTCCTCCGCAGGGCTGTCTCTTGATGCTGGTCAAGATGCAGGCAGTAGACTGTTTCTATCTAAACATTACAAATGACTTGGCTTGCTGTCAGAGACCTAACTTTAAATGGCTAAAATCGCTTGATAAATGGTGTGAAAATTTTATGGTCCTTCCGTCAGACACCATAATTTATTATCACATAATGCACAGTTAGAAGAACCAAAAGAAACCATCCCACAAGGGCAAACAATGTGGAGGCAGTGGCCCTTTGACACTCAAAGGCCACAGGCATTATATGGATCCAATAAGAAAGCTGCTTCTACGAGCAAGAGAACAACCTCTTGATCTTGCAAAATGTTTTTGGACACCTAAAGGCTCTTTTATTACTGTGGCTGATTAAAATGAAAAGTTTAAACGACTAAAATGTTCTTTTTGATGAGTTTTTACCATGAACTATAGACCTTGTAGTCCAGTGGGATTCAAGCCCTTTGATCCTGGGTACTCACATAAATTCAGAGTCATAAAACAACATTGGATTTGATTTTACTAGTGTAGCTGATGTTGCCAGATTTGTAATGCAATCTTGTTTTCTCCCCTCCTCGTTTTTGAGCCCATCCACCATTGTTTTATAGCAAAAGGAAAGGAGTTTCCATTTGTTTTTGGCAATCGAGTTTCAAGACTGAGCCACTTTTCTAGAACATTGGAATTTTACAGAAAAATAATGGTACTGTATGGTATCCTTCAAAACGGGAATCAATGTTAGTTTTGCATGCTGAAAATAACGCACCAAAAAGAAAACCCTCTTCCTCATTATCATAATCACAGATTTTCATTACTTAAGATGGTTAGAGGATGATGTAGTTGAGAACAATAGTATAACTATGAAGTAGAAAAACTGGTGTGATTTAGTGTTTCCCTCAGGACTAACTGAAAATAAATGAAAAATATCAAAAGAGGCCCAAGTTATTAATGAGTGGCAGATCATAGATCATGTCTTAGTTTATAAACTTAAGAAAAAGGACTGGTATCTGTGGGAGAAAGAAAGAACATGTTCAATAAGACATATGTTTAACAAAAAGACATGCAGTAAATATAACTTAGATGTTTAATTCACTTTCTTCTAACATCCTAATCATTTTCCTGTGTATATGTGCAATATCATATTCCTGTAACTCCTAATATAAGACATGAAATTTTTACTAGAAAGGGTCTATGAGGGAGTAAGAAGACAATTTTATAAAACCTATGCTACAAAGACCAAAACAATCAACAGTGGGTCATAAACATCGTTCATTTCTATGGAGTAAAAGATCAGTTTGGGCTCAGTTACAGAGATCAGTGTATATTTAGCCTATTCACCAGACCAAGGAATACTAATTTAACAGTTTTCACTGACTTTATTTTTCATGGATTGTCTGAAAGATCAAATATTCCTCGCCAAGACTGTTCTGTAAGTGTTCTTCACAATTCTAATCTGAAAAGTGTCACCACGTAAGGGATGCTTCATTCTCCTAGGGACAATGCCTTGTGACATTTTCAGCTGCAGTCTCTTCACACCTGCTGAGAGGCCCCAGTGAACATTTCAGAATATGACTTATCCAGAGAAATATCATTCCAATACACATTCACTTCCTTGCCATTTGTTATGAATATATTACAGTAAACCATAGAAAATTGCTGTTTTATAAGTCAAATAGGTCAAATATCAGCAATTTAATTTAGCTCAACTTACAAACTTCATTTAGCAAATTCGAAAATTATCATTGTTCTATGTTTTCTCAGTTAATCCTTTAATTATGTTCAAAGGATCTATTTGCCACAGATAAGGGTCATGCCACATATAGTATTAACACAAAACAAACAGAACTGTGTTATACAGACACCTACTGCAGCTTTCAAAGACAGTACAAGAAACTGCCCCTTGTCTACAGAGACAAGTAATTGTTCTGGTGGTGTGTGTATTAAATTAAGTGTATCCAGTTAACAAGAAAGAGCTTTCTCACTTCATGCTCAAAAGGATAGCGTGTTGTCAGCACCTTCTTCCTCCCTATTAATTCATTCAAGAATTATTTATTGTACATTTACCATGTTCCAGAGGGAGAATCAAGCTGTGAACATTCACAGACAAGCAACAATGACAGTTTTCATGGCTCCAGTTTTAGCAGAAGCAACCATCAACACCAGTAGAAAGTCAATGCTTGTTGTCAGAGAGTGTAAATTCTCTCTTGACACAACCTGAGTCAGAGAAACTACCATCTCTGACTCGGACAGCTGCGATACTCCCTGCTGTCCTCTCCATATCCTCTCTGCCCTCCTCAACTCATCCTCTACAACAGCAGCCGGAGTGGGGCCCTCCTCAACTCATCCTCTACAACAGCAGCCGGAGTGGGGCCCTCCTCAACTCATCCTCTACAACAGCAGCCGGAGTGGGGCCCTCCTCAACAAATCCTCTACAACAGCAGCCGGAGTGGGGCCCTCCTCAACTTATCCTCTACAACAGCAGCCGGAGTGGAGCGGGGGGCTTTTGGAAATGAAAATCTGTTCATGTCACATATTCCTCTGCTCAGAATTACTCAGTAGATTCTAACTGTTCTGAAGATGAAATTGGGAAACCTTAAACAGATGTACAAGGCCCTT